>NC_056677.1:9475000-10157500 GCF_018350195.1 Panthera tigris | reverse complement strand
TTCTTATGGCTGGAATGTGGATAGATTCGCCAGAGCTCTAGAAGCCATCTTTGGCTACGAAGGGGGAACCTTCTGGTAAAGATGTTAGATGGTGCAGCCTGGGCGCCTGACTGACCCAACTACCCCCTCCTATGTGAGAAACACAGTTCTATTTGTTTAAGCCAAGGTTATGTGGGTTTTCTCTCACTTGTGGCCAATATTAAAGGGTCAAAAGGCAATGTTGCTCTACTCACTGGCCAGTTACCCTATTCTGACATCTCCTACCTAAAATCCCCAACGTCACATGTCTTGGGAGGCCCAGTTTTCAGTGTGCATTCAACCGGAAATCAAGATCACGTCCCATAGGGTCTCTACCTTTTGTGCGCTTAACTTGCGTGTTCGTTTGCTAGGGCTTTCGTGACAATGTACCCCAAACTGGGTGGCTTCAGGACCAAAATTCATTTTTTCACAATTCTGGAGGCTGGAAGTCTGAGATCAAGCCACAGATGGTTTCTTCTGAGGCCTCACTCCTTGGCTTACAGATGGCCATCTTCTCCCTGTACCTTCACATGGTCTTTCCAGTCTTTTTCCTGTGGTTGTACGTGTGTGTGCGCGCGCGTGGGTGAGCCTTGTGTCCTAATGTCTTCTTAGGAAGACACCAGTCATACTGGATTAGGGCCACCCTAATGACCTCATTTTTAACTAGTTACCACTTTAAAGACACTATGTCCCCCAAGAGTCACATTCTCAACATGTGAATTTGGGAGGGGAGGACACAACTCAGCCCACAAAACCTTAGGACACCCGTATGTCCTGCCCCCAGTCTCCCCAGAGGACTCTGTGTCCTGGAACTTGTCACCAGAAGCACAAATGCCTGCGGCATTTCCCTGTGTCATCAGGTTAGTGACAAATGGTGCCTTGTGGCTGGTGGCCAGCCTTGTTTCGTGATGTTCAAGGGTCTTCTCTGTCGGCGGCAGCCAGCTCTGCCTGTGCCCACGGTAAGCTGAAAGTGTAGACTGCCCCCCTCAGAAGCCCTCAACCAATGACTGATGGGAGTATAAATACCCCAGCTCCCTTGCCTTCAGGGGGGTAACTCTGAGCCGTGTGTCCTACGGTCTTCCAGAATTCCCCAGCGGGATGAAATCACAGTGGTAACTTACTTTGAAAACATTTCGTTCCCTACTAGAACTTTCTGGGGTCACCTTACAAATAAACCACATACACTCGAATCCTGGTCTCAGAATTGCTTCTGAGATTATGTCAGCATCGATGTATCCAATTTGGGGGGTGGGGGAATAAATTTGGAATATTGGAATGTCACTGCTCTAAAGGCAGAAGAGCCAATCAAATAAGGTTCTTGGAAATTCATCAAATCTCTTCAAGCTTGTCCATCCCAATGTCTGTCAAATAGGTACAATATCTCTTTCTTAGGGTTGAGGAGAGAAGTGATCGAAATCACACTGAAAAGCGCTGACACGCAGTAGAGTGTCAACAGTATTTGTTAAATGCTGATCTGATTTATGAAGACTGGGTAAGATACTTATTTTCATTTTAATGTTCGTGCAACCTTGGCTTATACGCATCAATTACATATAAATAGGATTTTAATAACCTCCTAAACCAATGAGCGGAGTTCTTCTAGGAAATAGTGACCATGAAATGTAAAAGATGCATGATACCTCAGCCACTGACAAATCATTAAAATCGTGTTTAAAAACAAGATCCAGGGGGGCCGCTGGGTGGCTCAGTCGGTGAAACGTCTGACTCCGGCTCAGGTCGTGATCTCACGGTTCATGAGTTCGAGCCCCGTGTAGGGCTCTGTGCTGACAGCTTGGAGCTTGGAGCCTGGAGCCTGCTTTGGATTCCGTGTCTGTCTGTCTGTCTCTCTCTCTGCCCCTCTCATGCTCAGGCTCAATCTTTCAAAAATAAATAAAACATTAAAAAAATTAAAAAAAAAAAGATCCAGCCCATAAAACCAAGAACAACGGATTCACAGTTCATGCTTCCTGTGGAAGGCTGAAAAATGGTCTCCCCAAAGATACTCACGTCCTAAGGCTTGGACCCTGTACGTGTTACCTTATGGCAAAAGGACTTTGCAGATGTGATCAAATTAAGGATCTTATGAGAGAGAGACCATCCTGGAATATCTGGGTGGGGCTGATATAATCACAGGCTGCTTCTTCGAGGGAGGAAGATGACTAAGAGAAAAAAGGCAAGGTGATGAGGAAGGGACTGAAGTGATGTGGATGCAAGCCTAGGATTGTTGGAAGCCTCCAGAAGCTGTAAGAGACAAGGACAGATTCTCCCCTGGAGCCTCCAGAAGGAACCAGCCCTCCGAACCCCTTTGTCTTAGCCCCTTATGACTCATTTTGGATTGTGGATCTCCAGAACTCTAAGAGAATAAATCTGTGTATTTTTTAAGCCACAAAACGTGTGGAAAATTCGTACAAGGGCACTTTCTTAGCAGGGCTCGGAGAAGAATCAGTTCTCAACATAGGCGTGATTTACAGAAAGCAGGCATCTCTCTCCCTGAGCACAGAACCTCAGCATGAACCCACTCATTCCTTCCTCTCACATTTTCACTTGACTTCAACAGAGAAAAAAACGTTTACCAGATATATGTTATAACAGGGAATTGCTCCAAACTTGAAAAGATTAACAACAGTAACATTTATCTCATGTGCTCAAGGCCAAAAGACACCGGTGTTAGGTCCTAGAACACTGTGGAGGTGGAATTCAGATCAATAAATGTCCTAGACCGGCAAAAAGTCCCAATGCCCAGAGACCATTTAAAAAATATAAGATTCAGGGGCGCCTGGGTGGCTGAGACAGTTAAATGTCCGCCTTCGGCTCAGGTCATGATCTCGCGGTTCATGAGTTCGAGCCCTGCGTCGGGCTCTGTGCTGATGGCTCAGAGCCTGGAGCCTGCTTCGGATTCTGTGTCTCCCTCTCTCTCTGCCCCTCCCCTGCTCACGCTCTGTCTCTGTCTCTCTCTCGAACATAAATAAAACGTTAGAAAGATTTTTTTAAAAAAATACATAGGATTCAAGCCAAATACTGATGCTTAAGATCAGGAAAATGCATGCTGCTAATGATTTATTCAGTTGATGACTGATAAGTGTGTACTATGCACTAAGCACCATTTAGGAGGCATGCCATTTCCTAGATCACGAAAATCATGGTGCAGTATCTTAATTAAAAACAAAAGAAAACAGTGCTTCTATTAGAAAGCTCTACACAGCAGTCACAGATTTTACTGTAGGCTGTGAAGCCTCAGGAAACAACTGGAAGACACACTCTTCTCCAAGCAAGTGCCTTGCCTTTTTGGTGAACATATCGTCTGTAACGTGGGGGCTGGAGTTGATTAAACGTGGTTTCTGGGCAGCTCCTGGAGGGCTGACCGCCTGACATTCCCAAGCTCGCTGAGCAGGTAATAAACACACCAGCTTGTGAACCTGATACCGTGTAAAGGAAGCACATTTCACATCTCGAAAACCAAGGAATTGCAGAATCCTGACGTGGATTCTTCGTTTTACTATTCCTTGGTTTATTTGAGGGCTTTTCGGCTTTTATTTTAATTTGGTGGCTCTTTGCGAGTGGAGCTCTTGGAGGTCGGTTTGCTGGCTGCTGAGGAACCGTTAATCTCATCTCCAAAGAGCATTTGGTCTTTCTTAAGTAGGCTTTCTAGCCATACAAGAACCCCCCAACGTTCCAGGAAAACGTGATTATGAGCAAAATTGCATCTGCTTACATTTTTATTGTGGAAAGGAAATTGAAACTTACGATCATATGTTCTAAGAACCTGGTTTGAGGTTTGTTCTGTTTGAACTTCAAAATCCCTTAATACGGTGGCTGACTGATGAAAGATTTTTTTTTTTCCCCTGTAAGTCAAACAAAGATAGGCTCACCTTTAAGAAGCCTGTTCCACACCAAGGCTCTCAGCCTGCTCTCCCTGGGAATTAGTGACACACAAAAAAATCTCCACAGGGCAGGGATTCTGGAAGCCACCGCCGCCACCCCCACCTTGGTGCGTGTCTGGGGACATTCTAGCTGGAGAGGCTGCTACTGGCATCTAGTGGGCAGAGGCCACAGATACTGCTCAAAAGTCTGTAACGCACAGGACAGCTTTCCACCCACCCCCAACCAAGAATTGTCCAGCCCAGCCCCAAAGGTCAACAGCGCTACAACAAAGGAACCCAGCTCTAGTGGGCACCTCAGAAAGCAAGGTATCACAACCAGAGAACCGGGAAAGCATGTTCAGGGAGTGATTCCTAAAAGGCTGCCCTAGTGCGGGAGAGGAGCGCAGGAATCTGAGCCAGACTGCCTGGGTTTGAACGCGGGCTCCATCACTTACTGGCTGTGCCTCTTTGCGCAAGTTATTCAACTGCTCTGTGCCTCATTTCTCTTCCCTGCCATATGGGGATTATAATCATAGTGCTTATTACCACAACACTTACGGGCTTTCAATGGAGTTAATAGTCCTCAAGTGTTTAGAACGGGGCCAGGCCGACAGTAAGCCCTAACTACGTTCGTCTTTACCAAGTGGCTTTGCTGATCTCTGGAGAAGGAAGTTTTTCAAGGGCTTCCAGAAGTTTATCAACAGTAGAGAGAACGGCTTCAGAGTCTCAATTGCCACAGCAAGAAAAAACGAGTCAATTTCATCCGACACCCACACCCTTTCTTTCCGGTTCGTCAACCTTAATCTGAAAGGCACCTAGACCGAGGAGGGGCGAGGAGGGGCGAGGAGGGGCGGGGGGGGGGGGCGCGGCCCCCCCCCCCCGGGGCTCAGCCCAAGCACGGCAAACACTTACTCCCTCGGCCTCAGTTTCTCCCCCTCCTTCTCCAGCAAAACTAGCGACGGACAATCAGTGGGCGCCCTACAGACAGAACGGAAGATACAGAAGTCCACGGGCACAGAACCCACCCACCCACCGCCGCTCGCACCCGCACAGATGTGTGCAGACCACCAACCAGAACGCGCACCCGCCGGGCTGGGCACAGAGCCTCTCTCCCCCCCGAAACCCGCCCGACGCCGCCAGGTGGGGCGCAGGCGGTGCGGGGTGCCGGGGAGCAAGCCTCGCCAAAGGGGCGCGGGTTGGAGAGCCCGTGGGCGCCCCGGGCCCCGCACCTTTTGGAACCCCGTCTCAGCGCGCGCGCACACTGGCGCCCCCCTCCCCTACGCTGCAGGGGTGCCTGGAGGGACCGAGGAGAGAGAGAGAAGCCGCCGCGCGGGGGAGCTCAGGCCGGGCGATAACCACTCACCTGGCCGCGTCCCCCGATCCACCTGCCACCCAGGGGAGCAGCAGCGGGAGCGCCAGGGCCCAGGGCCGCGGCATCGTGGCGCCGGGGCCTCCCTCCGCCGCCTCCCGCCGCTCCTGCTGCGCCCCCTCGGGAGGGCGCGGGCCCCGGGGCGCTGCGGGCCGGCCGCCTCCGCTCTCCTCGGCCGCCGCTCGGGGCCTCCGCCGCTCCCCGGCGCGGTCGCAGCGGGCGGTGGAGGCGCCCCGGCGAGGCGCGCGCGGCTCCTGTCCCCGTGCAGCGGGGCCGGGCGCGCCAGGGAGGGCGGGGCGGGCCGTGCACATCTGGCCGGGACCCGCCTCCTGCACGACCCGCGCATCCTCCGCGCTCTCTGCTCACCCGAGAACCTTCCCCCCCGGGGCTCAGGGCGCTTGTCTCCAGGCAGAGTCACCGCGTGGCGCCATCTGTTTGGGGCCGATTCCGGGGATACCTGCGCTCGGGTTTCAGAATTCGGTGAAGTCGAAGCAGGAGCCCAGGATGCTGGTTCAGAGCACTTCTGTACCACTTTTGTTTAGGTCTTCATACTCCGCTAGGTTTTCTTCCACGCACTGTAAATCATGGCCGGCTAGAGCTGGAAGGTCACCAAGTCCGGGGCAAACCCTTCCTTTCACAAGCGATCTCTCAGGCTCATCTGCGACGGCTTACTTAGGGGACCATCGGATGACACTGTAATATAACCAGCGCAGAATCTAATGGCAGAAACACGTTCGGACCTTCCTCCACCCCTCCCCTGCACATCCATACCCTTTGGCTTCACGGTGGACACAACCTGCGGCCCCACGTTTTTGTCTCTGGACTTGACTGTGACTTGCCTCGACCAGTGGCATAAGGGCGGAAGTTAGCCAAGTTGCCAGTTCCAAGCCTACGCCATAAGACACCTGAGCCCCTCTCCCGGACAAGAGAAGACCATGGCCCAGCTGGCATCATAGGCCAAGGAGAATGAGGAACAGAGCCACTCAGTCAAGCCTAGCCTGTATCATCCAACCCCCAGATACACGAATGAGCTCAGCCAAGGTCAGCGATGCCAGACAAACTAATAAGGCTCATTGTGACCCTCTGTTACGCGGACGCAGCCTATGACCTGGTATTAGAAATCAAAAGAAGTATAATGGAGAAAGAGGAGGTTTGTCTTGATATGCTTGATTCATGGTTATATAATGAGTATATGCCTTAACTGTAGCCAACAAAATGTGAGAAGCGGAGATGGGAAGATTCAAGTGGTAGAGTCTTGATTTAAACCATAATGGATCTCCTTATTGGTGTAAGCCACGTTCAGTTGGATCTTTGGTTTTATGGTTGTAGGTATTCCAATGGATGTGGTATCGTTGGTCAGTAACCAGTTAGGCCATTGAGCTGCTCATAGATAATGGCCTGTCCTAACACTCTACACGCATCATCATACTCAACACCCACAACTCTATACGTAGTGATCATTGGTTCCCCCATTTTTAAAGTGTCAAGAAAGGCAGCCAGAGAGGTTAAGCGACTTTCCCAAAGTCCTACATCTAACAAGTGTGAAGCTGGGATTGGAAAGGAGGGCCCTTCTCCCCCGAGCTCTGCTGTTCCAGAAATCCTTTTTCTCCTCTTCTTAATCCTTGGTGGCTTCAGATGTCAAATGAGTCTCGTGAATAAGGTAGTAAGATGACCGCTTCAAGGCCATGACCCCAATCCTTTGGACTCTTCACACCAAAACTGGTGAGATTTACTGAAAATACCAAAACTGAGTTCTAAAGGTGAGGCTGTTTTATGATTGTTGCTTTTTTCAGAACAGACCTCTCTTCTGTCTGCTTAAAGGAGGTGATGAACGTTATAACAGGAACCTTCCAGAGTGGTCAAACTCTCCTCTGCCAACCCACCTATTACTTCCTAGGGGGAGCTGCGGACAAAGGCGCCATCGGGTAGCATGATGAACAGAGAAGGAACCTGGAAATTATGTGTTGCCAGGTGAGAAGACATTGGATACAAACTGCCGTGGAGAGGCAGGTGTTTCTAATAACCACACTGGCGTCGCTGACGTTGAGAGTGAGGCTCTTTAGGGGGCCCCACTGCCTCCTACAAAGGAAAAACAATCTTTGATCAGAATCTCATAAAATCATCCGCACCTTTTACCACGTTTTTTTGTTTTTCCTCCAATCTATTTTCGCCAAGCCCCCTGCGTGGTACAGGTGTGATGGGATATTCTTGTGCCCTTCTGAAATATACACACGGAACACACGTATAAAACTTTGAACGCTGACATAGTGCCCGGTGCTGAGATCCAAAAGTTGTATTGAAATAGCGGCACCAGAAGCAAAGCATTGCGAGATCAAACGGCTGGAAGCGTCTAGGCCAGAGCTTTTAAACTCGAAGGTCAGTACACACTAGCTGGGGGTCTTGTTCAAATGGAGATTCGGATGGTGTTAGCTCTGGAATAAGGCCGGAGTCTCGATTACTCAAAAGATCTCAAGTGATGTCTATGCTGCCGTCCCAAGAAGTGAGAGTCTGGAGATCACCTGGAGGGGGCGCCTGGGCGGCTCAGTCGGTGGAGCATTGGACTCGACTTCCCCTCAGGTCAGGATCTCAAGGCTCGTTGAGTGCAAGCCCCACGTCGGGCTCTGCGCGGACAGAGCAGAGCCTGCTGGGGATTCTGTCTCCCTCTCTCTCTCAAAATAAAGAAAAATCAAAAACTTTAAAAAACAATTGGAGATCACCCGAAGGAGTAGTTCTCAAGTTCAGCTGCACATTGAGGTCACCTGGGAAGCTTTGAAATTGCCGATGTCCCACCCCACCTCCACAGTTTCTACTGTATGAACCATGGCTTGAGCATGGGGACCCTTAGAATCTTCCCTGGTGGTTCTAAGCACAAACCAAGATGGAGAACCATTGGTTTGGGCCGACTCCAAAATTTTACAAATGGAAAAGCAGCTCCACTGTGTGAAGAGCCATGCCCTAGGCCACACACAGGGCGAGGTCCTGTCTCGGTTTCCATCACGTGGCCCTCCCCTCAAACTTCAAGAGATTTTCGAGATCACCCTTCCTCTCAAGAGGAAAATGGCACCTCTTCATTCTTAGTCTTCTATGTTAATTGTAGTGACACGTTCTAGAAATTGATGTTTTCCCAGTCTGTTTTTCTTTCCATTTCTTTGTTTGGTTGCATTTTATTACTATTTCAATTTTAGTTTTATTTAAATGTTAGCTTAAGTTTTAGTTTAGCACAGTATTGGTTTCAGGAGTGGAATGGAGTGATTCATCACAACACGCAGAGCTCGTCCCAGCAAGTGCCTTCCTTCATATCCATCACCTTCTCATTTGTTCCGTGAAATTCTGTATGGCAAGGGGAATCTTCAGGTATACACAGCTTTGCTTCATCCTGTGCCTGTCAGGGACCCTGTTCTTGGAGCTCTGTGGTGGCAGAAAAATCCCAACCACTTTCAGTCTTCCTTCCCTTCCTGGTCCCCCACCTCTCCTTCCTTCCCTCTGCGTCTTCTCCCTCCCTTCTTGCTCATTTATCTGGACCCTACCAAGTGCCAGGCCCTGTGGGGACCGCTTGGTAGAAATGTGTCTGCCGGACAGGCTCTGCTTTTTCCTCCCTGGGGACCTGGGATGGCCCGCTAACACCTGGCCCTCTTCAACATCATGACCCACACCTCTTGGGGAGCAGGAAAAAAACGAAGGTCAACTTGAAAGAGAAAAAAATAACCCCGTGATTCATTTTCCCTCCAATGTTGCCTGCTCCTAGGACCTCCCACTTGATAACTGAAGAGAAATTGATATTTGTGGAGGGATTATCATATGCTGGACATTTCAGAGTCATTCTTTACTCTTGGCAATAAGGTAGATACCATCACACCGTTTTACGGATGAGCCACGTGAAGTCTGGAGCAGTTACGTCTCGTCCACGGTCACCCATCGACAAAATGGAAGGAACATGGATGTGGGAGTCAGACCCCACTGGTGGTTAATTTGGCTGCCAGATTTCCTTCTTCCTAGTAGGAATTCATGGCCTGGCGGTGGTGGAGGAAGGCCCGTTCACCACCAGCAACAGTGAAGATTTTCGATGTCGGGGAGTATGTGCTGGTGAGGGTCAGCACGGCTTTCATCTGATTTTTTAAAAAAATTTTTTCTTAGTGTTTATTTATTTTTGAGAGACAGAGAGAGGCAGCATGAGTGGGAGAGGGCAGAGAGAGAGAGAGGGAGACCCAGAATATGAAGCAGGCTCCAGGCTCTGAGCCGTCAGCCCAGAGCCCGACGCGGGGCTTGAACTCACAGACCACGAGATCATGACCTGAGCCGAAGTCGGACGCTCAACCGACTGAGCCACCCAGGCACCCCGGCTTTCATCTGATTTTTAAGGGAGTCTGTGATCTAGGACGCTTTAAATGTCACTACTGTCTAGAGAGATCTCCTTGCCCATGAATGAAATTTCACTGTCTGAATGTTAGCGCCCTTGACTTTGACTAAATTCATGTTTCCCACCTATGGCACTCAGTCACCAAGGGCTTTTCTTTTTGTCTTTACGGGGTGGGGGGGGGGTACAGCTGGAGTCCACCCTATATACTTCCTTCCTGCTCCATGTGTAAATATCCTGTGCTGCTTTCCTGTTCACGATTGAATATAATAGCTCGGCATACCCCTGGCAAGGCTTGTCTATTTATTTTGCCCTACAGAAATCCTACAGGCTGATTTCTGAGAATTCAACCCGGGCAACTCCGTTTACATGGGCCTTCAAAGTACAGACGTTTGTCCCAAGTCGCTCTGACTTGACTTGGGAAAGCCTGGCTGAGAGCTGCTCCGTGGACTGTTAAATTGCAACTATCTTTGTGATGCCTCTTTTAAGGATGAAAGTAGCAACATTTGCTAAAACAATATATTTTCGTTCTTTTTTTTTTTTTCCCACATACATACCTTCCGATTTGCAAACAGTTCTCATGGGGTTTGCAGACTTATTCCTTTAACCCATTTATTGTACTCCTGCCAATCACGTGCAGGACACTGTGTCCGGCGTGGATGGAAAGATGAATAAGAGATAATCCCTTGCCTTGGGTGACGGAAGTGTCAATACATTAGGATTAACGGTGTCAGTGCTAACAGAAGTACTTTACGTGCTGTGGAAACAAGGAAGGAAGAAGATAAATGCTTTGGGTTCTATGCCCATCGATGTTGTTCCTGTATTATCCCCTACTTGCATAAATTGTTTTATAAAACAGTTTTTAGATGGCGGGGGTTTTACAAAACAGGGAATCTTGAAAACTGTCTTTGCTCAGATAATAACTGGTCCCAAACCACGACGTTGTCCTGACCCACGGGGGTGCCGGTCCTTTTGAGAGAGGAAGCATCCGGATTCAGTTCAGGGTTCTACCAACTAATTGCCTCCACTCGCGCAAAGTCAGTTCACGTCCTCAGGCCTCACTACGTCTGTATCATGCTCGCAAAGGATTCTGGATCCTTAAGTGTCTCTCTTCAAAGTTCCATGATTCTAACATTTTCTTTTGTAGGAAGGTGGGGGGACAAAACAACTATGACCCAAAAGATCGTATTTGAAACTCAAAAGTAGGGTTCATTGCAGCAAACAAGGAATCTTGTTTCAATGAATAAATGGATGGCAAAAGGAGTAAATGAAGTTTCTCTTCCATTGTGGCTAAGATTCACTCTGCTCTGCTTCTGGCTTTTATTCCACACGTTGTGTGTGTTTATACAGTAATTTATTTAGTACCCACTTGGGGTGCCTGGGTAGCTCAAGTCGGTTAAGCGTTCGACTTCAGCTCAGGTCACAATCTCGCGGTTCGTGGGTTCGAGTCCCGCATCCGGCTCTGTGCTGACAGCTCAGAGCCTGGAGCCTGCTTCGGATTCTGTGTCTCCCTCTCTCTCTGCCCCTCCCCGGCTTGTGCTTTCTCAAAAATAATAAACATTTAAATTTTTTTTTTTCAAAAGCTGTATTTAGTAGCCACTTGGTGTCAGAGAGCTTGGGGTTGGTAATATAGTTCAGGATGTCTAGCATTAACTGACATTACGTCTACCAAGAACCCACCATACATTTCCATTAGGCCCTCATGAGGGTGGTCCTGTGCTATTGAGAACTGCTTAGCAGGACGGGGACCACAGCGAGAGCTCCCTAAATACACACTCTGCTTATGGCTTCCTTCCCTTCTTTGTCTCACCTACCCTCTTGTTTACCATTGTTGTCTTGAATCATCTGTAAGTCATTTTCACTCATATTTAAGTCTCGGGGTCTCCTTCTGGGAGGCAGGCACTTTGTTAGGGCAGGAGGCATGATACGGCATCCTAAGCTCTCTTTTTTTAATTTTTTTTTTTTAACCTTTATTTATTTTTGAGACAGAGAGAGACAGAGCATGAACGGGGAGGGGGAAGGAGGAAGGAGGAGGAGGAGGAAGAGGAGGAGGAGGAGGAAGAAGAGGAGGAGGAGGAGGAGGAGGAGGAGGAGGAGGAGGAAGAAGAGGAGGAGGAGGAAGAGGAGGAAGAGGAGGAGGAGGAGGAGGAAGAAGAGGAGGAGGAGGAAGAGGAGGAAGAGGAGGAGGAGGAGGAGGAAGAAGAGGAGGAGGAGGAAGAGGAGGAAGAGGAGGAGGAGGAGGAGGAAGAGGAGAGGAGGAAGAGGAGGAGGAGGAGGAAGAAGAGGAGGAGGAGGAGGAGGAGGAGGAAGAAGAGGAGGAGGAGGAAGAAGAGGAGGAGGAGGAGGAAGAGGAGGAGGAGGAGGAGGAAGAGGAGAGGAGGAAGAGGAGGAGGAGGAGGAAGAAGAGGAGGAGGAGGAGGAAGAGGAGGAGGAGGAAGAAGAGGAGGAGGAGGAGGAGGAGGAGGAAGAGGAGGAGGAGGAGGAGGAGGAAGAGGAGGAGGAGGAAGAAGAGGAGGAGGAGGAGGAGGAGGAGGAGGAAGAAGAGGAGGAGGAGGAGGAGGAAGAGGAGGAGGAGGAAGAAGAGGAGGAGGAGGAGGAGGAGGAGGAGGAGGAGGAGGAGGAAGAAGAGGAGGAGGAAGAGGAGGAGGAGGAGGAAGAAGAGGAGGAGGAGGAGGAGGAGGAGGAGGAAGAAGAGGAGGAGGAGGAGGAGGAGGAGGAAGAGGAGGAGGAGGAGGAGGAGGAGGAGGAGGAGGAGGAGGAAGAGGAGGAGGAGGAGGAAGAAGAGGAGGAGGAGGAGGAGGAAGAGGAGGAGGAGGAGGAGGAGGAGGAGGAGGAAGAAGAGGAGGAGGAGGAGGAGGAGGAGGAAGAGGAGGAGGAGGAGGAGGAGGAGGAGGAGGAGGAGGAGGAAGAGGAGGAGGAAGAAGAGGAGGAGGAGGAGGAGGAGGAGGAGGAGGAAGAAGAGGAGGAGGAGGAGGAAGAGGAGGAGGAGGAGGAAGAGGAGGAGGAGGAGGAGGAAGAGGAGAGGAGGAAGAGGAGGAGGAGGAGGAGGAAGAAGAGGAGGAGGAGGAGGAAGAGGAGGAGGAGGAAGAAGAGGAGGAGGAGGAGGAGGAAGAGGAGGAGGAGGAAGAAGAGGAGGAGGAGGAGGAGGAAGAAGAGGAGGAGGAGGAAGAAGAGGAGGAGGAGGAGGAGGAAGAAGAGGAGGAGGAGGAAGAAGAGGAGGAGGAGGAGGAAGAGGAGGAGGAGGAGGAGGAAGAGGAGGAGGAGGAAGAAGAGGAGGAGGAGGAGGAAGAAGAGGAGGAGGAGGAGGAGGAGGAGGAGGAGGAGGAGGAAGAGGAGGAGGAGGAGGAAGAAGAGGAGGAGGAGGAGGAGGAGGAGGAGGAGGAGGAGGAGGAAGAGGAGGAGGAGGAGGAAGAAGAGGAGGAGGAGGAGGAGGAGGAAGAGGAGGAGGAGGAGGAGGAGGAAGAGGAGGAGGAGAAATAATAATTCTCTGAACCTCGTAGCCTCTTGTCCGGTATGTGTCGCCTTTTTTTCCTTTGCTGTTTTTTATGGGCATATGTATGTACCTTTTGGTATTGCCTTTCCGCTGTTTTAAAATACTTTCCTTGAAATGCAAATCAAAACCACAATGACCTATCCCCTCACACCTGCCAGCAGAAGGGCTAAAATCAAAAACACAAGACACAAGTGTTGGCGAGGATGTGGAACAAAAGGAAGCCTCGTGCGCCGTTGGTGGGGACGCAAACTGGTGCAGCCACTGTGGAAAACAGTATGGAGGCTTCTCGAGCAGTTAAACGTGGAGGGGCGCCTGGCTGGCTCAGTCAGTAGAGCGTCCAACTCTTGGTCTTGGGGTTTTGAGTTGGAGCCCCACAATGGGTGTAGAACTTAGAGTTTCTGTGTAAACAAAAAAAATTAAAAACAGAATTGCCCTAAGATCCAGTAATGTCGCTGTGGGGTATTTACCCAAAGAATACGAAGACACTAATTTGAAAAGATATACGCACCCCTATGTTCACTGCAGCATTATTTACAATCGCCAAATCATGGAAGCAGCCCAAGTGTCCAGCGATAGATGGATGGAAAAAGAAGATGTGTTATGTATATACAGTGGAATATTACTCGGCCATAAAAAGAATAAAACCTTGCCATTTGCAGCAGTACGAATGGATCTAGAGAGTAGAATGCTCAGTGAAAGAAGCTGGAAAAAGACAAATAGCATAGGATTTCACTCGTAACAAAACAAACGAACAAAGAGAAAGAGAGACAAACATGAAAACAGACTTTTCACGCTAGGGAACGAATTACTGATTGCCAGAGGAGAGGTGGGTGGGGGGATAGATAAAATAGGTGAAGGAGATTAAGAATACACTTATCACGGGGCGCCTGGGTGGCTCAGTCGGTTAAGCGTCCGACTTCGGCTCAGGTCACGATCTCACGGTTCGTGAGTTCGAGCCCCGCTTCGGGCTCTCTGCCGTCAGTGCAGGCTCCGCTTCGGATCCTCTGCCTCCCTCTCTCTCTGCCCCTTCCCTGCTTACACAAACACTCTCTCTCTCTTACAAGCAAACATTAAAAAAAAAAAAAAAGTTTCCGAAAACAAATAAATACGTACTTGCTTTGAATCACTTGCAGCCCAAACACCCTCATCCTCTTTAAGGGCAGAACCATGCCTCTAGCACTCCTTAAGAATAATTAAGAAGACACATTTTGGGGTGCTTGGACATCTTATGACTCCCTCATCACTTTTTTTTTTTTTTTTTTGAGAGCGCACATCCATGCTGTGAGACACAGAGGGAGAGAAAGAGAATCCCAAGCAGGGTCCATGCTTAGCGCGGGACTCATGACGTCGAGATCATAACCTGAGCGGAAGTCAAGACACTCGACAACCGGAGCCACCCGGGTGCCCTTCCTTCGTCAACTTTAAAACTAGTTCCCTTCAGTGCTAAAAACACAGTAGGCTTAGTAGTCACGTTTGTGCCCTGTGACTCACCAGTCCTTGGCTGTGGCTGATTGGACCAGGGTGGATATACAAGCCACGCTTTTCCTCTCCAGGACTTTGGAATTGGAACACTAAGGTCATTAGTCTGTCGGTCAACTGGAGAGTGGCATGGGACAAGTCAAGGCAGGTCCAAGCCGAAGTTAGGGCAGGGGACTGACGGGGGAGAGGAGTAACAAGGCCACTGAGCTGAAAGGGAGCAAATGCTGAGGGACTAGGTGGTTCTTATCCATTTTATCTGCATCTATGTCTATATCCGTATCCATATCGATATGTATACACAACCTACATATCTAGTGACATATATATAACCCTGTACCACAATATCTCTACAACTACACCCACGGGCACCTATTTCTATATAGCTCTATGTCTATCCCTCTCTGCGTATGTTTCTCTCCATGTATCCACGAGTATCTAACACCATATCTGTATCTACATGTCCATAACTCTATCGCTATACCTCTATCACTCTATGCGTAATTCTCTCTCTATATGTGTAGTTATCGATATATCCTTAGGTCTACGATAGTATCTCTATATATTTACATCTCTATAATTCCATCTATATACCTGTAACTATCTCTGTTTCTCTATCACTGTCTATATCATATCACTGTCTCTCTATCTCAAGTTAGTTTTAGGATTCTTCTGTTCCTTGAGCTCTCCGTCTCTAGGAGTCCCTGGATCCTTCTAATAGACGTTCTCTGACCCTGAGCAAGTTTGAGTGAGTTTTTATTTCCCGCATCCAGACGGGTCTGGACTAAAACACTATTACATTCCACCTCCTACCTTTTGCCCAGTGTGGCCAACCTGCACTGACCTCTTCTAATAAGAAAAGGAGAGATTCATTTGCATCAAACATAGAATCTTAAGATGGAAGAAATTCGTGGGATCACATGGTCCACGCCTCCCACTTCACAGACAAGAAAATGGGTACAGAGAGCTCCAGCCTGGAGTCGGCCTTAAGATGTTGGAGGTATTTACTACTAGAGGTAGTAAAATATAAAAATGGGGACAGAATGAGGGCACCTGGATGGCTCAGTTGCTGGAGTATCTGACTCTTGATTTCTGCTGGGATCGAGCCCCACATTGGGCCCTGTGCTGAGTGTAGAGCCTGCTTAAGATATATTCTCTCTCTCTCTCTCTCTCTCTCTCTCTCTCTCTCTCTCTCTCTCTCCTCTCTCTCTCTCTCCTCTCTCTCTCTCTCCTCTCTCTCTCTCTCTCTCTCTCTCTCTCTCTCTCTCTCAGCGTCTGGGTGGCTCAATCCACTGAGCGACCCTTGACTTCACCTCAGGTGAATTCTTCACCTCACCTCAGGTCATGATCTTACGGTGTGGGAGTTCAAGCCCCACATCCCTGCTTGGGATCCTCTCTCTTCCTCTCTTTCTGCCGCTCCCTCGTTTGCTCGTGCGCGCTCTCTCAAAATAAATAAACTTTAAAAAGATTCTCTCTCCCTCTGCCCCTCCCCATGCTCATCCTCTAAAATAAAATATAAATAAATAAAAAGAATGAGGTCACCTGATAAGTGTTCTTCCTGGCCCCGCAGTTCATTCTCATGGGGCAAATGAAATGCACAGAGGAATTGAAAGAAACAGTTCATTCGTCGACCTTTTAAAATCTATGGCAGCAGGGGCGCCTGGGTGGCTCAGTCGGTTAAGCATCCGACTTCGGCTCAGGTCATGATCTCACGGTTTGTGAGTTCGGGCCCCGCGTCGGGCTCTGGGCTGACAGCTCGGAGCCCGGAGCCTGCATCGGACTCTGCGTCTCCCTCTCTCTCTCTCTCTCTCAAATATAAACAAACATTGTCAAAATTTTTTTAATAGAAAAAGTAAAATCTATCGTAGCAGATGCTATCAGGGCCTCCCCCCTATCTTTTTGGCATTCTCTGTTCATTGCCTAGGGCGGCTTACCTTGAACCCTTGCCACTCTTCATCCGAGGGCTTTGTAGTCACTGATGACAACTAAACTAGTAATGGACAGGGATTTGGTGACTCAACACCCCACATACCTCACCTCTCGGTTGGCAGAGCTCTACGCGGACTCCTGGCGTTCCCCAGGGGGACTGAGCACCAGACGCCCAGCATGGACGCTGGCTTGATAATTTACTCTTTACTGGCTTTCTTCTCCTACCCATCTCATTTCCACACTCCCTTGCCAAAACTTCCCACGATCACCTTCGAGGTAACCTCCTGGCATTCACCCCCTTGCCTCTGGGGAAACCCTAAACAAGATACCTACGTATCTTCTAGTAGAAACATTTCCATCTGAGCTTTGGGGCCCTCCTTGGAAGCCCATCTAACATAAACTCTATTGTATATGTGAATTCAGAGGTTCCCCACAGCCAATTTGAGAACTGTGAGGTGCTTTGGTCTTCAGTGGCCATTTTGGTACAACCTGTTATCCTAGTCTGACTACAAGCAAGAGGATAAAACCCATAAATCGAATCCTAAATTTATTGCTTGGCCCCACACCTTTCATTTTACTGAACTTATTTAAACATGTGGTGTTTTGGGTATAGTGTAATATTTGTATGGTATGAAAATGAAAAAAATACACCTTGTAAAATTAAACTATAAATTCCCTAGGGGGGCACCTGGGTGGGTCAGTCAGGTAAGCATGCAACTTCAGCTCAGATCATGATCTCACAGTTCATGGGTTCGAGCCCTGCACTGGGCTCTCTGTTGCTTGTGATTCTCTCTCCCTCAAAAATAAACATTAAAAAAAAATTTTTTTTAATTCCCTAAATGACAGATTTATGATGTTTATAAATTCTAGAATTTTTCTTTCGTCAAACTCCTGATACTTGAACGCCGGAGACAAGAATTTATGTAATTGGAAGCTTATGGTAGAAACACAACATAACAATTATTTTGTATTTCATAGATCTCTTTGCCAAATAGAAACATATGTAACAGGGGCGCCTGGGTGGCTCAGTCAGTTGAGCGTCTGACTCTTGATTTCAGCTCAGGTCATGATCCCAGGGTCATGAGATTGAGCCCCATGTACAGCTCCACACTGAGAATGGAGCCTAAGAGTCTCCGTCTCTCCCTCTGCCCCTCTCCCCTGCTTGCGTGCACTCTCCCTAAAAAATAAAAAAAAATAAAATACAGAAAAATATGTACTAAAATTTTGATGTGAAATAATCTTCATACTATGAAAATAAGATACCTCATGTTTGCTACCGGGCTCCATTAACGTAAGTTAATTAGTAAAACATTGTAGACGATGGCATATTTTCAGGAATTACTAATACAACATAAGGCTGATGGAAATGTTTGTGCTTGAAGCTGACTGTTGAAAAGTTGATTGTGTTTTCTCTTTCACGCAAACGATTTCCCCAGCACCCATCTGTAGAACAGAGCACCGAACAAGAGAAAATTCCTACTCTGAGAGCTTCCTTATGAGGGAAAACAGATGATGAACAAGTAGGTAAATATACAAGGAATAGAACTTTTGCTTTTAGTTGTTTTTTTGGCGGGGGGGGGGGGGACATCCCATTACATACAAAGCCCTTAATTTGGCTTTATAGTCACAGAACAACAAAACTGGAGATTTTAGTGAAGTCAACGGTCTGTGTTTGGCTTTACATACCATTTATTTAAACCGCACCTACTTTCTACAACATATCTTTTAAATTAACACTTAACCAAATTTTAGGGGCACCTGGGTGGCTCACTCAGTTAAGCATCCGACTTCGGCTCAGGTCATGATCTCGCGGTCTGCGAGTTCAAGCCCCGCGTCGGGCTCTGTGCGGACAGCTCGGAGCCCGGAGCCTGCTTCGGATCCCGTGTCTCCCTCTCTCTCTGCCCCTCCCCTGCTCGCGCGCTCTCTCAAAAATAAACATTAAAAAAAAAAAAATCAAAGAAACAAAGAATAAACATTTTTTAAAGTAGCATAACATTTGGTCTCTTTTGGATACAACGGCAAGGGGCAGCAATTATAGGAAACACATGCAAGACAGCCATCTAACGCTTCGTATCAGTCCTGAAGGATAGAAACATACAAGGGCAAACCTTAGCAATCAAGCAGCATGGGACCCCCTCCTCCTCGTCGTCGTCAAAGGAGGAAAATGCCTGCCGGGTAGTTGCCGTGAATTGCCGAGTTTTGCTTCCGGCTTCGGGGGCTAAGCCGAGAATCTCTGATTCCCGGACCCAAACCCGTCAGGTGTCACCCGAATGCTAACGATACCACTGACGTGCAGCCTCGCTCTGGCCTCATCACCCCGAATTTTGCCTGACCTGTTTTCCGGTCACAAGACGGCTGCAAGCAGGTATCTGTGAGATCCAATATAGCTGGACTTCTAAGACTCAGAAATCAAGCGATCGGTCTCAAACTGCGAATTCTGGGATCTTTCAACGATGGCATTTCTTTACCAGTCTCCAAGGGTTCGTGCGAATACTCTGGGGACAGGAACCATCTAGAAGGTTGGTATTCTGATCTAAGTGCAAGTGCAGACAGATAGAAGACGCCACCTTTGAAGGAGGGGGGGTCCAAGCCTGCCACCCAATCATTTATGCAAGGATTCTTTTTTGGTGCCTTTACTGTTCTGTCCAACTCAAACGGATTCCAGGCCAACTGAGAACTCTGGTTCCCATACATATTCATCGAAGTACAGACACGGGAAATGGTGAATTGGAAGACAAGTCTTGGAAGACAAACTTCTAAAGAAGTTGGTCCCATTTTTCTCTGGTGTCACCCGTCTTTGTTTTGTTTTGGCTTTTTTTTTTTTTTTTTTATTTTAAAAACATTTTTTTTTTCAACGTTTTTTATTTATTTTTGGGACAGAGAGAGACAGAGCATGAACAGGGGAGGGGCAGAGAGAGAGAGGGAGACAAAGAATCGGAAACAGGCTCCAGGCTCCGAGCCATCAGCCCAGAGCCTGATGCGGGGCTCGAACTCACGGACCGCGAGATCGTGACCTGGCTGAAGTCGGACGCTTAACCGACTGCGCCACCCAGGCGCCCCTGTTTTGGCTTTTATGACATAAAAATCAGGGCCAGATAGGGCCACGTGAATGATCTGGGTTAAAGAATGGAGGTTAAAGTCCCACCTGTTACTAGCTGTATCACATGGGGGGAGTTCAACTTTTTTTAATTTCCGCAGCTGTGAAACGGGAAGAAGCTACCTCCCAGGGTCATTGTGAAGTTAAGTGAGTTAATACAAACCCAGACTTTAGAATGGTGTCTAGTACAAGGCAAAAACCCATCTAGTGTTAGAGGTCATCAGAGTTGGAATGGGTTTTTTAAAATTTATTTTATTAAAAAAATTTTTTTTTAATGTTTATTTATTTTTGAGACAGAGAGAGACAGAGCATGAGCAGGGGAGGGGCAGAGAGAGAGGGAGACACAGAATCCGAAGCAGGCTCCAGGCTCCGAGCCGTCAGCCCAGAGCCCGACGCGGGGCTCTAACTCATGGACTGCGAGATCGTGACCTGAGCCGAAGTCAGACGCTTAACCGACTGAGCCACCCAGGCGCCCCAAATTTATTTTAGATGTGTCCCAAGCCCACAACTAGAGTGGCATCCAGGCTTTGAACTCCCAAAGCTCCTTCCATACCACCACACTACAGCCTCCCCCCCTTCAAAACCAACACGGGTTTTGGAGTTTGGGGGTCAACTAGGACTGAATCTCCCAGTTGTACCGTTGGTTACCATACCAAAGAGGATGCATCTGGGGAGACCGAATTTTCTGCAGCATGACAAATATGACGTCAGTATCCATTGCAAGGATTCGGTCAAAGCTTTGTAAGAAGTTTAGTAAAAAGCCTCCTTGTTTTTCCATAATAAACCTCCTCAGGTTTTATTCTCCGGCTACAGAAGATCCCCAACACTCACGACCACGCCAAGGGGAAATCTCGGTCAAAAAATGTTGTCGTATGGTGGGGACAGGGAAACATTTGTGCTCCAGTGGAAAGCAGTGTGTTTAGATGGCACCCTTCCTGGTTTCCTGATTCTAGCTTTTCAGAGTCTGTGAGCTGTTCGACTACATGTTGTAGACGACGGGTCACAGCGCGTCATCATTACCATCCACAGACCTGTACCGTCCTGCAAATGGAGGCACGTCCATGTCAACATTCCTGGTCTACGTGTGTCTGTTCTTTGATTTCTCCCGACCTACTTGTAGTGTCGTCCTAGCTCCCACAGCGATGAGTTAAATCTTTAACATGCGTTCGTCTTACATTTTTAGGAGAGCCATGATTTTTTTTACCTTTCGAAAACTATCACTTTAGTCTTCAATCAGAGTTAACCGAAACACAGCTTAAATATTTGAAATCTCACATGACCAGATAGAGTAGATAATAGGTTTTAAAAATACTGGTTCTATATACGGGGCACTGGTTTGATAACTAAGACACTCTGAGGTGTGATTTCCAAACCACAAAAAAAGATTCTTTTTTAAATTTTTTTTCTTTTTTTAATTTTTTTTAACGTTTTTATTTATTTTTGAGACAGAGAGAGATAGAGCATGAGTGGGGGAAGGTCAGAGAGAGAGGGAGACACAGAATCCGAAACAGGCTCCAGGCTCTGAGCTGTCAGCACAGAGCCTGACACGGGGCTCAAACTCACGGACCGCGAGATCATGACCTGAGCTGAAGTCGGACGCTCAACCCACTGAGCCACCCAGGCGCCCCTTGAATTTTTTTTAATGTTTTGTTTTTGGGAGAACGCGCAAGCAGGGGAGAGGCGGGGGGGGGGGGGTGCAGAGGATCTGAAGCAGGCTCTGTGCTGACAGCTGAGAGCCCGACGTGGGGCTCAAACTCATCATGAGATCATGACCTGAGCTGAAGTCAGATGCTCAGCCGACAGAGCCACCCAGGTGCCCATCAGTTTGTTTTTGTTTTAAATCACAATTTATTTCTACTTCTCTGTAATAGAGTTCTTAAATTTGAACAAAGCAAGGGTACCTGGGTGGCGTTCCTCTCCCCTGCTCACACACTTGAAAATAAAAATTCTTTACATTAAAAAAACCCCAACAAAATAAAGTACTTCCCCAACCCAAATTTACTGAAATAGAAATAAACTTAAAAAAACGAATATATTGGGGGGCGCCTGGGTGGCTCAGTCCGTTAAGCACCCGACTTCGGCTCAGGTCATGATCTCAGAGCTTGTGAGTTCAAGCCCTGCGTCAGGCTCTGTGCTGACAGCTCAGAGCCCGGACCTGCTTTGGATTTTGGGTCTCCCTCTCTCTCTGCCCCTCCCCTGCCCACGCTCTGTCTCTCTCTCTCAAAAATAAATAACAAAACCTTAAAAAAAATTTTAAATGAATATATTGGAACCATCTATGTTGACTAGGGAGGGCTATTAAAAAATTAACTGTTAAGACAGAAGATTGATTTTTCATCAGAGAGGCTAAAAACAACTAACATCACATGGCTAGCTGGTAATTTTTTTTTTTTTATAATTCTGTAAAGTTTATTTTATTTATTCTGAGAGATACAGTAAGTGAGCACAGGAGCGGCAGAGAGAGAAGGAGAGAGAAAGAACCCCAAGCAAGCTCCACACTGTCAGCACGGAGCCCGATGTGGGGCTCGAACTCACGAACTGCGCGATCACGACCGGAGCTGAAATCAAGAGTCGGACGCTTAACTGACTGAGCCGCCTAGGCGCCCCCAGCTGATAGTCTTACTACTAGCTCCCACGTGTGTTTATTTTTCTACTACCACCAAAACGATTCACTCAGTTCTCCGAGGACACTGACCAAGTGCCCCACAGATTCAATTCCATTCCCTGACACTGTCTACCCAGAGGTAACATCCGATGCCACAGGTTAAGGGCTCAGTCCTCCAAGACTGCCGCCACCAACTTCAGGCACCAGTCCCAAGTACCCGTTGTCACCCGTGCCTCTGACCGGCAAGCCACAGGACTGGAGGTTTCAACGATCCCTTCCCTGGGTTTCGCTTGCTAGAGCAGCTCCCAGAACTCCAAAAAACCATTTTACTTACTAGATCACCCGGTGTATTAGGAAAGAATAGAAGCGTGGCACAGCCAGATGGAAGAGTTCATCGGACAAGGCGAGGGGAAAGGGCGCGGAGCTTGATGCTGAGCATGTCACTTCTTGCAACCACATGTGTTCACTAACCCAGAAGCTCTCCAAACCCTGTCCTCTTGGGTTTTTATGGAGGCTCTGTGACATAGGCTTGATCGATTACATCACTGACTATTGGAGGTTGAATTCCATCACCGGCCCCTTCCCCCTCGCCCCCCCCCCCCAAAGGGACTTAAAGTTCCAACCCTCACGCACTTGCTCGGTTCCCCTGGCAACCAGCCCCCATCCTTAAACCCCTCCCCAAAGTCACGCCATTCACTTAACAAAAAAACGCTTCTCATTGCCGAGGAAATTCCAAAGGTCTTAGGATCTCCGCGCCAGGAACCGGCATTGGAAGACCATATAAATATTTCTTATTATGACTCACAAGTATCACACTACCGTTTCAGCTCTGTGGACAAAGTTAAGGCAATTTTGTAGGTAATTTAGACCAAGGTTACTTTCTTTGGAGGTGGGTGGGGAGAGCTTGGGTAGGATTATATAGGGTGACCAATTTGTCTCCGTTTGCCTGGGACTTTTTGGTTTAGTGCTGAGAATCCCGTCTTAGGAGAACCCTCAGTTCAGGGCAAACTGGGATGGTTGGTCACCCCAGGTTTGAGTTATCGAAAAAGGCTCGCCATATTGAAGATGAACACGTGACATTTTCAATCATCTTCCTATCATAGTAGAGAAAGTATGGGCTTTGGAATCTAACTTGGGCTCAAATTTCGGTCATGCATCTTACCAGCTGTGTGGCCGTGGGCAAATTACTCAACCTCTCCGGTGCCCAGGTCAGTGAGGATAATACTACCTGACTTCCCAAGATGGTGGTGAGAATTAACGCACGGCCTTCAAGGACGTTTGTGCCACAGTAAGCTTGCCGTGTGTGTGGCTCACAGATAATGACGGTGGTGCTGAGGTGGGAGGTGCGGGGCGCTGGGAGGTGGTTAAGCACAGCAATGAACATAGCACGAATAATACAACCAGCAGATCCCAGTTGTGGGACGACCGTGGGCCAGGTACCGGTCTAAACCCTTTACCCGAATTAACGAACTTAATTCTCATTCCTCCTGGCAACCCTAGGAAGTACACACTGTTGTTACCTCCATCGTACAGGGAAGGGATCTGAGGCATGGAGAGGTTAAGTGATTGGCCCAAAGTCTCCCTGCTGATCAATGGCAAAGCCAAGGTTCTGATCACGAGATGGGCCAAAGTGAAGGGCCCGCCAGGGTGTCTAACAGGCAGCTAGAGACACAAGTCACGGGCTCGCAGCAGAGGTCAGAGTGGTGTTCACAAGGCCCCATCTGGGAGGGCAGGAGAGGAAGAGGGTACTGAAGAAAACAGAGTAGGAAAGACCGGGGAAGGAGAGAACATAAAAATGAAAGGGAAACTTTCGAGGGAGTGTTCCAGTATGTGGACAAATTCAAGGAGATCAAGGATGATGAGAAAAAGGCCGTTGGGCTGGGCAGGTAGGCCCCCTGAAGGCCTCTCTAGTGCAGCTCCGGGGGGCTCAGGGAGAGGAATCCAGCTTATGGTTACAGCAGGTCCTGGATCCTGCCCGTCCACTAGGACCATCTGCCGGCCTCTCCCAAAAGTAGGAGTTAGACCCTAGGACTCATCTCTAGAGATTCTGATCCAATTGGTTGGAGGTAGATCACTGGCTTCCGGCTTTCAGTGTTTCTCTAAAAGTCCCCGAGATGATTCCATTTACTATCGTAGCACTGAGTTCAAGAAGGGCTACGGTTTGCGAAAGAGTGACGGTCAAGTTGCAAGTCAGTCTGTAAATAAGTTTAAAAAAGGAGAAAGAGGGGCGTCCGGGTGGCTCAGTCGGTTAAGTGTCTGACTCTTGATCTGAGCTCAGGTTTCGATCTCAGGGTCCTGAGGTCAGGCCCCACACTGGGTGTGAAGCCTATTTTAAAAAAGAAAGGAGAAAGACAACTGGAGGGGAACAAGAACCACCACATGAGCTCCTACTATGGGCCAAACTCTCTCTAAACACTTGGCATACACCTTTGCGTTTAATCACCAGACCAGCCTGTCACCGGAGAACCCTTAGCATCCCCCATGTTCCCCCCTTAGGAAACGGAGGTCTGAAGAGATCCAGAACCTTCCCCAAGTCACCTCGCGGGAAAGCAAAGAAATCAGGATCAAACCCTGGCAGCCTGGTAAATACAAATGAAGTTATTTTTCAGGTTATCAGAGAGAGGGGCATATTAATGGGCAGGAGGGGAGACTTCTCTACACCAACGGTTTTCTTCCCAGGGTAACTTGTGTTCATTTCCTCTCTACAGATGAACTTTTGCTTTTTAATCCAAATGGATTATACTTCCATGTCTTATGTCCTTATTGTCTCCCACGCCTTCTTCCTGCCACCCCCCCACCCCCCAGAATAGTACCTGTGAACAAGCGCGATGGTCTTCAGAGAGGAAACCCCCGTTCTGGAAATTCCGCTGGCAGAAGTAGAACCCTTTGCAGCTCTGCCTACAAAGAAATGCGGGTGCTCTCAGAGGGGCACGCACACTGGAGGCACTGTGCCCCCAAATGTAAAGGGTGCCGAGGGGGCCGAGGGCAGGTGCGTGGAGTGCTGTTGACGTCTGCTCCCAGGTGGGGCAGAGTTGTCCGGGATGGGTCAGAGACGTGGGAGAAGGGAAGGAACTTCCTGTTCCATCTGAAAGTCACATGGCAAGAGGTGGCAGGCAAGCGGGAAGCCCGAAGCTGTGCTCAAATGAGTCAGAGAGACATCTGCAACCCAGACAAATGGGGGAGTGCGTGGACCTCTTCCACACCTCCTCAACTCCAACGCACCGGGAAGGGGTCTGGTCAGACAGGACTCGACCATTCGAGGGGGCCGAGGGCTTTGGTAACTTGGAAACCGAAGCTCTCTCTGAAAGTTGGACGATCTAGACACATCTGGGCTCGTGAAGCAGATATACACACCCTCCAACAGGCCCCGCTCCGCAACAAGTATTGCCTAACACCACAATGCGGAAGGGGACAGTTGCACAGCCTGCTGCCCACGGGTCTTTCCAGCGCAGTGGCTCGACCCCGCCCCCCGATTATACAGATGATCCCAGAGAGGTTCTGTTGATCACCCACGGGCTCAGCTAGGCTACTGACTGTGCCTAAAGATGAACAGCATCAGAAATCTCCAAACCCGGATCTTCCATGACTGCCCTAACCCCACCCCAGTCACTCACCCTGCCAAGTGTCCTGGGAGAAGTGGGGTACTCTAAGCATCTCCGGCAAACATCCACGCCTGGTCTCTTCACCACTGGCTAGCGCTAGCTCTTACTCTGGTCTAGGATATGTAGAACCCTCAAGAACTCTTGGGGCACCCGGGTGGCTCAGTCGGGCAAGATTCTGATTCTTGATTTCAGCTCAGGTCATGATCTCATGGTTTGTGAGGCGGAGCCCCCCACATCAGGCTCTGCATTGACCAGGCGGGCCTTGGGATCCCCTCTCTCCCTCTCTGCTCCTCTACTACTCGCGTGCACATGCTCTCTCTCTCTCAAAATAAACATTAAAAAAAAAAAAGAAAGAATTCCTTTTGCTTAAGACCTAGGCTACTGCACATCTATACAATTTAACCAAGAGGCGCATGCTTTTTGGACCTTCTGAGGAGCAGACAGCCCAGGGCTCTGGCCACAGGAGTTCAGAGAGAGACAAGAGTAATGGAAAGATGGTCCTATGGAGTAGAGGTTGGCAAACTTGTTCGCAAAGGGCCAAAGAACGAATAATTTAGGGTTTGCAGGTCATGTGGTCTTTGTCCTAACTACTCAACCCTGCAGGGGTAGAGCGAAAGCAGTCATAGTCGATACAAACATGCACGAATGTGGCCATGTTCCAATAAGACTTCATTTATGGACCTTGAAATTTCAGTTTCACGTAATTTTTGTGTGTTGAGAAACACTCTTTTGATGTTTTTTCAACCATTTAAAAATGTAAAAGCCATTCTCAGCTCCCAGAATGGACAAAAACAGACCGTGGAGAGGATGTGGCCCATAGACCATAGTTTGCCAATCCCTGTTGTAGAAGGAAGATCCCCGGCGAGCCCAGCCAGCTACACTCACACACGCTTTCATTTCTGTCATTGCTCATTTCCACATCTTAGCAGACCAACCTTGATGTGCGATCTCCAGACTATTTTGTCCACGGCTAGGACGCGTCTCTCACTCTTGGATTGAGAGTTGAGAGAGACCTAAGTCACCTATGAAGTTAAATCACGGGGCCACGGCAACAGGTGTTGGCGAGGATGCGGAGAAAGAGGATCCTTCTGGCGCCGCTGGTGGGAATGCAAGCTGGTGCAGCCTCTCTGGAAAACAGTAGGGAGGTTCCTCAAAAAATTAAAAGTAGAACGACCCTACGACCCAGCAATGGCACTACTAGGTATTTATCCAAGGGATACAGGTGTGCTGTTTCGAAGGGACACATGCACCCCCATGTTTATAGCAGCCCTATTGACCATAGCCAAAGTATGGAAAGAGCCCAAATGTCCATCGATGGATGAATGGATAAAGAAAATGTGATATGTGTATATATACATACATATATACACATATACATATATATGTGTGTGTATATATGTATGTGTATATATATATATATATATATATATACACACACACACACACATACACACACACACACACACACACACACACAATGGAGTATTACTCGGCAATCAAAAAGAATGAAATCTTGCCATTTGCAACTACGTGGATGGAACTGGAGGGTATTATACTAAGTGAAATTAGTCATTCAGAGAAAGACAAAACTCACATGACTTCACTCATATGAGGACTTTAAGAGACAAAACAGATGAACATAAGGGAAGGGAAACAAAAATAACATACAAACAGGGAGGGGGAACAAAACATAAGAGACTCTTAAGTATGGAGAACAGAGGGCTTCTAGAGGGGGTGTGGGAGCAGGGGATGGGCCAGACGGGTAAATGGATAAGGGGCATTAAGGAATCTACTCCTGAAATCATTGTTGCATTACACGCTAATTTGGATGTAAATTAAAAAAAATTAAGAATTCTGAAAAAAAAAAGAAAAAAATGGGGCCACATTAGTCACTTGTGGGTGAAATTTTAACTTACTAAATATTAAATTGCAAACTGAAAGAAGGGCTTTCCAAAGGTTTAAGGAAGCCATTCTACACACACATGCACATTTTTCTCAACTTGAAACAGAACGTAAGACTATTCTGGGAGCCGAAGCTGAACTGAATCAACATGCCATTTGGTCTGAGTTTTTGGAGAAAGAAGTCAGGAGAAACACCAAACCATTTGACATTTATCTGTGGAAAGTCCTCAAACCCGGGACACCGTGGTCGATCCCAAGTGCAAGTTCCCAACCTTCAACTGGGTGATAAACATTTTGAGCGTGAGGGCCTCATCGGGGATCAGAGTGTTTTATTTCCTGTCAAAATGCCTTTCCCACCGTTCAGCCACAATAGAGGCCTGTCACTGTAGTAACCGCTCTGCCCTTCTCGTAGAAGAAAAAGGGAAGTCCTATTAAAATGACTCCCGCGTTGTGGTCAGTGGTATAGGACACCAAGAAGATAGTTAGCGGTTCTGCAAATGTCAGCCTCTGAGCATTATACATGTTGACATTCAAAATCAGTCACGTGAGCTGCCTAAAGCAGCTAACAGGAGCCTCTGGCATTTAAGTCGCCAGAATCTCTATTTGGAGAGAAAGCTGATGGCACGAAGGTTACAGTGCTAGACTTTAGGGAGCTTAAACGTGTTTTATTATTATTATTGGGAGTTTGGAGCGGATGGAGACTGGACTGGTGTTTGAAATAAAATATGGGTTTTTATGTTTTTAATGTTTATTTTTGAGAGAGAGAGAGAGAGACAGACAGACAGACAGACAGTGTGAGCAGGGGAGGGGCAGAATGAGAGAGGGAGACACAGAATCTGAAGCAGGTTCCAGGCTCCGAGCTGTCAGCACAGAGCCCGATGCGGCACTCGAACCCACGAATGGTGAGGTCATGACCTGAGCCGAACTCGGACGCTTCACCGACTGAGCCACCCCGGCGCCCCAAAATAGGGGTTTTGACGGCAGCCCATACTTTCTATGTTATGAAGATGCTACCCTGAGTTTAGACCTGTGGTGTTTTTTTTTTTTTTTTTTTTTTTTTAATTCTTCCTGGATCTTAATTCCGGAGTAAAGGACAGAGACCCTTTCACCCTTAAGTGTCCTGTTCATTTCTAGAAACGGAGAGCAGGAACTGGAATCTATGGGGATGGAGAACCTAGACCTTGTCAGAAAAATGATGGCTTTA
The DNA here is from genome assembly GCF_018350195.1 of Panthera tigris. Lineage (NCBI taxonomy): Eukaryota > Metazoa > Chordata > Mammalia > Carnivora > Felidae > Panthera > Panthera tigris. Next base: position 10,128,591 of record NC_056677.1, on the reverse strand, counting down.
GGATTCTGGCAGTAGGGATTGAAGGCAAAAGGTCGAAGGAGCCAAGAAAAAACAACCCAGTAAGATTTGATATCAGATATAAATGAGCCAATGAACTTCCCACGGGGAGAAAGCAAGCAGCTAAAAAAGGGTCACATTGGTAGGAGAAACGCAGAGTCGAGTCTCGAACAGGTTTAGCTGGAAGAGAAACATTCAACAAGTGACGTCCTGGGTACACGTGGAAGCATGGAACTGGGGTTCAGATAAGATGTGGGGACTGATCCAAATGAAGAGACCATCATCCACCATTTTAGAGCATTCTTTGAATGGTCAAGGGAGTCAATTTTTTTTTTGAGTTCGAGGAAAGACTCAAATGATCATTTATTGATCTATCCTCTGAAGTTTTTATAATGTCGATTTTTTTTTTAAGTTTATTTATTTTGGGACACAGAATGCAAGTGGGGGAGGGGCAGAGAGAGAATCCCAAGCAGGCTCCGCGCTGTCAGCTTGGAGCCTGATGCGGGACTCGAAATCATGAACCGTGGGATCGTAACCCAAGCTGAAGTCGGACGCTTGACCGACTGAGCCACCCAGGTGCCCCTAATGTTGAAAATATTAAACAGAATGATAACCTGGCCCTTGATACAGATGTGACAGAGAGGGCGGGTCCTGGTGAGTAAGAAATCCTGAACTGTAAGGGGCGGGGGTTGCTGGCTTCATTCATTCAGGCCACCCTTTCTGCAGGCCCCACGGACCTTCCTCTGTTCGTCCTCATCGCAGAAGGCTTTCCTTTGCCGATCCCGTGGTCGGGACGACGCTCTGTCCTCATCTTTACTTGGCTGGGTCCTTTGCACCATTCAGGTTCCAGCTCAGATGTCACCTCCTTGGAGAAGTCTTTCCAGATGACCACATCTGAGGCTGTATCCAAAGCTCTCAATCTGTACTGTGCAGGCCGATCTGTTACGATGCAGACTTGCGACTCCGTGGTTCAAGGGGCTGGGGGTGCGAGGCTGCGATTCTGCCCTTCTGACAAGCTCCCGGGAGCTCCAACCTGGCTTCCCCACACCCCACCTTGGGGAGCATCACTACCCCTCCATCTCTGCCACACCACCTGCTTCATTTTCTTCACGGCGTTTCTCGCACTTGGAAATTGTGTTGGATTGTGCGTAAGTCGATCAATTTGTTTACTGAGACATAAATGCCACAAGAGGAGGGACTTATTTTTTGTGCCATTATTCGTCTTTTATTTTTTTTTAATCCTCAAATCCTTACAGTGTTCCCCAGTGATCGGATCAAATAATTGAAAAAAAGAAAAAAGATGGTGATTTGTTTATCAGTTCGATCTCCCTGTGGTAATCTGCTCCTAGCTAACCGTACTGACCTAGACACAACCCTGCCTAGCTTCTGGCCTACAGCAAGGCCAGGGTCACTGGGATTTCAGATCGGCTTGGCTAAAAGGGGACTCGGGTAGAGAGAGTTACACTGCAGTCAAGTCAAGGGAGAGAACTCGCCAGGAAATCTTATCAAGAGATTCAGCTTCAATAAGTCTGCACTAAAGGGATAAATCCTCTAAGTGAGAGCTAGAATCCACAGGGCTCGGCCCTCCAGTTCTACTGAGTTAGGTATGGTCACCATCTCATCATTACTCAGTTTAAAGTCAAAAGCCTTGATGTCCTCAACAATGCATGCCACTGTCGCAGACTTGGGGATTCCAACCCTCTTCCCCTGGATGGGGAACTGAATCAGACCCTGGGCTGTGGGTTTTTTGGGCTCTGCATCAATCACCTTAATCTTGGGACCCTCCAGAAGCAAAAAGTCCTCGGACTTGGCCCAGAGTCCTTCAGGAGAGCCCAGAAGGCTGTCAGTTGTAACGGGGATGCCCTTGGAATGGCAGTATTAGATCCATTTTTTCTCGTGTGGGGTATTTGCTTCTATTTCAGTCCAGGTTTGTTCAAGAGCCTTTCGATCTGGAAGTGGTGGAAGACTGCAAAGGCTCTCACCAGCCCCTCATCTACCAGCTCCTCCACGGCCCCCCAGGCTCCCAAGAACGTTAATTTACTGGTGAGGCCACCGCCTCATTGTCTTTGGAGAAAAAGTCCTTCCCAGGCTGCAATCCTGGTGACCAGTGAATCAAACAGACGTCCAAACAGTTCTGCGTCAGATCCTTCGAAGTCTTCTGACGGGCCTCTTTTGCTAGGATTCTCTCAAAGAAGGTGGGTCCTCACTTGCCAGGGATGACGAGTTCCTCTTGCTTGACAACCTTCTCTTGGATGGCTTCTCCCACCCACCTCATTCTTCCTCTTGATAGACACGGATAGGCTATCCTCACCTAGACTGTGCCTACATCAGCGGCCACCTTCACCGGCTCCTTGACTTTGCCTAGGGGAGACTTCCAGGTGCGCAGACCCACAAGAGACACCTTAGCTTTGGTACTGAGCTCCACGAAGGTGGCCGTGGTCAGGGATGAGACATTTCTGAGCAAGCAGGTAGATGTCCTGTGCCACGATTGAGGGCCCTGGCCCTCAAGCAGGGACTTCATCCGGGGTGCTCCCTTTTGTATTCCCAACACTTAACACAGGGCCCGGCATGTTACCAATGTTCCCTAAGCACTATCGAATGAGTCTTTTTCAAAATTCATTAATTCCTTTCTCTCCTTACGGACTCAGCGACTGTTCCTGTATACAACGGGACCTAGACTCTAAGTCAAGGGCAGAGTTACTCAAGGGCCAGGAACCGCTAGTTACTAGCCCAAACCAGGATAAGAAGCTTGGACTAGAAAGCAAATCTGACGTGTTTCTCAGCAGTGCTCAGGGGGCATGACTTCCTTTTTCACAGCAACTTTCTTGATGAAGTAAATGGCTTCCCTTCTGGCACAAGCTCCTTTCCTTGACAGACAGAACAGCGTCAAGTGGCAACTGTGGGTAGGTTGCATCGTTAACCAGGGAATTCCAATCCCGAGAATTGTAAAGACAGAATTGGGGGAGGGACTGGAGAATTATGGGCTGCACACAACTATGGGGTGGATGTAGAATTGGGGGGTGGGGAGACAGGGAACTGTGGGAACAAACGGAGAGTTGTGGGTAGAGGAGAACTGTGAAAGAAAATGGACAATTATCAGAGCAAAGGGAACTGTGAGAGAAAAGACAAAGTTAGGGGCGCCTGGGTGGCTCAGTCGGTTGGGCGTCCGACTTCGGCTCAGGTCATGATCTCACAGCTTGTGGGTTCGGGCCCCACGTCGGGCTCTGTGTTGACTGCTCAGAGCCTGGAGCCTGTTTCGGATTCTTTGTCTCCCTCTCTCTCTGACCCTCCCCTGTTCATGCTCTGTCTCTCTCTGTCTCAAAAATAAAATAAACGTTAAAAAAAAAATTAAAAAAAAAAAAAGACAAAGCTAAAGATGGAAATTAGACTACTCGGAATTGTAAAGAGAACTGTGGGAGAAAATGAAGAAATAGGAGAGCGGCGTCTCAGTGTAGGAAGGACAGGGACTTGTAGGAGAGCAAAGGAAGGAATATCCTTACGAAAGGAAAGGATATTGTGGGAGAAGCAAAGACTAGTGGGAAAGAAGGGGAATTATGGGAAAGACTGGAAAGCTCTGTGAAGAAGAGAAATGGCAGAGTGGGGATTTATCAGAATGAAAATACATTCTGAGATGCACCTGGGTAGTAGGTTAAGTGTCAGGCATTGGCTCAGGTCATGATCTCAGAGTCTGTGGGTTCGTGCCCCAGGAGCCTGCTTCAGATTCTGTGTCTCCCTCCCTCTCTCTCTCTGCCCCTTCCCTGCCTGTGCGCTGGCTCACTCTCTGTTTCTCTCTCAAGAATAAACGTTTAAAAAAATAAACATTTTTTAAAATTCTGGAAAAGACTGCAGAATTAAGAGATGGAAATTAGAATACTGGGAATCATAGAGAAAATTGTGGGAACTGCATATAACTGTGGGAAGGATGGGGAATTGTGGGAGAGCACGGGAATTAAAATCCAGGGACTTGGGGTGCCTGGGTGGCTCAGCTGGTTAGGTGTCCAACTTCAGCTCAGGTCATGATCTCATGGTTCGTGAGTTCGAGCCCCGCGTCGGGCTCTGTGCTGACAGCTGGGAGCCGGGAGCCTGGAGCCTGCTTCGGATTCTGTGACTCCCTCTCTCTCTCTGCCCTTCCCCCGCTCATGCTCTGTCTCTGTCTCTCAAAAAATAAATAAAATGCTAAAAAATAAGTAAATAAAATAAAATACAGGGACCTGTGGGAATGGCAGGGACTTGTGGGAAAGAAGAAAATTTATGGGAAAGAATGGTGAGAGATGGGCAGAAGAAATGTGAATGGAGAATTATCAGAATAAAAAAAATTGAGGGGCGACTGCAGGAGACAAGGGGCGATTGTGTGTGGGAGCGGGGTGTGGAAGAGAAATGGGCTAGTGGAGAATTAGCAGAATGAAAATAAAATTTTGAGAGAGAATGGGGAATTGTGAAGGAGATGACAATTAGAATACCAAGAATTGTGGGAAATTGGAGAATTATAAGAGATGCAAATAGTTATGGGAAGAACAGACTTGGGGCAGCGGAGACGTGGTGGAAAGGATATAAAGTTATTTTAGCAAAAACAAAATTGTTAGAGTCTAGAATGATGGAGATAAAAATTGTAATATTGAAACTTGTAGGAATGTCAGCGAGACCTGTGGGAAGCACGGAGAGAATGTAAACAGACTGAAAAAAAAAATTCTGAAAAAATGGGAGAATTACAGGGGCTGATGGGAAATTGTGGCAGAAAAGGAGAACAGAGAATGGAACTGTAAAGGAAAACAAATTGTAGGAAACTATGGAGAGCTGTAGGAGAGCCTGGGCGCCATGGGAGAGAAAGGCATTGTGGGAAAGAAAGAATTGTGAGGGAGAAGAGAATTTGAGACTGAGAATTGTAGGAAAGAATCCATTGTGAGGGACAAGATATTGTCGAAGCTGAAATACAAAAGCAGCACTGAGGAGAAAGAAAAAATGGCAGGTTTGGAAAGGTGACTCATTTTACCAGGACCAACTCTAAGTTCAGCTTGCAACTCAGAGACCCACTGCTTTTAACCCTGCTCAACGCTTGGGTCTGATAGCAGCTGCTTCCTATTACGTTACAATGGATCGGCAAGCTTATAGGCACCGCCTCTTCCATTCCAATGTCTGGGGTAGTATTCCAGACCCTCTCCACACTCTCCTCACAGGCCTTGCTCTGCCTCAGTTCAGAAAGTTCGACATAGTCAAAAATGAACTATTGGCACCTCATCAAGATACAAAAACTTCTGCACAGCAAAGGAAGCAATTAACTAAAAGGCAGCCAACAGAATGGGAGGAGATATTTGCAGATGACATATCACATCAAGGGTTAGTATCCAAAATCTACAAAGAACTTCTCAAACTCAACGCAAATAATCCAGTGAAGAAATGGGCAGAAGACATGAACAGACACTTTTCCAAGGAAGCCATCCAGAGGGCTAAGAGACACATGAAAAGATGCTCAACATCACTCATCGTCAGGGAAATACAAATCAAAACCCTCAATGAGCTACCACCTCACACCTGTCAGAATGGCTCAAATTAACAACTCAGGAAACAACAGATGTTGGTGAGGATGTGGAGAAATGGGAACCCTCTTGCACTGTTGGTGGGAATGCCAAACTGGTACAGCCGCTCTGGACAACAGGGTGGAAGTTCCTCAAAAAATTAAGAAGAGAACTACCCTGTGACGCAAGAATTGCACTACTAGGCATTTATCCAAAGGATACAAAAATGCTGATCGATGGGGCACATACACCCCAGTGTTTATAGCAGCCCTATTAACAATAGCCTAATTACAGAAAAGAGCCCAAATGTCCACTGACTGACAAGTGGATAAAGATGTGGTGTGTGTACACACACACACACACACACACACACACACACACTCTACTCGAGTGTGGAACTGGAGCGTATTAGGCTAAGCACAATTAGAGAAAGACAAATACAGGATTTCACTCCCATGTGGAATTTAAGAAACAGACGAACATAGGCAAAGGGATGGAAAAGTAAGATAAAAAGAGAGGGAGGCAAACCATAAGAGACTTAAATACAGAGAACAAACTGAGGGTTGCTGGAAGGGTGTTGGGTGGGGGGAGGGGCTAAATGGGTGATGGTCATTAAGGAGGGCACTTGTTGGGATGAACACTGGGTGTTACATGTAAGCGAGCAATCACTAAATTCTACTCCTGAAATCATTTTTACACCGTATGTTAACTAACTTGGACTTAAATAAAATTTAAAAACTAAAAGAAAGTCCGACATAGTAATTTAGTGCCTCTATGCTTTGCTATCCCTGAGATCCTACCCTTGGGAGTCCTGATGGGAGGTCTAACTTCAACATTCACAAGACACTCATTTTTCATGTCAGTTTCAGTTGTCCAGAAAGTAAAGAAACAGAGAGGTTTCGCTGAGTGACATTTTCCCCCTTTTGTAGTATATTTTCCAACGAATGGTAGGAAATCTGTTCATTCATCGGGAAATGGCCCATTTATCATTTTCATGAATAAATGTAACGAGAAGGCTAGGTTCAACTTGAAGTATTATAAATCATTGGCTTTCGAATTAAAAAAAAAAGTCTTTGCTCACCTCTGGCTAAGAGCTGAGGGTTTCGTATTGCCACGTTTCTGGGTCTGTGATTTCATTAAGTGTTTATAATTATAACCAGGACATCTCCTGGATCTAATTCAGGACTCATTCATGTCTTGGTCTGTAATATTTTCCGTATGTTGGTTTAGAAATGTTGTACCTCTGTTAGCAGCTCCCCGCTCTTAAAGTAAAATATCCCTCATGTTTTTAAGTGGGAAGAACATTGTAATGTTACACAGTTACTTTCTCTTTGAGGTACTTCTGTGCCTATACATGTACATGAATGTTTTAAAGACTACCTTTAGGGCGCCTGAGCGGCTCGGTCGGTTAAGTTTCCAACTCTTGATCTCGGTTCAGGTGGTGATCTTGCCCGTTCACGGGATTGAGCACAGAGCCTGCTTGGGATTCTCTCTCCCTCTCTGCCACTCCCCTGCTCACGCTGTCTCTGTCTCTCTCAAAAGAAATCAATAAGCTTTAAAAAAAAAAAATCAAAGAAATAATAAATTAAAAAAAGGCCTATCTTTAACTGAAAGCTGACCATCACTGGAAGCAAAGGCGGTCCAGTTAATTCCTCTTCCCAGGAGCACATGAACGAAGGCAAAATAACAACCAGAGTCTACGTGATTGCAAAAAAGAATGGCACTGGAGGGGACAAGCAGTCAGGACTATCACCATACAGCTTTGACAGCAGCAGGTCAGACAGAATTCAATGAACCAGGTAACGCTAAGGTATCCACATAGTCCAAGGAGAATCCCATTTTCATCGTCTAGTCACTTTTTAGGAGTTAATTCATTTTTTGTTTTTTTTTTAAATTTTTTTAATGTTTATTCATTTTTGAGAGACCGAGAGAGCATGAGAGACAGTGGGACAGGGCAGAGAGAGAGAGGGAGACCTAGAATCTGAAGCAGGCTCCAGGCTGTGAGCTGTCAACACAGAGCCCGATGCGGGGCTCGAACTTACGAGCCGGGAGATCGTGACCTGAGCCGAAGTCGGACGCTCAACCGACTGAGCCACCCAGGCGCCCCCACTTTTCGTTGTTTTGAAACTTAGAAAAAGCATAGTACTTCCTCAGTACAAAGAAATCGGAAAGATTCCGAAGCATCAAGGGAGAAGGCCACCTCCCACTTAGCCTGGGTCCTCCCGTCACTCAATATCCCTCCCTGGAGAGAATACGGTTACCATTTCCTATGTAGAGAGGATTCCTCCTCAAAATAAACGGGAGTCTCGAGCTCAAACTGTTTCCCGCTAATATTATTCAATATGCGATGTGGCAAAATTCCATTCCAACAAAATAATCTGCAATGTACCTGAAAGCACAGGACCTGTATTTGTGCAGCCCAACAATGGGGGTCGAGAAGTTGAGTGGGAAGAGTCAGTGGGTCTATCTGAATGAGAGACACCTGAACTATCGGCGACTTCTGTGCCAAGGGCAACGTTCTGGGCCCTTTTCAATCTAGGAGTTGCTCTCCTGCACCAACAACCCTATGGCTCTAACCCTCAAAAAGTCAGCCGAACTTAGAAAGACAAAGCCCAGGATGCCACATGCCCAAGTCAACAGAGAATTCTAGACCGTCAAAGGAAAAATGCAACTTGCTGGAATTTCTTAAATCTGTGCTCTAACAGCTGGGGACATCAGAATCTAAATCTTAAAAACACAATCCTCAAAGGCTGTATCCTCCACTAACAGAAATCACCCAAGACTCAGACTTACTAGAACTGGGAAACACAGAGCACCTGAATAGAACAAAGTAACCTTCCTCATAAGGCTGGCAGGAAACGTCCAGCAGCCTGGGGCCAGGAGACAAGAGGGCCCAAGGCCAGCAATCAAGTTAGCAAACAGAAGCAGAAAATCTGGGGACGCCTGGGTGGCTCAGTCGGTTAACTGTCCAGCTCTTGGTTTCAGCTCAGGTCACGGTCTCACGGCTTGTGAGTTCAAGCCCTGAGTCAGGCTCTGCGCTGACAGTTCAGAGCCTGCTTGGGGTTTTCTTCCCCTCTCTCTGCCTCTGCCCGCCTCACGTGCGCACTCTTGCTCTCAAACTAAGTTAAAAAAAATAATTCAGGACAAGTTTTGGCAAAGCTGCTGGGAAGTGTGGGAGCCTAAGCATACCATTAGAGGAAAGTTGTGTCTCCCAACCACAGGCTGCCTCAGTTTCCTCTTGCACTCGATACTGATTTCCAAGCACAGGCACTAGGCCCCAACCGGGGTGGATCTCCGCTCCTGCCGCTGAAGGCCTGCACGCTACATGCCGACGGCTGGCCTAGGGCACTGCCGGGTCTCTCTCGGGCCTTACTGTGTTAGCATCAGCCGTGTCCACGTGTAGGGAACTTGGGAGTCGAGGTCACAAGCAGTCGGTCTCCAGCCTTGTCCTGAGAAATCTCCGTGTGCTACACTTAACTATTTAGGAAGCTATATACAGTTCACTTCCTCAGAGAGGATTTAATTTTGACTAACTTTTCTGCTGTCACTTTATCGTTAGCAAAAGAAGCCTTTTAGCTATTGAGGGAATTGAACGGGTCAACTGTGGCAATCACAATCAGGTTTCTGGGGCTAAGAGGCAGATCGACTGAACAAATGCGCCGCACAACCCGGGTCCTGCTAAGGCCCGCGTTTTTGGATGCGTAAGCACTGTCTGAAACACCTGTAGAGCAAGAGGCCAAACTCTGACACAGCTGATGACAGGAGAGTCCAAGAAGGCTCCCGGCGGAGGCCAAAAACATGTATTAGGAAAAGAGCAGAGGGGCGCCTGGGTGGCTTCATCAGTTCGACGTCTGACTCTTGACCTCGGCTCAGGTCATGATCTCCCGGTTCGTGAGTTCGAACCCCACGTCGGGCTCCATGCTGACAGCGTGGAGCCTGCTTAGGATTCAGTCTCGGACCTTCCCTCCTGCGCTCTCAAAAACTTAATAAACTTAAAAAAAAGAAAAAAAAAGAAAAAAAAAAGAGCAGACCCCAGGAGTGGAGAAAATTCCCAAACTCGATCACATCATCCTCAGTCGGCTGTTAACAAGGGCTCAGTGTCATAGAAACACAGTGCTTCACAAAATCCCTTTCAGCAGAAAATGAATGTCCCTCTGCTTTTTTGCATACACGTGGGCTGGAGCACATCTCCCATTTCAGGATCTGTTCTCATTTGTCCAAGCGGAGGTTCGGAAACAGCACATTTGTGGGAACGGAATACAATGCCTGCCTACGAAACTGATCCCCGAGAGAGATAGAGGCCATTTCTGTGGTGGGGTAGGCCGGCTTGACCCGCTTATCTGTACGGGTGAAACTCAGAACTGAGTTAGCAAAACCCTGGGAACATTTCTAAGCTCTCGGCATTTCCACCCAAGTTTCTATAAGCACGGCCTAAGACTTCCTTCTACATCCGGAACCATTTTGGAAGAACTCTAAACCGTAGCAAGAAAAGGGGTTTCTGGAATTCATGGTCTTGTTTTCATCCGTGTAAAATTTTCAAACTTTCTATTTAAGTTTATTTTGGGGCCTAACTCCAAAGTACAAAAGGGGGCACCCGGGGGGCTCAGTCGGTTGAGCGTCCAACTCTTGATTTCGGCTCAACTCATGCTGCGGGGACTGTAGGGTCGAGTCGCGTGTCGAGCCCTGCACTGAGTGTGGAGCCTGCTTGGGATGCTCTCTCCTCCTCTGCCCTTCTCCCCCAATGCACCCGCACACTCTCAAAAAAAAAAAAAAAAGGTACAAAAAGATTTGCCATGAAAAAATATACCTTGTTCCTTCTCTCCAACAAGGATATTGAACTCTACCTGAGTCCTGTGCCCCTGGAAAACAGCAGAAGGAAATCTCCCCAGGTTTTGGATTCCAGGAAGCAGCTTACTATGAAGAACAACCTTTCTCCACAGGACTTCATTAACACTCTCCAAATTCCCATTTTTTTTGCCTTGAAAATGATTAGCTGAGGGGCGCCTAGGTGGCTCAGTTAAGCATCCGACTGTTGCTTTAGGCTCAGGTTATGATCTCATGGTTCGGGAGATCAAGCCCCGCATCCGGGTCTGTGCTGTCAGCACAGAGCCTGCTTGGGATTCTCTCTCTGCGCCTTCCTCTCTCCAGCTCTCTCAAAATAAATAAACATTAAAAAAAAAAAATGCTTCGCTGAATTGTTCTGTCCCCACCCATCAATCAAAACAAGCTTGTTCATGGAAGTTTGACTAAATCAAGTCTGGGTTTTTCGCTCAATCCCCACCTCCCACTTCTCCCCGAAGGCAACCCCGGTTCCCAGCGGGTCACATATCCTCCCCTAGATGGTCTGTATTTACAGCAATAGGTCTGTAAACATTCCTATCATTTCTACCTTATTTCCATGTGACAGCGTGTTTTATGGATTATCCCACTAGCCTATGTGGCCGGCCTCACTGGATCTTGAGCTACGGAGTCTTCTACGGCATTTTGCGGAGGCCCTAGCTTTTATCTCCCCGGTCCCCTACCGATGGGCATTTAGGCCAGTGCACGAGCTCCAATGTGAGGAATTTTTGCATACACGGGTCATCTTGCTCATAGGCGCACATGTTCATAAGAGACTACCTAATTGGACGGGGTGCCTGGGGGGGCTCAGTCGCTTAAGCGTCCGACTTCAGCTCGGGTCATGATCTCACGGCTTGTGAGTTCGAGCCCCGCGTCGGGCTCTGTGCGGACAGCGCGGAGCCTGGAGCCTGCTTTGGATTCTGTGTCTCTCCTTTTCTCTCTGCCCCTGCCCTGCTCACACTCGGTCTCTCTCAAAAATAAACGTTTAAAAATTAAAAAAAAAAAAAAAAGACTACCTAATTGGAGAATTCCGGTCAGAGCATATAGGTATGCTGTATTTCGTTTGATAGTCGATTGTTCTAAGAAGCTGTACCAATTTACACTACCATCGGCCGATTTTCTTTTTTTTTAATGCGGCATCTTGTCCCAACCCAGATTTACAGAGTCAATTTGCAGTCTCACCAAAGCCCCTGGGGATTTGCAAGCACACGTAAGGTGGAGCTGCTGCCCTACAGCAATGCAGTTCACCCCTGGCCACTTATTAGAACCCCCTGGGTCGAGTTAAAGAATTCTGATGCCCAGGTCATAGCAAAGAAATCAGAATGGAGGGATTAAAAAAAAAACAACAAAAACTTTTAATGTTTATTTTGAGAGAATGAGAGACAGAGTGTGAGCAGGGGAGGGACAGAGAGAGAGGGACAGAGAGAATCCCAAGGCAGGCTCCACACTTGTCAGTGCGGAGCCCAATACGGGGCTTGAACTCACCAATGGCGACATCACGACCGGAGCTGAAATCAAGAGTCGGAGGCTTAACCAGCTGAGCCACCCAGGTGCCCTAGAATGGGGATATCTTTTCATAGCTCCCCAGATGATTACGGCGTGCAAAGCCATTACCTTAGAAATCGATGGTTACCAAGGACCGGTTTTATATATTACGTGCCTCTTTGAACGTGACAATGTGGGATGTGGGAAAAAAGTGGTTCCCCCGCCTCCTGGGGATTCTGAATTCTTTAATTCCTTCCAACTGGGGTACCCAGAGCAAACTTATTTGGGGCCGTTTAATGTTGGGGACCATCAGGGAGTTCCTTTGCCCTATTCAAACTTTTAACCTCATCTGTGCCCATTTTGTGCATCCCATTTTTTTGTTTATTTTTGAGAAAGAGAGAGGGAGAGAGGGAGGATCCGAAGTGGGCTCTGCACGGACAGCAGCGAGCCGAATGTAGGGCTGGAACTGGCCAACCGTGAGATCATGACCTAAGCCGAAGTCAGGGGCCCAACCGACTGAGCCACCCAGGTGCCCCATCCATTTCTGAATAGCCACCTCAAGACGGCGACCCTGCCGGGGGTGGGGGGTGTTTCCTGGGACTCTCCTCGGTCTTCGTTTCCCTCTGAGCACATTTCTCTTAGTCACCATCTCGTAGTAACCGTTTACAGGTTTCCACTTGGGGGGCAAGACTTCCTAGACTCCCCTCAGCCTACTCCTATCCTCTCGTTAACCTCAGGTTTTTGTCAGCATTTGTAAGACACAGGAGGTCAAGCAGGGACGGCAAAAGTGACAAGGCTCCCTGAGTTTTGTCCGTTTTTCAGTAATAAGGTTAAATGAGGTGCCCCTGTGAAGGGAGCCCCCCCCTCCCCCCCCTTAACCACAGCAGTCACCAGTCCCATCCGGCTTGCATAGAAATTTCTGGGCAGCTTTACCTGGAGTGTTCCACAGAGTCATTCACAGAGGGAGGGGGGGGGGGCAGTCCCCCTTCTCAGGGTTAACAGATCCTCCGGTGGCTTTTGTCCGGTCCACTAGGCTGCCTGTTCCTTCAGGAACAACCTCCTATTTAGGTCTGGATCAACTCAAACACGCACTTCCCCTCGGCGGCATTCAAAAGCAAAGACAGCCCTGATTAGTCGCTTTCATAATCCATTTCAGCAAAGGTTGCTTAGGAAACTGATCCACAAAAATGAGGCCGCCCGTCCCCAAAAGGATAGCTTCACACCGCGCACCCCAGTTTCGATAGTTTCTTGGTTTCGCCCTTCCCCCGTGTCGACTACCTTCCTGGTGACCAGAGGTCGTAGAGGGGCTTTGTGTTGTCCCTGCAGAAGTTTCCCCTTTTCTAGGTGGCTTCGAGGCTAGTGGCCAAAGCTCAGGCCCACTGAAATCTAAGCTGGGTCCAGCATCGCGGCCTGAACCAGCACCCTTGTAATTTCATTTTGGCTGTTACAGATAACAATAACCCGGGGGGTTGAAAATTCTGCCTTTTTCTTCTTAGTCTGCATTTCCTTATGCCCCCAGTGAACCAAGTCCCCAGCCGCTGGATCCGTCCCTAGATTCCGTCGGTAACTCTTACCTTTGTAACTCAGGGACGGCCCAATGTCAAAGACGCACTCACCACCCCCCCCGTCCTCCTGGGTTTTTATGGAGGCTCCACCACATCATTGAGTGAATCGCTGGCTGTCGGTGATTGATTCAACCTCCTGCCCTCCTCGGAGCTCAGGGGGTGGGACCGAAAGTTCCAGCCCTAGAATCACCTGGTTGCCTCTATCCTTAGGTGCTCTCCCAAAGTACCTCGTTAACACAACAAAACACACCTCTAAGGCTCTCCACGTTGAGGCAATTCCAAGGGTTTTAGGAGCTCCGGGAATCGTAAGATCGTGACCTGAGCCGAGATCAAGAGTCGGACACTTAACCGACTGAGCCCCCCCAGGTGCTCCCAAAGATATATATTTCTTATTACAGATCACAATATCACTACAGGCGGAATTTTTCTTAAAACGCAGCCTAAATCCTGCCACTACCACCCTGGAGGCTTGAAATGGTTTCCCATCCTCTTCCGCAACGGCGTTGAGTTCTTTGTATACAGATTCCTGGCCTCGCTGCCCTGAGCTGTGGAAGCAGGTTTGGGATCAAGTCAGGAGTGACCAGAAGAGTGTCTGACACACCGTAAGACCCCTATAGGTTGTTGAAAGGGTGAATGGCTCACACACTTATTTATACGCTTAGGCTGGGCTGCAAACTGGAACCCCCCTGGACCAATGAAATCAGAGTACCTGGGGGTGGGATTGGGCCACCCGGGGCGGGTGGTCAACTGTCTCAGAGAGTTGAGCACCGGCTTATACGAGCCTTCTAATGCGCCAGCTCAGACTCCCCTGGGAGTTCTTTGGGACGAACTCATTTGTCTTTAATTTTTATTTTGCCCCCCCTCGCAGATTCGTTCATCTCTCTCTCTCCCCCACCTCCCCCCCGCATCTGTGCTGTCCGATACGGTAGCTACTAGCCACAGAGGGCAACTAAAATTCGAATTACAACATTCAGTTTATCGGTTGTGCTGGCTACGGGTCAAGTGTGCAAAGGCAAAGGGTTATTTAAAATTACAATACAATTCCTTAGGCTCACATTTCTGGTGTTTAACTGGCACATGTAGTTAGTGATTACCATATTTGAGAAAGACCAAATGAGGGCTAATGGGATGGAGGAGAGTATATAGTATGCAGTGACCGTATGCTCTGAGAAGGTGACGACGATCATAACTGCAGTCCATCCAATGTTTAAATACACGAATTTATAACAGTATTTAGAACGGTGATGAGGGGCGCCTGGGTGGCTCAGTCGGTTGAGTGTCCGACTTCGGCTCAGGTCATGATCTCACGGTCTGTGAGTTCGAGCCCCGCGTCGGGCTCTGTGCTGACCGCTCAGAGCCCGGAGCCTGTTTCAGATCCTGTGTCTCCCTCTCTCTCTGATCCTCCCCTGTTCATGCTCTGTCTCTGTCTCAAAAATAAATAAACGTTAAAAAAAAAACATTTAGAACGGTGATGAGCACAGGAAACCAATTTGTTGTCTGGAAAAACTAATAGATCAAGGAAGCGAATCAAAGATTTATCCCACTTTCGTCTACGAACCGTAACGGTGGGCGACAAGAACTAAATGAGAGGAAGTCCCTCCCTACAAGAGTATTCCAACGAGTAACTGTAAAAGAAAGGGTAAAATTAGAAAAGAACCATTTTGCAACCGCCGATAAATATATAAGGTACTAAACGTCAGTGGCTGGTAACAGCATCAAAAGGGAGACAACCAGACATGATGAGCTGTCTAGGTTGGAAATCATCACCATCCCATGGTCCTGCCAGACAGAGCTGACCTAAGTCTGACGAGTCTCAGGATCCCACTGCTGAACTGCAGGAAACACGGAGGACAAGGAAACATACCGAACTGCGTCAAGAGCGTTGTGTTAGTTATCTACCGCCGCATAACAAAGGACCCCAGAGTTTGGCGGCTTAAGGCAACAATGCACACTTATCATCCTCAGAGTTTCTGCGGATTAGGAATCCAATGGTTTACCAGGGGGCTTCTGGCTCAGGCTCACACGTGAGGTCACAGACAAGCTGTCAGCGGGGGCTGAAGTTATCAGCCCCCAAGGAAGTTATCAAGCCCCAAGGAAGGCTTGACTGCGGCTAGAGCAGCGGTTTCCAGGGTGGCCCGACCACGGCGCTGTCGGCGGAAGGCCAACACGGGCCTCCCCCAGGCTGCTTCGATGTCCTGGTGAGGTAGTGGCTGGCGTTTCTCGCTGAGTAATCCAAGAGACAAAACCAGAAGCGGCACGTCTTTTATGGTAAAGCCTCAGAAGCCACCTGCCATCAGTTTGGCTGTATTCTGTTGGTCACACAGACCAACCCTGATACCAGGCTGGAGTGGACTACACGGGTGTGTGATTCACAGGACGGGAGGATCACCGGAAGTCATCCTGAAAGGTGGAAACCGCAAGTACCCGATCAGCAAACTCCACGCCGCGAAATGCCACTCTTCAAACAGTCCGGGCTCTTGGGAAGATAAATTGCAAGCAAAAGAAAGGATTGGGCAAGTTGGGCAAGGGACCTACAGTTGAAAGCGACGTCAAATTTTATTTTACGTATTTATTTTTAAGTTTATCTTGAGAGAGAGCGAGCGAGCATGGGGGAGGGGCGGGGGGCGGGGAGAGAATCCCAAGCAGGCTCTGCACTGTCAGCGCACAGCCTGATGCGGGGCTCGACCTCACAAACTGGGAAACCATGACCTGAGCCGAAGTCGGACGCTTCGCCAGTTGAGCCGCCCAGGCGCCCCCAAAAGAGACATTTAATTTTAAAATATGGGCAAGACTATATGTCATATCCAGGTACATGTAATTGGCTAATAAAACGATTAAAAACTGCAAGGAAGTGATTCCTAGAGAATCAAAAGTGATGGTGACTTACGGGGAGAGGGAGGGAAGGGGCCAGGAACGGGCATGGAGATGGGGCTTTGGGGTAGCCAGCAAAACCCTTTCTTGACCTGGTGACAGTTACAAGGGTGCTCAACCTAGAAGACTTCACTTAGGCATGTATCTGCTTTACGTGATTTCCTGTATACCCTTCCTTTTACCATGAAAATACTTTTAAAAAATTACAAATCTTAGCCCCGGGGCACCATGTGAAATCCTCCTGAGGCTAGTTGTTCGACGTTGTGCAGAAGTCACAGGTCCCTTGAACCGTATCAATTAGGAGGGCACAACGTAGGTCTTTTTAAAGGTCTTTTTCAAAAGTATGAAACGCAACGGCGTGCCAACATGCCAATGTGTTTATAACATTTCTCCTGCTTTTTTTCCTTCCCATCCCTCTTCAAGGTAGTAAAAATAAGGAATTTCAAGCGACTTCGGGTGAACTTTAGAGGCACAAGTACTCTCTCTTTCCTCAAACGTAGGTCATTGTCTTTGCAATGGAAATAGGGAGTTCAACGTGATGGAGTATCGTTCCACCCGTCTTTCATGAAAGGAATTTTTATTGCAAGTAGCAAAAGGCCTTTTGAATGAAAGGACGAAGTCCATAGCTTCCTACCTCCTCTGTGAATAACCTCTAGTGATCCCACATATTAATAGAGATAACCTCCCAGCCTAAAGATGTAGTTCTCATGTGTCCTTACAAAGCCCCAGAGGAAGAAAAAGAAAACACACCATCCTAATCCCAGGGAATTTCTTAGCTATGCAGCTAAAACAGAAAATCAAATTGAGAATCATCTTTTTTCTTAAGTGAAAACTATTTTGCACTAGCAATCAGGGCTATTTTTATTGGTAGGTGTCTTTGAATTTTTTTTTTTCACTTTAAAAATGTTTATTTGCTGGGGAGCCTGGATAGCTCAGTCGGTTGAGGGTCTGGCTGCAGCTCAGGTCATGATCTCTTGGTTCATGAGTTCGAGCCCCCGCATCAGACTTTCTGCTGTCAGAACAGAGCCTGCTTTGTATCCTCTGTCTCCCTCTCTCTCGCTGTCCCTCTCCTGCTTGTACACTCTCTCTGTCTCTCGCAAAACAAATAAACTTAAAAAAATAAAAAAAAATTTAATGTTTATTTATTTTTGAAAGAGAGAGGAGAGAGATAATTCCAAGCAGCATCTGCATTCCCAGGACAGTGCCCAACATGGGGCTCGAACTCATGAACCGTGAGATCGTGACCTGAGCCGAGATCAAGAGTTGGATATTTAACCGACTGAGCCACTCAGGTGCCTCACATTTTCTTCCTTTAAAAAAAAAAAGTATATATTTTGACGGGAGGGGCAGAGAGAGAGGGAGACACAGAATCCGAAGCAGGCTCGAGGCTCTGAGCTGTCAGCACAGAGCGCGACGTGGGGCTTGAACTCGCCAACTGTGAGATCATGACCTGAGTCGAAGTCGGATGCTTAACTGACTGAACCACCCAGGCGCCCCCTTATCAAATCTTGAGGAAGGATGGCACCAGAAAGGAGTCAGATGTAGTTTGAAAAATCTCCCCAGTTGACTCAAACAGCCTTTTCATTTTCCCACTTACGGCATGAATCACAGCCCTCCAATCTAGCCTTGGATTAAACAATACATTGGAAAGCATCTTAACTGGACAAAAATATTTTGATCCCAATCCCTGTCCAAGAGTTGCTGTTTGGAACTCTCGGCATTGCACATTTCCATGGGCCTTCCGAGAAGAACAAATATGTCAAACTTGTCTCTTTGTCACAGGGTCACTGATGAGGTCCTTGCTCACTTTCATACTGTTCCTGGTGCTAGGACGGAGGGCGAACGGAACCTTCCCTAAGAATTAGTTTATGCTTTATGGACACTGGCTCACGTAACTGCCGGTTTCTCCTTGTGTCTTGGCTGCTTGAAAGCTCAGAACCAAATGTGTGGCCACAGCACGGGTGTCGAGCAGTTCGCTCTGCCTTCTTTTCCCCAGTTTCTTCGCTTGTTTTTAAATTTAACCTTATCTCTATGGTTCAACATGTTCCAATTGATGCATTTAAAATACACTTATAATCAGTGCATTTGACACAACGCATAAGCATCATCAGTACATGTGACTCAACTCATAAGAGGTTGAAATACCTGTAAATGACTGATAAATTTGTGGCAGTTGATGAGTGCAAAAAGTATGTAACAATTTATACTTGTGTTAAATCCATTCTTGGAAGATAGCTTGGTATAAGCAAAGAAACCAAAAACAGCAGTGCTTTGTAGACGTACCGATGAAATCCCTGGTAATTTAAAAAGAATGTAGCTGACTGTTGGCAGGGGGAAGTGGGGTCCACTGGGGATTCTTTGTAGTCAGCGGCCTTTCTAGATGGTTTCCGTGTAGGGCTTTCCAAAAGGGGATCACTTGGGGGAAACCGAAGCATCTTTTGTTTTGTTTCGTTTTAGGAAGAGAGAAAGGACACAAGGGAGTGAGGGGCGGGGGTGGGGGTGGGGAGAAGCAGGGCTCACCCAAAGTGGGGCTCACGTTCACCCAAAGCGGGGCTGGAGCTCAGGCTCGAACTCACGAACTGTGAGATCACGACCTGAACCAAAGTCAGATGCTTAACTGACCGAGCCACCCAGGTGCCCCAAACTGAGCCATTTTAATGCCTTTAAGATCTGGGGTAACTCAGGTCTGTCTGACCAGTTGCTTCCAAATGGATGACCTTCTCTAGATTCTTGTTCTCACTGACGTCTGACTCACCAGCGTCTCCAGTATCTTCTTGGTATTTATGGGGAACCCAGAAACAAAAACTTTCAATTTTTGCATGCACATGCACACACATACACAAGGTATAAACTGTGTTCTCAGAAAAGTGACATTTAAAAAGGGGCCCTCTCTCTCTTTTTTTTTTTTTTTTTAACATTTATTTATGTTTGAGACAGAGACAGAGCATGAACGGGGGAGGGGCAGAGAGAGAGGGAGACACAGAATCGGAAGCAGGCTCCGGGCTCTGAGCCATCAGCCCCTCAGAGCCTGACGCGGGGCTCGAACTCACGGAGCGCGAGATCGTGACCTGAGCTGAAGTCGGACGCTCAACCGACTGAGCCACCCAGGCGCCCCTCCTCTCTCTTTATCAAGTCCCCCATTCCTTCTTCCTGCTTCCAGAAAGAAGGCTCCAGGGCATAGTCTGTGAAGAGAAGGGAACACCACTCCGTAGCACCGTCAGCCGCACGCTGCACAACACGGGTCTCCGCGACGACGCGAATGTCCTTTACCTGGGCTGTCCGATATGGTCGCCTCTAGCCACCTATGGCCACTGAGCACTGGAAGTGTGGCTAGGGCCACACGGGAACCGAATATTTTATTTTATTTCATTGTAATTAATTTAAACTTAAATCACCACACGTGCGTTCCAGCTTGTCCGGCTCCGTCTTTCTTTCAGCGGGTCCCTCCTCTGCAAACACGCGTGTTCTCTTTCTTCCTAACCTGCTTTTTTGCGCAGAGAGAAAGCCCAGGGGACGGGGCTTCCTGCCGGTGCTCTACCCCGTGGCTTAACTCAAGAGCATGAGAGCTAGTCCCTCGGTGGGGGGAGATTTCCTGAGACAGATCTCTCCAGCAGAGGGCTGGGGCCTTCTGCCTGGACAGGACTCAGCTCCCTTCTTTAAACAAAATGCCAGGTGAATGTAAATTACTTACAGATGAGGAATGTAGGTCGGTGACAAGGCAAGGGCCCGAACAAATTGTGACAACAGCTTTACAACAGCTACTTCTGGTTTAACTTGAGCCAGGCTACTTAATGTTTATTTTTATTTTTGAGAGCGAGCGAGAGAGAGACAGACAGAGCGTGGGTGGAGCAAGGGCAGAGAGAGAGGGAGACACAGAATCCGAAGCGGGCTCCAGGCTCCGAGCTGTCAGCACAGAGCCCCACGTGGGGCTCGAACTCACCAACCGTGAGATCGTGACCTGAGCTGAGGTCGGACGCTTAACCGACGGAGCCACCCCGGCGCTCCAATGCAATGATTAATTTAAAAACCATAGATTAGTGATTACTATATGCCAGGCCCTAAACTGGGAGCTAGAAATACAGAAAAGAAGAAAACAAATTTCTGTTTTCACGTCGCTCACTGTCCAGCGGAAGGAATAGCTGGAAAGAAATACCCAAATTTTGTAAAGGACCGTAGTTAAGGGCTCTCGTAAAACAGTGCGGATGCAGCCTGGGACTTCACCAAGCGGGCTTCCTGGAGGAGGCGGCATGGGAACTGGACCAGAAGCCAGAGGAGGAATTTGCCAAGTAAGCAACAACACCGTGGACAGAGGCATTTGTCCGAAGGCACAGAAGCAGGAGAAGCCTGGTGTTTTTGACGGAGGTCAGAGGGCATATTCTGACCCTCGGTATGTAAAGCAGGCATATTTAATTATTCACACCACACAGAACTGCCGAAAGGAGAAAGTCACACGAGTCCTTTTGCTCCAAATTCCATGACCCAGAGACAGCCACCGTTGATTTTTGGATGTATCTGTATGGACTGTATACGTAGTTTGGGAAAACCGTGCTTTGCACATAGTAACTGCTCACTAAAGTCCATTCAAGAAACGCTGGCTCCGTGTGCATGTGTGAACCACATATGAATGGAATGGCCATAAAATCCAGAGGCAGGCTCCGGCATTCTCCCCCAAACACGAATCTGTCCATGTTCTTCCGGATGTCCCCCTCCATTTCCACACCCGCAAATCATCATGTTGTTCAAGGCTCTTCCCTATTTGGACCCTGGAGGGGACTCCCCCCGGAGCACTGCCTTGGAAGCCATAAGCTGCCATATTAAATCTCTGGTGCCCCTATCGGCCTCGTCCCTTGCCACTCGGAGTGTGGTACACGGACCAGCAGCACGGGCACCACCTGGGAGCTTGTTAGAAATGCACCCTCTCAGGTCCCACTGGGTGGGAATCTGCACTAAAGACCCCCCGGGTGATTCAAGTGCACACTCCGGTTTGAGAAGCTGTGGCCCAGTCAACACAATCCCTAGCCACCAGAGAAACCCAGGTGCCGACCGTGACCTCAGCCCAGCCTCCCCATTCCTCTCTCCCTCCCAGGCCCTGGCTCTTGAAATCTCCTGGAAGAGAAATCGGTCAATTACGGCACTGTTCGCTGTGGCACTGTCTTCTTGCTTTAGCTACGGACCCTTTAGCCTCTCCTGACCCTCTCTGCCTCCCCAGTAGTCCTCAAAATTGCCACTCGGAGCCTTGATCCTCTGCTGGTCCTTCGTGGTGGCTTTGGTCCCTCTGGCCTCGACCCCTCCCCCTGGCTTCGCTATGCAGAAACAGCACAGTACAGTCTTGGAGCGTATGACCTACGTCGCCACCTGCCGTGGTTTGGATCCCAAGCAGTTGTCTGACCTTGGGCAAGTTACATCACCTCTCTGTGCTTCTCGGTGGCTCTCGGATTCATTTGCAGACACACACTCACACTGGTGTGTGATGAATCATACCTCCTGTCATTATTGCAAGGTGGCCCTCTCTACTGTCCTCCTGACTGTGACTTCTAGACTGGCTGGCTGTTGGCCCTCCCCACAGGACAACACCAGGGCAATTCATGCTTTCTCTGGAACTGCTTAGACTGAAGGAGGTTCCAAGTATGTTCGGTAGCTTCCCTCCCAGCCAATCTAGGCTTCAATAAAGCCAGGTGAGGCGCACTTGGCCAGCATCCCGTTCCCTTAAGTCGTGAGAGGCTGCAAAAAGCTGGATCCGGAAACACTAAGAATTATCCAGATCCGCCACTTTGCTGGTGTATAAAATGTATAGCCATAGAAGACGGATTTCGGGGCACCTGGGTGGCTCAGTCGCTTAAGCGCCCGACTTCAACTCAGGTCATGATCTCACGGGCTGTGAGTTCGAGCCCCGCGTCGGGCTCTGTGCTGACGGCTCAGAGCCCGGAGCCTGCTTCGGATTCCGGGTCTCCCTCTCTCTCTGCCCCTCCCCTGCTCATGCTCTGTCTCTCTCTGTCTCAAAAAATAAATAAAAACATTAAAAAAAAAAGAAGACGGACTTCCATTTTAAAAGGAAAGCTCTTTAAAAAATAAAATAAACTGGGGGCACCCGGATAGCTCAGTCGGTAGAGCGTCTGACTCTTGATTTTGGCTCAGGTCATGATCTCACGGTTCGCGAGTCTAAGACCCGCGTCGGTCTCTATGCTGACAGTGCGGAGCCTGCTTGGGATTTTCTGTCTCCCTCTGTCTGCCCTTCCCCAGTCGCACTATCTCTGTCTCTCTCAAAATAAATAATAAATAAACTGGGGGGGGGGGGAACCTTCCAAATAAAAAAAAAAAAGAACATTGATTAGATATAAAATCCCTTGCAGCAAAATATTACATTGCCCTGGGTGAACCTTAAAATCATTATGCTCGGTCAAAGAAGGCAGATACAGGGGCGCCAGGGTAGCTCAGTCGGTTAAGCATCCAACTTCGGCTCAGGTCATGATGTCACAGCTTGTAAGTTCGAGCCCCGCGTCAGGCTCTATGCCGACGGCTCGGAGCCGGGAGCCTGCTTCAGATTCTGTGTCTCCCTCTTCCTCTCTCTGCCCCTCCCCTGCTCACGCTCTATCTCTCTCTCTCAAAAATAAACATTAAAAAAATATTTTTTTAAAAAAAGAAGGCAGATACAAAGACACAATTGTACAATTCCATTTCTGCGAAATGTCCAGAAAAGGCAAATCTATTGAGGCAGAAAGTAGATGAGTGGTTGCCAGGGGCTGGGGGTGGGTGACTGCATATGGGTGGCAGGGATGCTTTGGAAATGATGGGAACGTGCGTAAACTGGTTTGTGGGCACCGTGGCACAGCGATTTACTAAAAATCACGGCACTGTCCATTTCACGTGGGATAATTCTACGGTATGAAGTTATGTGTCACTAAAGCTGTTAAAGGTTCACGCTGCCACACCTAATGTCTGCAAATTTCCAGTGCCCCGGGACTATTATAATTGTTGTGATCAGCTAACTGGACCGATACGGTGAAGACTGGAAAATCAAATTCATTGTGGCAGCTGCAGGCCGACTTGAGTTCTGAGTCTTAAATTCAGAGTTGAACAGGTAATTGTGCACTTACTCTAGCCCTTCTCCAGGTGAGTTAGTTATTATTATTTTTTAATGGTTATTTAGTTGAGAGAGAGAGAGAGAGCGCGCGGGAGGGGCAGAGAGACAGCAGGGGACAGAGGATCCGAAGCGGGTTCTGCACTGACAGCAAGAGCCAGAGGTGGCGCTGGAACTCACACACCGCGAGATCGTGACCTGAGCTGAAGTCAGACGTTTAACCGACTGAGCCACCCAGGTGCCCCGGGGCTGGATAGTGTTTTACAGACTTAATTTTTTTCAGGGAGGTTTTAGGTCCACAGCAAAACTGAGACGACAGCGCAGACGTTTCCCATCTGTTCCCTTCCTGCCACACACGCACAGCCTCCCCCCCTCCCCCCGTCAACATGCCGTGACACAGTGTACATGAGGGTTCACTCTGAGTGTTGTGCATTCTATGGTTTGGACAAATGTATAATGACATGTATCCACCATTACTGGGGCTGGATTTTTGAGTTTAAAACTACGGGGAGGGGCGCCTGGGTGGCTCGGTCGGTAAAGCTTGATCTCAGCTCAGGTTATGATCTCTTGATCTCAGCTCAGGTTATGATCTCACGGTTCGTGAGTTCGAGCCCCGCGTCGGGCTCCGCACAGACAGTGCGGAGCCTGCTTGAGATTCTCTCTCTCCCCCCCTTTCTCTCTGCCCTGAGCGTGCTCTCTCTCTCTCAAAATAAATACACTTGAAAAAACCAGAATAAAAACGACAGGGAAACGTTGGGCATTCCTGGAAAGATAACACAGGATCTACAGAGAGTCATAACGTGTCTTCATTCTCCCAGTCCCTTTTGGGGGTTTGCCAATAGACACAGCCAACCTGTTACGAATTTTGAAAGACTCAGGGGAATTTCTGATGGCCAAATCCTGCTATATTGTTCCATTGTTGATAAAAAAAAAAAAAATACTGTTGCTTGGAGACCAAATCCGATCTGTAGAAGCAGTTATCTGTAGATAAGCAGTTGTAAGCCTTCTGTGCAACCTCTTGGCATGTCCTCAAATTAATCCAGTAGACGTTTACATGGTGCTTTAAGCTTCTCTTTTCTTTGTGATCTGCAATGTTTAGCAATAGCGGGGGAAGACTTTTTCTTTCACTCCTGCCGCTCCGGTTTCAAAACCTTCTTGGTTTTCATCTCGTCGAGACGGCATTCTAGAGCACTTTCTGAAACAATGGTTTCACACGTGCTCCTGAGAACCAGGTGTCTTTGAGACCAAGCCCACCGTGAAGACTGGCTCTGTGTCAAAGCGGAAGAAGCCAAGAGGTGGAAACCCCTCATGGCACAGGTGGGCTGTAAGCAAACCTGTCCCACCTTTGTCCTGGAGGGACACGCGGTCATTATTATCCCGGTCAGGAAGGAGATCTGCCCTTTGCCTCAGAGGGAGACACGGCCTCTGTATTCCAAGGCTGGGTGCTATACAAACATCCTTGGGCAGACAATCCAGAACAAAGGCTGTCAACGCCTTTGTGCAAACGATGGGCAGAAATGCAAGAGAATTCAATACCACCCTCTCCGTGCAGATGTCTGCTTAGATGTCCCTTCTCTAAGACAGCCCCCCATGTCACCTGCTACCCCCGGCTCTGCTTCGTGCTTGCATGGCGCCCATCGCATTCTGGTTTGTCACACAGTTGTCTGTTGTCAGCTTCTTCCACTGGAATGCAAAGCCCAAGAGGGCAGGGTGTCATCCGTCTGTCATCGCTGTATCACTAGGGTTTAAAATTGTGCTTGGCGGGGCGCCTGGGTGGCTCAGTCGGTTGGGCGGCCGACTTTGGCTCAGGTCATGATCTCGCGGTCTGTGAGTTCGAGTCCCGCGTCGGGCTCTGTGCTGGCAGCTCAGAGCCTGGAGCCTGTTTCGGATTCTGTGTCTCCCTCTCTCTGTCCCTCCCCCATTCATGCTCTGTCTCTCTCTGTCTCAAAAATAAATAAACGTTAAAAAAAAAATTTTTTTTTTTTAAATAAAATTGTGCTTGGCACCTCACGCGCTCAATAAATACTTACTGAATCAGTGAATGAATGAATGAATGAATGAATACGCTGTCACCGAGTATCTCCTTTATCCTAGGCATACTGAATGCCAGCACTGTGTACATCTGTGCTCATCAACTTTCCCCAAGCGAATTACTCCAGACACTCTCTCAATACTGGGGTGCCCCTCAAAGTGCGCAAGATTCCTTCATCAACCTACGTTCTGAAAGATCCTGCCAAGTTTGGGATCCAAGGTCACGGTTCAACGCAGAAGCCTCATTTCAGCCTCGCGGGGGCAACAACACAGAAAGGAAAGGAGCCGACTCTAGGACTTGTCTGTCTGGAGGAAGTTCAAGGCCCCAGCAACCACATGGCCAGTGCTCCTAAGCTATGAGAAAAGGCCGTGAGGACTAACCCATGATGGTCTGGAAAACAGATCACGGGCTCGAGAATTTCAAACAAGACATTCTTCTAAAGCAAGAGGAGGTGTTCACCCGTCAGGGGCTGGGAGAGCCTAGGCCCTGGATCCTCAACACACGGAAAGTAGGAGCTGTCTTTTAGAGCCGAACATTCCCGAAACACTCATCACAGCCCCAACCCCTTGTGGAAGAAAGACTTTGGATTCAGAAACAAGGTTCAAAAGACTAAGTTGATACCTTCCACTGAGAGCAAGGGAAAATCAGAGAGACGATAGCTCGTCTCTCAGCCCCGGACACACACTTCTCCATTTCCGCTTTGCCAGGCTGCTCCCTGTTAGGCTCTGCCGTGAGGGGACGCTGGAGGGACACCGGGGGAGGGAGTGCTCCTTGTTTATTGCAGTTCCTGTTAGTGTGTCCCCAGGAATGGTCCTTCCCCTTGGCCCCTAGCAGTTCGTTCCAGTTCCTGATTCGTTCCTACATCATAAGACCAGCCTTATCACATCTGCTTGGCCATACTGGAACCATGAGATCGGTTCAGAACCCGACTGAGAGGTCTGGGCTGCAGCCCTGTGGAGACCCACGTACAATCTTCCAGGTTCAGACAGCCCCAATCTCTTCCCACCGAGCCCTGGGGGTAGTGGTGGCTTCCAGTAGGTACCATCTCGGAGATACCTCCATGTTCCCTTTGCCTGTTTTCAGTCTTCCAACACCGGGTTAACCAAGTTCTTGTATTAAATGCACTGCTGAAATAACTGCTTTAAAAAAAACTTTTTTAACATTTATTTTTGAGAGGAGACAGAGCATGAGCAGGGGAGGGGCAGAGAGAGAGGGAGACACAGAATCCGAAGCCGGCTCCAGACTCCGAGCTGTCAGCACAGAGCGCGACGTGGGGCTCAAACTCATGAACCGCGAGATCATGACCTGAGCCGAAGTTGGACGCTTAACCGACTGAGCCACCCAAGGTGTCCCTAAAATAACTGTTCTGAGTTCTGTTTTACTATCAGGACTAGGACTAGGACTAGGACTGTGACAACGAAGACTGGAAAAAGGGCCACGGTATTTGTTCATACGACGGAAACATTAATGACCTCTTTGGTAGTCGACCTCTTTGACTTTTAGAACAAGTGTCATGAAGCTCTGTTGATCATGGAGGGATCGATGCCATCCAGGGTGGCAGCGTCCCTTCGTCACCCTGAGCTGTATTTTCCCTACGTATTTCACTGAATCTGTGAAGTGACCATCAAGTACTTTATGCGTCGTGGGACACAAGCACAGAATCGTACGTTCTGGTTACAACAGTTCCAATGCCTTCCTTGGCAGTGTTTTCCGGGTGCCCTGATTACCTAAGCACAGCTGGCCTCCTTGGGGGGCTGGGGATATGCTGTTGAAGTCAGTATCTCACACCTGAAAACAGACAGCATTACATTCTTCCGATAAAAATAACTCAAGGGACAATAAGATGAAATGTCCCTCCTGAGGAGAGGACACAGCACCGCCTACAGACTTGCCCAAGACACTGAACATGAGTCCATTCGGACCCTGTGGATCAAGACGAGAGTGGAAGGAAATAAAGAAGACAGAGGTCAGGGTGAACCGCCCCCAAATAGAAAGTAGCAAAATCCAGACAGTGGGAGATTTTATAGGTCAAATGGCCTTAGTTTTTCAAGAGATAAATTATAAGAAAAGAAAGGGACCGAGAGGAAACCTACGAATTCAAAAGGATTCCAAAGATACATCAAGTTTTGGCGGCGCCCGGCTGGCTCAGTCGGCAGAGTGTGCTACTCTTAAACTCGGGTCACGAGTTCAAGCCCCATGTTGGGCACGGAGCCTACTTAAAAAAAGAAATGAAAAAAAAAAGATTCAAAAAACTATACCAAGTTTTTAAAAATGAGCCAGGCCAACCTACAATGCCTAGGGAGAGACGCTGTGTGACAGAGTGATAAAGAAATACCAGTGGCTCCTGGGTGGCTCAGTTAAGCACTGACTTTGGCTCATGTCCCAAGCATCCAGAAATCTCTTCAAGTCAGGGTTCATGTTTGCTGTGACTGTGTACTACGCTCTATGCGGACACAGTTTGATTTCCTGGTCCATTTGGGAAGTGGAGAAATACCACTGCAGTTGAGTGTAAGTCGGAAAGCAGGATGAACACATCTGGATGTAAGTTCCAGAACTATCTGGCTTCTCTGCTGGTTTCATCCAGAGGGAGGAAGCCATACCTCTTTGGAGTAATCAGCAAATCACGGAGATGATTTGGCAATGACCAAATTTAGGAATCTGAATTAGTCTGAGACCCAACACAGAAATCTCCTGAAATACCGAAGTTCACAGCAGGTCGGAAAAGACACGTGCACGTTTCGTGGCCTCTATCCCTTATATTCGTGAAGTTCCGACCGCCTTAAAAGAGGTTTCCTATATGTTGCGTGGTTTTACCTTCAAAGCAACCCTCGGCAAAACTGAAAACACATCTTCATCCCTGTTTTTTTAAATTTAATTAATTTATTCTGAGAGACAGAGAGAGAGAGCATGTGCACGCAAGCAGGGGAGGAGCAGAGAGAGAGAGAGAGAGAACCCCACACGGGCTCTGTGCTGTCAGCACGGGGCCTAATGTGGGGCTCGATCCCACGAACTGTGAGATCATGACCAGAACCGAAATCAAGAGCCAGATGTTCAATCAGCTGAGCCACCCAGGCCCCAACCCCCCTTAACTTCTCACTTTTGAAAATGCTCAGTTGTGGCAAACCTTGATCCTTTCGGGGATGATCTGATTCTTTGAGAGAGTAGTATGTTGTTTCAACAAAGTCTGGCAAACGAGAGGAGTGAAACTTTTTATGTTACAAGAAATCGAAAAGGTATTATCCTGAAGAATAAGGCTGCTGTGTTCGTGAGTCTGAGCCCCGCGTCAGGCAGGCTCTGTGCTAACAGACAGCTCGGAGCCTGGAGCCTGCTTCGGATTCTGTATCTCTCTCTCTCTCTCCCCCTCCCCTGGCTCATGATCTGCCTCTCTCTGTCTCTCAAAACTAAATGAATGTTTAAAAAAAATTAAAGGGGCGCCTGGGTGGCTCAGTAGGTTGAGCAGCCGACTTCGGCTCAGGTCATGATCTTGCACTCCGTGAGTTCGAGCCCCGCGTCGGGCTCTGTGCTGACAGCTCAGAGCCTGGAGCCTGTTTCAGATTCTGTGTCTCCCTCTCTCTCTGACCCTCCCCTGTTCATGCTCTGTCTCTCTCTGTCTCAAAAATAAATAAACGTTAAAAAAAAAAAATTAAAAAAAAAAAAGAACAAGGCTGCTGTTTTTGGTAAGATGTTTCCTGGCTCCTTGACCCATTCTCCTTCCAAAATACCACGTGGTCTCCAGGGGAACAATTTAAACTTTGTGCTGTGGGGTTGTGTATATGCAGTTCAGCTCAGGTCATGATCTCATGGTTCGTGAGTTCAAGCCCCATATCGGGCTCTGTGCTGACAGCTCAGAGCCCGCTTCAGATCCTCTGTTCCCTTCTCTCTCTCTCTGCCCCTCCCCTGCTCATGCTCATGCTCATGCTCTGTCTCTCTCAAAAATAGACAAAAAAGAACTTGGAAAACTCTGGACTTTGAGTCTTCAAACTCTTAGAATTGGGGTTTTGATAAGCCGAGGTCGCAGACGTTGACTGGCTGTTACGTTTGCTAAGTAACAGACCAGCCTTGGTATGAAAACCATATGATACAAGAACACAACTGGCCTCTTTCTCCTGCCAGGGCCCACCCAGGCAAGTTGCACTAGGTAGCATGTGCTCCAAATTCTAGAAGCTCAAGACAGTTTCAGGGAAACGACTTTATTTGGGGACGCAGACTTGATTATCGGAAAGTGCAGGAAGAAGGCCGCTTCTCTGTTTTGATGCCTAGCCAAATTTTGTAATAAACATGTTTTCTCACTGCATGTATGGTAAAATCTGAAGCCCACAAAATTGACAATTTCATGTGAAACTAGTAGATTTAAAGTTATACATTATAGAGTATTAAAATATAGAGAGAACACATAATATATGTTTGGAATAGTGTCGGGGAGAAAGATCTGCCTCTGGCCTATAGTCTTTCCGGCCAGCCTAACGAGAGAAAATCAAATTTCATAGATGTCTGTAGTAGGAACCCCCACACACATGAAATTCCAAAGACGGTGAGGTACCATGAAGCTTACGTGAGCGAAGGAAAAAAGCAGGGGCCTGAGGACACAAAGAGGAGAAAACGCATTAGCCAGAAGTTGCACGGCGGGATGTTTCCAACGTAACTGTAGGTGTTTGGGGGAGGCTCCGCGGGGTTTTGATTGCTTTTAACTCGAAATAATCTTTATGCCAGAGTGGCCCATTTTGGGGCGTCTCATCTAAGCTCGGACTGATAACTAGTTGATAAAATGTTGTACGTTCTTACAACGGGATGCTATACATCTGTGAAAAAGCACGAGGAAGCTGTTTAGAGATGGATATGGTAAGAACGCCAAGCCACAACCCGCACTTGACCCCCTCAAAACTAACGCGCTCATTCCTTCCCCTCCCCCCGCTGGAAATGTTGACGAGTGACATTCTATAGCTGAAATCT
Source organism: Panthera tigris (assembly GCF_018350195.1). Lineage (NCBI taxonomy): Eukaryota > Metazoa > Chordata > Mammalia > Carnivora > Felidae > Panthera > Panthera tigris. The sequence continues at coordinate 10,098,261 of NC_056677.1, read as the reverse complement.
CCACTGGACTTTGTCCGGATTGTCCCCACTTGCTGGCCCCTCCTTTTCCTTCTAAGTTTGCTACGGTCTGGTCCTTATGCCCTCCGCTTTGTTAAAATTCCCCTCCGTCACGTCACCATATTAGGGTAATTAACACTGGTAGCAGTAACGAACAACCTCCAGTTCTCAGAGCCTTAACATAACAAATATTTATGTCTTGCCCTGTCAGAGTCCAACGCGGGCTGAGTGGCTCTTAGAGACGCTGCTTTTAGGCAACAGGCTTGAGCAAGGGAAACTTAAGTAGGCTAAAGGGCCCACAGCCACCACTGAGCTGATACAAACAGGCTCATTAAGTCACAGGCCCTAACTGACCGATGGGCTGTGCACAACCAGGCACAGTTCCTAAGGTGACCAAAAAGGTGAAAATTCCATTAAGTCCCCAATATCCCCATCCTCCCTCACTCTGTCCTACAACTGTGGCCCCTCACCACCACCACCTTAGCGGACGGTCTTCTCCTTTGCCGTCCTGCGCACTGCTCCCTTGCTGTGTGCTCTATAAACTCCTATCTCCTTTCTTCTGCCTCTGGTGAATTCTTTCACCACCTGCGCGCTGGCCCCCAACCGATCGGGATGCCCCACAGCTCTCTTGGGTAGCCGTCCTCTGTGTGGTGATTCCGAAGTCCTCGTTCCCTCTAGCTTGTGGCCTGGCTTTCCCTTGGGGCTCTCCTGAAGTTCCCTGCTGGTTCCTTTGCATCCCACCCACCAAAACCCCTCAGAGGCAGTAAAGGATTGTGCAGAACGTGTCCCAACCAGGCATACATCACTTCCTCCCATAGCCCAAAGGTCAACGCTCAGTCACGTGGCCACAAGTGAACTGCGGGGAAGTCTGGGAATGTAGCTTTCTTGCGTGTCCTGGGAATGTGACCAGGGAGCATCTTGATGGAATCTCCCACACTACCGGTGACCTCCTCGCTGCCACCAGTGGCTGCTTTTGAGCTCTCCTTGGCCCTTGACCTCCCTGTGACGTTGCTCATTGTTGATGATTGCTTCCTCGAGCTGTCCGGGGTTCCTCACCTGCCTCTGGCTGGCTGGCTGCCTCTTTGACCTGCTAGTTCTCATTTCCTTCACAGGCCCCTTTGCCTCTGCCACGTTCATCATGGCCACATCTCTCTTCTGCACGAAACACTGAGGAGAGCGGCCTTTCTCTACTCATTTTGTATCCCCGTTCCTTTTTTTTTCTTGCACATTCCAATTCTTGACCAGGTGACCGCCACTGAGTAAGTGCCCAATGAATGCCTGTGAACTGAATTACATTGGTGAAGCGTTCTTTGTTGTCAACACATTCACAGTCTAGATACACATAATTAATTCTAAATGCAGTACAAGCAAAGTGTAAACCTTAGGGGTCTGCAGGTGCTGTGCAAGTTCACAGAGCAAAATCTCTTCCTGCTGACAGGAGATAATGAAATCTGCACGGATGGGGCAAAACTAGAATGGGGAGGGGCCCCTGGGTGGCTCAGAAGGTTAAGCGTCTGACTCTTGATTTCGGCCCACCACTGGTGTGTTCGAGCCCTGTGTCAGGCTCCACGCTGACAGTGTGGAGTCGGCTTGGGATTCTCTCTCTCCCTCTCTCTGCCCCTCCCCTGCTCAGGTGCACACACGCATGCTCTCTCTCTAAAAAAATAAATAATAATAAAAAAAAAAAGAATAGAATGGGTAGGTCAGGTTTTCCTATGCCCAGATAGCCATGGAAATATTTTGAGGGACAGATACAAGGGCAGAGATAGTGTGCAGGGGAATTTGGCTAAAGGGAGGGTATGTATAGGAAGGAAGCAAAAGATGGTCTGGTTTGTAAGGATCTTGGGAATTATGTACCTTTGACTTTAGGTCCTGGAAAGCACTCAAGATTCTTGCTCAGAGTGATTATCAAACCTTTCTTAAGCACTTACTTTGTGCCATACACTTTTCGAGGCGCTTGGGTTACATCGGCGATTAGAACACATAAAGAGCCCTGCTTCCAAGGAAGTTACGTTATAGAAGAGGGAAAAGACAAGAATAGACATAATACACATGTAAATTAGATACTATGTTGGAAGGTGGCAAGTACTATGGGAAAAAGAAAATGAGAGCCGGATAAAGAGGAATCGTGATTTGGGGGCAGGGCAAGACAGTGGGCACGGATTACAGTGTCGAATAGAATGCTGAGGGTAGACATCATTGGATAAGTGGGATCCGAGACAAGGTTTGAAGGAGGTGAAGGCATTAACCAAGTCAATACCTGGGGGCGGGGTTGTATTGACTACTACCGCAAAACAAATTACTCCCGAACTCAGAAACTTTAAACAATAATAAGCATCTATTATCTCATAGTTCCTGTGGGGCAGGAATTCAGAAGCAGCCTAACTGACTCGGGATGTCTCCCAAGGCTGTAGTCAAGATGTCGGCCGGTGCTACAGTCGTGTGAAGATGTGACTAGAGAAGGAGGGTCTGCTCCCAAGGGGGCGAGCTACTGTGTCTGTTATCGGGAGGTCTCCGTTCGTCACCACACAGGCCTCTCCACAGGGCTGCTTCAGTATCCTCGTGACGGAGTGTCTGGCTTTCCCCAAGAGCCAGTGGTCCAAGAAAGAACAAGACAGAAGTCGTAACGTGTTTTATCACCTAGCCTCAGCAGTCACAAGCCATCATTGCTGAAGTATCCTATTGGTTACCCAGGTCGGCTGTGTTCAGCATGAAGGGGACCACACAAGGGCCAGGATACCAGGAGGTGAGATTCACCGGGGGCCACCTTGGAGGACGGCTACCACAGAAGTGCTCCAAGTAACAAGAGGAAACAACCAGAACAAAGGTTCTGTGGTGGCGGAGTGTGTGAAACAGCAAAGTCGGGGTGCTGGGGAAGACTGAGCCGGGGGCACTGCAGCTGAGGAGTTCAGACAGGTAACATAGGGCTTTGTAGGGGGCCGTGAAGACTTTGACTAAAAGTGACGGGATGGAAAATATTCCACGTAAGTGTAAACCAAAAGCAAGCTGGGGTAGCTGTATTTATATCAGACAAAACAGACTTTGGGACTACGATAAGAGACAAAGAAGGTCATTATATGATGATAAAGGGAGCAATCCAATAAGAGGATGTAACATTGGTACACTGAACATAGCAGCACTTAAACATAGAAAACAAATATTAACAGATCTAAAGGGAGAAATAGACAGCAATAATGATAGGGGACTTTAATACCCCAATTACATCAATGGAGAGATCATCCAGACAGAAAGTCAATAAGGAGGCACTGGCCTTAAATGACATATCAGACCAGATGAACTGGCATATTAATGGGCATATTTATTTTATTTTATTTTTTAATGTTTTATTTTATTTTTGAGAGACACAGAGAGAGAGGGACGGGGACAGAGCGTGAGCAGGGGAGGGGCAGAGAGAGAGGGAGACAGAGAATCTGAAGCAGGCTCCAGGCTTTGAGCTGTCAGCACAGAGCCCGACGCTGGGCCCGAACTCACGAACTGCAAGATCATGACCTGAGCTTACGTCCAATGCTTAACCGACCAAGCCACCCAGGTGCCCCCTTAATAGGCATATTTAGAACATTCCATCCAAAAGGAACAGAATACACATTTTTCTCAAGTGCACAGGGAACATTCTCTGGTATAAATTTAGGAAGACTGAAATTATATCAAGTACCTTTTCTGACAGCAGTCGTCTAAGATAAATTACAAAAAGAAGCCTGGAAAAGTCACAAATATGTGGAGATTAAACGACATATACTTGAATAATCAATGGGTCAAAGAAGAAATCAAAAGAGAAATAAAAACTACCAGTCTTAAAGACAAGTGAAAATGGAAATGCAGCATACCAAAACTTACTGGATGCAGCCAAAACAGATCTGAGGGGAAAGTTCATAGCAATAAATGCCTACCTCAAGAAATATGAAAGGGGCATCTGGCTGGCTCAGTTGTTAGAGCATGCAACTCTTGATCTTGGGGTTGTGAATTTGAGCCCCATGTTGTGTATAGCGTTTACTTTAAAAATAAATAAATTGTTTAAAAGAAGGAAATAAGAAAGGTCTCAAATAGACTACTTAACTTTACACATCAGGGAATTAGAAAAAGAAGAACAGATGAAGCCCAAAGTTAGTGGGAGGAAGGAAATAACAAAGATCAGCTTGGAAATAAATGAAATAGAGACTAAAAAGGCAATAGAGAAGATCAAACTAAGAAGCTGTGTTTTTGAAACTAAGAGCTGGCTTTTTGAAAAGATAAAACCGATAAACCTTTAACTGGACTCATCAAGGAAGAAAAAAAGAGGACTCAAATAAATAGAATTAAAAATGAAAGACGTTACAACTGATACCACAGAAACACAAGATCGTATGAGGCCACTGTGAACAATTACACACAAAGATATCGGACAACCTAGAAGAAAAGAACAAATTCCTAGAAACATATAGCCTACCAAGACTGAATCATGCAGAAACAGAAAATCTGAATAACCCAATTACTAGTAAGGAGATTGAATCAGTAATCAAAAACCTCCCAATAAACCAAAGTCCAGGACAGATGGCCTCATTGGTGAATTCTACCAAACATTTATTGATTTAAACAATTTTTTTAATGTTTATTTGTTTTTGACAGACAGAGATGGAGCACTAATGGGAGAGGGGCAGACAGACAGGGAGACACAGAACCGGAAGCAGGCTCCGCTCAGAGCCCAACATGTGGCTCGAACCCACGAACGGTGAGATCATGACCCGAGCCAAAGTCGGATGCTTAGCACCCCTCTACCAAACATCTAAAAGAAGAATTAGTTGCAATCTTTCTCAAGCTTTTCCAAAAAAATAGAAGAGGGGGAAATACTTCCAAATTCATTTATGAGACCGGAAGATCACAAGAAAAGGACACCCCAAGAAAAGAAAATTACAGGCCAATATCCACGATGAACATAGATGCAAAAATCCTCAACAAAATATTAGCAAACTAAATTCAACAACACATTAAAAGGATTATATGCTGTGATCAAATGGGATTTATTCCAGGGAGGCAAGCATGGTTCACCATATGCAGGTCAATCACTAACGAAACGAAAGACAAGAGTCGTATGATCATCTGAATATATGCAGAAAAAACATGTGACAACATTCAACATACGTTAATGGTAACTGTCAACAAAGCGGGTATAGAGGGAATGTAACGCAACACAATAAAGATCATCTATGACAAGCCCACAGGTTACATCATACTCAGCGGTAAAAATCTAAAAGCTTTTCCTCTAAGATCAGGAACAAGACACAGATGTCCGCTCTGGCCGCTTTTATTCAATATTGCTTTGGAAGTCCCGGCTAGAAAAGCCCCAGGCAAGAAAAAGAAATAAAAGACATCCGAGATGGAAAGGAAGAAGTAAAGCTGTCCCTATGTGTGGGTGTAACCATATTCTATATAGAAAACCCTAAAGACTCCACCCAACAAACAAAAAACCCCATAACCTGTTAGAAGTAATAAACACAGTCCATAAAGTTGCAGGCCACAAAATCAATATACAAAAATCTGTTACCTTACTATATATTCATAAGAAGCTATCAGAAAGAGAAATTAAGAAAACAATCCCATTTACAATTACATCAAAAAGAATAAAATACCCAGGAATGAATTTCACCAAGGAGGTGAAAGACCTACACGCTGGAAACTGTGACACTGAACAACGAATTGAAGAAGATACAAATAAATGGAAAGACAATCTGTAGATTTTGTAACCCACTGACACATCTGTTGGCCACATGAAGGTCAAGTCCAGATCCGTACAAATGAGAATAATTTTGCATCTATCTCAGGAAATTAGGTAATTTAAATAAAAGCAAGCCTCAGGAAAACTTTCTCTCTGCAATCTACAGATGCAGTGTGGTCCCTATCAAACTTCCCGAGGCATTTTTTTTTTTTTTAACAGAAAGATGACAAACAATTCTAAAATTTGTATGGAACCACAAAAGACTCCAAATAGCCAAAACAATCTTGAGAAAGAACAGAACCGGAAGCATTATATTTTCTGAGTTCAAACTCTATTACAGAGCTCTAGGAATCAAAATGGTGTGGTATTGGCACAGAAACAGACACACAGATCAATGGAGCAGAATAAGAGAGCCCAGAAAGAAATTCACACCTATGTGGTCAATTAACTTATAACCACATACATGTCTGGAGCCAAGAATACATAATGCGAATTTCTTAAAAAAAGTTTTCTTAATGTTTATTTATTTTTGAGAGAGAGAGCGTGAGTGGGGGATGGACAGAGAGAGAGAGGGAGACACAGAATCCGAAGCAGGCTCCAGGCTCTGAGCTGTCGGCACAGAGCCCGAAGCAGGGAGCAAACCCATGAGATCCTGACCGAGCCGAAGTTGGATGCTCAAGCAACTGAGCCACCCGGGGGCCCCAAAAGTTATATGTGGATTTCTGCCTGCACAGTGGATCAGCTCCCCTAACTCCTGCATTGTTCAAGGGTCAACTGCATATACACAGTGCAATATTATTCAGCCATAAAAAAGAAGGAAATCTTGCTGTTTGTGACATGGATGGACCTTGAAGCCTCCATGAAAGACAAATATCGTGTGATCTCATTTATATGTGGAATCTAAAAAAAACAAAAAAAACCAAAAAACAACCCAAATCAAAAAACCGAACTCAGATACAGAGAACAGATTGGTGGTCACCAGAGGCAGGGTGGGGGTGGGGTGGCAAGTGGGTGAAAGGGGTCAAAAGGTAGAAACTTCCAGTTCTAAGATCCATTAAGTCCTGAGGATATAATGTCCAGACGGTAACAGCAGTTAAAAAGTTTTGCATATTTGAAAGTTGCTAAGAGGTAAATCTTAAAAAGTCTCATCACAAGAGAAACAAATTTAACCGCAAGCTGACGGATGTGAACAGACTTGATGTTAACAGACTTATTGTGGTGATCATTTCCCAATGTATACAAATGTTGACTCATTAGGTTGTGCCCCTGAAACTAACACAGGGTTATATGTCAATTACGTCGCGGCAGAGAAACTGCATACAAAAAAAAAAAAAAAAAAAAAAAAAGAGAGACTTCTATGTTGGAGTCTCACTCTGGCTGCTGTGCTGTGATGTGTCATGACGAGCATTTTTGAAGATTAATATGACCCTGCTCTTTAGGAAGTGCTCAAACTCCAGTCAGGGAATCCATCAGGATGCTAGTCTAAGAATCTAGATTATCCAATAATCCTGGGTCCTCAGGTTAATGAGGAGCTGCCCCCGACAGAGGCAGCAGAAATGGAAAGGCACATGTGATCTAGAAACGTGCCATAAAGGACACATGCCCCCGTTAGTGACTGGATACGTGACGCGAGGCAGTAAGCAAAAACATAAAAAATCTGGAAAGCCTTTGAGACGAGTCTACCTTGAAAGGAGATGTGAGGTTGGGGGACGGTACTCACTCTCCTTAAGTCAAAACCGAATTATTCTGAATAGAGATGAGGTGAAGCTACGGGGACAGCCTTGAGGACAAATTCCAGGCTTAGGGGCGCCTGGGTGGCTCGGGTCATGATGTCACGGTTTGTGAGTTCGAGCCCCGTTTTGGGCCCCCTGCTCTCCGCGCAGAGCCGGCTTCGGATCCTCTGTCCCCCTCGGTCTCTGCCCCTCCCCCGCTCACGCTCTCTCAAAAATAAATAAAAACAGTTAACAACAGAGAAAATTCCAGGCTTCGAGTAGTGCAGAAGTTTTAGCGCCGGAGAGCCCAGTTAGTGGGATTCAAGAAAGGGATTAAATGCACCTTCCATGTCCTTTCACCCTTGAATTTGACCCAAAGTCAAAGCCAAGGACTATGGAAAACGATTGGCGTTAGTGGCCATAATCTCCACCGTCCACGGGAAAACCATCGTCTTAATTGCCAGCGGCCTCCACGCTCCCTCTTACCTTGCTTCCGCCCCTCTCCTCGTGGCGCTTCGCGCCGCTGTGTGGACGCACGTGCAGGGGACGACGCCCGGCGGCGGGCCCCGGAGGTAGAGCGAGATGGCTGGGCATTGGTCGTTTCCTGGGCTGCTGCATGACTCAAGGATGCAATTCCCGGGCACGCTGGGTTCTATTCTGCCGAACAGCAGAAAGAACCCCTTTCAAAATCAGTAAGAGGTGGAAAGGTTTGGCGAGGCCCCGAGCCCGCGGGGACCGGTGTGGGAGCACCCCCAGGAGAGGAGGGACGTGGGGCCAAGAGCGGCGCTCCGGCTTTGGCTGACCGGCGGTCTGCGCGCAGGACACCTCCGCGGCCTTGCGGAGCGCATGCGTGCACTTGAGCTCGGCCCACTCTTCCGCCGCCCCCCCCCTCCCCCGCTTCATCACAGGGCGGGGCTCTCCGCGCACTTGCCCGCGACCCGGCCCTAGGCGCTCTGCAGAGACGCTCCAGAGCTGTTCCTCTGTATTCGTGCGTCCCCACGGCAAATGCGCGCCCCTTGGGCTTGCACTGAAGATGAGCTGGAGGAATCCAGGAGCACACGGCTCTGTGGCTGATCCCAGTACCGAACAATGCGTGTGATTCTCCCCTCTGAGTTACCAGGTTTTTCCTGGCGTCAGAGTTTGGGGCGTCCTCCCGAGCGAGGCGAGGACGGGATAGACGACAAATGAGGCCCCCCAGCACGCCTGCTGCCCGCACCCCTGGCCGCACACCAGCAGGGGCTGTCCTCACCACCCTGGAAAAGTATCATCTAGAACCCGTGGCCCACCTCTCCCTGCACGCAGGCACCTGGAAATACGAACGTGTTCTCTCGACTCCGATGCGGGCTCCAACCTCAGCTCCGCTGCTCATAAGCGGCATGACTCCAGGAAATTGTCTCCCTTGTCCGAATCCTCTGAATACTAATACCCGACTCGCAAGCTGAGGTCAGGTTCAAGGGAAGGGATCTCTGGGGAAAAAAAATAGCATATATTAAATGCTCTAGATGCTGTGAAGTTGAATGGCAGGATGTGGATATGGCACATTCTCCTTTTCTTCTTGATTTGAGAAGGCAATCGAGTATAGCCCGCAAAAGTCCCAACTGTAAAACAGAGTGTAAAATGACCCCCAGGCCAGCCACGGTCCCCCAACTCAGAGGAATTACTGTAGCCAGTTTCTTGTGTTTCTTTCAAAATACCCTTTGTATATATACAAAAGCTATGTAACATTCAACACCTTCCCCTTTAAAATTTATTTTATTTTTATTTTTTATTTTTGAGAGAACGGAGTACGGCGGAGAGGGCCAGGGACAGAGGATCCGAAGCGGGCTCCATGCTGACAGCACAGAGCCCGATGCGGGGCTCGGACGCAGGAACCATGAGATCACGACCTGAGCCGAAGTCGGATGCGCAACCGACTGAGCCCCCCTGGCGCCCCTAAAATTTAATGTCTTTTGACGTCATTCCACGTCAACACACTTAGTTCTATGGCCACATTATTACTGTCATCGCTAGTGGTCCCTCCCCCAATCTTGACTCTGATTTAGTGTCCTCAAATTCTTTTTTTTTTTTTTTTTTAACATTTATTCATTTTTGAGACAGAGAGAGACAGAGCATGAACGGGGGAAGGTCAGAGAGAGAGAGGGAGACACAGAATCCGAAACAGGCTCCAGGCTCTGAGCTGTGAGCACAGAGCCCGACGCGGGGCTCAAACTCACAGACAGCGAGATCATGACCTGAGCTGAAGTCGGACGTCCAACCGACTGAGCCACCCAGGCGCCCCCTCAAATTCTGCGTTGTCAGGGTTGAAATGGATTTAGCCATCGCCTAGTCCAAACCTCTCGTCTTACCCGTGAGGAGTGGAGGCCCACAAAATGGAAGACTAATGGCTGGTCGTGAACCTAGTTCTCACACTTTTTTTGTTCTGATCCAAAGAATAACGCAGATCCATTGCAGAAAAGTGAGAAAACGCCGAAAGATGTGTAAGGCAAATCTGAAAGGAATGATTTTAGTAGATCCCCTACTTGGCTTGTCTCTGAGTTTTCATACACCAAAGACCACATTGGGCTCCGAAGACCACATTGGGCTCCGTTAAAAGTTAAGTTGATTATTTATAGACTCACTTGTTTGGGACGTGTCCAGGATCTGTTGGAGTGAAGGTGATCCCAACAGGCAGGAGAGCAGCTAATGAGGTTAAACCACCAAAGCAATCTCATTGTTCCTGGGCCAGTTCATTGCCGTGTAGACAGATGATAATATTTTTGCGAGGAACCTACTTTTCTAGAAGCCCCCAGCAGATCTGCCCTCAGGCTTCAATGCACCAAATTAGGTTTGAGGCTCACGTAGGTGCAGTGGCAGGGATAGTGAAGGTAATAACGGTAGAGAGAATGATCGCTCCGACTCCTTGACTTTTGCTTAGTTTTCTGCAGAACGAGCAAACCATCAGGATGAGGCTGATTCTTAGGACCAAGGGGCTGAGTAGAAGCAGCTTTTCGGTGCTTTCCTCACAGAGATCGATGAACCTGACGTTGGGGGTCCCAGCAGATTGGGCGGCAGGAGACCACCAGGGTAGAGGAGCTCGGAAATTTAGATTTTCTCCTTCTTGTATCAAGTTAGGCTGGAGGTCAGGGCAGCAACCCTGTTTCTATGAGAAGACATTTTTGCTGCCTGACATCGATATAACTTAGTTTACTTACTTACACATTCTGTTCATGTCCATCCCAGAACCAATCTCTTTAGCCAGGGGACATCCATGCTCAACTTGGCTTAGGTTGAGTCCCAAGGGAGGTTATCCTGATGAGGTTAAAACAATTCAGGCTCCAAGAGATGAGGAGTCACCGATTAATGCACATGGGGTCTCCTTTGGGGGTGATGAACATGTTTTGGAACTAAATAGAGGTGATGGTTGCACAACACGGTGAATGTACTAAATCCCGCCGAAGTGTACACGTTAAAATAGTTTGTTGCATGTTATGTGAATTTCACCTCGATATAAACAAACAGATAACACACAACAGTCTTGGGATCTCATACTGGCTTAGCTTTTCTCACGTATTTGCTATGCGACTTTGAGAAAATTACTCAATTGCTTTGAGCCTCACCCGTTAAAGGGGGATGATGCCTATGATGCGCGGGTGTCCTGGGGATTAGCTGGGTCAACCCATAAAAACCACTGGGGCACACAGTACATAGTAAGTAGTCAATATGGAGGCGCTTATTACAGTCAGGAAAAGAAGTCTGCAGGGTGTGTTTCTTGACAATGAGAAGAAAGGCAGGGATGAGTGTCAAATGTCCAGCTTGGACATTGGACATTGGATTGGTGGATGACGGAATGATGAAAGACCAGTTTTAGTGGGAAGTTGATGAGCCTGGTTTTGGACCTGCTAAGCTTGAGCCGGCCAAGGCAAATTCACATGGAACTTTCCAAGCACTCAGTGGGATGTGTTAATCGGAAAGCGTGGTTAAGGCTGGAGACACCGAATTGAGAGTCATCATTCGCAGGCTACAATGAAAGTCCCGAGAGTGGATAAAAAATATGGCACAAATTTACGTAGTGAGCAGAGCACTGGGCCGTGGATGCCACTTAGGAACAGCGAGATTTAGAGTGGATATAGGAGGCCATGAAGAAAACATACGTGGAATCAGACAGAAGGGAAAGTAGGTGACGGTAATATCATTAGGACGAAGTGAGTCTAGAATGTCAAGAAGGAGCAAACGGCCAATGGTGTTAAATACAGCAGAGAGGTCTGATAAGATGTGGACTGAAAAGTGTTCGTTGGCTTTCCTAGCATGGTGGTGATGGGTGATTTGTGGCCATTCCCAGACCAGATTTGACGGAGTGATTAGGACAGAATCCAGACTGCTTGTGGGGTAAAGGGGAGTCGAGGAGGTAGAGACCGCGGGTGTACGTGCCCCTTCTGAGAGAGCTACAAGCGGACAGGTGTGCCCAGTGACGGATCAGGAAAGGCTTGTCAGAGCAAGATACTTGAATTGATCTATAGGCCCAAAGAAAAAGCCAGTGCAGAGGGAGTGGGTGACGACAGAAAAAGCTGAACGGGTGGTTGATGAAGGTTCCAGAGAAGAAGGTTAGAGTCAGAATCAGAGATTGAGGCGTTGGCCTCGAGAAGAGACATCTCATCGTTGGGGACCGATGGGAGAGGTAAGAACAGGTTCCGATGCTAATTAGTTCGGAGGTCGGGAGGCAGCAGACGAGAAGAAATACCCGATGACCTTATTGTTCTGGAACAAGAGTCAGTAAAATTTTTCAATAAAGGACAACATAATAAATATTTTCGGCCTTACAGGCCACATAATCTCTGCCACGGCTACTCAACCTTACCGTGGTAGTGCAAAACCGGCCATAGACAGTATGTAGACAAACGGTGGGGCTGTGTTCCAATAAAACTTTATAAAAAAAACTTAGGGTGAACCGGGCTTGGCCTGGGGAGCTGGGAGTGTGCTAACCTGTTCCTGGAGATGTAGGAAAAGTGAGCCGTCTGCTAAAAGTGGCAGGGTGTGGGGACTGAGAAGCATATTCAACGCCGTGTAGTCGCCAGGAAGGTTTCCATCAGCCCTGAGGGACGGGCTGTGGCTGGAGTCTCGGATTTTGTGATTGCACCAACCTGTCGCACCGCGGGCAGTGGAGTCACCTTCAGTAGGGGTAAAAGGCAAAGGCAGCTTGTTTCGCTTTGCTGAGACAACATACGATAAATTACATATTCATTGCATACCCTTGTGGATAACTGGGCCACGCCCAGAAACTTGGGGGTGGGGGGCGAGCTTCCCACGTTGCTGGCTTAGGGATTACTGGATCGTCATGGACCGACCGAGACCGTTTTCTTCAATGAAGCCCAGGCGGTATTTTCGTTTTGGTTTTCTTCTGCTGTTTGCAGATGTATTTGTTTCATGTACTACAATGCCGCAGACCTTGCAATGTCGTACGCGCTAATGAATTCCGGCGCAAGTTGAAAAAAATGCTCTCGAATAAATCAGTCATGAGTAAGTCACAGAAGTAAGTCACCTGAGAGACCGTGAGGGCTATCTGAAGGTCTTTCCGGGATCAATTGTAACCTTAGTGTTGGTGGCATTTGAACACTGAGCACCTGATCCCATTGTGTAAGAACGGAGCTTGGTCTTAGCATCTGAGAGTTTTTCTGGCAACTGAATCATCTCACTCCATCACTGTCTATTTTACGTGGGGATGACGTACCTCGAACAGGAAATAGATGTTCAGCTGGCACTTTCCAGCAAGTTAGGAAACACATCCAAGGGAACGCTTGGATTTGTTCTGTCATTTTTGCTGCGAGCCCCGGAACGAAAGACATTGATTCTCCGCTGGACGTTAGCCTCTGATACTTTTTTTGGGCAACAAATCCGGTCCTTCAAGACAACAGGAAACACATTAGGAAACTGTCTTTATTACGCTCTTTTGGGATACTGAGACCTAATTTCGTCGTGGGGAAGTGGGTTCCCCACCCATTCGACAAGCAATTCTTCAGACACCGGCTGGATATCCTACAATTCGACTCGATTCTGACACTTATCTACCCAGAGACGGTGTCCTATGCCACAGATCAAGGGCTCAGTCCTACAAGACTGTTCCCCCCCCCCCCGCCCTCCACTTCCGACGCCAGCTGAAAATACAGGTTGTTACCTGAGCTTCTGATCAATGGGCTATAGATTGGAGGTTCCAAAGACTCCCTCCTTGGGTTCAATTAATTTGCTAGATCGGCTCATAAAACTCAGAGAAACATTTTACTTATTAGATCACTGGTTGAGGGGCGCCTGGGTGGCTCAGTCAGTTAAGCGTTGGACTCTTGATCTCAGCTCGGGGTTCTCGTGGTTCAGGGGTTCGAGCCCGGCGAGGTTCAGAGCCTGCTTGGGATTCTGTCTCTCCCTCTCTCTGCCCCTCCCTTGCTCGCTCTCTCTCAAAATAAATAAATAAACTTAAAAAAAAAAAAAAGATCACTGGCTGATCATAAAAGGGGCTAACTCGGGAAGAGCCAGATGGAAGAGAGGCACCGGGCAAGGTACGGGGAGAGGGCACGGAGCCTCCTTGCCTTCCAGCTGCGCCTGCCTTCCTCACCCCTCCACGCGCTCGCCAGCCCAGAAGCTCTGAACCCCGTCCTTTCGGGTTTTTCCGGAGGCTTCATTACAGGGACACTATTGATCCAATCATCAGCCTTTGGCGATCGATCAAACCCTCCAGCCCCTCTCCCCGCCCCAGAGTTGGGGGAACGAAGGGGTGGGACAGAAAGTTCCAGGCGTCTAATCGCTAGGTTGGTTCTCTAGGCAACCAGCCCCCACCTTCAGGCGCCTTCCCAAAGCCGCCGCATTAACATAACAAAAGACACCTTTATCACTCTTGTCACTTAGGAAATTCCAAGGGTTTTAGGAGCTCTGTGCTAGAAATGGGGGTGTAGACCCAATATATATATTTCTTATTATAGATCCCAAGATCACATATGCCCTCTGTCAACCACCAGTTGGAAAGAACGAGATAGTGCTAAAATACCACGTCAACCTCTCTGAAGAAGTTGCATTTGGTTGCATTATTTATTTATTTAACTGAGTCAATACCTTGTTACAATTATTATTTGCAATTCTTCCATTTCGATTTGGTGGCTGGCGAATTTCCTGTCTTTGCGGTGGTATCCTCATCCGAAAAAAGCAAGATGTTGCAAATAAAGTTCTTAGATCAAGCTCCTTTGAGGCCTTGCTCCCCTAAAGGCTCAAAAACCTTTGATTATGAGCTGGCCTGTTAAAAATCCCCCTTTTTACCACGTACCAAGAGCGACATCTGCTGGCCGCTCTGAGACATCTTTATGTTGGAAATTGCCAGCGCTGTTTCCCTTAAAAATGAAGTCCTCTTTTGTTGTTGTTATTGTTATTTATTTTAAAAATCGGTTCTTACGCTCATACCAGAGTCCTTAATAGATAGTAAGCCTTGGACAGGGGGCTTAGGTTAGAATCAGGTTTCCACAAAGGATGAAGAGCTGACGGGCTGCATCGTTTGTGGGACTCCACGTAAAACAAAAACAGGGGGCCCCTCTGCTCACAAATTAAGAACTTTGAGAGGCCGCCACTGAGCATGACGCCAAGTGCGGGGCCCCTCCGAGCGGGGACCATGTGGGACTGCACTAGTCACATGCCCTTGAACTGGGTCTTAGGTGAGGGGGGCCATGAGAATGAGCCCCGCTCTCAGCTTCAGCAGGGAGAGCATTCAGGAACCCCAGGGACCCTGGAAACTGTGAATGACTCCCACACCGTATTTCAGCCACTGAAGGTTGAGTGGCTTATATACAAGTTGGAGGGGGCTGGGTTGGACATTTGGACTTTATACAGACCACACATTCGCATCTTCCTCTTCCCTGGCAGAGGTTTGGGGGGGGGGTAGAGGAGTTAGGTGGGGTTGCGGTGGGGAGGGGGGTGGGGGGGGGGTATCTGGTCCCTTTAGATTTAGCTGCATAGAGGGCGGGGCTGATTGGACAACACATTCCTGATGTCTCTTCTTTAAGACTCCTCGGACCTTCAGATCTTCCCCAACTGTTAAATGATGAAAGAGAAAGCAGACGTCTTTCTCTAGAAGGGAGCCATCCCTCCTTTCAAAATGTCCTTTGAGTATTTTTTAATTTTTTATTAAAAAATTTTTTTTTTATGTTCATTTATTTTTGAGAGAGAGAGAGAGAGAGGGAGAACGAGTTGGGGAGGGGCAGAAAGAGAGGGAGACACAGAATCCGAAGCAGGCTCCGGGCTCTGAGCTGTCAGCACAGAGCACGACACGGGGCTCGAACTCACACACCGTGAGATCATGACCTGAGCCGAAGTTGGACGCTTAACTGACTGGGCCACCCAGGCAACCCTTGGAGTATCTTGATGTAAGTGTCATAAGTAATCATAGTGGCAAATATTTATTGCATAGCTATTCTACCCTGGCAGCCAGAAGCAGCAGAGTTAACACAGACTGGGGTCTCTGTGCCAGGCACTAGTTTAAGTGCTTAGTACTGAATGCTCAGTACACGTGCCAACTCAGTGAATTCAGCCAGCAATCCTATGAAGTAGGTCCCATTGTTATAACCATTCTGCGGCGAAGGAAACTGAAGTCCAGAGGTCTCAACTCACCCAAGATCATAAAGCTAGTTAACAACGGAGTCAAAATGAAGACCCAGGCTGTCAGACTCCAAGAGTTGACACTAGGGGGCGCCTGGGTGGCTCCGTCGGTTAAGCGACCGACTCCTGACCGGGAGGAGTTTGAAAACTAAGAAGTAATACATTTCAGGATTTTTTTCCATAATGATAAAAAGCCTCGTAATTTATTTTCTCCCACACTCTAGATAAGAGCTCAGCAAGCTTCCTCTAAAGGGCTAGATAGTAACTATCGTAGGCTTGGAAGGCCGTACACAGTCTTAACTACTCAGCTCTGCCATTGTGACGTGAAAGCAGGCATAGGCAATACGTAAAGGAATAACGGTGTGGCTGTGTGCCAATAAAACTTTATTGACAAAAATAGGCCTCGGGCCTGTAGATCTAGACCAGTGTGGTTCTTTTATTTATCTATTTACGAAATGTTTATTTATTCTTTTGGGGGGGGGGGGAGACAGAGAATCCAAAGTGGGCTCCAAGCTCCGAGCTGTCGGCACAGAGCCCGACGCGGGGGCTCGAACTCCCGAAGCGCGAGATCATGACCTGAGCTGATGTCGGATGCTTAACCGACTGAGCCACCCACGCGCCCCATAGACCCGAGTGGTTCTTCAACTCCCACGTGCATCGGCGCCACATAGAGGGCTTGTTTAAACACGGATGGCGGAGCCCCAGCCCCAGAGTTTCTGATGATGCCAGAGGTCTGGCGTGGGGCCCGAGAATTTGTTTTATTTCTGACAAGCTTCGGGGCCATGTGGCTGCTGCTGGTCTACAGATCACGCTTTGAGAACCACTACCGAACACCCAAATGTCTCTAGTCTCCTAACGGGAGGACTGTTTGCGTCTTTTTCCCGGATGGAATCTCAAATCGATCCTCCACAGCTCAGCCATTGAAAACTCAAGGATGTTTCCATTGCTTCTTTGCTGGGTACTTGTGCATCGATAAGCATGCTCAATTATTAAAATGTCAAGTGCGATTAATCTTGCAGAAGGACTTCAGGGAAAATTGAGAGTTGCATTATTCTCTCTTATTTCTTAGGCAAAAACAAAGTTGGGAAGGAAGGTGGGAGGCCTCCATCCAAGCGTAATCACGAATAAAGGGAGCCCCAGTGGCCCTGAAACACCGCAGATCTCTGCTGCCACTCAAGGCATCAGCCCACTGGAACGCACCAGCAAATGCACAATCAGAGAAACGATTGCTTTCCTCATCTCGTTTGTCATGCTTTGGGGATGCGACTGGTTTTACACAGGGTTCCTCTGCCTGGGCACTAGTGACATTGGGGGCTGAATGATTCTTTGTGGTGGGGCTGTGCTGTGCATTGTAGGATGTTCAGCAGCCTCCCTGGCTTCTACTGACTGGATGCCTACAGCGCGTGCCCCCTCCCCCCCACCCCTGCAATTAGGACAACCCAAGATGTATCTAGGCATTACCAAATGTTTTTTTAGGGGGCCCAAATCTCCACCACCCTACCCCTGGTTGGGAACCATTGATTTCGCATAATGGAGGGGGTGTATTTTCAAAACATCAATGAGTCTCACTCTCTCCTTGGTACATCCTGAGGACGAGGTACAGCCAAGTCCACCTCAGCCCTCGGTTGTTTTCTTTTCTGGAATACTCACGAAAGAATGATATTTGTATGGATCTAAAAGCCAAGAGAAAAGATAAACGGGGAAAAAAAATGCCTCCTGGACAATCATACTAAGCAAACGGAAAGCCTCTAGGATACCTTTATCTATGGGAGAGATGTAATGGTTTTGAACTTCCTCTTGATTTAGGTCCCTTTATCGGGAAGCCAGTTGTATTACCAGTATCTTACACACATACGGTGACCCCAGAAAGGGGGCAGGGAAAAATGTCAGCTCAGGAAGGCAGAGGAGGTGACAAAGTGGAGGCCCTTAAGAGAAAGAAAGAGGAACTAGACAGTCCTTCCCTCTCACAAGGTTGATTTTGGAAAGGAGGTGAGACTGAGGTATGGCTGAGAGGCAGGTCATGTGGCTCGTTGGGCGAACCTGGGGAGGGGTAGCAGGGCCCGTGGAAGCATGTGGAGGTTCGGGGGACCCAAGGGCCCACTGGCAGGGCTCATGGGATCTCTTCCTGGGCAGGCCGAGGGAGATGAGAGTACCAGGAGAAGATCCATGGGTGGCCGTGTGTCACAGGCTGGGGATACTGGCATACCAGCCCCAGGGAGTACCCCTATGGCTGAGCTTAAGGTGGCCTGCATGGGATCCAGATGTCCCTGGGTTCACCAGTCAGGGTCAAGGGGAGCAGAGAGCTCTGAAGACCGGAAGCTGCTACGGAAGAACCATGACTACAGCCGTGGTCATGACCACTAGAACCCAGGCCAGACCGGCCACTCCAGCATGGAGAGCAACCAGCATCCCGAGGACACCCATGGACCTGAGGTCCCCTTCCCCCATTGTCACAGGGTGTG
Source organism: Panthera tigris (assembly GCF_018350195.1). NCBI lineage: Eukaryota > Metazoa > Chordata > Mammalia > Carnivora > Felidae > Panthera > Panthera tigris. The sequence continues at coordinate 10,079,776 of NC_056677.1, read as the reverse complement.
CCAGCGGGCCACCAGGTACCCGGCCGCCAGGTTAGAAGGAGGCACGGAGAGACAAGACATTTGAAAGACTGAGCACTTAGTGGAAAGACCGTGAGCCACGCAGGAAACTAAAACCAAAGAGGCCGAGATACCATCGTCTGGCGAGATTAAAGGGTGTGTCCTTCTCCTCCCTCCCCAGCTCACCAGGGTTATTTTCAAAATATGTGACCACTGGCATGCAGGGTACTGACCAGTCAGATGAAAGCCACATGCTGGATTGGGGTCCTGGAGGTCCCCTGGGGGCCAGGTGTTAGCTCTTTAGTTTGGGGGCCATCTACGGCCAGTGGTCAGGTCCAGCCCACTGCTTGAATTTGGAAGCGAAGTTTTGTGGGAGCACAGCCACACCTATTCATTTATATATCGTGTTTGGCTCCTCTCATGATACAACGTCAGAGTTGAGCATCCGTGACGGAGGCTGTATGGCGTGCAAAGTCTAGATGTAAATGGCCCGTCACAGGATCCAGTCACCAGCTAGCAAACTGCTCTTGGCCAGAAGCAGAGCTACTCCGGAAGGTGTTCAGGTGGGCGCGTGTACCAGCAATTTCTATGGCCTTTGACCTCAGATATCAGATCTCTAAGCTCCTAAGTTATATATAAATAAAGCTGAGCTACGTTTTGGTAGAGCTTCGGGGGGAAACCAAAATTACACAACCAGGGGATATTTTCAGGACACGTGAGAGGGAAACAAATGCTCAAAACCTTTCAGGCAGCACACGTCACTGAGGATGGATCGGAATAATTTGCGAAACCTGCGCGGAAGAGTCAAGAACGGACAATTCTAGAACTGTCAACATATGCTTGATGAAACTTAGCTGTAGGCACTGTTTCTGCCCCCTGCCAGGTATCGGGCTCAGATCGCACAGGATTCTACAGCTCCAGGAGCCTCAGAGGCTGTCCCATCCAAACCCCCAATTATACAGATGAGAAGCTGGGGGTGGCTTTATAGGAAGCCAGCCCATGCCATCCAGACAGTCCGTGGTAGAGATGAGAACACAGCGCTCCTGCCTCCGCGTTCTGTTCATATTATACATCTGCGCTGGAGCAGATTTGAAAGCATTTGTCCCTTTCTTATTTTTAAGTGCTTTTTGTAAGGTTGTTCCGCAGATTGTGCTCTGATTACTTCCAGTTCAGTGCGAAGCAGGATAGAAGGCGGGGTCCTATCAAATTACTTGCAAAACGAATGAGATAAAAAGCCATCTTTTCACGGTTTTCCTCGCCTGCCTCTCTCTTCCTCCTTCCTGTGTCTTTACTCTCGAGACTGAGAGCCATCTACTCCTGCCCGTTTTTCAGCACCTTTACTGAGGACGTCTTGGGGAGTCTTGGAGAAGCATCGTGGAAGAAGAAAATGATCTCGAGTCTGCTGGGACCCCTCCCGAGTCACATCAATTCCCATTGCCTTGTGTGTCCGAAGGAAGGCTGGAGCAGGGTCAGTGGTGGTCAACAAAGCACGATCTGGCCCCAAACGCCAGCAGTGCCAGGGTGAGACGCTCTGGGCCAAGTCGTGGTGGAGCTCTCCTGCTTCGACTCTTCAATCCCCAAGGGCCACCCCAATAAGCCACCTTCCTTCTCCCCCCCACCCCAACTTGCTCGCTCACTGCTTCCAATCTGCTAATACAATTGTCCGTGCCCCCCCCCTCGCAGTTGGAAATAAGGTACTGCTTAATGGCTTTATTCTGGCGAGGTGGGAGGAGTCAGAAGAACGGGGTCCCAGCTCTGAATTTATGGCCTTGGGCAAGTGGCCTGATTTCCCTGAGCTCTGGTTTCTCCTTTGGAAGACGGTAATAGCGATCCCTGCCATTATTCCTCGATGGTTCTGGGCTGTCGCTAGAGGACGCGAGGCAAATGAGTCACAAATGGAGGCTGTCCTTCCGGTTTGCAGGCCATGGTGGTGCATATTCCTGGAGATTTATGATTCCTCTTTTTGTTGGGACCGCAGTAAGAGAGACTCATTAATAATCATGATGATGACAGTAATAATAGCTATCGTTTATTGAGCATCTATTATATAAACAGAAACTGTATGCGACGATTTACTTTTATTATCATATTTAAGTTTGACAGCAGCCCTATAAAAATGATCATCGTCCTCCTATTTGTTTTCTTCCTTACTGTGTTTAAGGAAACGGGACACCCGATGCGGGGCTCGAACTCATAACCTGCAGATGAAGAGTCGCGTGTTCTACTGAACAGGCCAGGCGCCCCGATGATCCTCCTTCTATATAGCTCAGAGAATGTACTAATTTGCCCAAGGTTTTTTAGCCAGGAGACAGAGCGGGATTCAAAGCCAACCCTTCTTACCCCCAAAGCCTGGGCTTCTCCTACCGCGTTCGGCGTTGGGCGGCCATGACGGCTCAGAGGCTGGGCCCTGACGTATCAGTAGTATACTGCGTCACATGGGAAGCTTTCTTCTCATAAGAAGGAGCTTCTGCTGATATCAGAAAGCAGTCTGGCAGCAGGGGGTGGGTGACATTCACCAGCATGGGGAGCGCGTGGTGCTAAGGGCTGTGAGGACCTGGGGTCGCAGCCAAGCTGGCTCCATCAGGGAAAAAAATAGGCCGAAAGAACAACGTAAGCCTGAATTTGTCTTCCTCCCTCGCTCTTTCGGCCTTGTGTCTGTATGGAAACTGCCCCCTCTTTGTTTTTAAGCTGCAGAAGAGAGGGAATAAGAGGTGAGAGTTTATGCGTATCTAACGAACATTGAAAATCAGAACGTTCATTATTATTTCCTGAGGACACGTGAACTCTTGAAGAAGAAAGGGTAGATGTTGTTTTGTGATCGGTACCACGAAAGTACGAGTGATCACGTTAAGGCCAAGGACGTGACTCCCTTAAAAATCACCAGCATTGGGGCGCCTGGGTGGCTCGGTCGGTTAAGCGTCCGACTTGGGCTCAGGTCACCATCTCACGGTTCGTGGGTTCGAGCCCCGTGTCGGGTTCTGTGCTGACAGCTCGGAGCCTGCTTCGGATTCTGTCTCTCTCTCTCTGCCCCTCCCCTGCTCGTGCTCTGTCTCCCTCTCAAATACAAATAAACATCAAAAAAAAAAATAAATAAATAAAATAAAATAAATCACCAGCATTTACTTAGAAAGAAGGTATCAATAGGAACAGTATCTCATCTGGCCACAAACTAGACTCATTCTTCATCGGTGAAACGGTGCAGGGGTAATAAAAACCAGCGCGCCCTAACCCTTTGCTGGGACCATCCACTGTTCCGTTCGTTCGAACACATTTCGGCTGTCCGCTTTGTGGCCAGCACTGATGGGCTTTAGGGCTACAGAGTACGCAGGACTGTTGTCCTCCGGGAGCTTCGAGTGTAGCAGGGGGGACAGACAAGTAACCTAACGACCACGAAACGTGCACACGGCGCGGTGATGGCAGAGCTTGAGAGGGCGCCAAGAGCCCCCCGGGGGGGGGGTGTGCAACCCAGAACTGGGTGAGTCAGGGCTTCTCAGCAGACATGAGGACTCAAGCCGGAGCTAAAGTCAGAGGGACGAGCAGAACTTGGCCGGCAGGGTTTGAGGAGGGTGGACGGTGTTCTACTTATTGGTTCGTCTGTTTAATTTTTTAAATGTATTTTTTGGCTGAATATTTGACACAGACACCTGGCTCAGGGGTCCGCACACACAATGAGAAGTCTCACGTTTCGCCTCCTGGCCCCGTCTACCTCTTCTCCCCTGCCCCGTTGAAATAGTCACGTTTATACCCTTGCTGTACTAAGCTTTTTCAAGGCAAATGCAAAGACATTTTAATCAATATTCTCCCTTGTCTCCTTTCTTACTTCAATGGAACTGTGGTAGAGGCAACGTCATGTGGTCACCAAATTCCTCTTCTCTTTCCTTCTCTGAGGAACTCAGGAAGACTGTATCCCAGCCTCATTTGCTGTTAGGTGGAGGCCATGTGACTAGGTTCTAGCCAAAAGAAGACGGGCAGACGTGATTACATCACATCTGGGCCTGCCCATACAACTTCCCAAGCCTTGTTTATGCTCTCTCTCTTTTTGGTTATGGCTTCAAAGGCCACATGTTTGAGACGGTAGCATCTAGATTTCTGAGTCACCCTAACATTGCGTTGTGCCATGAGCATGGCATAAATATGTATTATGTTAAGCTGCTGAGATGTCTTGGCTTATTTGTCATTGCATGTAAAGTGCCCATTGGGACCCAGGAAATGACGAATCCTACTCTGAATCATTTCATTTGACCTAAAACAATACATCCTGGAGATCTCCCCCATTTTATTAATAGGTACATCGTGTTCTATTTTGTAGATGTATTATTTAATCAGTCCCTTTACAGTACCCATGACTTATTTCCAATCTCATTATGTAAATATGCAGATCCGAGAATATCTTAAGTGGTTGATGCGAAAAATGGGAGAAAGATCTGACAAGGGAAACACAACAGAGTTGCAGCCACATTGAAGACCCAATTGATTTTGGATGCCATCAATGTATTCTGGTGCAAATCTCAGAAACTCTCTGCTTTTTCTCTAATGTGACCAGCGGTTCAGGTGTGGCTGGGGAAAAAGCAGACAGTTGGACCCACTGAGGTTGGGGTTTTGACAGGCTGAATCGAGAGCTGATCAACAGACATTGGGGATGAAGCTGATCAACAGACATTGGCAGGATCCAAGTCATCAGAGCTGGTGGGGAAGGGAGTGAATAAAGGAAGGGGGTGATGGGTAGGGAGAAAATTTACGGGCCAATGGACGGGAGTCTTGACAAGGCAGAAGAAGCAAAATATTGGAATTAAGTGAGTGAGAGAAGGAGAGAGTTGGAAGGAAGGAGTCTGGAGTCAGAGGGTCAGATATTTAGGTTTGTGATTTCAGAGGTGACAGCAGGTGTTCCTCCAAAGACCAGCTCTACGAAGTGATTATGTGACCAATATGGAATAGAAGAGAAGGTCATTGTTGGGGTAGAGACCAAGGAAATTAGAGGCAAGATTTTCTATGCAACATTAGTTTGAATATTGGAGACTTCTGGGACTATGACAAGACTTAAAGACTAAGATTATGAGTCGGAAACGAAAATATTTAAAAGCTTTCTGGGGTTGCTTAACTTGGAGTCCATAAATCCCTAAATGGTCTATAAATAGGCTTCAGGGAACCATAAAAAATCTGAAGCTATATACAAGAGAACACATGTATATGTGTTTGCACATTTTATTAGGAGAGGGCCCATAACTTTTGTTAGTTTCTCAGAGTTTATGACCCTCTCCACCCCCCAAACTTAATAACCTCAGCTCTCAAACAGTGCTAATAGAACGTTCTACGACGATGGCAAATGTTCTATGTCTGCACTGTCAATATGCCAATATGGCAGCCACCAGGCACACACGGCTGTTGAACATCGGGATGTGGTTAGTGTGACTGGGGAACCATGCTTCAAATTTAATTAATTAAAAAAAATTTTTTTAAATGTTTATTTATTTTTGAGAGAGAGAGAGACAGAGACAGAGACAGAGTGCGAGCAGGGGAGGAGCAGAGAGAGAGAGGGAGACACAGAATCCAAAGCAGGCTCCACGCTCCGAGCCGTCAGCACAGAACCTGACACGGGGCTCGAACTCGTGAACCACGAGATCGTGACCAGAGCCGAAGTTGGATGCTCAACCGACTGAGCCACCCAGGGGCCCCAAGTTTAATTAATTTAAACCTAAATTCAGACAGCCACAGCTCTTGAACAGTGCAATTCTACCTTCATGGTTTACAGAAAAGTACACAGTTTGTGGATTTTCAAATTAGCGTTTTCATTTTCTTCGGGTAAATATCCAGTAGAATTATGGGAGCCTATGGTAATTCCTTTTTTTTAATTTTCTGAGGAACTTCCATACCCTTTTCCACAGTGACTGTACCAAGTTGCATGCCGACCAATAGTGCGCAGGGGTTCCTTTTTCTCTACATCCTCACCAACACCTGGTATTTCTTGTCCTTTTGGTAATAGCCATTCTTTTCTTTTCTTTGTTTTAATGTTTATTTATTTATTTAGAGAGAGAGAGGGAGAGAATCCCAAGCAAGCTCCTGGCTGTCAGCCCGGAGCCCAATGCGGGGCTCGATCCCGCGAACCGTGAAATCATTACCTGAACTGATATCAAGAGTCAGATGCTTAACCGACTGAGCCACCCAGGCGCCCCAAGAAAAGAATATTTTTTGTAACTCCATATGGTGACAGATGTTAACTAGACTTACTGTGGTCATCATTTGTCAATGTGTACAAATATCTAATCATTATGTTCTACACATGAAACTGATATAATGTTATAGGTCAATTAGACCTCAATTAAAAAAAAGAAGACCATTTAGGTGATACGAAAAAACCTTGTTTAACACTTCATGAAGGGGACAGTCTCCATTCTGAGGACTGCAACATGGGGCAGAAGACAGGAAGCTTTTACAGGATGAAGAATAAAGAACAAAGGGAATGAAGAGACAAAGAGACCAAGAGAAAATATCTGTTCAGCGGGGGCCACATAGTCAGCCTTGTTTGGGGTGAGAAGGCCCAGAGTGGGCTTGGCGTTTGGGGATGGGCTGACTGCTCCTACGGCATTCCTGGACAAGGAACATTTACAGGGACAGAAAGTTCTGGAAACTTCAGTTTGCTGACATGGCATCCTGGGCAGGAGAGGCTCCATCTCAGGCCTAGAAATGTACTTTAACACTGGTAAGCATCCGTCTCAAACACTATCTCTTCCAAGAACTGTTTTCTGATTTTTTTTTTTTTTAAATTTTAATGTTTATTTATTTATTTTGAGAGGGAGAGAGACAGGGGTGGGAGGGAAGGGCAGAGAGAGAGAGAGGGAGAGAGAAAATCCCAAGCAGGCTCCGCACTGTCAGCACAGAGCCTGACCAGGGGCTCAATCCCATGAACCATGAGATCATGACCTGAACTGATATCCAGAGTCGAACGCTTAACCGACTGAGCCACCCAGGTGCCCCCGATTTCTTTCAAAATATGAGTCCTCTTTCCTTCGGCCTTGCTGGGTTATATCTCTTTCGTGAAGTTTGGGTATTTTTGGAATGTTATAGTCCACTTAACTAGGTTAACGGCCCCCGAAGTTAGGTATTCTATCTTACCCTTTTTGTTTTGGTTTGGTATTGTGCTTAATTTGAAAAAGATTTCAAAATGCCTTTCAAAGGCACAGTAGTATACTCAATAGAAACATCAACCATGAAGAGACAAATAATATGCTATTCTCTGTTTCTAGGACTTAAATTCAAGTGACAAGAGCCACTCTCTTGACCTGTCAATGTTCACTCAATTACAGTGTCCACGTTGGGATGATAATAGGCCTGATATAATTGAATGCATTCAGTTTAATCATTAAAATGAGACCAGCCAGGGGCGCCTGGGTGGCTCAGTCAGTTGAACATCCGACTGTGGCTCAGGTCACGATCTCGCGGTTCGTGGGTTCGAGCCCCGCGTCAGGCTCTATGCTGACAGCTCAGAGCCCGGAGCCTGCTTCTGATTCTGTGTCTCCCTCTCTCTCTGCCCCTCCCCTGCTCACACACTCTCTCTCTCTTTCAAGGATAAATACACTTTAAAAAAGATTAAAAAAAGAAAATAAAATGGGTCCATCCAGGGGGGCTGGCTCAGTCAGTGGCTCATGTGACCGTTGATCTTGGGGTTGTGAGTTTGAGCCCCACATTGGACGTAGAGATTACTTAAAAAGAAAATCTTAAAAATGGGGCCATCCAGTCCCATGGATGGAAATGTATAGAAAACAAGCTGCTTTCAGAGCCTTGTATAGACACAGACCTTGACTCGTCAGTGGCTGGATGGAGAGCCCCCTTGGAAGTCAGTCATGCAATGGAGAAGATAGGAGTGAACTCTGTTCTCTCAACAGATACATACTTCTGTTTGCCACCCTCAGTTACACGCTTATATGTGTGTTTACTTGGCAGTCTCCTCAGCAAATGTGGATAGGAAGCGTATGTACGTTTTACACCTGCTGGCGATGTTTATTTTGAAGAAAGATATGCTGTTGCTAGCATAGAAGGCTTCCACAATGCAGTGCAAAGCTCAATCCCAAACGTGCAGCCTAATATTTGGAAACAGATCCCTCTCTTAACGAAGGGAGAAATTTTAGGGAAAAAAGAAAAAGTGGGATGCCAAATGAGAAGACCCAGCAAACAAAAACATGTACGATACTATGAACAAAAGACTTCGAGGACAAGTCCCTAGGTACAATCCACAAAATAAAACCAGTTATTTGCACGGTATTTCTATGAATCTACACTACACATGTGGAATGTATTCAAATATTGTGTATTTTGCAAGAAAGCCTATCTCATTTTGTTATTCAAAAAAAAAAAAAAAAAAAAAGATACGCGACTGCCTTCTTTCTTGACGATATCCAGTGTGTATCTTTGTGTTTTGCTTTGCTTATAGTCAGGCATTCATTGAGCAAATAGATACATCTTTTTCTTTTAATAGCCACCTTTTTTCTGGTGGTTTTAAATATCATGTCAGTTTGGGGAACCTGGGTGGCTCAGGTGGTTAAGCATCTGACTTGATTTTGGCTCAGGTCATGATCTCATGATTGTAAGATCAAGCCCCACATTGGGCTCTGTGCTGGGCATGGGGCCTCCTTAAGATTCTCTCTCCCTCTCACTCTGCCCCTCCCCTTCTTGCACACTCTCTCTTAAAAAAAAAATACCGTGTTAGTTTGTTCTTATGACATCTGGTGTGCTCAAGCATTTCAGAAGCTATAACTTCTGAAAAGATAGTTATATGGCGTTGTATTCTGCTGGCCTCAGACGCCATTACATGGTTGCTCAGATGAGGCTTTTAAAATACCCGTTTGCCACTGTGGAGGTTCTTCAGAATATTAAAAATAGAACTACCCTACGACCCAGCAATAGCACTGCTAGGAATTTACCCAGGGGATACAGGAGTGCTGATGCATAGGGGCCCTTGTACCCCAATGTTTATAGCAGTGCTCTCAGCAACAGCCAAATTATGGAAAGAGCCTAAATGTCCATCAACTGATGAATGGATAAAGATGTGGTTTATATATACAACGGAATACTACTTGGCAATGAGAAAGAACGAAATCTGGCCATTTGTAGCAATGTGGATGGAACTGGAGAGTGTTACGCTAAGTGAAATAAGTCAGGCAGAGAAAGACAGATATCAGATGTTTTCGCGCATAGGTGGATCTTGAGAAACTTAACAGAAGATCGTGGGGGAAGGGAAGGGGAAAAAATAGTTACAGAGAGCACGAGAGGGAGGCAAACCATAAGAGACTCTTAAATACAGAAAACACACTGAGGGTGGATGGGGGGTGGGGGTGAGGGAGAGGGGAAAATGGGGGATGGGCATTGAGGAGGGCGCTTGTTGGGATGAGCACTGGGTGTTGTATGGAAGCCAATTTGACAATAAATTATATTCATAAAAAATAAAATAAAATAAAATAAAATAAAATAAAATAAAATACCTGTTTTCAGTGTTCCCACCTGCCTGGTGCTTCCTCCTTTCCCATCCCCCCACCCATCTCTGCCGTAGCAGGGTGGATGATCTTCCCTGACTTACATGACACAGACTCCGTCTTTCCTGGAGGTGGAGAGAATCCACTGAGGGGAGAAGAGCTGAAGAAGACTCGACACTGACAGCTGGGGAGTTTGTACTGGTCTGAAATGTTCGGCCCGGGCCGGACTGCCAGAATAATAAGCCTTAGGATATTCACCGCCACGTCTCATGGATGAACAGAAGAAAGCGCTACCTTCGCATGCACAAGGCACGGTCTATATTAGGCACACCCATGATCACCAAAATCTCTGATGAGATTCTAGCTCCAGATTCACAGGTATTTTCAATCGTTTTATCTAGAATACTTATTCATTTTTTGAGAGAGAGAGAGAGCGTGAGCGGGGGAGGGGCAGAGAGAGAGAGAGAGAGAGAGACAGAGGGAGACACAGACTCCGAAGCAGGTTCCTGGCTCTGAGCCATCAGCACAGAGCCTGATGCAGGGCTCGAACTCCTAAACCGTGAGATCATGACCTGAACTGAATGAAGTCAGATGCCTAACCGACTGAGCCACCCAGGTGCCCCGGAGTTACAGATTATTTAAACGTTTTAAACCTTTTTGTATTTTTCAAGTTTTCTACAGCAAGCATGGATTGACTTTGCAACCAGACAAACCCAAGAAATGTCACAAAAGCTGTTCATATCCACGATTTAAAAATAAAGCCAACGTCATCTGAAAAACAAGAAGGAAAAAGTAACTGATGACCCTTTCGGTCTCGACTGCTTCTGCTCTGTTCACGGAACAACTGTGGCTTCAGCATGACCACCAGTTCTCCAGACGAAGCCTATGTGCAGGCAGGAGCTGTCTCGGTGACCCCTACGGGGGTGTTAGGGGTGGGGGCTGTGCTGTGTGTGCGTGCTTGTGTGTGGGGGGGTGTTGGGGGAGGGGGAGTTGCTTTTTGTTATGGAGTCAGTCTTCCTACTTCTCAGACCCAAGGTACAGTGTCGCGTTGCTGACCGCCCAGCTCGTTGGCGCTCTCTGCCCCCACCTCTCCCACATGGCCTTTCCACTCTGCTAATGAAGATCCATCGTTCAATTTCTAAACAGAGCCCCAGGCTCCCATCTGCCCTGCTTCCCAGTTGCACATGAGTCCTTTTCTCAAATCCTCCTTTAGCTGGGTTGCAAACTATTGAGGTCCCTTCCTCTCCCTGGGGCCCTGACTCACTCTTGCAAGGTGCCCCACCCCAGGATCTAGCCCTGGCCCCAAACCGCAGCGTGCTGCCTGGGACTGCCTTTTCAATTGCCTGGCTTCCCGGAAACAGCCTCCTGTTACAGTGAAAGTCTCCACCGCCCCAGATTCCCAGCTGCTCTGTCCCCGCACCTGGCAGGACAGAGTGTCTTCTGCAGGGCCATTTGTGCTGACTGTCAGCTTGAATTGTGACTGTGGCTTGCCTCCCCCAGCCTTGGCTGAACCTTTGATGTGAACTGGCCTGCTCCCCAGTGTTGGTCTGTTCCAGGGGCTGGGTTCTGTGCCAAGCCCGCCTCCCTCCTTCCCAACCGCCCCATTGCTCCGCCAAAGTTGAATTGGGTCTAGACACCTAAAACTGGATTGGCCATGAGGGCAGATGCAAAGTGTGGGAACAAAGGCACAAAACCAAAATCGGGCTAAGAGAAAACAGCGTGCCCACCAGCCACAACGGGGGTGATCCCGGGGCTGGGGTTTCCCCACCTTGGCGCTATGGGCATTTGGGGCCGGATCATTCTTTGTTGCTGGGAGAAGTCCGGTGCATTATGGGATGTTTGGCGACATCCCTGCACTCACCAGACACTGCCAGATGTCCCTGGAGGGCAAAATCACTCCCCGTTGAGAACCACTGATCTGTATTATTAAAGGCTCCCCCGAATGGCTCTTTTCTTCGGACTTTGTGGACATGGCTGTTCTTTGCGCCTCAACGCCCTTGCTATTTTGGGCGCAATAATGACTGTGGGAGCCGTTCTGTGCACTGTAAGATGTTTAGCGGCATTCTTGGCCTCACCCACCGGATATCAGCTGCCCCACTCTTCCCCAGTGCTGCCAAACCAAAGTGTCTCCAAAGGGTGCCAAATTTTCCCTGGGGGGCAACATTGCCCTTGGTTGACATTCACTCCTGAGTGCCATGCTCGGTTTTTACTGCTCGTGAGCATGGGCCTGAGGGGAACAGAAAGGACTAGAAGAAGGCAGTTGGAGAATTAGGGCAGGAAGCCCTTCTCAACTTATTACTTAAATTGGGTGGTTTCAAAACAACAGGACTGTTTGCTTTCGGTGTTGGTTTTTGTTGTTTTAGCTGGCACACTGAGAGTGAGTTTATATTAGTCGTTCTCGACCAGGGGGCGATTTTGACCTGAAGGACATTTCTGATGGTGGTGCGGGTGCCACGGGTATCTAGCCGTGGAGGCTACAGGGCATAGAACAGCTCCACCACAAAAGAGGATCCAGCCCCAAATGTCAATGGCGTCAACGTGGAGAAACCTTGGTCTATGTGAATGGGGTTCCATAGGGCTTGATAGAAAGTTTTAACGCAACCCACCATGTCTGGACTCTGGTTGCAAACCAGTCTTCGCGACAGTGTTGGAATACTCGTTCCAGCTTCGGGTGACTGTCCGTTCTGCTTATATTTGCAGAGAACCAGCTCACTTTGTACTGACCGGCCCAGGTCCAGATTACCTACTCGGTCAGGTAGTCAAGTCTTTAAGCTGGTGGTAAGCTGCATCCCATACTTCCTACAGTTTTTCAAGGGTATAATTGAGAAAACAGGCTAATCCAGAAACATCAGAAGCACCCTCAGCGCTTCCCGTGAGACGAAATCAGACGAACTTCAGGGCAGGAACTCCGTGATCACTATTCTGGCTGCCCAGCCAGAATAGTCATTTGCAGCATAGATCACAAGTTTAACTATGCCCCAGCAGGTGTATTTTTCTTCACATGTTTTAAATGAATCGGCTTTCAATTTCATATACGTCAGTTTCATCAGAAATACGGTCAAGTCCCCCAAATTAGTCAACCAAAAGCAATGCAGAGAAGAAATCAATGGTTCTCAGCTCTGCGGTCCATGAGAATCACCCTGGGAGCTTTTGAACGATTCCAAAGCCTCAGATCCTAACACCAATTAAATCAGGATCTCTGATTGAAAACTTTGCAGCTGCTGAGTAAATGCACGTAATTTGAAAAAGACCAGGGTGGAAGAACAAAGAGAGAAAAAGGCCAATGGCAAAATCACGTGACCCCCCATGCTATATTCTATCGCTCTCACCCCTAGCTCCAAACCATGTTACTTCTGAAGTCCTGGGATTTTCTCTTTTGTTCTTTTTTTTTTTTAACCCTTATGTTTTCCAGACTTAGTGTCCCTTTTTACTGTGCTCACTTTTGAGCCGCCATATAAGTTAAATACACAGACGACATCAGAGAGGGAAAAGGGTAAAAAAACAAAAGCTAGCTCTTGAGAATCGCTTAAGCAACACTTGAGTGCGATGTTACGCGAGGTTTGGCATCCATCACGTACTTGATGGGTCTTCTACACAATCAGGGGTTTCGTGTGGGTCATCCATTTAATCAGTTAAAAAGAAATCACGTCGTCATAATTAGAAACTCTAAATATTTTAATATTTGATAATGATAGATTCATATCAGTGAACTAATATGTGAAAGAAAAGACTTTGTTTGTAACCTATCACCAAGGCGGCAGAGACTGGCCAGTTGCCCACCAAACCATTTCCCTTGCCCTCGTGGGCACCCGGCTAGACTACATTTCCCAGCCTCCTTTGCGGGGAGGTTTGGCCACATGACTGAGTGCTGGCCAATGGAGGATGAGAAGAAGTATGGGCTCTATCACTGTGCTACCTCCTCTTTGAAGTTCTGTGCCTCACCTAATGAGTTTCTGGCTCTGCGGTGATGACCCGGGAACGAATGAGGGATTTCCTCAAACTAGAACACAATTTATTAAAATGTCACAATGGGGGATGGGGTACCAGCTATACTATGTTGGAAGTCCCAACATTTGGGTTGCGACAGGTGTCATCTACCCATCCTCACATCTTCTTCCTCTTTCTCCCAAACCTGAGGTCTGAGCAGAGGGGCCGCTGAACCAAATGTTGATGGAAAACAGTAACTCTAACTCCATCTGCTTACGGCTCATCAAGAAGGGGATATTGAAACTTGAGGGATAAAAGCTTTTGATCTGAACACCTGGAAGCTTTGGAGTTACCTTTTACCCAAATGCGGGAAGGCTGCAGAAAAATTAGTCTGTCTTTTTATACATGAATACGAACGAGATGTCCCTCCCTCCCCAAGTCCTCCAGGAACTGCTCTGGGATCCACAGGGAAGGGAAGGTCTTATGCTCGTAAGCGTGCAAATCCGAAAATGCTGTGCATTTGTGGTCAGAAGAGTATAGAGCCGATGCTGTGTTTTTTTCAGAGTAGCACATCTGGAGGCGTGTGATGTCCATCTGTCCTTTACTGGTGACTTTAATTTGTCTGCATAGTATTCCACAGTGTGGGTGCACCATAGTTCATTCAGGCTCCTCTGCGTGGACAAATAATGCTGTAACGCATAACCTTTTGCATGTGTATTTTCATACTGCCGGAGGTATATTTCAGGGTGGATTCCTACAAGGAGCACTGCTGGGTTAAAGGCTAAGTGCATACGTAGTCTTGTTAGGCATTGCCAAATTCCCCTCCACAGAGGCTGTGCAATTTTGCATTCCCTCCGGCAATGACAGTGCCCCACAATTTCCTAACAGAATGTGTTGTCGAGCTTTTTGAATTACTGCCACTCTGTTGGGTGAGGACGGTGACCCTGGGTAGTTACAGTTTGCATTTTTAAATTATGAGTGAAGCTGAGCATCTTTTTATGAGCTTGAGAGCCACTTTTATATCTCTGTGAACCGTCTGTTCATGTCTTTTGCACATTTTTTTTTCCCAATAGGATTACTGACCTCTCTCAGCTCAATTACCAAAAAGTTCTTGGCAAATTAGAGACGTTAGCTCTTCTGTGAAATACGTCACAAATAATTTTTCCCAGTTTCCCATTTGTCCTTCGATTTTGCTTACATTGTTTTTACTGTGAAAAAAAATTTTATGTCATCAAATTTATCAATTTTGAGTTGTAGTTAGAAAGCCTCTCATTATATTCTCTAAATCATTTTTAGTTGGCACCTCCTATGTCCAAGGAATTAGATGAGATGTGAAAAAGAAAAGAAAACTGGACAAAATTCAGTCCTCATACCGCAGAAAGAATGGATCATAGTTTATTTGCCCTCCATTAAAAAAAGAGAGATTTTTTTCCTAGTCATAATGGGAGTATAAATAGATTGCATATAATCTTGACCAGAACGCCAGGGTCTAATTTTTCTGAAGCAGAAACCGACACATATCATCTGTTTAATGGGAGGAAATATGGAATAGTGGTTACTACGTTGGGCTCTGGGATCAAGGTGCTCTAGGTTTCGTTCTGCAACTTCCTAACTGTGCAAATTTGGACAAGTCGCTAAGCCTCTCTGGATCCCAATTCCGGAATCTAATAACAACACCTGCCTCACAGGATTGTCGTGGCGACTAACGAAGATTACGTGTGGAAAATGCACGTGCTTGGCACAGTGCCTGACACACAAGAGAAGCCCAATCAAAGAAAGCCCCACCACTCCTACCCTCTTCAGAAGGCGGTTGTAGACGTCTATTACATCTGCTATCCTGTCTCAGTCCCTTCTTATTGTCCCTCTTAAAACTCCACCCACTCTGGCCACAGATAAGAACTCATGACCTAGGCGAGGGCAATCAGAAATTTTCTTTGGTGGGGGCGCCTGGGTGGCTCAGTCGGTTAAGCATCTGACTCTGGATTTCGGCTCAGGTCATGGTCTTGAGGTTCTTGCGTTGGGCTCCACACTGACAGCAAGCAGCCTGCTTGCGATTCTCTCCCTCTCTCTCTCCCCTTACCCCGCATCCGCTCGCTCTCTCTCTCTCAAAATCAATAAACTTTAAAAAAAAAAAAAAGAAATTTTGCTTGGGGTTTTCCAAATGGGGCTTAAGAGCAGGCATCCTCTTTTCCTTGGAATATGGAGCTGGGGAAATGGGACCCCAAGAATGGGCAGTCACAATGCTTCCTGTCTCATGAAGAAAGTCAAGTTTAAGTAGAAAGAGAATGAACTCAGTATGGGTGAAAGATGGAGACAACTTTGATGAAATTCAGATTCTTGGCTCCTGTCCTGAGATGCAGCCCCACCTCTGGCCTTAATGTTAACGAACATGAACCAACAAATTCTCCTTTGGCGAAGTTGGCTTCCATTTCTTGGGTCCCAAAGGGCTCAAGTGATACATATGTTTACAATCAGAAACACTCAGAAATCCCTAGGTATGCAGACACTCCAACTATGACCCTTGGCTAGGCGGATAAATTCAGCTAACAAAGAGGCCACGTAGCAAGGCACCTTATAAAGTACACAGTGTGACAGTTGTGGAAGATACTATGGAAGACAGTGCTGACAGACTGGTGTCCACCCTTCCCCCCACCCCTTTTCTCCCTTTCTCCTTCCTACCAGAAAGCCATCTACGGAACCTTACATAATTGTATTTTCTCTAATAAGTGAAAGAGACTTGTACAGTGATCTACAATTTCTTGAAGACTTCTGAAATACAGAAATCCGCCCCTCCCTCGCCCCCGCAATTTTGAAAGCAGGAAGAGAGCAAATATTGGAGCGTTGACATTCACGGTGTTTATGGCTTTTGATTTGCGGTTATTTCCAAATGCAAAATATTAATTATCGCCATGATTAAGTTTCTCTTGGAGGCTGTGTTTGGATTGACTCTTAAGGTGAATATCTGAGTCAATTGTTTTATATCAGTTAATATTCCCCAGGAGAGTATACTGGGTTGTACAACTGATCTTTCACGAGAGTTGGGCACTTGTGTTCATTTTAGATTCTTATCTTCATGCGACATTTCTGGGCAAAGCCGTTGAGTTTCATCTCCTTGTGTGAGAACTATATATATATATTTTTTTCTTTCTTCGAGACATAAACGGAAGAATCTAATGACAAGCCCAGATTGGTTTACTGGGAAAGGATAGGAAAATAAATGGAGATTGTGGCCAGAGTGTGCTCCCACCCAAGGAGGCGCGCTCCCAAGAAATGGTTTTGTTTCCAGGCAAACCGTCCTGGATCTATAAAGTCCCCAGGTCCCCTCCCAAGCCATGGTGCAATTTTCACGGCTGCCCGCACGGCCTGAAGTGCTCCAAGTCTCTTGCACCCCGCCCGGGACGCAGCCTGGCTCAAACAGCTGAAATCCCAAGCTGGTTTCCCTATTTCATTGCAAGATGTTTCTTAAATTTGTTTTACATGGAGCTTGAGATTTTCCTTGGGGATGACGAACAGCAGATCACAGGTTAACAGCAGAGGGCACCCTTGCCTCTGCTATGCGATCTCACAGCTGGCGAAGGAATTCTGCATTCGTGCTTGTTTTTCTTGGTTGCTCAGGGTCGACCATGGGCACGCATTCCAGTCTGAACCGACACACCCATTCCTGTTTCATTGCCTCCCTCCCTCTTCCCCTAGGGTCCTTTTTTCTCCGCGCTGAGTGATCTCATACTCGGAGAAACACAGACGAAAAAGGAGGGGTCGCTGGAACAGAGGAGTACATGCTTTCTGTACAGTTTCCAGGGCTTCAGAATGACCTGGAAGGCCTGCTTCTCGACGCAGGCCTGCTTGTGCGGTTGAGACCTGTGTTGGGGCCACCCGCCGGTTATATCATCCTGCGGGAAAGCGGAGGGAGGCTATACAATCCAGTGGGTTTACGCCCTTAGCCTTCACTCTGCTTTGTCTAATCTCCTTGTTTCAGGCTGACACCATTGTTTCTGTGTGCATGCCCCAATGAATGTCACACAGCACACGGGTGGGGCCCCAATGGGGGACACTTGAGAAGCGTCTGTTTAGAGCATCGTGGGTGAGGGTAACTGACATAGTCTTCCCCCAGTAGAATAGCTGTCCCACAGCTGGGAAATAGCTGTTCCACAGCCTTATGGGGAATAGCAACAGCTGGGAAATGCAGATCGTCAGCATATGGCCAGAAGGAACATGGGAGAATTCATTACAGAAAATGGGAGATTCTAAGTATTTTCCTAAGTGACCTTTACAGGGAATTGGGTATGGAAATATTTATTCTTCGGATCAGTTTGCTCTATTTATTCTAGGTAAAACGCTCACTTCCTCTATCCGATTCTTTTTATTTTGGGGAGCTATTGTCGTTTTGATCTGGACTTTTCAGTCTGTGCCACTCCCCCTACAAAAAGGGCTACAGGATTCCCAAATAAGGCAACAGGTTCCTGGCTGTCCCATGTGATCATGGCCGGGCTATGTGTCAGAGAACCAGGGAAACAGAAAAACCACAACCTTTTTTGGAAAGTCTCCTGCCTTTCTGCGTGGAGAAACGTGAGAATTGCTCGGGTGACTCACACCCTCAAGGTTGAGGGGCAGGTGAATTTTGGTTTGCACGCCTTTCAACATACCGCGTTAGCGGTGAAAGTCATTGCCAATCCAAGCAGGGTGTGTATTTACCACCATTCACTTGGAACACTTTCTTTCATTTGGAGAGATAACACGGGAGGGGTGTCTTCGGGCAGCAATCCTTCCTGTTGGACTGACTGGTATTCTCTGTCTTAGATTGACATCAGAGATGAATGCCCCAGAACAGTGGTGATGTCCTAAATGGAATTGTCATCTAGTCAATCTCCTCCTTAAAAACGTTTTCCTATAAGTGTGAGTCCTTCCTAAAAACACTAGGCCTTCCTAAAAACCCTTGCCCTAAACTTGTTCAGATGCTGGATGGCAACTGACAAGTAGATTGGGACTCGGTAGGAATTGTGGGGCAGTCCAGACTATCTAGGAGGCATGTGTGTACTGGAGGCCTTATGGGGTACGAGCCGATGGAAGTGATGTGCAAAGGAAAATCTCGTAACATATTAGGTAGTTTCTGGAAACCGTAGATAGGAGGAATTCTGGGCTCTGAATGGATCGTTAGCACATGCTAGGCTTGCACCAAACTTCTCCAACTCCTTCGAAAACGATATTTGTAACTTCGCTACCGAGGACCAATTATTCTTAGGCGACACAAAGTGGTGATCGAGGCATCCCTCTTTTTCCCCCTCCGCTCCTCTCCAGCATTTCTGCTTCTGACTAGCTCACAATCTGTTTCAAGAGCGGATTTATATTCCTTGGCTTTTTATTCAGTGTCCAGCACCTCTGGGTTATAGGTACCCAATGAACACGAGTTGAAAGAACAGAATTAGAAGAACTACCCCTTACTCTTTGGGCAAAGGGAAAACAAATACATACTTTTTCCTTTTCCTGACCGAAATTACAAGGGGTGGGGGCCCAGCCTAAGGATTTGTTCTGGTCCGAGGTAAAGAAAAGCATCCAGTTATATATCAACTAAACTTCAATAAAAACGTTTTTTTTTTTTTAAATGAGAAAGGGAAAGCATTCAAGCCTTGCGTCCCATCTTTTTATAGCTAAACGTAAAAATTAAGAGGTAAACGGTTATGCTATTGGAGGTGGTACTATTACGTGTTGTGTTTCCTAGGTACTAAGATGTCCTTAGCGACGGTCTAGAAGCAGGAAGAGGAGAAAAGGGAAGTGACCTTCTGTACAAAGATAATATTAGTTGCCATTTTTATTGTGGATGGGAGAAGCAAGGCAAATTCAACTGTCCCTTGGTGGATTAAGACTCTCTGGTCCCTGGGCATTACTGTTCATTCCTTGGAAGGGTGTGCGAGGGTGTGCACACACGCACATGTGCATATTGCACGCACGTCCGGGCATGTCTACCAAAGAGAAGTTACTCATAAGAGACTGGAAGTCTGCAGTGGCAGGGACCCCAAAGAGTTTTCTGGGTGGTCCACCCTGTGGCTTCTCCATTCTGAATTTTTCTGGGAATTATTACGTCCCGGGGATTGCCGCGGCGGAGGAGGGACCTCAGGGGAGCATAGCTATCGTCAGTAGGAAAGACAGCTTTTCCTAAGCAGAATGGAAATGTGAAGACTGGGCTCGGTCTTGAAGAGACGTGGGGGGAAAGGTGTGACGTTGAATAACGCTGCCGGTAACGGCCTGACACAGAATGCCAGTTTAAGCTATTTCCATGCTGTCATTTTGCCACCGCGCCGTGAAGGCTGACGGTACACACACAGCCCTGTGTTCACGTTGTGAGAGTCTACGGATGGTGTAGGGCAGGAGAGCTCGGCTCCCTCCCTGAATGAAAGAAAATGCCGTCTCTGAGTTTTTGGCGGTAAGACCAAGTGATGGCAGAGCTGGGAGTGGGGTGGGAAAATGGCTGTGATGTGGGTGGACACAGGGGTTGGGGCGCCTTACGTTAGAGGGAGGGGGCCTGGGCAAAGGGGGGGCTGCGCACAAATACTCATCACAGCTGCCGAACCCCTAACACCCGAGCGAGGACCGTGGGACCAAACGGGACTTCTGTTCAAGCAAGAATAGGAGGGTTTCCTCGTCTGAAACAGAGACAGACAGAGAGCTAAAAGCAGCAAGTGGGATTAAAACCCCCTGACCGGGCAAGAGCGACTTGGCAGCTCCAGTTAACGCATTCTGCTCAATTTGCCATTTCGCCGTGTCGTGTAATTGCCACGAAGCAACAGACGCAGGCCCTGCGTAGCCCGTACCTTGTTCACAACAGCGAGTCCAGCGTGGTTTTCTCATCGTCTTCCTGCTTCGGTTATTGGAGTTCGGGGCTTTGCCACGCGGCTGTCATCGTCCGTCTGAGCTGCTGTAACAAAAGTACCATCGACTGGGTGGCTCGAACGGCAACTGTATTTCCGGTTCTTGGTTCTGGAGTCTGGGAGGTCCAAGATCCAGGCACTGGTAGCTTCGGTGTCTGGTGAGGGCCCGCTTCCTGGTTCACAGACGTCCTCGTGTGGCAGAAGGAACGAGGGAGCTCTCTGAGGGGTCTTTATAAGGAACTGATCCCATCAGGAAGGCTCGACCCTCGTGACCTAAGCACGTCCCAACGACCGTGTATCCTCATACCATCACCTAGCATTTCCACCTGTGGATTTGGAGGGGGACGCACACACTCAGCGTAGAGCAGGGGCTCTGAGGCGTAGGGGGACACCGGCTGAAGTAGGTTGGCGTGTGGGTTCGCGTGTGAAAACTGGAGACCAGCAGATGATAGGGGAGTTGGGGATCTGCCCACACCCTTTGGGACTTGTACTTTTGTAGCCCCCTACGTTGGTTTGGGTCTCCTTGTCAGCAGACCCTGAGACGAGGATTTGAGCACAAGTCACGTATTTGGGAAGCACTGGGTTAGGAGTGGGGAAGTGAGACAATAAGGGAGGGAAGTCAGTAAAAGGAACTTTACCAAGCAGGGTTCACAGTGGGGGAGCTCAGTCTCAGTGGGGAAGTCAGGGTGCCAGCGCAAAACACGTGCCTCAGACCTCACCCTCCTGAAGGCTGAGAGAAGTGGGCCACTGCTGACGGTACTTCCGGAGTAGGGGTAATTTTCTGGCTCTTGCAGGCTGCCGTGGGCCACCAGAAAAAGCTATCAGGTAAAGCTGAGAGGCTAGCAGTTGGAAGTCAGGCCAGAGTTGCACTAGGGGTATGGGTTAGACTAGGGGTATGGGTACTAGGGGTATGGGTAGAAGGTTTGCCTTCTATACCCCGCTCAGCCCCTTGACCAGGCACGCTCATACGCTCACCCTCCTCCCCAACTTCTCACCCAGGACGGAGGTCATGGCTGGGAAGAGCCCACCAGCCTCTGCACTCACGCCTCGCTGCCCTCGGATCCTCATTCAAACAATGGCACACCGTCATTGGCTTCCCAGGCTAGCCGAGAAAGGCTGTTTCCTGAAGTTTCTGAGACATTGGGAAAATAAGCATTTCGTTTTGGCTTCAGTGATTTGGCTTGGGACTGGAATTAATAGACTTTGGAGACGGGCTGAGAGCCTGCCGCCCACTAAATCACCGTTCCAACATAAGCATGCTTTCGGAGATCTTCAAACATTAGCACGAAGTTTTGGAACAGAACCTCTTTGTGAGTTGGGTGCGGTCTTGGCTCTGCCTATGCTCTGGGGTGAGTGTCTCCGGGGTGTCCTCTTTATTATTACCGTGGCCCTTGGGTTGTCTGTCTTTGGATACGTGGGGTAAAGCGCAGGATCAAATGCTTCAGAATTTGAAGCATCTGTTCCAGGATTTTCCGGCAGAGGAGGGCACCTGTTTTTTGCCATCTATTCAGGGGAGCCGTCTTGCCATCCCCACGTGTTCAACATTCTTGGGGTGTTCTGGAATGGGCCAAGCTTGTCATTAATCCAGGCACGCTATTGTTGAACAGCAGTGATATATCGTGGGTGCGGGTGTGCGTATTCTTGCCTGGATAGGACAGGTGCAACTGAGCTGTTGGGTTGATTTCCTTGGTGCTTTTTGGTATTATCAAGAGAGTGGACCCCTTAGAGAACAGCCTAAACCAGCAGACTAAAGGTGAAGAATGTGCAACCCCCGCCCCCCCAATTATGCGACGGATGCTATCAAGTCAAATGAATAGGAAAAATATAAGAAACGGGGCCAAAGCATGAGACCTCAGTCCCCCTTCTTATTTTCCACGTCCTAAAAGCATGACTACAAAGGAAGGAATGACCCAAGCCCACAGTCAGATCTGGTGGCGGAACCTCAGACCAAACGAGGGGGTGCACCCGCCTAGGAAGTCTGTTTCCCTCCTCACTCCTGTTCATTTCAATGTAATTCTTAGGCACTCCTGTGAGATAATTTTAAAAATAGGAGCTCTGTAATGCATTGGCAGGCTACTTGTTGACAAGCTGAACCTGTTAGACGCTTGATTGTTCCAAGGAGGAAGAGAAAACCAACAGAGGTTTCTAGCCTGCGTGGTGAAGGCAGTCTTCCTCACATGGTCCCATTCTATGATCATGCTTGCTCACTGATGCCAAGATTTGATGGATAGAATTCATTTTTAGAGCACGAGGGAGCCTTCTGGTGTTCTATAACAGGGGTCAGCAAATTTTTTCCCTAAAGGGCCAGATAGTAAGTATTTTGGGCTTTGCAGGCCAGACCGTCTCTGTGTCAACTCTTTAATTCTGGCGTTGTAGGGCAAAGGTAGACATAAGACGACGCGTCAACAAATCGGTGCGTCTGAGATCCACCAAGACTTTATTTGCAAAAATAGGTGCTGGGCAGAATCGAGTTTGCCACCCTCTCCTTTATATCTTGACCTGAATGATAGCTTCGTAAGTATACATACGTGGGAAATGTCCTCCAGCTTTGTTACACTTAAGATTTTGCACTTGTACATGGACGTTATGCCTCTATTTAAAACGACGAGATAAGACTTTCCTTTTTAATAGGCATACTGCCACATATTCTCCGGCAAATTCTCTTAAAGGGGCATCCGCAGTGAGTAGGCTATTGATTCAGCAACTTGTAACAGCAGTGGCTCGAGGGGGTTGGTTTATTGGTTTATTGGTCTCTCCCGACAGCAGCTCTGACTCCGGGATTCTGGTCTCCTTGTCCCAGTAATTCTACCTCAGTATATTACCTGTGTCTGCAGGGAAAAGGGAATCGCGGGGCACGGCCTTTCTCTTTTAAGGCACATCCTTTCTTCTCTTGTTCCTCCGGCCAGAACTGAGCCACTTGGCCATACCTAGCTCTAAAGAAATCTGGATTTTTGGTCTTTATTCTGGGTCGCCGCCAAACAAATAAAGGCTGGGCATTCTGTTGTGATGGAAGAAGGGAAGAACAGATATATATATATATATATATATATAGAGAGAGAGAGAGAGAGACAGAGCATGAGCAGGGGAGGGGCAGAGAGAGAGGGAGACACAGAATCCGAAGCAGGCTCCAGGCGCCGAGCTGTCCGCGCAGAGCCCGACGCGGGGCTCGAACCCACAGACCGCAAGATCACGACCTGGGCCGAAGTCGGAGGCTCGACCCACTGAGCCACCCAGGCACCCCGAGATACCACATTATTAAGTCAGGCTTTGCCAAAACAGATAGTCAGCAATCTCCAAGCCCATAACACTTGGTAACTGCGGGGAAGCATTTCCGTAGACGACTCACGCTGTAACTGCGCACGGATGCTCCTAATGAGTGACCGTCATAATGAGGACGGTTTGACCCGAGGGGTCCAATTAGGTTAGGATCTCAGCTCTACTACTCGCTGGCTGGGCGTGTCACTTATCCTTTGTAAGCCTTGCTATATTCATCTGTTAACTGGTGATCGAGAGATCTTCTACTCAAGTTTGTTGTGAAAAGTAAATGAGAATTATTTTTATAAAGAAGAAGGCAGTTTCATGGTCGAGTAACTAAATGGTCTTGGATTGGGCCAGCGTGGATCTTGCATCGTGTGAAAATAAGATTGGTTTATGGGCTAACCTGACATTGTTCCTTTGGGATAAACAGGTACTATGGTTATCCTTTTGGCAAAGAAACAAACGCACAGAACCATTCATTGATTTGTTGGGAACACCTCGCCAGCAGCAGGTCTGGCATTACAATTTTTAAGAACTGGGTGTGTTTCCGGACTCCATTTCACTGTATGCTGGCTGACGTGGCAGTGGCATTTCACCCATTTTTGTTTCTCAAGAGCTGACTTACGGTCTCAGAATGTTCTGGATACCCAGGCATCGAGGCTGGCTCGATCAGAGGTGGCCCACGACCTGTGGGAGGCCTGACCCGAATCATCCGGATCATCCTGTGGGAGACAGGATGGAGGTCACATGCACAGCCATTCAGCCTTTGACCATCTTCGTGCTTCCAGCCAAGAAGTAACTGAGAAGGTGGCCCGGGTGACCCGAGCAGTTATCCATAACAAACTGGATGGAGGGCACCTCCGACGGGGTTCCCAACAACTGGGAGTAAATCCAGGCTGCCGACTCAGACGGGAAGGCTGCCGGATGTGTAAAGGGCCAATCATCCTCCTTGTCTCACTGTCCAGCTTCAAGAAGATCGGTCTCACCAAGCTGCCTGGCCCTTCTGTGAGGCATCCACTCAGGCGATTTCCCGGTGCCCCAAACGCTCTCTGCTCTCTACTCTCCAACTTCCCTAAGGTGACGTTGTGACAAACGCAAAGGCTTTCTTCGGGATGGATTTCATGAGAAGAAGGAAGAAGAAACGAGGGAGGAAGAGGGAGAAGAACATCCTGCACTGTGGCATAGTCTCCGTTCCTCTTCAGAGAAGAGGAGGGTACATGTGCACTGCGGTTTCCTTCCCATCTGCCTTATCGATCAATTAGCGATGAAATGTTACGTGACTAAATTCCTTGATTCTTCTTCAAGCTCACACAAGTGACATTGGCAGGGTTCGGTTCCTCATAACTTGTTGGACTGAGGGCCTCCGTTCCTCACTGGCTGTTGGCTGGGGCCTCCTTTGGTTCCTCGCTGAGTGGGCCTCGCCCTAGCGCAGCTCACAACATGGCAGTCGGCTTGCGTCCGAGCGCGCAAGTAAGAAAGGAAAAGAGGGGGCAGCAAGATGGAAACCACTGCCTTTGTAACCTAATCTGGGAAGTGATGTGTCCTCTCAGTCGGAGGTCACCTTACTTAGTGTAGCGTTGCTCGTATAGTTGTAAGCATAGCTGCCTTCCAGAAGTTGCTTACTTAGAGGTTGCTCGGTCTGGCTCGCCCTTAAGGGGAGGAGATTACACAAGGATGCGAATACCAGAAGGCCATTCTAGAGACCGGGCGCCACCGGTGCGAGTACTGTTGTTGTTGAAGTTTTTTTTTTTTTTTTTTTTTTAAGAGCAGTTTTAGGTTCACAGCAAAATTAAGGGGAAGACACAGAGATTTCCCATATGCCTTCTGACCCTGAGTTTTTCTTCTCTGTGAATTATCTTCAGTGAGGGCCCTGCAGCCCACATAACCCTGCTCCTGACCTCCTTTCGGGCCTCCTCCAGCAATTCTGAGATCTAAATTTAGGAAGGCCAATCGTTCACTGTGATAAATTGCTCAATTATTACTCAACTGGCTTTGAACCATTTAACCTCAAGGCAGCTGCGTCCCCACTACCCCACCGGAATCTTCGCTAAAATAACTCAGTATTAGGAGACAGAAAATGACTTCAATTCCCCAAGTGTTGAAGAGAGGAAAACGCCCTCAGATGACTAAAATCAGACAACCTAAGGGTGGAAAGGGGATACTAGAATGTTGTTGTTTAAAGAAACGGAATGGGAGAGGGGTCAAATAGAAGGAGAAAACCCTCTGTTGCAATCCCCAAAGTTGTGGTCTTTCTGTTATGTTATTTCCTGTAGAATTTACTGTAAATTTAGGTCTGGAGTCCTGTGTATCGTTGCTAACTGGTAGCTTCCCAGTCTGATCCCTGGGAGGTCGACGTTTCCTGCCTGCGGTGGAGAACCCCTATGTTGGAGGTGACCCGCCATCTGGGTAATGTTGGTGCCTGAATCCAGCCTGTCTAGGCTTATTTTGATCACCGTCCTTCCGGCCTGTCCCTCAACCCACACTCAGCTTTGCACCACCCGCAGATTTTATAAACAAATATAACACGGTGAGCCTGGGTAGGATTGGACCTTATTTAAAGCTTTGGGGGTCATGGAGGAGCAGATGTTGGAAAAACAGGTAGCTAAACATGGGGAATTGTATGCTGCTCCCTCAGAGGTAGAGATGTGGATTGACACTTGAGGCAAACTCTTTGTTTTGGGAAACTATTACGATGGGCCTTTTAGCTACGCAAGTGCGAAGCCAGTGGTACCTATGGTTACTGGGGAAGGCTAGAGCTGATGGAGAAACCAGATATTAGTGGGAATCCCTGTAGTCCCATTTGATCACATAAATGGCACGCGTCTTGACGGTATTCAAGACGCTAGTTCCTGTAGATGGCACGGTTCTCTGGGGAATGAGCTGTTACTTCTTTTCAGTGAATTTAACTGCATGTTATCGTTTGTCTGGGGGGAGTCCTGTGCGTTGCTGTTCTAGTAGCTGTTTATAGGAGACCCAGAATGGAGAACCTGAGAATCGAGGGAAAGACCTGTAGGCCTGGGCTCTAGCCCAACCGGGGCCATTGTAATAGTTCGACTCTAAATCATCTTGACCTTGGGAAATGTATAATTAGACTGTTCTCTCCTGATGACTCTGAGGGCCTGCGTTTCTAGGGAGTGGATGGTCCCACTGTATTTCATCACGGATGGAGTTTAATTTTAGAACAGAAAATAAGGATCTGGGAAGGAGGCCTTGAACTCGGGTGATGGAAAATGTCCTCCCCTGTCTCGGTCCCTTATCGGGTACGTAGTTCTCTATATTTCTGTTTATCTCCTACTGCCTAAGGCAGAGACTGTGTCTGCTTTGCTGATCACTGTATCCCCAAACCTGTCATGGTACTTAGGCTACTGCAAGCAATAAATATCTATTTGTTGAATGAACAAATGATTGAATGAATAAATGCTAAAGATGTTGACCAGGGTATGGCTGCAAATGCAGCCTTCTTAAGGTAAATATACCTTAAATTACAAGACTTTGTCCTTACTTTCCTTTTATGTTTAAGACACATGGTTTTATAGGGGAAAAAAAAGGAAACCAATCAACTCGTTGCCCAGCTTTTAACACACCGCCATTTGGGTCCTTATTTATAGTGTGTTCTTTGTAGCTAGGTGGAAATGAGTGGGTTTTAATTTCCAGCACATGGGGACAAGCTCTGAAAGGTGGATATCATGATTCATTACAAGAAAAATGAAAGTTGGGGCTGCCGGGTGGCTCAGTTGGTTAAGCATCCGACTCTTGATTTCGGTTCAGGTCATGATTGCGTAGTTTGTGAGATCAATCTCTGTGTCGGGCTCTGTGCTGATAGCGTGGAGCCTGCTTGGGATTCTCTCTCTCTCTCTCTCTCTCTCTCTCTCTCTCTCTCTCTCTCCAAATAAACAGGTGAACTTAAAAAAAAAAACAAAAACAAAAATCAAAGTAAGTTCACTCATCAAATCATCTTCTACTCTTCACCATATCAAAGGGCTTGCATTTAACGCCAGATCCCCAAAGAAAATCTGCACAGGGGTCAATTGTCACTCTACCCGAGTCTGCTTCCTTCCCAAAGTGGGCAGATTGTCAGCCCCCCCAGAGGGAGGCTGGATCCCTGCAGAAGTGGCTTTCAGGGTAGTTATTCTTCCGGAAAGTACACTATGTCTGTTTCTGGTTTGGCTTTTCAGTTTCCTGGAGTCCTTCTTTTGAACAGAGGGAGCAAAGCCGGGCTAAATACCGCAGCTCAATCAAACCCCAGTGTTGAATTCCCATTTCCATTTTTTTTTTTTTTTTTCTTGAGGCAGTGAACTTTCCCAGCTCTGGTGAACTTTCCGTTGGTTCACTGTAGAGGGCGGGTCTTGGCGGCCCAGGAGACTTCTCCCATTCTGTTGTTAAACAGCTGTTTCCAGAGGCCCGGTACCCTCCCACCCACACAAGGACTGAAAATAGCAGCCTGTCCCTCCCCGAACAGTCTGTGCTTTTCAAAGGCGCAGTTTGCTTGCTCCCTCCTGCTTTTCTGTCTCTTTCATTTTTCTTTTTGGTAAACAAGGAGTCAGGCTATTCTGTTTAGTTGGCTACAAGTTCCTTTCAAAGCCCTTCCACCTTAGCGAGCCATGGAATATATCAAGGCGATGGAGGTCAATCAGGGAAACAACCAAGTTTTGATGGCCCCATCTTCTTTTTACGGAAGAGTATCTTCCTGCGGCAAAGGCAGGGTCTGCCTATGACATTTGATTTTCAAAGCTTTCTCTTTCAATGGTCCTTTCTAATTTTTAGGGTTTAAAATATATATATATATATATATATATATATATATATATATATATATATCGAGCTAACATTCACATAACATAAAATCAATCCCCTCAAAGGAGCAATTCAGTGATGTTGTTGGTTGCATCAGTTCCAAAATATTTTCATCGCCCCAAAAGAAATCCCTGTAACCATTAAGCAGTCACTCCCTAGTCCTTCCTCGCCCCCTAGACTTGGGCAGCCACCAGTCTGCTTTCTGCCTCTGTGGATTTACCTATTCGAGATAACTGCATGTAAACAGAATCACACATCAGGAAGTCTTCCGTGTCTTGCTTCTCTCCCTTAGCATGTTTTTAAGGTTCGTCCATGTGGTCGCAAGTGTCAGCACTTTGTTCCTTTTCGTGACTGAACAATCCTCATCCTGTGTCTATGCATTCTAGTTATCCATTCACCCACCGATGGGCATCTGGATTGTTTCGTCTTGTTAGATATTGCGAATAATGCTGCTATACACATTGGTGTCCAAGTATGGGTTTGAGTCCCTGGTTTCCATTCTCCTGGGTCCATATCTAGGAGCGGAACTGCTGGGCCATATGGTAATTCTATGTTTAACTTTATAAGGAACCGCCATACTGTCTTCCACAGTGGCTGCATCGTTTTATGTTCCAGTAACGCACAATGATTCCAATCTCTTGACATCCTTACCCACACTTGTGATTTCCTGATCCTTTGATTATAGTCATTCTCACGTGTCTGAGGTGGTATCCCATGTGGCTTTGATTTGCATTTTCCCTAATGACTAATCATACTGAGCATCTTTTCAGGTACTTGTTGGCCATTTGTAGATCTGCCTGGGAAAAATACCTACTCAGGTCCTTTGCCGATCTTAAAAACTGGGATATTTGTCTTTTTCGGCTGAATTGTACGAGTTTATTTGTATATTCTGGACGCTAACCCCTAATCAGATATGGGATTTGCAGGTATTTACTTCTGTTTTGTAGGTCATCTTTTCACTTTCTTGACCAGAGGATGGCAAGTTATTCCTGGGTCTGGCTGACCAGCCGCCTAGTGTGACCCTCAGAATACTGTCAGAGTCTGTTGAGCCTGGCTGCCAACTGAACCCACAGGTTTCATTTGAATGCAAATGCTATTTAAAACCATCACGGTTTTATATGTTACTTGTTTAAAATTTGTC
Source organism: Panthera tigris (assembly GCF_018350195.1). Lineage (NCBI taxonomy): Eukaryota > Metazoa > Chordata > Mammalia > Carnivora > Felidae > Panthera > Panthera tigris. The sequence continues at coordinate 10,050,332 of NC_056677.1, read as the reverse complement.
TCCTGTTAGAAAAATCTACTGTTACATATCTAGAGCTTCTCGGCTGGAATATGTCATTTACCATCGAGGCTCAGAATATGGGGTTGTTCAGAAAGAATGGAGTTGACATCACCTAATATTGTGTTTCCAGCTCAGACCTCCCTTCTGGGCTCTGGACTCCAACTGCCTGTATGACATCTCCCCATGGGTGTCTAACAGGCGTCTCAAATTTAGAACATTCTAGATCAGACTCTAGATCAGGACTCCACTGGCTATGTACTGCTGTTCCTTCTGCCTGGAACACTAACGCTCCATATGGCCAGAGCTCACCCCTCATTGCCTTCAGGGCTCTCTGCTCAAAGTTCCCCGTATGCAAGGGTCTGCTGGATACCCTTGCAAAAGAATGCAATTCCTTCCCACGTTGTCCCCATCCCCTCCCGGTCCCCCTGCCGGCTCCCCGAGCCTACCCCAGCTCCTCCTGCCCTCTTTCCCCTGCTTTTTCTTCGCTGCACTTCGCGGATAGCTGTTTTGACACAGCACATAACAGACATTTATTGTCATTCTTTGTACCCTCCCTGCCCTCCCCCACATTGAGATCCAACTGCATGGCTGAGGAAAGAAAAATTCTGCATTCCATGTACACCGTGCGACTTTCCTTCCTCAATGTGATGACTAAAGGGACTGGATGCCGAGTCGTTTCTGTTGCATGAGGACCTTGAAGGTCAGCACCGCCGTGTTCTTTCTGAATCACCAAGTTCATTAATTTTTAAACGGTAGTGTCTCCATTCATGTGATGCGCGGGCCATTGTGCTCGTAATCCACTCATTAGGGATTGCCAAGAATGCATTCATACAATAGACCACACCGCTCTGAAGAAACCATTATGGATTTCCACGCGGAGTCCCCGAGGATTAAAGAAAAGCCTTGGACTTATGGCGAGTGCCCCGGGCCTTGTGATCTGTCAGGCCCCGAGCTGTCAGCCTCGGCTCGGCAACTCAGGATCCCAATTTGCAAGATTCCAGGAACTGTGATCCTATCCAGTGACAGAGAGAGTCCAGCACGAGAGCAGTGACTCTTGTTGTTTCCTCTTTTTGTAACACAAAGGAAACTCAAACAAGTCTCTTTAGTGGAGAGAGAGTCTGGCGCTCGTGTTCCGGGTCGAAGCGCTGGAGGGAAAACGGAGTACACGGTACCCGTGGAACAGATTCAGAAACAAGGACCTGTGACCCAGTGAGCTTGCTGGGGGTCCCGAAGGTAAATACTGGTGTAACTGGAAGAAGAGCTCAGGGCTGGAAGCGACCTCAAAGGTCTCTGCGTTATATCCGAGGGGACTGGAGCATAGCAGGTTGTGACTGCTTGCCAATGACCCTACAGTTATTTGGGGGGGGGGGGAGCAGGTAGGGAGCCCAGGCTTCCGAACTCCCGATCCAGCCTTCTTTCCACACAATCACGGAACTGCCGCGATGTTGGCCTCTAGATACGAGGACACCGTCCTTTGATTCTTTGCTGAAATTCTCTCGTGGGAGTTGGGATCGGTGATGGATGAGAGAAAACAACTTTTCGCTGCGTCAGTGGCCTGATAAAATCAGTCTGTCTACATTTTTGATGAGCCAACTTCTCACTTTATTTCACCTCTGTAAATACATTGCTGTGCACGCGCCCAGAGAATGGAGATATTCATGACCTAGCTTTCCAAAGGCGATTGTGTTTTAAAAAATGGTAGGGGCGCCTGGGTGGCTCAGTGGGTTAAGCATCTGACTTCGGCTCAGGTCATGCCCTCGCGGCTCGTGGGTTCGAGCTCCGCGTCGGGCTCCGGTGCTGACAGCTCAGAGCCTGGCGCCTGCTTCAGATTCTGTGTCTCCCTCTCTCTCTACCCCTCCCCCGCTCGCACTCTGTCTCTGTCTCTCTCTCTTAAAAATAAACATTAAAAAAATTAAAAAATTATAAAATAAGATAAAAAATGTTAGTTTTGCGCAGGGGTTCCCAAAGCATAGTCCCTGGACCACCAGCAGAGGCAGCATCTGGGAAATGGGAATTCATGGGCCCCATTCTAGCCTCACTGAATCAGAAACTCTGGTCATGACGGGTATTGACTGGGGTAATGACGGGCTGTTGCTAGGGAAGCACCATTTATTACTGTTTAATAAAACCTCAGTTATGAGACCCTTCAGATGGATATCGGGTGGGCGGGGGGCATAAGCTTGGGGCATGATTGCCAGCATATATCTTGGGGCAGTTGAGATAGAGGAAGTAGACTTACAGGATCCTCAAGGCTGGGGTGATGTGAAGCTAAGGTTCTCTTTCGCCCCCAGCGAAGTGTCCTCATCGAGGCAGCTGAGCACCTAGAGGGAGGTCACTCTACCGGTTTCAAGGACTTGTCAATGGGCTCTGGGCGCTAAGGGAATTTAATTTTTCATCTGCCTTAGTTTCCCACATCACCATGGCCAGCACTTAAACCCCTTTCCTTTGTGCTTGGGTAGCCGGGAGTGTCCGAGGGATATCAAACATATTCTACCCGTTGTGTGTGTGTGTGTGTGTGTGTGTGTGTGTGTGTGTGTGTTGGGGGGGGGTGCCAGCCTATATTTTGCCCTCACCCTGGTCCACACTCCCTCATCACTATGCTGGTGTTGCTCCAGAACTCCCTGTGGGATTAGGCAGAGAGACGCCAGACTTCTCCTGAAACCACACCCTTGCTTTCCTCCTCAACCTGTTTTCCTTACTCCCTTACAGATTTCTCCTGCAAACAGCCCCCAATAACCTACGTGCCCAAGGACTCCTATCTCAGGCTTTGTTTCCGGGAACCACGACCCAAGACAATTAGTAAGTTCACCTCAAAGGTATTCCTTTGATGGATCAACACGTAGGGCTGGGCAGAGGAGGAGAACATTTTCAGCGAGTTTCAGCCCATCTGCTTTGATTTCAGACACATCCCCACAATTGGCACATCCTGCCTACACCTTTGAAGGTTTCCTTGACTGGATGGTTAACTCAAGCTCATACGGATTGATTCGAGATGAGAGAAACCGGGTGACGGACGATCCCCTTTGGACGAGCTAGAACCACTGGTAAAATGTGCAGTTTGGTTTTGTCGAGGTTGCAAATAATCGGTAAATTGAACGTGGCCAATAGAGAGATCTATGGCACTTGTTTTGGGTCATTGTATCTCAGGGGGCACATGTAAAATATCCGAAGATTTCGTTCCAGGGTCACCTCCTCTGTGGGAAAGGGCCACAGTATGTCCAAGTCTGAGCTTTAAAGGTGCCTATTAAGCCCCTCCCCCAGCCCTGAAATCACTGAGCCCCCGGGCCCAGGAATTCTTGGTTCCCACGAAACCTCAAACAGATGGTCGCAAGTTTGATTCTGGCCTTGTGGAACTGGAGCCATGCCCCAGATGAAATTCACCTCTAGGTTGGCCAGGAGCCCTCTTTTCTAATATTCCCTTTCGCACTCCTGCCTGACCCAGCCCAGGAGCCAAGGATCAGCACGACACGGTCCTCCGTTTCTAGCATAATGGAAATGAATCATCACCATCACCATGTCACAGGGTTGGGAAAAGCCTCATGCAGATTTTTTCCATCCTTTAAGACGAACAACACCAAACTATATTTAAAACAATCTTTTCTCATAGGACTCTACTGTAAAAGCCGGTTCTCACTGTCAGGACCTTCTTTTGAACAAACCTGAAGGACTCACATTACAAACGAAGGGAACTTTCTTCTATTTAGCCCTGGTGGGACTGTTTACCGATATTCGCCGCTCAAAAGCATGAAGAGGAAAAGTCAAAACTCCGTTGAGCGAAATGATATTAACGGAAGTTTATTTTAAGGATGAACTGGCTATTCATCTCCAGACACTCGTTTCATTCTTGGTAGGCCGCTGGAGAGCCCAACACTTAGGTCACGCTGTAAAAGACTCCCTTGAAAAATTGCTTTTTCCAGAAAGCGCACTGATATTCACCCTTCTCAGCTTCGTACAGAGGGATCTTTTAATAAACACCTCTAGCACACCAGCAACCATGTTTATTTCAGAGGCCATGTGCCCCATGTGAAGACCTACATGCGAATGTTCTTTTAGTTCTATGGGCTAGGAGAAGCTTTACTTCCTCAGAATTGCTGGCGGGCTTTATTTCTGAGACCACAGGGATCACAGACTTGACTATATTTTCCCTTTTTGAGTGGGCTCTCAGAAAGCTTAGAGCCAAATTTTTGGCTCATCTTTGGAATAGAGCCTGCATAATTTTCTTCTGTTTTCCCCCGGGTTTTGTCCGTGTGCATTTTTGCAGGCCCTGAGTGTTAAGTTTAATATTGATTTCATCTGAGTAAAGCTAGGGAGCCATCTAGAATCCTTTACAAATCAAGGCAGGGAGGAGATACAGCGTAAGCATTATAGCCATCTCTCATCTTGAAAATCTTTACCAAACCACCCCTTATCTTTAATAAAAGTACCAGGTGTAACACTCAACAGCAAAAAACCAAACAATGTGTCTTAAAAATGGACAGGAATCTAAATAGACATTTTTTTCTTTTCTTTTCCTTGTTATTTTTTTAATGTTTGTTTTAAGAGACAGAGAGAGACAGAGCACGAGCGGGGGAGGGTCAGAGAGGGAGGGAGACGCAGAATGTGAAGCAGGCCCCAGGCTCTGAGCTGTCAGCCCAGAGACCGACCAGGGCTTTAACCCACGGACCGCGAGATCATGACCTGAGCCGAAGCCAGACGCTCAACCGACTGAGCCCCACAGGCGCCCCGTAAATAGGCCTTATTTCAAAGAAGACATACGGATGGCCAACAGGCACATGCAAAGATACTCAGCATCATCCAGCATCAGGGAAATGCAAATCAAAACCACAACGAACTCACCGCACGGCAGTCAGAATGGCCAGTACCAAAAAGACAAGGAATAACAAGTGACGGCGAGGACGTGGAGAAAAAGGAACCGTCGTGCACTGTTGACAGGAACGTAAATTGATGCACTCACTATGGAAAACAGTACAGAGGTTCCTCAAAAAATTAAAAATGAAACTACCATATGTCCAGCGATCCCACTTCTGGGTATTGATCCAAAGAAAAGAAAAACACTAACTTGAAAGGGTCACGCAGCCAAGATATGGTAACAACCGAAGAGCTCGTTGACAGGTGAGCGTCAATTACATTGACAGAGAATGTAATATGCACATGTGGTGAAATATTATTCAGCCACACACACACACAAAAGAATGCAATCTTGCCATTTGTGACAACACGGATGGACCTTGAGGATATTTTTGTTAAACGAAATAAGTCAGAAGGAGAAAGACAAGTGCTGTATGATTTCACTTACATGTGGCATCTACAGAAAAAAACAAAACCAAGCTCATGGACGCAGAGGACAGTTTGGTGGTTGTGAGAAGTGGTGGTAGGAGTGGGTGAAACGGATGGTCAAAAGAAACTTCCAGTTCTAGAATAACGAAGTCATGAGGGGTATACTGTGCAGATGTAATTTCCTGGTGACCGTAGCTAATAATACTGTATTGCATCATTTAATGTTGTTAAGAGAGTCGATCTTAAAAGTTCTCATCACAGGGGTACCTGGATGGCTCAGTTAAGCATCTGACTCTTGGTTTCAGCTCAGGTCATGATCTCACAGTTTGTAAGATCGAGCCCCAGGTCGGGCTCTGTGCTGATAGTGCAGAGCCCGCTTGGGATTCTCTCTCTCTCTCCCTCTCTCTCTCCCCTTCCCTGCTTGTGCTGTCTCTATCTCTCTCAAAATAAATAAGTAACCAGTGAAAAAACAAGTTCTCATCACAACGCGTGGTGACGGATGTTAACAGACTTATCGTGGTGACCATCGCGCAAGGTTTACGAATACCAGTCATGATGTTATACACGCGAAACTAATATAATGTTGTATATCAATTCTACCTCAATAATAATAATAATAAAAAAAGTACTGAGTCAATCATGCCGTAGCCTACATTCTGAAATGGGGTTAGAATGTGCTAGGGCAATTAAGATGTCTGCTCTGGTTATACGCTAGGGGAGGATCCAGATACAGGATCACTGAGGAAGGCAAAAGATAGCACTTGCTCAATGTACAAAAGCAAAATGAGCAGGAAAATGACATTTGTAACAAACACTACAACGAGGTCAGAGAACGGCAGATACAAGAGTGGTGAGGCAGGAAAGTCCCATGAGCCCTTGCAACATGGATCTCCTGGCAGGAATCCCCAGACGAACAAAACCCTGTAAAACATAAGGGTGCATCTACCATGTTGAAACTGTGTTACTGATACCAACTTGTCTACCCTGGGTAGGTATTTGCAAGAGGTCATCATTTCACTGCACTGTACGTTTCCCTCTGCATGTAACGTTTACTTAAAAATGACTATTTGAGGAACCAGATCCAGTGGGAAAACAAATGTGGGGGAAGCATGATGAGAGGAACAGAGTTACGGAATTGTTTGTATTTTGCAATGACCCTGACCATTGTTCTCTTTGCTTTTTGTGTCTCCTTGGGACAGCACCCAGGAAGCAATTTTGAAGAAAAACTTGGAAAAGCACAAACAATGATACTTAACAAAAATACTAAGAATGTACTAATTCCCCCCTGGAATCTAACCTTGACCGATGACATGAAAACAACTTTTGGAAAAATTCAGACCAACACACGCATTGATAGTTGGAGGGCGTAAGTAAATTTTAGGCCACTGGGATAGAATTAGGAAGACGGGAGCCATAAATGGGTGAGAGATTTCATCAAAGTTTTAATTCAGTACTTTTTTCTTGCTAGTCACTAAAAATGCTGCTGCAGCTAAGCTTAAAGACTCAAAATCTCTCTTCCATCGCTATTTTCCCTTACATTGCTTTAATCAATCCTCTTTGCCCTGGGTCATTCTTACCCATGAACTTGAGACACTGGGGCCCAGGATCTCCCTTTCATTGCCTTGCCCAGATGCCCAGTCCTTTCGAGGAAGGAAGCCTGATAGTTTTCTCTGTCTTAAGGCTTTTGGCTCATCTGACCAGGGAGCTCTAAGCTGGCAGTAGGGAAAGCTGAAAACCAACCCAAGTCAAAACACAGATATTCAGTAATTGGTGGAACCGGGTACCTCTAGAAACAGAAGGCAGGTACAGCTGAAAGTAGGTGGATTTGTTAAACATCTCTATGAGATGCATTTAGACCCCTGGCTGAGGGTAGAAGGTTTTTACTCTAGAAATCTTGAATCCGTGGGACTGGATTCTGGAAGAGGGACACTCAAACTGTGTCCTGTGCTGCAAACAGGACAGTGACTTCGACGTCTGCACACTGATGGGTAGTACCTAAGGCCCTGAATCTTATTGGGACCTCAGACTGTCAGTTGAGCTTATAGCCCCGAGATGGGGTATGGAAAGCTTTCTTTCTGAAAACCCCTCATAGCTTGCCTCCAGCCTGGGGTCTGAGCATGCCAAACAATACAAACAAAACAAAACAAAACAAAACAAAACAAAACAAAACCAAAACCCAAAACCCAAAACCCCAAACCCAAAAACCAAACCCTGGCCTTTGACTATCAGGTATCTGTTTCTGCAAATAATGCTGCATAAGAAATTTCCCAAAACTCAGTGGTTTAAAAACCAACCATTTATGGTGTTGGGAGAACTGGACAGCAACATGGAGAAGAATGAAACTAGACCACTTTCTTACACGATACACAAAAATAAACTCAAAATGGATGAAAGACCTGAATGTGAGACAGGAAACCATCAAAACCCTGGAGGACAAAGCAGGAAAAAACCTCTTTGATCTCATCCGTGGCAATTGCTTACTCAACACATCTCCAAAGGCAAGGAAATTAAAAGCAAAAATGAACTATTGGGACCTCATGAAGATAAAAAGCTTCTGCACCGCAAAGGAAACAATCAGCAAAACTAAAAGGCAACCAACGGAATGGGAAAAGATATTTGCAAATGACATAACAGATAAAGGGCTGGTATCTAAAATCTATAAAGAACTCACCAAACTCCACATCCGAAAAACAAATAGTCTAGTGGAGAAATGGGCAGAAGACATGAATAGACACTTCTCTAAAGAAGACATCCAGATGGCCAACAGACACATGAAAAGATTCTCAACGTCACTCCTCATCAGGAAAATACAAATTAAAACCACACTGAGATACCACCTCACGGCAGTCAGAGTGGCTAAAACGAACAAATCAGGAGACCACAGACGCTGGAGAGGATGTGGAGAAACGGGAACCCTCTTGCACTGTTGGTGGGAACGCAAACTGGTGCAGCCGCTCTGGAAGACAGTATGGAGGTTCCTCAAAAAATTAAAAATACAACTATCTATGACCCAGCAATAGCACTGCTAGGAATTTACCCCAGGGATACAGGAGTGCTAATGCATAGGGGCACTTGTACCCCAATGTTTATAGCAGCACTTTCAACAACAGTCAAATTATGAAAAGAACCTACATGTCCGTCAACTGACGAATGGATAAAGAAGATGTGGTTTATATATACAATGGACTACTACTTGGCAATGAGAAAGAATGAAACCTGGCCATTTGCAGCAACATGGATGGAACTGGAGAATTTTATGCTAAGTGAAATAAGTCAGGCAGAGAAAGACAGGTACCATATGTTTTCACTCCTATGTGGATCTTCAGAAAGGTAACAGAAGACCATGGGGGAGGGGAAGGGGAAAAAAAAGTTACAGAGAGGGAGGGAGGCAAACCATAAGAGCCTCTTAAATACAGAGTACAAACTGAGGGCCGATGGGGGGTGGGGGAGAGGGGAAAGTGGGTGACGGGCAGGGAGGAGGGCACTTGTTGGGATGAGCACTGGGTGTTGTCTGGAAACCAATGTGACAATAAACTGTATTAAAAAACCCCAACCATTTATTATTGCTCGTGAGTCTACATGGTGACTGGGTGGTTCTTTATCTTGGCTGTGCTTATTTGGGGACTTGTGGTCAGATGTAAGTCAAGTTGGAGGTGCTGCTGCTCTTGGCTGGGCTTTCTCAAATGTCTGGGCGTTGGCTGGCTGGCGGATGATTGGCTAGCCTGGACGTATTCGCATGATAGCTGCAAGCTTCTAAGAAAGGAAGAGGAAGCTCCAAGAACTCTTGAGGCCAAGGCTTGGAACCGCCACACAGTCACTTCTGCCATATTCTATTGGCCAAAGGAAGTCACAAAGCCAGCCTAGAGTCAAGGGGTGGGGAATAGATACTCCCTGTTAAGGAATGGGGTTGGGGTTTTTTAATGGCCTAATTTTTAACGAATGAGGACACATGAAAGGGTAAAGAAGTGGGGCCTTCAGGGCAATAAATCTAGCACACTGGGCTTATGGATTGTTCTCTAATTTCTAGATGTGTCAGGTCACATTTTAACCTTAAAAGAAAGAACCCGGTAAAATTACGCAGGGGCAGATATCCTACCTACGATTCCCACAGTCATTTCCGGATTTTTTTTTTTTTTTGACCAGTACCAAAGGTAGAAATTAATTCGTATATGGAAATAAAATATCCAGCCTCTGAATTTTCCCATATGATGAATTATGTGACTAAAGCCTCCATCTGTACTTAAAACACATAAGCATATGGCTTACGGAGATATGAGAGGCAGGCAGGGGCTGCAGACAGGAAGTGCATCCTCTTTGTCAACTGCAGCTGGTGAGAGAAGACGTTCAGCATTAGAGCTGGGAAAGGAATCATTCACCCAGTAACATAAGCGGGGTGACAGCTGTGGGTGTGCTGCCTGAGGCAAGCTCACTGGCTAGGCCAAAGCCAATGCTGAGACAAAACCTGCGAAAGAGTGGGAAGTTGATTAAGAACATGCTTTTCAACATCAAGGAAAAGACAGGGGCTAGATGCTTTCCCATTTTCCCCGACTTGACAACTGCAGTCTAGAAAGTTTCAACCTTACGGGAAAAAAACAAAACTCATCTCCTAAAAAACAAACCCACAAAAGAAGGTTATTTTGGGAGATTTAGCAAGTGGGCAGACTCCCTCCAGAACCAGGACATCTGTGCCCAACTTTCCTTTTCACAGCTGAGTTATTGGCCAGATTTTCCAGGGGCTTCTAGTTTCTTTGTGAGAAAACAGAAGTTTCTGGGAAACAGCACCCGAGATCATAAAAAATTAGAGTCGTCCCACCCATTCTACATAAGCTGAATGAGCTGGGGTCATAGGACCAGAGGGGTCCTGGAGCCTTTCCACATGTCTCTAGGACTCAATCTCCTCCTCTGTCAAGTGGGGGAATGTATTAATTATGCAGTGTTTTGTAACAAAATACTGTCAGAATTTAGTGGCTTAAAACAAACAAAAAAACCCATTTATTATCTCAGCGTTCCTGTAGGTTGGGAATTGGAAGCCGCTTAGCTGAGTGTGGTTCTGGCTCAGGGTCTCTTATTAGGCTGCCATTATCTGAAGGCTCGACCGGGGCTGGAGGATATGCTTCCAAGATGGCTCACTCACACAGCTGTTGGCAGGAAGTCTGGATTCCTTACCACACGAACCCTCCCACAAGGCAGCTGGAATGTTCTCATGACATGACCACTTGGCTTCCCCCAGAGCTAGTGATGAGGAAGGGAGGGACGGAGAGAGGGAAGGAGGGAGAGGGAAGCTGCAATATCCTTTACAACCTCATCTCTGAAGTGGCGTATCATGACTTTTTGTTTGTTTGTTTGTTTTCTGTCAGTCATAGGGACCTCGACTAGGGTGTTAATAATACCAGGAGGTAGGGACCATCAGGGGCATGTTGGAAGCTGTTGTGACAGGGAATCGGAATGGATGAACGTGAAGTTTCCTTCTGGCTGAGGAGTTCTCTGTTTTCGTGCAGAAGGGATACAGCCACATATACCACTAGGGCCAGAAGGTATAAATATGAAACGGGCTTTATTGGGGTAAACTTCACAAAGATAACAAGCAGATTTCATACAGTCCACCCACCTCGAGCTCTCATGTTCTCACGGAGGGTGGCATGTTGCTGAACTGCACATGCTGGGAAAGGGGTCCCATTGGGTAGAGGCCCAATGTGCTACACAGTTATAGGAGAAGGGAGAACTTTCTGGAAACCGTGCCTGGGAACCCTCAGAATTCGATTTCTAAATGGTAAAGAAGTATGGAACACATAGGTCTATAACTCTTCATGCACAATTCCGTGACCTAAGTGCTTGAAAAGTCCAAGTTCTTTTCAGCAATGATTTATTAGCAGAATTTGACTTCAAGGATCGGGGGGGCTACTTATAGTCTTTTTCCCATTTAGGGTGAATATTCATACATTTCACTGCACAAACATTAATGTGTTTGATTATGGGATGCTACCCCAGACCCTGCCGAGGGACTTAATAATGAATACTATGTACAGTTTCTAATATATAAAAAAAAAAAAAAAAAACCCAGGTGGGTGAGGACTACCTTTATGCGGTTAACCCCAACTAGGCAAGTCCTGTGAACCACCACCCTTCTGTGACCCTGGAGCAGAGAATGGACCCAATTACCTCCTGGCTAGATTTTCCATCTCACTGAAGTCTAATTCTTGACATACTGGAACTGTAAATGGAAATCTTAATAAAACACAGTTCCACAATCCCTTACCCCAAATTATTGGAGCCTGATAGGTTTTGAAATTCATATTTACCTACTTAAAAGAGAAATGCATACATAACGAGTCACACGTGATAGAACAGTTTGGAGCCTGATCTGCCTTTTATTAGTTAGTATGTGGATTTGGATAAATTACCTGACCTTTCTGAGACAGAGTTTCTCATCTGTACAATGGGAATGATGGCATTTACTTCATGGGGTTATGGTAGGAATTCAATGAGATGATATGGCTTTGAGTTAAGTGTTAGATACAGTGGTATCTATTTGACTTTCTATATGCCACTTCAAAGATGAGATTATAAAAATCAAGTCCTCTGCCGCCTTGTCTAGTTCAAGTTCAACAAACTGGACCTTGACTCCAGGCTAATTACTGTGTATTTGGCCCCTTGAAACCATTCTTTCTTGCTTCATGTGTATTCTGTGACCGCACAAGCCTAGACAAGATGTGATTATACAGCCACGATTAGCGGAAGTGACAACTTCTAGATAGTTGCCTTTACCTTCTCAACGGACCTACATTTTTCTGGATCTTGCTACATTTCTTGACCCTCAGAAGAGCTCAGATGAAAGAAAGCACGATGAAAGGAAGACTGTGTAGGTTTGGAAGCAGATTAGGATTTTAAAGAGCTGCCTGGGGAGCAAAGTTTAAACTTGTGAGCTGTAATTATTTTTGTACATATCCCATTGGGTTAAACTAATTTCCTCTTTTCTTGGTGGCGGTTTATGTAGTAAGCATCGTATTTACCTTCAACCTACCAATATAAATTCTTTTCTCTTTCTCTTTTCTTTTCTTTTCTTCCCTCTCTTCCTTCCCCTCCTTCCCTCCTTCTCTCTCTCTCTCTTTCTTTCACATTATGGTGGTAGGAAAAAGGGGGGGGGGGCGTCATCTGTAAGAAGTGATTTCAACAGCTTTACAGTGACAAATTCTGGTTTTTCAACCTGTAGGTGGTCTGCCTGTCTCCAGAATTTGCATTATTTCCATCACGAACGAACCACTTCCTTTCCATTTTCTTAATTTCATCCCCCCCCCCATTCAGTTTCTAATCCCTGCAGAGAATTGGTTAAATGGGGGTTGAACGTGTCCCACTAAGGAGAAAAGTGTCAGTGCACTCGAATGCAAAGGACATAAGTCTGTTACTCAGGCAGCAGCTGGAGAAGTGCAGCACCCTGTGGCCTCAAGCTTAACATCAAATAGCTCGTGAGCCTGTTGTTCCTGTGACCTTTGAAATTCACATAGTTTTATGATCAGGAAAGCTATACCCATGGAATGCATGGAATGCTAGCTCTGTGGTAAGTAATGCAGCGTAGGGTAAGCATGTGGGATCTGGACCCAGAGAGTGTGGGTTTGTCTCTTTACACACTTTGCCCTAACCCCACCAATGCCAGGCTAAATCTAGAAGATGCTACGTATAAGTGTGTTATAATTACCTTCCAAGAGACTAAAGGTGAATATATTCGCTCTAGGGTCAGAGTGCTTGGGTCGGAATTCTGTCCCTGTGTTCTCACCACTAGCCCTACTCACTGTGTGACCTTGGGCAGGTTTCTTAACCTCTCGGTGTGTCAGTTTCTTTGCCTGGAAAATGGGCCAATACAGTGTTTAATGGAACCTAAGACATTATATGTAGATCTTGTAAAACACACCATTATTTCAGGCACTACTAGGAAAAGAAAAGTGATGCTTCTAACTGTAAGATGTGTTTGAATGCAAGACGCATTTTCATTTCAGAGAAGTCAAATGGGAAAGAAAGGCTGTGGGTTTTAAAACGGATGAAATGTGGCAATAGAACTTAGGTCGCAATCACCTAGTAACTGTCACTTGTGCACTTTTAAAATGACAAAGAACCAGACACACACACTGTACCGAGGTCAGTTTCTTAGCTTTGATGTTGTTCAAATTATGTGTGGTCTAACCATCGGAGAAAACCAGGTAAGCGTGCACAGGGCTTTTTTTTTTTTGTACTATCTTAACAACTTCCTGTGGATCTATAACATGTAAAAAAAAAAAATGTGTGCATTTTAACATTGATGAATCAGATAGTTTGGATAATAGTACTTAAAAAAATATTTTTTTAAGTTTATTTATTTTGAGACAGAGAGAGAGAGAGAGAGAGAGAAAGAGAACACACAAGTGGGGGCCGGGCAGAGAGAGAGACAGAATCCCAAGTGACTCTGCACCATCAGCTCGAACCCACTTGGGGGCTCGAACCCACGAACGGTGAGATTATGACCCAAGCCGAGATCAAGAGTCAGACACTTAACCGACTGTCCCACCCAGGCGCCCCTGGATAATAGTACTTATGGGACGATTGCTCCCTAATTGTCAGTTATTCTGTGGGGACGGATTAAAGAAGGCTGCAAGGTCCTTGCCACGCCTCCCATCAAGAGATGGAGTCTTTTTCCCTCTCCTTGAATCTGGTTTGGCCCTGTCGCTTGCTTTGGCCAACAGAATGCAGCAAGGTCTTACAGGACGACTTCTGGAGCCGGGCCTGAAGAGATCTATAGCTTCGTCCCTTGGAAAATTCCCTTTTGGAATCAAGCCGCCACACTCTGAGAGGGACAAGCCACGTGGAGAGTCCACAGAGGACTGAGGCTCTCTGGATGACACCCCAGCTGGGCTCCCAGTCGGCAGCCAGCACTAACTCTCAGCCCCATGAGGGAGCCATCTTGGGTGTTCCAGCCCAGTCAGACCCCCGGATGGCCGTATCCTCAGCTGACGGAACATGGGGCAGAATGATCCCCGTGCCGCTGCCCGCCATGTGCATGAGCCATCGTGGTCAGTGCAGCCCACTCAAGCTTCCGGATGAGCCCCAGCCCCAGGTGACGCCATGAGCAGAAGAATCAATCACCTAGTAGAGCGCAGTTAGTCTCCACAGTCATGAAAAATAATAAATGATCGTTGCTATCTTAAGCCAGTAACACATTCGTATTACGGAGAAGTTCAGAGAGGATTCAGCGTTGAAAGGTCTAGGGCAGCACTTTTCAACCTTGACTGCATGGATGAATCCCCTGGAGAGCTTGTTCAAATGAGATTCTGACCCCGTGCATCTAGGTTCCACAGCTAGGGTTGGTGCTGCCGGTCCTGGACCACACTTTGAGCCTGGACCACATGAAGGGTAATGGTCTTCATGTCTCAGAGGCAGACCTCTAAAGGACGAGGTGGCCATTTCGGCTAGGTGTTTGCATCTGAACAAATGGAATGTGCTATCGGGAGGAGGCATGTTGTCCTTCCCTGGGGTAACTGTCTAATGGAAGACATTGCCCGGAGGCTGATCTTTTCTGTCCCCCATGGTCGCTTTCCTGAAAGCTGAATGTATCGTCTCTCTGTCTCCTTCCACATAGCCGGATGGGCAAAGAAAGAATTGAAGAGATCAACCACATTTCACATTTCAGCAGTGCATTCTAGGGTTACATGCTTAGGGCAGAAACAAAGACAGGGAAAAAGAGAGAGCACCAGGACCGGCAGCAAATGCATGGGCTCAGCCAGAAGGTGCTGGTAAAATGGAGGTCTCCATTTAAAAGGCTTGCAAGGCTCCTATTCTCATTTGGGGTGGGGGGTGGGGGGAAGCCAAAGTCCTACTGAGTCGTGAGGATGCTCCTTTCCCCTCCCCAACCTCATCTCCTACTGCGCTGCCCTTTGCTCTCCCCACTCCAGCTACAGTGACCTTGCAGATCTCTGGACACCATGAGAATGGCTTCTGTCCCCGCTCTTCTCTCTACGTGGAGCCTCCTTCCCCTAGATGCCCCGGGGCCTTGCGTGCTCTCTCTTTCTCTCTCTCTCTCTCTCTCTCTCTCTCTCTCGCCTCCCTCTGGCTGCTCAGGGGCTACAGGTTCAGCGAGGCCAGATCCTTTTAAAAATTGCAACCCTCCCCCAGCCCCGGCTCTCCCTATCACCCCTCTCCATGGTGTTAGCCATCATCCCCTTTGCGCTATAGACCTGTTACTGCTTACTCTGTTCAAGACTAGAATGTCAATTCTGGACAGGAAGGCAAGCTTGTCTGCTTTTTTCACTGCGGTATCCTAGGGCCTAGAACAGCTCCCGATACATCGTAGACACTCGAGAATTTCTTTCGATTGACTGAATACGTAGGGCCATTATTATTAATATGTTGAGTAACATTATCAACATGAGACATTGAAAAAGAAAGTCTGTATCTGTACTGTCCAATATGGCAGCGGTCTTAGATCAGGCTGCTGTAACAAAATATCAGACTGAGAGAGTTCAGTAACAAACATGCATTTCTCACAGTGCTGGAGGCTGGGAAGTCCAAGATCAAGGTGCTGGCAGATTTGGTGTCTGATGAGGACCCACTTCCTGGTTCATAGATGGCTATCTTCTCGCATCCTTAGGTGGCAGAGAGGAGAGAGCGGTAAGTTTTCTGTGACTCTTATAAGGGCACTAATCCCTTTCAGGAGGGTTCTGCCCCCATGACCTCATGTAATTCTGGTTACCTCCCAAAGGCCCCACCTCCTCATACCATCACATTGGGGGGTAGGATTTCAACGTATGAATTTTGGAGAGACACAAACATTTAGTCCCCGACAGTAGCCATTAGCCCCATGTGGCTACTGAGTCCTTGAAATGTGTCCAAATTGAGATGTGCCGTAAGTGGCAAATACACACTACATTTTGAAGACTTGGTACAAAAAAAGGATGTCAAATATCTCATTAGTCTTTAAAAAAAAAATTTAAAAAAATGTAATGTTTATTTTTATTTTTGAGAGCGAGAGAGACAGAGCATGAACAGGGGAGGGTCAGAGAGAGGGAGACACAGAATCCGAAACAGGCTCCAGGCTCCGAGCTGTCAGCACAGAGCCCGACGTGGGGCTTGAACCCAAGAACCGGGAGATGGTGACCTGAGCCAAACTCGGATGCTTAACTGCCTGAGCCACCCAGGTGCCCCTAATCTTTTAAATGCTGGTTACTTGTTCCAATAATATTTTGGGTATGCTAGGTTAAATAAAATATATTATAAAAATTACATAATTTTTTCTACCTATTTACTTTTTAAAAATGTCTATTTATTTTGAGAGAGAGTGCAGGTGGGGGAGGGACAGAGAGAGAATCTGGAGCTGGCTCCGTGCTGTCAGTTGGGGCTCGATCTCAAGAACTGAGTTGGGGCTCGAACTCACAAACTGTGAGATCATAACCTGAGCTGAAGGCAGATGCTTAACCGACTGAGCCACTCAGGCGCATCTCCCCACTATTTACTTTTTTAATTGAGCGACTATAAAGTTTAAAATGTAGCTCACGGTATGTTTCTCTTAGTGCGGAGCCATATGCTTATCTCCAAACCCCACAGGCATAGACAGTCACGTACAGAAACAGGACAGGAAAAAGCAAGAGATTCAGCGATACGTGGCCCTCCCTCAAGTAGGCTAGCAAGGTATGGCCCACAGCTCAGAGAGGGTGGATTGACTGGGAGTAAAAGGAAGTTTGCAAATATAAAGTTCATGTAGATAGATCGGCTGTTGGTTGCACACATTTCCTATATCTGGCTGAATTTTACCCATGCTGCATGTAGTGACCTATTAGCAAAAATATTTTGTGGTTAGCAACTTAATCAAAGAATTCTAACTGGATACTTTTAATTTGAAGTTAGATAATAAAGGGAGGCGCCTGTGTGGCTCAGTTGGTTAAGCGTCCGACTTCAGCTCAGGTGATGATCTCACGGTTTGTGAGTTCGAGCCCCGCGTCGGGCTCTGTGCTGACAGCTCGGAGCCCGGAGCCTGCTTTGGATTCTGCGTCTCCCTCTCTCTCTGCCCCTCCCATGCTCGCCCTCTGTCTCTCTCTCTCTCAAAAACAAATAAAACATTAAAACAACAAAAAAAAAGCAGTTTGAAGGTAGATATAAAGAAATCTGGACGTATCCTGATCTGTTTAGCATCTGTCAGCTCAATGGAGATGAGCTGCCAGGGCCCCAGGGCAGAAGCAGGGAGACCAATGAGAAGACTATGGCATTAATCCAGTGGAGAAGACCAGGATGGCCCAGTAGGAGCGGTGGGAAGTGGCTGGATGTTGGATATATTCATTTTCCTTTTGGTTTCCTTAGAAGCTGAGTGAATGAAACGAAGAGCTGGGAGGAGAGGATCGTGAGTGATTATCAACACAGCACATCCTAGTGCGAGCTCACGGTGGGATTGGGAATTCAAGCTGGTTCGTCGACTCAAAGCTCTGTAGTTTGTCTCTTCGACCACACACCTGTTTTCAAGGACGGAGACTGAAATTCCAACGCAGGATAAAGCATATTTAGAGATTCCACAGGGAGTGACAAATCATGGCATTTGAGAAAGGGCACAGGAAGGATTTTCCCGTTTACTTGTCTGGAATAAATACGCGTCGTGTCTGGCAAATGCCAGGGCCACATTAAGTGTCCAATAAATGCCTATTGGTGACAAAATGCTAATTAACGATTAAACATATTTTGAAACAGAAGTGTATTATGAAACATATTATTTATATAACAACATTTTCAAAATACCCCTGAATGACTTTAAACTTGATTCTTCTCCATCTCGCTCCCTATGCTGCCTACCATATAGAACGGCGCATATCCTGCTTAGTACCAACCAGGAGCCCCCCCGTCCCCAGTTGCACCCCCTGCCCAGAGTGTCCGGAGGTTACTCATCCAAGCAGCTGTGGGCCCCCAAACCCAAGGTCTGTTGTCCTGATTCTCCCCAGTCTAGGGACAACCTGGCTGAATCCCCAAGGTGACCTTCTCTGCCAAAACGAGTAAGTAGAATTGGGAATAAATGTATTTCAATGCCTGCTCTAAAACTGGTTTGAAGAGGGGAGCCTGGGTGGCTCTGTGGGTTGAGCGTCCAACTTCGGCTCAGGTCATGATCTCACCGTTCGTGGGTTCGAGTCCTGCATCAGGCTCTGTGCTGACAGCTCAGAGCCTGGAGCCTGCTTCAGATTCCGTGTCTCCCTCTCTCTCTGTCCCTCCCCCATTCACTCTCTCTCTCTCTCTCAATAAATAAATAAATAAACATCAAAAAAAATTTTTTAAGTAAAAAAAAAAACTGGTTTAAAGACTTTTAAAAGAAAAAGAAAATAATTCTAGATCCTTAGTGGGTAGAGTCCCCATGTGAACTTCTAAGACATGGTGGTGCTGTAATTCTCAGAATTGCTATTTTCTAGAACCATCCTTCCTACTTAAAGTTTTCCTGTATGCTTGACCCATTGATTATTTAGTAGCATATTGTTTAACTTGCCTGTCTTTGTGGTCTTTCCAAATTTTTTCTTGTGTTTGACTTTTAGTTTCATAGCATTGTGGTCAGAAAAGGTGCATGGTATGATTTCAATCATTTTGTCTTTGTTTGAGGCCTGTTTTGTGACCTAATATGTGATCTATTCTGGAGAATGTTCCATGGGCACTTAAAAAGAATGTGTATTCTGCTGTGTTAGGATAGAATGTTCTGTATTTGTCTGTTAAGTCCATCTGGTCCACTGTGCCATTCAAGGCCGTTGCTTCACAGGCACCTGGGTGGCTCAGTTGTTAAACATCGGACTTTGGCTCTGGTCATGATCTCGTAGGTCGGTTCGTGAATTCGAGCCCCACATTAGATGAGCATGAGCCCTACTTTGGGTGAGCTCGAGCCCTGGTTTAGGTGAGCCCCACTTCTCTCTCTCTTTCCCTCCCTCCCTCTCTGCCCCTTGCTCCCTTGCACCCCACCCCCCCCCAAAGCCATGGTTTCTTTGTTGATTTTCTGTTTAGATGATCTGTCCATTGATGTAAGTGGGGTGGTAAAGTCCTCTACCACTATTGTGTTATTATCAATTAGTTCCTTTATGTTTGTTATTGTTCTATATATTTGGGTGCCTCCAAGTTGTGTGCATAAATATTTACAATTGTTGTATCTTCTTGTAGGATTGTCTCCTTTATGACTATAAGCTGCCTTTCTTTGTCTCTTGTTACAGTCTTTGTTTTATTTATTTATTTATTATTATTTAAAATGTTTATTTATTTTTGAGAGAGAAAGAGAGAGAGAGAGAGGGAGCGAGTGTCACTTTCAATCTGCAGGTGTCTTTAGGTCTAAAATGAATCTTTTGTAGGCAGCATATAGATGGGTCTTGTTGTTGTTGTTTTTTTAATCCATTCTGACACTCGGTCTTTTCATTGGAGCATTTAAGTCCATTTACATTCCAAGTAATTAGTGATAGATACGTATTTCTTGCTATTTTATTACTTGTCTTGTTGCTGTTTCTGGAGATTTTCTCTGATTTTTTTTCTTGTCTTTGTCATTTTTGGTCTCTCCTTTGCACTCAAAGAGTCTCCTTTAATATTTCTTGCAGGGCTGGTTTAGTGGCCATGAACTCCTTTAGTTTTTGCTTGTCTGGGAAACTCTTTATCTCTCCTTCTATTCTGAATGACAGCCTTGCTGGATAGAGTATTCTTGGCTTCAGATTTTTCCCATTCAGCACTTTGAATGTATCCTGCCACTCCCTTCAGGTGTGCCAAGTTTCTGTTGAGAAATCTTCAGCTAGCCTTATGAATTTCCCCTTGTAAGGTAATGACCTCTTTTGTCTTGCTGCTTGTAAGATTTTTTATTACTATTTTTTGCAAATTTAATTATAACATGTCTTGGTGTTATCCCGCTTTTGTTGACTTTGCTGGAAGTTCTCTGTGCCTCCAGGATTTAGAGGTCTGTTTTCTTCCCCAGACTAGGGAAGTTTTCTGCTATTATTTTTTGAGATAACTTTTCTGCCCCCTTTTCTCTCTCTTCTTCTGGGACTCCTATGATATGAATGCAATTACATTTGGTGGAGTCGCTGAGTTCCCTATGTCTATTCTTGCGTTGCCTAATTCTTCTTTCTTTGGTTCAGCGTCAGTATTTTCCATTATTTTGTTTCTAGGTCAGTAATTCACTCCTCCACTTCTGCTGGCCTGCTGCTCATTACATCAAGCCCGTTTCTGATCTCAGTAATCGCATGTTTCATCTCTGATTAATTCTTTTTTTTGACTTTTTTATCTCTGTGGTAAGGGTCTCACCAATGTCTTCTATTCTGTTCTCAAGCCCAGCGAGTATCCTTACAATTGTTGCTTTAAATGCTCCATCAAGCGTGTTCCTTCTATTTATTCCACTTAGAATTCTGGCTGTGGCCTCACCCTGTTCTTTAATTTGGTATGAAATCCTCCATCTTGGCATTCTAAGTCTCTGTCTTCTTCTCTGTGTTAGAAAATTCAGTTATATCTCCTGCTTCTGAGAGTAATGGCCTTGTGAAGAAGGGGTCATGCAGTGCCCAGGCTCAGGCATTTCAGGGAGTGTGTCTAGTGTGTGCTGTGCTGTGTGTGCCCTGCTGTTGTGTTGTGGCTGCTCCATCCTTCAGGCCAGTCATCTGCAGGTGCTCTCCTTGCCTGCCGTGGGCAGTGTTTGGTCCCTGGCCTGAATGTGGTGAGTTTTGACGAGGTGTGCTCTGGTCTGCTTGTGAAATGAGACCTGACACCAACTCCACCAGAACGGAGGCCCTGCAGGACTCTCTGGTTGGGAGCCATGGTGTGGGCAGGGGTTTGCACTGGTCTTCTGGGGCAGGGGCCTCCCACACTGGAACTGAGGCCAGCTTGACTGAGAAGGGAAGTCCTGCCAGAGCACAGGGGTATGGGGCTTGATAAGTTAGGCAGCCAGGGCCAGCACTGGGCTGCTTCCCACAGGTGGCTCTGAGTTTATGCTGAGAGGCAGGGGAGGGAAATGGGATTAGTAAACTCCTTTGTTTCCAGAGAGCCATCTCCATGAATGCTGCCTGTACTGGGCATGCTCTGAGAAGAGCAACTAATCTCCCTCTGTGGGCCCCAGGAGTTCTTCATTTTGCTGCTTCCATGCTGTCTGCCCCCAGGTTGTTTGCCTGCCTTCTCTCCAGGAGCAGCATAGTGCCCTCTGGGCTTTAACCCAGCCAAGCCTGCTGGCCTTTAAAACTCTAGGCTTTAGGCCCCACTGGTTGTAAGAACGCACAAAACTCAGCCCCTCCTTTTCTAAGCAAATGGCTTTGGGGAAATGTTCTCTTTGTGTGTCCCCCCCCCCCCTTCTCTCACCCTCCTCTATGACCACGGCTCCCTCCCCTCTGCAGCACCTGTGATCCATTTCTCCCCTAAACCACATCTCCACACTTCCTACCTTCTTTGATGAGGCCTCTTCTCTCCCTTTAGTTGTGGAATTTGTTCCATCAGCCTTCAGGTTGGTTTCGGAGGTATTTAGGATGATTTGATAGTTCTCTGGTTGTGTTCATAGGATGAGACGAACCTAAGTCCTCCTACTCTTCCATCATCTTCCTCTCTCAAGTTTCCCTGTATGCAGAAAACATTTAGATTAGGGTTGCTCAATAATGACACTCTTGACATCTTGCCCTATTGTGGTGGGGGCTGTCCTGTGCATTGTGAGATGTTTAGCAGCATCCCTGGCCTCCACCCACTGGATGCCAGTAGTCCCTCCTCATTGTGACAGCCAAAAATGTCTCCAGACATTCTCAAGTGTCTGGGGGGGGGGGGGCAAAATCACATCCGGTTGAGAAGCATTCCCACAGCTGTAGATATAATTATAGATATAGATGAATTCACAGAAAATGGACTGAAAGCTCTTTTAACAAGCTACCCTAGAAAGTGAGATGAAGGATGAATTCCACAAGCTGAAGGCTTGCATTTTATAATTTCTAAACCACTGTTTTGAATAATTTTTGTAAGCTGTTAGTGCCTCTATAATTTAAAAAACACTCAGAGAAACCCGAAATCAGCTAATTCTTTCCCCTAAGCTAAGATTTCCAGGGGAAAGTAACCTGTTTAAATACCGGAGAAAGTCAAATAAGAACCTCATCTGAGACCCAGAATTTGGAATTGGCTTGTTCTTTAAAAGTAATTAAATTTGCCTGCAGAATCATCTCTTCTGCTTCGGTAATTCTCCAGGCTGTTGAAATACCACATTTGCAAAAGTACACCCACGATATAACCTATCCAGTTTTTTCCTCCATTTAGGTTCACCCACGCAGGCGTCTTGTGGAACCAGACGGCAAAAGCCAAAGGCTCTCTCACGGGGAGATGACAGGACAGGAGTCGTGCACTACGGGCAGATCTAGGACCCTGTCCCTTTCAGCGGACACTTGAAAATCGCACAGTGAGGCCCACTACCGAGTGATGATAAAAGTCACAAAGCCAGGGGGACACTGCCCTCCCAGGACACCCTAGGCTGGTTTCATTCCTCTACTAATGAAAAGCATTAAGCTTTTTGTATTCGGAGTCAAATTCTCCCCGTCCTTCTTGTTACATTATCAGCACAGTTATTCACAATTCGTAGAGGACGCTTTGAAAATGACCATCACCTGTTGCAGCTCTGCTTCTAATCAGAGTATTTTTTTTTTAAACTTACATGTGCAAAATTAGTTGTACAACTGCATTTTTTATAAAGTAAATTGTAAATCATTTTTCTGCTTGTTCCTTTACTATTGAAAGGAAGAAGCATCAGTGGACACCCGGGACTGGAACATGCTTGACATGCTTGGGACAATTTTTTTTTTTAAGTTTTTAACATTTATTTATTTATTTATTTATTTTTTTAACGTTTATTTATTTTTGGGACAGAGAGAGACAGAGCATGAACGGGGGAGGGGCAGAGAGAGAGGAAGACACAGAATCGGAAGCAGGCTCCAGGCTCCGAGCCGTCAGCCCAGAGCCCGACGCGGGGCTCGAACTCGCGGACCGCGAGATCGTGACCTGAGCTGAAGTCGGACGCTTAACTGACTGAGCCACCCAGGCGCCCCAACGTTTATTTATTTTTGAGAGACAGAGCATGAGCAGAGGAGGGGCAGAGAGAGAGGGAGACACTGAATCCGAAGCAGGCTCCAGGCTCCGAGCCGTCAGCACAGAGCCCAACGTGGGGCCCGAACCGATAAACTATGAGATCATTACCTGAGCCAAAGTCGGTGCTTAACTGACTGAGACAGCCAGGCGCCCGAGGGACAATTTTTAAGGTAAGCAAGTGGCGGGCGCCTGGGTTGAGCATCAGACTTCGGTTCAGGTCAGGATCTCACATTTCATGAATTCAAGCCCCGCCTCGGGCTCTCTGTGGTCGGCACAGAGCCTGCTTGGGATCCTCTGCCTCCCTCTCTCTCTCTGCCCCTCCCCTGCTTGCACTCTCCCTTTACCTCTCTCTCAGAATTAAATAAATCTTTTAAAAATTTACAAACCATGCTCAGAGTAAGGTAAACATCTCTGCAGGGCAGAAGTGGAACAGAAGGCCAAACTGGTGATCCAGGCTGAGTGTAGGCCAAGAAACAGGAAGAGGGGATGGGAGTTTGGGGGTGTCAGGGAGTACCAGTGCATGGCAGGCTGAGGAACAGAACCTGGTCCAGGGGTGGCTCTCCCGGCCAAGCCAGCAAGATCTAGACGTGCAGCCCATGAACTCCAGCCCAGGGCAGTGAATACATGGAGCTCCCATCTGTCCCTAATGGGTCTACCAACTTCCTAGAGTGAAGACATTGCCTACCGAGTACATTTCCCCCATCAGCTTCAGAGCCCTTGTTCACGTCGCCCTCCTTCTGCCCTGTCTCGAGAGTCCCTTAAATGGTTTCCCTGCTCCTCAGGTTTCCTCATAAAACACATCCAATCAATTCCATCAAAATATCTTACGTTGTGGCACCATTATGTGGCTCCGAGACCGTGTTCTTAGCTCTCTGCTAGTAACAGAAACGGTCAAGCTTTCTCATTCTGTCGCCATCCGAAACCTTCTGCAAAACCTGAGGATTCTAAAAAGGAAGGCTAGCATAAGATACTGTGCTCCTGAACCCCAAGAGAGCAGGTGTGTCCCCTTCCCCAGTGAGGGGAGCTTGAAGTGGACCTCTGCTGAGGTCCTTCCTTGCTTCCCTTCCCCTGGTTGTCTTCTGGGGACCGTGCCTTTGCCACGCCAGTCTGAGGGGTTTGGGTAGGGTTGAGACCATCCCAAGCAACCAGGGACAATCCCAGAACGTTCCATCCATGGGAGTGAATGATCCGGGGAAAGGCACAGACCGACGCCAATTCCCGGACTCAGGTTTCAACGATGGGGAAAGAGAAGCCCTTTCTGGTTGAGGTCGCTGAGCTGGAAAGATATAAACCTGGGAAAGCTTGCGGCCGCCAAGAGCACGCCGGAAAATGACGGGAACTCAAAGGAGAGCCGAGCCCAGAGACACGGAGAGAGGAAACTTGTGAACCACACTGAGCGACGTCAGAGCGGCAGGTTCTAAGGAAGGAGAGCAATCAGACAACAGGCAACACAGGAGCTAATGAAGGACCCCACTTGGGCTGGACCCTTCTCCTGTCAATGTCGATTGATGTACACTTCCGCTTTCTGCTTCCAGAACGTCTTCGATTTCCCATTGCCACGGAGCGGGAGGCCTCTCGAGGCTTGTTCCTCTTAACTTCCCCTGCTTCACCAACAGTTTTGATACCTAAAACAGCTACTCAAACCAGCTGGAGCTTCTGAACAACGTCAAGTCATTGCTAATTACAGCTTCCCAGGGAAGAAAAGAATTTGCCCCCCCCCCCCCCAATCCCCCGCTGGCAGCTCTTTCAATCTGGTACCCATAAGAAGGAACCTAGGCTTTTGCAGCTGGGGTTTCCCTGGGGTTCAAGTCCCAGAGTAACACCTCGGCCCTTCGTTTCTGCACCCACACTTTGCCAAAGGCTTTTGAGAAAGCCCAGGTCTTCATTAGACTCCCCGCATCCCCATTCATACCCCTCTTGTTAGACACCCAGAGCTCATAGGAAAGTCCATTTCGTACGTGAGAGACTCAAGATAATACTTCAACTGGGCAGTTCTGGGAGTGAGGTCCCTGGACCAGCCCCAGCAGCACCTGGGAACTTGCGACAAATGGAAATCATCAGGCTCCAGCCCAGACCTACCGAATCCGGAGCGCTAGGTGGAGGCCAGCAGACTGTGTCCTCACAAACCCTCCCCCGGACGCTGTCGCCCTAACATTTGAGACACTACTCTACCTCATGCCTTCCTTCCGCTTCCGGTTGTTTGGATTAACCAAAGCGTTCAAGAGGTCATAGCATGCGTTTACATTTTCCTATAAACTGTGATGTTCAGGAGCTTCACTTGGTGCTGAATCCACTCGGAGAACAAAGTGAGATGCTGAGGTTTTTGGTGAAGTTTTGGGGTGCTGGTGGAGTGGTCCGGAGCCGACGGCCAAGAAAGAATTCTTGAAGACGTCTTTGGTGCAAAAAAGATGATTTTATTAAAGCACGGGGACAGGACCTGGGGGCAGAAAGAGCTGCACTGGGGTTGTGACGGGTAACTCATTACATACCTTCAGCTTGGGAGGGGGTCAGGGATAGAGTAAGTCTCTAAGGAATTTGGGGAGCAAGGCTTCCAGGACCTTGAGGGGCTAGCTGTCGCTAGGGAAACACCATGGATGACCATTTAATAAAACCTCAGTCCGCACTGTCCGTGCCACGAGCTGTGAGATCATGACCTGAGTCAGACGCTTAACTGACTGAGCCACCCAGGCGCCCCCGCCTCCCCCGGCCCCCCATCGTGAGTTTCTTTCTTTCTTTTTCTTTTTTTATCTTTATTTATTTTGAAAGAAAGAGTGTGAGCAGGGGAGGAGCTGAGGGGAGGGAGACAGAATCCGAAGCAGGCTCCAGGCTCCGAGCTGTCCGCACAGAGCCCGACGTGGGGCTCGAAACCACCAACCGTGAGATCAAGACCTAAGCCGAAGAAGTCGGACACTTAACCGACTGAGCCACCCAGCCGCACCCCCACCCCCCATCGTGAGTTTCTTTAAAGGGACAAGGTGATGCTCAAGTTTGGGGAATTGTGAAATGCCCTCACGATCCCTTTCCCTGGACCCCCTCCCTCCCCACTTCCGTTCTGTGTCCCCATGGCTACCAACACTTCCTGTGACTCTTCTCTCTGTAGAGTGAAAATGTTAAGACAGATAACGTAGTTTCCCTGTTGAAAACCTTTGCACCTAGAGCAGCAGGGGCTGGCAAACTCTGTAAAAGACAAGATAGTAAATGTTTTAGGACTTACCCGCCAAAGGGTCTTTGTTGCAAGGACTCTGCCCTCGGCATTACGTACTTACAAATGGGCGAGGCTGTGTTCCAATAAACCCGTGCTTACAGAAACAGGGGGAGGGGAGGGCTTGACATCAAGGCCATAATTGACTGGCCCTGATCTAGAAGTTCTCAAGTTCGGCGTAAGACCCTCCCCAGCAGCAGCAGCAGCAGCACCTGGTTACTTATCGTAGAGGCCGATTTGAGACCAACAGGCTTGAGCAACGAATGGAGCGCGGAATGGGCCACACAGGCCGCCTGGCTGAGTATAGGCCGGCCCATCCGGCGACCCCTCCCCCCCCCCCCCCCCCCCCCCCGAAATAGCCACAGGCCCTGATGGACCAGTGGGCTCCCTTACAACCAGGCACAGCTACCAAAAAAGGGAAGGCTCCGCGTGTTGCCATACCTCCCCATCTGCCCTCTTTAAAACAGCCCCCACCCACTGCTCCTTGCTGAGTCTCTGCGGGCCTGCCCCCTGCTCCTGATGAGGGAGGCCCAGGCCAGCTGAGGGCAAGCACAAGCTAACACCCTGTGCCCCCACCCCCCGCTCCAGGTGGGATGCGTGTGACATTCCTCGGGCACTCCTGGCTGCCCGCAAGCTAAGAGAAGGAAACCAGACATGGTTGACTGAGAGAGATCACAGTCGTGCAGGACACGAGTCTCCATCCGTTTGCGAACGTCTTCGTGATGTAGAAGAAAAAGGCCATCGTATCAATAGCCGAATCCCCAGAAGCCCGTAGACTCCGCTTCCTGGAGCCCTAACATCCCCCTCCCCCTCCCCCTCCAAAGTGGTGTGGGGAACGAAGGCAGGAAGAAAATGTAGATGAAATTTCATTTCTTTATAACCTGCGGCCCATTGACAAATACTGGAGGCAAATACAGAGTCGCACATGTCTCCAGGAACTCCCAGCTGTCTTTAATGCTTTGCTAGAGGGAAAAAACAACCTTAGGTTGACGATAACTAGGCCTCCAGTAAGTCTTTAGCATGCGAGAGTCTCTTTGGAAACTCTCTCTTGACTTTATCTGCCCACCCCCACCCCCGCACCCCTGGCATAAAACAGTCACCCCCTACACTCGCTGTGCCGCTCTTCCTGCCCGTGGATCCTGTCCCCGTGCTTTAATAAAATCACCTTTTTTTTTTTTTGCACCAAAGACGTCTTCAAGAATTCTTTTTTGGCCGTCAGCTCCAGACCCTCCCCCTGCCCCCCCAGATTCAAAACCTATTGAACCTAGGATGCAGGAATCTGCTTTAGGGAGACTTCCAGGCGATTTGGATGCTCAGTTCTGAGACTCACTGGTCTACAACAGTGATTGCCAGCCTTGGCTACACGTGAGAGCCACCAGGGCCCACCCTAGGCCATTCTATCAGACCCTTGGGGTAGGACTCCGGCATCAGTGTTTTTAGAGTTCCCAGTGATTGGGACGTGCACCTAAGCTTGTGACACAGAAGTCTAAAGAGACCGCTAGATTCTCCTTTCTTCTCAAATCATATTGAGATGGGGCTATGGTCGGTCGTGTCTATGCCCAACTCATGAGCTCTTTCCCATTTTCGGGAATTGCCTTCCAAATTGCTCAACCCAATGATTTCATAGGGCATTTTTTTTTCAACCACTTAATACGGGCTCTGAAAGATCACAGCTCAGGCAAAGTCATCCCTGGGTCCATCGGTGGTCATTTGTGGCTCTTGGCAGAAGATGAAAAACCGCATGCCCTCAGGAAACACAGTCTCAAGATCAGAGATGGGGGACAGGATGCGTATTCTCTTTTGAGCATAAATAGAAGATCAATGTTATTTCTCCCTATCTCCCTTCCCCCACCCAAACCCAATTTCTACAGCCAGAAACATGAGGTAAATTCTCTTCGGCTTGAAGACAGCTTTTGCTTTTAAAAGGCTGATCAGACATTAAGCCAAACACCCCGTCCTCGGGCCCATCACCCATAGGACACCTCTGTTTAGGCAACATTATGACAGGTGGTGCTCACAGAGCAGCCAGGATTGAATTTCAGCGTTGAGTGCAGACTTCACAGCGGAGAGCGGTTTGGAATCTCTCAAGAGGCTCATTTCAGTTGGTTTTGCAACTGTTTTTGGCATCTGTCCTTTAAATCCTTTCTACTCGGGGTGCCTGGGTGGCTCAGTCGGTTAAGTGTCCAACTCTTGGTTTCGGCTCGTGATCCCACGGTTTGTGGGTTTGAGCCCCACATTGGGCTCTCTGCTGGCGGTGCGGGGCCTGCTTGGGATTCTCCTCCTTTCTCCTCCTCTCTCTGCCCCTGCCCTGCTCACTCTCAATCTCTCTCAAAATAAATAAACTTGAAAAAAAAAATCCTTTCTATTCACAGTGTGGTCCTCTGACCTGCAGCATGGACGTCACCTGGGAGCTCGTCAGAAATGCAGCATCTCGGGCCCCACCCCAAGACCTACGGAATCAGAACCTGAGCTTCAACGAGACTCTGGGCGGACTGCGGACCACTCTAGTTTGACCTTCTGAGGGAGACAGACAGCGAAGGATAAAATACGTGGTTGAATCTCACAGTCACGGCGCAGAGAGGGTAGCTACTGCGACGGATGAGCGAGATTTCACATCACAGGTCAGACATCGTGAGGATGCGAACTGCCTCTTCGCGACAAAGGAAGGACTGGAGATCTGACTTCTCCTCCCTGAACTCGGGGAGCAGGGGTGGGGTGGGGTTAATTGGTTGAACCACCTCCATTAAGTGCTGTTGCAATGAATTGCAGTGATTTGAGATCAATATAGACCTCTATGACCTGCTGAGTCAGGTTTTTGTTTTTGCTTTAACAAGAGAAAGTGTTCGGGACGGCCGAGTACTACATTACGGAGGCCATCGCCATGACACTGTCACATATGGAAACACATGATGAAATTTGCAAGCGGTCCTAGAACAAATGGGTTGGTGGAAGAGACGGTCTAATGGCACACGTCACAGACGCCCGGTCAATACTGGTTCGGAGAACCATAGCAGTAGCTACTGTTTATGATGCACCTACTGTGTGTGAGCACGGTTCTAAGCACTTTCCATGTCCCAACTCGCTTTATTTCATCAGCTCTGCGACGTGGGTGTTATTAGGATCCTATCATATAGTCGGTAAGCATTCAGACAGTGTGAACAATTTACCCAACTGATAAGGGACGGAACGGGAGATCAGAGCCAAGCAGTAGGCAACAGAGTCCACGTAATCAGCTACGATGCAACATCACCTCATGGATGAACAATACCGTATCAGAACCCGGAAGTCTGACCAGAAAATCCGGGCAAGGGAATGACATGGATCTAAAACTTAGAGATGGGGGTGGGGGGTGCCTGGGTGGCTCAGTCGGTTAAGCGTCTGACTCTTGATTTTAGCTCTGGTCTCACGATTCACGGGTTCAAGCCCCGTATTGGGCTCCGAGCGGATAGTGTGGGGTGTGCTTGGGATTCTCTCTCTCTCTTCCTCACTCTCTGCCCCTCCCTTACTTGTACACACACAAACACTCTCTCTCTCAAAATAAATGAATTAACTTGAAAAATAATAATAATGGGGCGCCTGGGTGGCTCAGCCGGTTAAGCGTCCGACTTCGGCTCAGGTCACGATCTCACAATTCGCCCGTTCGAGCCCCGCGTCGGGCTCCGTGCTGACAGCTCAGAGCCTGGAGTCTGCTTTGGATTCCTTGTCTCCCCCTCTCTCTGCCACTGCCCTGCTCATACTCTGTCTCTCTCTTAAAAATAAATAAACATTAAAAGAATTCAAAAACTCATAATAAAAGTTAGAGATAGGACAGGATGCTTATGTTTTCAGGTGAGACACGAGTCTGAGTATCTCTCTCCTCTTTGTTTTCTCATTTTCCAACCAAATTCTGCACTCTTCCTATAGCTTCTGTCCTTCCCTCATGTTTGTATTGCCCAGGGCCCTTCTATTTCCAGGGCTCTTACGTTTTCAACAAAAAGAATTCAGATAGGGGCGCCTGGGTGGCGCAGTCGGTTAAGCGTCCGACTTCAGCCAGGTCACGATCTCGCGGTCCGTGAGTTCGAGCCCCGCGTCAGGCTCTGGGCTGATGGCTCGGAGCCTGGAGCCTGTTTCCGATTCTGTGTCTCCCTCTCTCTCTGCCCCTCCCCCGTTCATGCTCTGTCTCTCTCTGTCCCCCCCCCCAAAAAAAAAAAAAAAAGTTGAAAAAAAAAAAAAGAATTCAGATACACACAATTATTATTATTTAAGTTGGCCTAGTGTTAACTGGTCCCCTATACATAGGTTGTGCCTTTATCCATGAAAGGAAACAGTCTTTACTCCTGCCTTTTTGTACTCTGCACATATAACCAGCACTTAATCTGTTTCTTGGCTGATAAATTATTACAGCTAAGATATTAATAGCTTAAGGTTTTGTTTCTCAAACTTTTCCACCTGAGCCAGAGTCTAGGGTGGGCCGCTTGATCCCCTGCCCCTGGTATTCACATCCTTATATAATCCTCTCTCCTTGAGGGTAGGTAAGACATGTGGCTTGATTCCAAGCGATAGAATATGGCAAAGGGCGACAGGATGTATGCGATTATACATACATCACTGTGTTCCAGAAGACTTTGCTGGGTCTTGCTAGGAGACTCTCCCTCGCTGGCTTTGAAAAAGCGAGCTGCCGTCTTGGAGGCTGTCACATGGAGAGGACCACACGGTGAGGAGCGGAGGGCAGCCCTTCAGCTCACGGCCCACAACACACCGAGGCCCTCAGTCCCGCAACCCACGAGGAACGGAAGGCTGCTGACGACGACTCTGTGAGCTTGGAAACCAATCCTTTGCCAGTTGAACCTTTAGATGAGAACTGCCTTCTCCCTCCGTCCTCAGAGCCTCACTTACTGTACGAATCTCCATCAGCCCTACTTCCAACGTAATCCCTTCCCCCATCCATATGGTTTGGTTTAATCGTACGACGCATCACCGGTTCCCACCTGGGTAACCATAGATAAAATATGCTAATCTCCGATGGTCTCCTCAAGTTTGACGCTCTCAGTTTAAATAACACCACAGGAGGGTGTAGGCACAGTCTGGAATGGATGGACTTTGGAATTCATTTGACACCCTCGGCTTGAATGAGGTAAAAATAGTTGTTGAACAAAAACGTGTCTTCCAAGGATGAGCAAGGTTTAATGTAGACAATGTACTTCAGATACACTTTAAGGAAGAAAAGCGTTTTCCTGAAGGCAATATAATCCACAAGGATTTTTCCTGCCCTTTTACGTTATTAATCACAACAGCTTTGCTCCCCACATGCAAGATCTAGGGGCGTGCTTTGCATAGCTAGACGTTGCCATAAATAAAATAGCCAAATGCTAACCCCAGCAGCGCAAAGAATTGGCAGAGGCCATGAAATTAAAATATTCTTTAACATAATCAATTTTTCAGCCAGAATTTCCTCCACACTCGTCTTGTTATAATTACCTTCCAATCAGGAAAAGAAACTATTTTAGCCAAGATGCTAATAACTCACTTATTTTTATTCTCTTTCTCTTCTTTGATCAATAGGCAATTAGAATGGAGTCTTCACTCTGCTAGGGCCTATAATTTTGCAGCCTGCTCAGCTCAATTTGACTCTTACAGGGGGTGGTGAGTGGGTCTGAAACCTTTTTACCCCGAGCATTTCAAACTAACACTAGAACTAGCCAGGATACTTTCAGAGCAAGCTAGACAATAATTTTCTAGAATCTCCCTTCACACAAGAGGGAAGCAAATCTGTCGTAATTCCATAGGAAAAAACACATAATAGGCATTTCTATTCTCTAGTAACTTTTCCTTTTGAAGTGAGTAGTGCTGCTCAGTAATAATATGTGTGTTATGGGTGGACTCCCTTTTGTGATGCATTTGAGATTTCTCGTTTGTGTTCATTCTTACCATCATGATGAGACCCAGTGGCGCCTGGCCCCGATTTCCTCACTGTCCTGCTCTCTGGGTTCTTACCACACGGACCGGTCTATTCCTGAGTCATGCTTTTCTCCTGCCCGTTGCAGGGCCTTAAAAACGCAGTTTTCCCTTAGCCTGGCACCCCCTGCCCTTTCGCTTCCCCTAGTGCCTCGTTACCCTTCGTAGCTCGACACGCATGGTCTTTTCTCAAGCGAGCCTAGCCCAATCTCTGGTCTAGGTCAGCTTCCTTAGTTACATGCTTTCATAGGTTTGCAACCATATGCTTATTTACATGTTTATTTGATTAGGCTTGAGTCCCTCGTGAAGTTATGAATTCCATGAAAGTAGGGACCACGTCTGCTTTTGGTTCTTTTTCTCAGCACATAGGGGGTGCTGAATACTTGGTACGTAAACTACTGGATGAATGAATGTTCATTTGGGGTGGTTTTTTTTTTTTTTTTTTTTAAGAGAGAAAGAGCATGCATGTGTGCGCACACGCGTGAGCAGGGGAGGGGCAGAGGGAGAGAGAGAATTTTTTTTAAGGTTTACTTATTTTTGTGAGAGAGGGTGCACGCGCACAAGCAGGGAGGGGCAGAGAGGCAGGGGGACAGAGGATCCGAAGTGGGCTCCGAGCTGACGGCAGTGAGCCCGATGTCAGGCTGGAACTCAGGATCTGAGAGACCATGACCTGAACCAAAGTCAGATGCTCAACCGACGGAGACACCCAGGTGCCCCCAGAGAGAGAGAATCGTAAGCGGGCTCCACCACTCAGCACGGAGCCCGATGCAGGGCTTGAGCTCACAACCGTCAGATCATGACCTGAGCCGAAATCAAGGGTTGGATGGTTAATTGACTGAGCCACCCAGGCACCCCGGGGGATGAGTGTTTGCACTGGACCAGAAACTATGCGCAAAGAGACTAAATAACGCAAACAAAAGGAAGGCGAGAGTTAAGAAAGTTTTTAGGGGGAAGAAGGGATAAAGGCAGAACTACAGCCAGAGAGAGACTAAAACGCAACCGAGGAAGAGCCCAGGAAGCCACTTGAGTGGGTGGTCATCCAAACTGAAGACCCTAAAGGAAAGACCCATGACTTTTGGAGCTATTTTCTAGGTTTGTTACCAGTTGGGACTGATTCAACCAGCCAGGGCCTTAGGGAGCGGCCAGAGAGGTAGTTTCAGCTGGAGTTACGTGGCCCCGTCCATGATCACCCAGGGAGGCCCTTAGTCCTTCAAGGGGCTAGAGTTTCTGCTCCTTGGGGAAGAGGCAGAGGGAAATGAAGACGACCCTAGTCAAGCTCACTTTGTAAGTCAGACAGCAAGCACTGATGCGATTTCGGAGTGACAGATCAATAAGAAAATTGTCTCTGCCTTGAGAAATTGTTTTCTTTTGCCATCATTGAGCATATGGTTTTTTTTTTTTCTCTTTTGAGTATAGTTGACACACAATGTCACACTAGTTTCAGGTGTACAACTTAGTGATTTGACACGTTTATACACTAAGCTGTGTTCACCACCGTGTAGCTACCCTCTGTCCTGATACACCCCTGTTACAATATCATTGACTGTACTCCCTATGCTGTGCCTTCTATTGCTGTGACTTACTCATTCCATGACTGGAAGCCTGTGTCCCCCTCTCCCCTTCACCCGTTTTGCTCAACCCCTCCCTCTCTCCCCTCTGGCAACCATTGGTGGTGTTCTCTGTATTTATAGGTCTGATTCTGCCCCATGTTTGTTTATTCTTTTCAAAAATTTTTTAATTTAATTTTTATAGTTTATATATTTTGAGAGAGAGAGAGAGCACAAATGGGGGAGGGACAGAGAGAGGGAGAGAGAACCCCAAGCAGGTTCCACACTGTCTGTGCAGAGCCAATGCGGGGCTCGAACACATGAACTGCAAGATCATGACCTGAGGCAACGTCGGATGCTTCACCGACAGAGCCACCCAGGCGTCCCTCGTTTTTTAGATTCTGCTTAGGAGTGAAATCAAATAGTATTTGTCTTTCTCAGTCTGACTTATTTCATGTAGCATACTACCCTCTAGGTCCACCCATTTTGTCTCAAATAGCACGATCTCATCCTTTTTTATGGCTGTGTAATATTCCCGTGTGTGTGTGTGTGTGTGTGTGTGTGTGCATGCACACACATACCACATTTTCCTTATCCATTTGTCTATTGATGGACACTTGGGTTGCTTCCGTATCTTGGCAATGGTAAATAGTGTTGCAATAAACATAGGGGTGCACTATCTTTTCAAATTAGTATTTTCATTTTCTTTGGGTAAATACCCAGTGAAATTTTAGTGGAATTATTGGATCATATTTCTATTTTTAATTTTTTTCAACACTTATTTCTTTTTGAGAGAAAGACAGAGACAGAGCATGAGTGGGGGGAGGGACAGAGAGAGAGAGGGAGACACAGACCCTGAAGCAGGTTCCCTGCTCTGAGCCATCAGCACAGAGCCTGATGCAGGGCTCGAACTCACAAATCATGAGATCATGACCTGAGTAGAAGTCGGATACTTATCTGAGCCACCCAGGTGCTCTGGTATTTCTATTTTTAATTTTTTGAGGAACAACCATACTGTTTTCCACAGTGGCTGTACCAATTTACATTCCCATCAACAGTGCACAAGGGTTCCATTTTCTCCACATCCCTGCCAACACTTATTATTTCTTGTCATTTTAGTTTTGGCAATTCTAAGTGGCGTGCTAATTTCATTGTGGTTTTGATTTGCATTTCCCTGATAATTAGTGATGTTTAGCATCTTTTCATATACCTGTTGGCCATCTGTAGGTCTTCTTTGGAAAAATGTCTGTTCTGTTCCTCTGCCCATTTTTTAATTGGATTCTTTGGCTTTTTTGTGTTGAATTGTGTAAGTTCTTCATATATTTTGGATATTAACCCCTTATTGGATATATCATTTGCAAATATCTTCTCCCATTCAGGAGGCTTTTGTTTTATTGATCGTTTCCTTCTCTATGTAAAAGCTTTTTTTTTTTTTTTTTTGGTGTAGTCCAAATAGTTTATTTTTGCTTTTGTTTTCCTTGCCAAAGGAGACACAACTAGAAAAATGTTGCTATGGCCGAAGTCGTTGAAATCACTGCTTATGCCC
Source organism: Panthera tigris (assembly GCF_018350195.1). Taxonomy (NCBI): domain Eukaryota; kingdom Metazoa; phylum Chordata; class Mammalia; order Carnivora; family Felidae; genus Panthera; species Panthera tigris. The sequence goes on along the minus strand of NC_056677.1, from coordinate 10,014,778 downwards.
TCTTTCAGGATTTTTATGGTTTCAAGTCTCACGTTTAGGCCTTGGATTCATTTTGAGTTTATTCTGTGTACAGTGTTAGAAAGTAGTCCAGTTTCTGGGGCGTCTGGGTGGCTCAGTCGGTTAAGCATCAGATTCTTGATTTCGGCTCAGGTCATGATCTCACAGTTCGTGAGATCTGCACTGTTAGCACAGAGCCTGCTTCTCTCTCTCTCTCTGTCCCTCCCCTGTGCGTACGCACTCTCTCTCTCAAAAATAAATAAACGTTTTTTAAAAGTTTCCTAATCTTTCAATGTTTACTTAAAAAAATAACATATATATAACGGCATCCTAATAAAAACAACATCTGGCCATACTTTTATGGACTGATGGCATACAGTTTGAGACCTCTGGTTCTTGGCTTTTTTTTTTTTTTTTTTTTTTTTTTTTTGGCACCAACTGATTTCCAGGTGAATATGTGAACTTGAGAATTAACCAAAATTCAGAGTTAGAACCATCCCGTAAGCACTTTGCTCATTTCACTGATGCGTGGGGAAGGAGACACATTAAAGCAAAATGACTGCCCAGAGGTGTGCATTTAGAATAGTTTGTCTTCCAAGCAGTTTGTTTCACGTGTCAAGGACAAATTTTAGTTAGCAAGCCCAATCTGTAATTTACATGTGATCATCTAATCTGGCTCTCTTGTTGGGGAACAATGAAGTAACAGAAAAAATTGGGCTTGATTTGATAGGAGGCAATCACACATGATTGGAGTGATTTCATTTTAGGTGTATATAGTTTTGTACAACCCGTGTCTCCTCTCGTTTCCACTTTCAAAGATCTCCCCCTAGCCAGTGAATCTGGTGCCTGATTGCTTCTCCACTGAAGAAAATGAAGCGTTCTGTCCCAGCTTCCTTTGGATGAACAGGTATTATCTGGTTTCCTGAACTGCTATCTATCCCGCAGTAACCTACGTAGTTACATAGTGGTGTATTTGTGTGCGTGTGACAGACACTGAAGGGTGGCAGCGTGTCCCCCCCACCCCACGCCCCAGGCATGACGAGAGGAGTTCTGGACGTGCTGCCCCAAAATACGCTGCTTGGGGATATTGAGGATTTTGAGTGGCAGGCCCCTGAACACCAGCAAATGCGGATTTTCTCTGAATGCCTCCTGTCTGCCTCAAAATACCTCCTCCAAAGGGAGCCCAACTGTTGGAAATTCCCATCCGGGGAGTTTCATCAACCAGCAAAGACTGACTCTTGTCACAGGAGAGGAGACCAGAAGCCGACACCACACCCAGACTTCGCTACAAACGGTCCTGTCTCCCATTTCTTCTAAGGGCCTGTTCATCGTTCCTAAAAATCATTTCCTCTCCCCTAAGAGGCCTCCCGCCCTCGTCCCCTTTTTCTAGTACGAAGGTATTTAATCCTGACTTCTGAGGCACCTCAGGGAGTTACTCATTTTTCCCTGGGTATCTTCCATGTATGTATGAAATACGTGTGTTAATAAGCTGCTGTCTGTTTCTCTCTTGTTAATGTGTTTTTTACTGCAAGGGTCTCAGCTAAGAACTCAGAAATGTATTCTTCCTCCCTAAGAAGACACACACAAAGGCGGAAAAGGATAAACAGGAAGAGGAAGAGAAAGGAGGCTGGGGAGGGAGAGACAAAACAGCAGAAAGCCAGAAGCCGGGGGCACCTGGGTGGCTCGGTGGGTTGAGCGTCCGACTTCGGCTCAGGTCATGATCTCACGGTCTGTGAGTTCGAGCCCCGCGTCGAGCTCTGTGCTCACAGCTCAGAGCCTGGAGCCTGCTTCGGCTGTCTCCCTCTCTCTCTGCCCCTCCCTCGCTCACACTCTGTCTGTCTCAAAAATAAACAAACATTAAAAAAGAACAAAAGAAAGAAAGCCAGAAGCCAACAACTGTGCTGGAACCGGGAAGGCGATTTCTATCTTTTCATGGGGAGCGTAGGCTCAAGTTTACAGGAGTTTGGCTTTGCCTCATCTGGGGAAAGAAGCAGCCACAGCATTTTCTTACAGTGTACTTACTCACTGTAGGTAGCATGACCCTCTTCACCTGAAAACAATCTTATCTCTATCGAACTCCGTTCTTGATCTCTGAGAACTTGTGTATCCGCTCAAGTTTTCTAAAACTTGTCTTCCAATCCCGAAGTGCTCTCATTCTCGGAGGAATACCTAGCAGTGTGCTAGCAAATGTTTAATAACTGGCTTTCCAGAACAAAACCAGCCCCAAAATAAATGAATCTGGGCTGTAGCATTTGCCCGTGACCGGGATATAAATTCTCACACCGTGGCTGCTTTGAAGCTGTCACCAGGATGGGAGCACTGGGCTGTGCAGAGACGTGCCCGACCAGCTTCCATGAGTGGGTAGATTCTGGCTCCAACACAACACTGGGTGTAGCCAACAGAACGCCAAATGGAGTTAAGACGACGTGTGATCGTTCCCAACAATCAAAGGTGCACAAAACAACAGCTCAGATCACCTCGCGGGGATCTTTAGTCGCCTTCAAGTGGAAATAAAGGAAAAACCGTAAAGAACCTGGGAAATACAAAAATGTATACAAATATAAGGCACCAGCATTGTTATCATCTCTGGAGAGCCCCCAAATTGCTCAATACTCAAGTTAAAACAAAAATAAAAACAAAGACTTGGATTGCATTCATTACTGCTCTTAAAAATGTGTTTTGTAACCTTGGTCATAAAAGATGCAGACTATATGGAAAGAGCCAGCAGTCCATCTGGCCATACGTTCAGAACAATGAACTCATTGGTGTTATTTTTACATGCACTGCGGCTTGGCCTGAATCACTGGTCACAAGAAAGCATGAGTGTGTTCTGGGCAGAGCTTCTGCCTTAAACAGCTCCACGGCAACGCCTACGAGGCAATGCAGTTCCCATTGCCAATCTCCTCAAAGGCCTTTGCGTGTCTTCCAAAATTTCAACTAATTAATGTTTAACGTGGTTTTGTAAACAATAGTACACAAAAAGAATCCTTCTTAATAGAGACATTCTCCCCAGAATTATCTTTCTAGAAGCACACTGTCCAACAGAAATATAATGTAAGCCATACATGTAATTAAAAATTTAAGGGGGGGGCGATGGGTTAAATGGGTGATGGGCATTAAGGAGGACACTTGTTGGAATGAGCACTGGGTACCGTATGTAAGAGATGAATCACTGGGTTCTACTCCTGAAGCCAAGACTACGCTGTACGTTCACTAACTTGAATTTAAATAAATAAAAAAAAAAGATAAAAAATTTTAATAGCCACATTAAAAGAAGTAAAAAAAACTGATAAAATTAATTTTAATAGTATATTTAACTTAATTCAATATATCCAGAATATTATCATTTCAACGAGTAATCCATATAAAGCATATTAATGAAAGACTACATTTTATCTTATTTTTTTGTAGTAAGCCTTTGAATCAGGCTGTTGTTTTACATTTGATTTTTCCCCCAGCATATCACAATTTGAAATTGCACACTTCAAGTGTTCGGTAGTCTTATGTAGGTAGTGGCTACCGTTTTGGACAGCTTCGGTGCTGTAACATCGGTGATCGGAGAATCTCCTGATTCTAAGAAAATCCAATGTTTATAGGAACTATTCTATTCTGCCTTTAGTGAGTTTTGTTACAAAACTTCATTATTAAGAGAGGGGCAAAGTTCCCTCTCTCCAAGCTCTCTAACTTTTCCTTCTTTGAGATCCATCAGTTGGATTGTCAGGGCAATCTAGATTGGGTGTGTCTATCATTTGTAGGATGACCAACCATTCCAGTTTGCCTAGGACAGAGAGGTTTCCCAAGGTGTGGAACTTCAAATGCTGATACAGGCAGAGACTCAGGCAGCCGGGATGAACTGGTTACCTTAAATTCGGAGGAAAAGGTTGAATGCTGTTGGGAGGGCCTATGTGATGCTTCCATTGTGAACTCATCTCAGCATCTTTGAAAGCTACTTTGATCTTCAAGTTCTGTTAACATGGGATTCTGGGAATTGTCCTTGGAGCCTGGGCAGTAGGCTTTGCTATACTCTTGAATGTTTTGAAAGTCTCTGGCCTCCTGGCTACTATCCTGGCTCCCTGAATCAGGTGAAGCTGTCCCCTTGGCAGACAATGACCTTCCAGGTACCTTCTAACTAGGGAAATAGGCTCTGTGTTGGGGCTCCCATAGTGGTCACAGAAATTGGGAGAATCCTATCTGTTGGTTCACTCTGGTTGCTGATTTCTCTGCTTGCCTCTCTTGGGCTGAGCCTCACCTTGTCTTCAAAAGTCAGTTTGATCAATCAGTAATAAAAAAGCTCCTGACAAACAAAAGTCCAGGACCAGATATCTTCATAGGTAAATTCTAGCAGACATTTAAAGAAGAGTTAATACCTATTCTTCTCAAACTATTAAAAAAAAGAGAGAGAGAAAAGAAAAGGAAGGCAAGCTTCCAAATTCATTGTAGAAGGCCAGCATTACCCTAATACCAAAACCAGATAAAGATACTACAAAAAAGAAAACTGTAGGCCAATATCTCTGATGAACAGAGATGCAAAATTCTCAAGAAAATATTAGCAAGCTGAATCCAACAATATATTAAAAAGATCATTCACCATAATCAAGTGGGATTTATTTTGGGGATGCAAGCATGGTTCAATATTCACAGATCAATCAATGTCATATACCACATCAACAAAATGAAGAAAAAGTGGGGTCAGAAGAAACACACGTCAACATATTAAGGGCCATATATGAAAAACCCTCCGCTAATATCATACTCAATGGTGAAAAGCTAAAAGCTTTTCCTCTAAGATCAGGAATAAGACAAGGATGCCTACGATCCCCACTTTTATTCAACATAGTATTGGAATTCCTAGCTACAGCAATCAATCAAGAAGTAATAAAAGGCATCCAAATTGATAAGGAGGAAGTAAACCTTTCACTATTTGCAGATGACATGATACTACATATAGAAAACCATAAAGACTCCACCAAAAAACTAGTAGGACTGTTAAATGAGCTCAGTAAAGTTGCAGGATACAAGATTAATCTGTTGCATTTCTATACGCTAATAATGAAGTAGAGAAAGAGAAATGAAGAAAACATTCCCATTTACAACTGCACCAAAAAGAATAAAATACCTAGGAATAAGCTTAACCAAAAAGGTAAAAGACCTGTACTCCAAAAACTATAAAACATTGATGAAAGAAATTGAAGATGACACACATGGAAAGGTAGCCTATACTCATGGATTGGCAGAACTAATATTATTAAAATGTCCATCCTACCCAAAGCAAGCTATAGATTTAATGCAATCTCTATCAAAATACCAACAGGATTTTTCACAGATCTAGAACAAATAATCCTAAAATTTATATGAAACCACAAAAGACCCCAAGTAGCCAAAACAATCTTGAAAAGATCTGGAGGGATCACAATCCCAGATTTCAAGATATACTACCAAGCTGTAGTAATGAAAACAGTATGGTGCTGTCACAAAAATAGACACAGAGATCAATAGAACACAATAGAGAGCCCAGAAATAAACCCACACTCACATGATCAATTCATCTATGACAAAGGAGGCAAGAATATACAATGGAATATTCCAAGAGTATACAAAGACACTCTCTTCAACAAATGGTGCTGGGAAAATTGGACAGCTAAATGTAAAAGAATAAAAGTGGGCCACTTTCTTACCCCATACACAAAAATGAACTCAAAATGGATTAAAGACCTAAATGTGAGACCCGAAACCATAAAATTCCTAGAACATAGGCAGTAATAATCTCTTTGACATCAGCCATAGAAGCATTTTTTCTAGATATGTCTCCCGAGACAAGAGAAACAAAAGCAAAAATAAACTATTGGGACTACATTAAAATAAAAAGCTTCTGCACCAAAGATCAACCTCCTGAATGCAAGAAGATATTTGCAAGTGATATATCCAATGAGGAGTTAAAATTCAAAATATATAAAAGAACACATACAACTCAACACCAAAGGACCAAATAATCCAACTATAAAAATGGGCAGAGGACATGAATAGATTTTTCCAAAGAAGACATACAGATGGCAAACAGGCACATGAAAAGATGCTCAACATCACTCATCATCAGAGAAATGCAGATCGAAACCACAATGAGAACCAAAATGAAAACCTCACACCTGTCAGGATGGCTAAAATCGAAAACGCAAAAAATAAAAATTGTTGGTGGGGATGTGGAGAAAAGGGACCCCTCACGCACACTGTTGGTGGGAATGCAAATTGGTGCAGCCCTTGTGGAAAACATTATGCAGGCTCCTCAAAAAATTAAAAATAGAAGAACCATATGATCCAGTAATTCCAGCACTGGGTATTTACCCAAAGAATACGAAAACACTAATTTGAAAGGATACATGCATCCCTGTGTTTACTGCAGCATTACTTATGATAGCCACATTATGGAAGGAGTTCAAATGTCCATCCACTGATGAATGGATGACGAAAATGTGGTATATATACACAATGGAATATTATTCAGCCATAAAACAGATTGAAATCTTGCCACTGGCAACAACACAGATGGGTCTAGAGGCTATAACGTTCAGTGAGATAGAGAAGAGAGGGAGCGCGCATGCTTGTGTGCAGGGGGAGGGGCTGGGGGAGAGGGAGAGGGAGAGGGAGAGGGAGAGAGAATCCTAAGCAGCTGGAGCCCAACTCGGGGCTCACAACCCTGAGATCATGACCTAAGTCGAAATCAAGAGTCTGATGCTTACCTGACCAAGCCACCCAGGCGCCCCGGGTTTTTACTTTATAAAATCGTTCAAGAAATGTTAAGTATCTTAATCTCAAGATTGCTTAAACTTTCCATGCCTCCATTTCCTTCCTGGTCTCATTTTCCATGTTGATAAATGGGGCTCGTACATATAAGCTATCTGGTAGTGTTACTGTGAGGATTAAATGTACATTTCGGTGCCTAGAACCATGTAAATTGTCTTGGGGCACCTGGGTGGCTCAGTCGGTTAAGCGTCCGACTTTGGCTCAGGTCATGATCTCGCGGTTCATGAGTTCGAGCCCTGTGTCGGGCTCTGTGCCTACAGCTCGGAGCCTGGAGCCTGCTTCGGATTCTGTGTCTCCCTCTCTCTCTGCCCCTCCCCTGCTCGCGCTCTCTCAAAAATAAACAAACATTAAAAATTAAAAAAAAAAAAAAGAACAATGTAAATTGTCTTGGGGCTCCTGGGTGGCTCAGTCGGTTAAGCGTCCGACTTCGGCTCAGGTCATGATATCGCGGCTCGTGGGTTCGAGCCCCGCGTCAGGCTCTGTGCTGACCGCTGGGAGCCCGGAGCCTGCTTCGGACTCTGTGTCTCCCTCTCTCTCTGCCCCTCCCCTGCTCGCGCTCTGTCTCCCTCAAAAATAAACATTAAAAATTAAAAACAAACAAAAAAAAGAACAGCGTAAATTGTCCTAAACACGCTTGGCAGGTAGTAAGTGCTCAGTTCATGTTGATCATGATTAGATTTTTATATCTTCCTTGAGGTCACGATGCACATCTGGTATCTCCTTATCCCTCCTTTCCCCCAGTGCTTAATACACTGCTCTAAGGAGAGTAAACACTCTCCAAACACCCACTGATTGGCCAGCTCCAGCAATCCCACTTCTGGCTCTGGTCTGGATTTGGTAGCCAGTCTCTGAGGCCTCCTAAATTCGGTCAATGTGGTGCCTTCCTGTTTAGAACAGGACTGACTGCTTCGGGTGCAAATTTCTGACCTGACGTCCTGCCCTGAAATAAGAGGGTGCCACCTCTGGCCCTGATCCTGAGCACCGACCAACACTGTTTTCCCTTGAGTGTCTTTGCAAAGCAGTTGGGCTCTGGCTTTTCCAAATTTCAGCACGCCCAGAAGAGAGGGCTTCAACGTGGAATTTAAGTGATGTGGTATCATGATTAGTTGCTTCCATGTTAGAGGCACAGAAGGCCAGAGACACACTTTCCCAGCTTCCCCTGTGTGTAGATCATGTGACCCAATTCTGGCCAATGGGGCCGAAGGGGATGTCTTCTGAGGGATTCTGGGGCAAATTTCCTCCCTTCCTTTCAGATAATACTTGCTACTTGGAACCGAGGCAGCCTTGGAAAGATTCCTGATGGAATACCAAAGAACCACGAGAAAGATGAAGTTGAATGGGGAAATAATGAACATACGAGTCACCCCTGCTTTGATGTTATTTGACTTCTGAATCAACCGCGTTTGGAAACTCCTGCTTCCAGATCTCCTATTTCATGAGATTTATTAGTAAACCCCTGTTGTGTAAGTCATTTTTACTTGGGTGTTTCGTTTCCGCCCCTGACAATATTCTGGCTGACACAAATGAGTTCTTTGATGGCCCTAGGAAGAATGAGTCTTTAATTAGGCCTAATCCTATGTTCTCTTTTCGAGACCCCTGCTGCCTAAAGCCAACAGGAATCTGTCACTTCTAGAATTTTCCTGGCACTTCCCCCGAGGCAGCGCACTTTGATGGTTATGAGCACGAAATCCAGGGGTCGGATCTGGGCAAGTGTGACTTTCGGCAAATGACTTCAACTCTCTGTTTTATTTGCTTTCTGTTTGCACAGGGGATGATGATAAGCACGCACCTGACCTGTGGTTTTGTGTCAAATGAATCAACACACAAAAAGCACTTGGAACAATGCCTAGCACATAGTAAGAAATGCAGAGAACTGTTTCATTTATGTAGCATTCATTTTACATGGCCTTGTTCTGTCTTTCACAGACAGGTAGACCGATTTCTTTTTTGTTTTCTTCTTGTACTATTCTTCTATGTCTCATTGGTTATTTCAACTTCTCACTATGGCAAACTCCATTTTAAACAGCCTGTTTCTAGAAGCTGGAGGGTGTAACTTCATCACTTTTTTTTTTTAAATTTTTAACGTTTATTTTTGAGAGAGAGAGCGAGCGAGTAGAGGAGGGACAGAGAGAGAGGGAGACGCAGAATTTGAAGCAGGTTCCAGGCTCTGAGCTGTCAGCACAGAGCCCGACGCGGGGCTCGAACTCGTGAACCGTGAGCTCATGACATGAGCCGAAGTTGGAGGCTTAACCGACTGCTAGCTTCATCACTTCTCAGCTGCACCGTGAACACTTCACCTATTTTCTCAGCACCTTGGTTTCTTCATTTGGAAAAGAAGGCGACTGTCTTTATTTCGCTTCCCCCATTAAAAGACCCTGAGAAAGTGCAAGCTGTGTATTTGGGAGGTGATTCAAGGGAACTCCAATAAGGGAATGGAGAAGTGATCACGGAAGGGAAGGAAGGGCCGGGAAACCCATAAAGTGTACGTGATTAAGCCACTTCCCACTGTGGGCAACAGGAGCTTCATCCCACGGTATTTCTCAGTGTGGACCACCATGTGCCTCAGAGGTGTGCCAGCAGGGGATGAGCTTAACGGGCTATTTAAACACCACCATTTCTCTTCCGGGAGCCTGGGTGGCTCAGTCAGTTGAGCGTCCGACTTGGGGTCACGATCTCGTGGTTCATGAGTTCGAATCTTGCATCCAGCTCTGCGCTGACAGCTCAGAGCCTGGAGTCTGCTTTGGGTGCTGTGTCTCCCTCCCTGTCTGCTCCCCCTCTCTCTCTCTTTCAAAAATAAATAAAACCTTAAAAAAATGTAAACACCATTTCTCTGTAAGCACGTTGAGGGCTGCCGGGTGGCCATCTGTGTGTGCATTCTCAGGGAATTCTGGTCTACCACGCTGGGTGGGCCAAGAAGGCCCAGCCTCCAGAGAATGTTGGCAAGAACATAAAAGTCAGGCGGCACATACCACAATGGAAAGGGTTGAAGGGGGCGTTCTCTCTAGGCTGATTAACGGTGGTGATAAATTCAACTCAGTGAATATGTTTTCTGGGGGGGGGGGGGTGGCAGTTGGAGACGGGGAGGAAGATCTTTTGCAAAAATTGGCTAGCCAAGCAACAAGACAAAGATGAGCAAGAAACGGTCCTAGACTCCAAGTGACTCACAGTCCAGTGGCCCAGATAGACATATTAACAAACCTTATGGTAACAATTTTTACAGTGGGACCCATGGCACATTAGATAGGTGTTTACTTTTACCTGCCAGACTGGTACCCGGTGAGGCTGTGCGAAAAAACCGACCCTCTCACGTGTGCTTGCCGAGAGGGGCGATCTGGCATTGTTTTTCCAAACTACAGATGGGTTTACCCTTTGAGCCAGCAACCCAACTTCTGGGGACTTATCCTCTAGGTCTCCCTGCACACAAACAAAATGATGAGCGACGGGGTTGTGCAGCGCGGCATTACTGTAAGAGCAAATGGTGAAATAATCCAAGTGTGGCAGAACGGGAGCGCCTGGGTGGCTCAGTCGGTTACGCGGCCGACTCTTGACTGCGGCTCAGGTCGCGATCCCACGGTTCGTGAGCGTGAGCCCCGCGTCAGACTCTGCACTGACAGCGCAGAGCCTGCTTGGGATTCTGTCTCCTTCTCTTTCTGCCCCTCCCCTGCGTGTGCGCTCTCTCTGAAAGTAAATACACTTAAAAAAAAAAAAAAAAGACTGGTTGAACACACTTCGGTACACCTGCATGATGGAGGGCGCCTTGCCCAGAATATATTAAGTTACAAAAAACAAAAAAGGTGGATATGCAGAGTATGCGTGATGAGACTGAGAATTTCAGGGCCGATCGAGGGCAAGACGTGACCATGAAATGACAGTGAATTGTATATAACACCCGGACACGTTGTATGAGAGGGAGGTCCCTGAGAGGCTCCAGAGATAGCAGCATGGGGCCACCACCCAGAAGGGAACCAGGGCGAGGGAGCTCCCAGGGAGAGGGGGATTGGAGAAAGGGCTCCCGTGTCTAGGTGATGTTGTACAGCAGCAAGGTGTGGAGTCTCTGGGTCAGAGACCTCGGACGGGCATCAGGATCTCGGGCTCTCAGGCGTCCCCACGGTTTACCTTACGTCTGCCTCGCAAACGCTGGGCACAGCTCCTCCAGGTATGTGAAGTGGGCAGGCTCTAAATGCCTACAGATATGCTTTGGGGGTGGGTTATATTGAAAGCGACTGTGCTGTAAGAGTTTTGAGTTTGTCCCTGGTGGGCTTTGAGCTGACGATCCCAGCCTCCCGTGAGGAAAGGACAGCACAGGGGCCAATATGCAGAAGCCACCTTTCACCCATTTATGTAACAGTATAAAATACGTCCACTCTTCCGTGAGAGCGAGACAGAAATAAGAACATGTATTTGTGTCTCTGAGTATTTCCAGTAGGACACATTGGAAGGATGCCCAAGAATCTGCTAAAAGGAGTGAGACAGTGGGATAGAGCTCGGGGCAGACCCACCCGTGGATGAAGACACCTCAATAGAGATTTTTTTCTTTAGACCGTTTTGATTTTTGACCCACGTAAAGGTATCACTTACTTAAAAAATAAGTCAACACTGAAAGCAAAGAGGTTCGCCCAAAGTTCACAGAAGGCAGGTGGTTAGTGCTAGTAAAGGGATGAGACATTACGGTTTCCATGCAATTCTACCGTTCCCGTGTTTCTTATTTACTCTCTGGCTTGTTCGGAAACTTCTGTTCCGACACAGAGTAGGCACATGATAGATATCTTTTCGGAGTTAATGAATAAGCGGTGCAGAATTTGAGAAGCTCGTTTTCAAGGTCAAATACAATTCCTGAGGGCATGTTATGAATTGTGAGTTGTTACTCAAAGAAAAGCATTGCTTTTACAATTCTCTATATACCCTACAGAGTTCAACAAAAGTACCTAGAATTTAGCAGGCTCTTATTTATTAAACAAATGAATGATTTAATCGAAAAAATAATTTCAAGAATGTGTCTGCTCTGATGGTACTTTTCCACCTCGGAGGCTTAAATTTCATTTTTAAAAAGCACCTTTTGGGGCACCTGGGTGGCTCGGTCGGTTAAGCATCCAACTCTTGATTTCGGCTCAGGTCATGATCTCAGAGTTTGTGAGTTCGAGCCCTGGTAGGGCTCTGTGCTGACAGCGTGGAGCCTGCTTGCGATTCTCTCTCTCCCTCTCTCTGCCCCATCCCCCACTCACCCTTTCTCTCTCCCTCTCTCTCGAAATATAAACTAAAAAACAAAAAAAAGCTCCTTTCTTCCCAATTATTACTTTATTCCACAAATGCAAGTTCAACACCATATTACATAAATGCATGCGATCAAAACTCAATATCTTGCCACATATCAGACTTTCATTTAAAAAAAAAATTTTTTTAATGTTTATTTATTTTTCGAGAGAGAGAGTGACACAGGGGAGTGTGAGCAGGGGAAGGGCAGAGAGAGAGAGAGGAAGACACAGAATCCGAAGCAGGCTCCAGGCTCTGAGTTGTCAGCACAGAGCCCAACACGGGGCTCAAACCCATGAACCGTGAGATCATGACCTGAGCCAAAGTCGGATGCTCAACTCACTGAGCCACCCAGGCGCCCCATAGACTTTCATTTTATTTATGGCCCAGATAGGATGCTGGGGCAATCAGGTAGCAAAGCAAACAAACTCTATTAGAATTTGCTCTATCCTTATGAACAATTCTTGCCCAAATGCAGTGAAGTTTCCTTACCAAGTACAAAAGATGATTCGTGTTGGGGAGAAAATATTGGCAATATATGTATCCAACAAAGGTTTTGCAACCAGAATACCTAAAGAACGTTTGCAAATCAATAAAAGAGGACAAAAACCTCAGTTAAAAAATGGACAAAAGGTGCTTTACAAAACAAGATATCCAAAAGGATCCTGAGCAAGTGAAAAGTTGCTCAACATATAATAACTATATAACTAATACATGTTATATATAATATCTATACAATTATATTTATTAAATATATATGTGTGTGTGTGTGTGTGTGTATATATATATATATATATATATATATATGTCATTGGATATATCCCAGAATAACATATAACTAAGAATTAGTTGTTAGGAAAACGTAAGTCGAAACCACAATGCGTTACCATTAAATACGTGAGAATGGGTAAAAGTCACAAGTCTGACAATATCACGTGCTGTGGAGACTGTGGACCAAGTGGAAGGTTGTTGCTGGGAATGTAACATGGGATAGCCTCATGGACAACAGTTTCGCAGCTTCTCTTTGTGTAAATGTTTGTTTATTTCTTTTGAGAGAGAATGTTAAGCCCCGACGTGGGGCTCAATCCCACAACCGCGAGATCATGACCTGAGCCAACATCAAGAGTCCGATGCCCAACCGACTGAGCCACCCAGGCGCCCCCAGTTAGCAGTTTCTAATAAAATTCCCCTTTGACCCACCTATGTTACTCCTAGGTATCACCCAAAACAAAAACAAAAACAAACCCCCAAAAAACAAACGTCCACACGAAATTCGTGTATGAATGCTACAGGGGCCCAGTTCCAATGTCTCTCCCTTGCTCAGGCTCCATCTGCCATACTCTGTTACTTTAGCTATTCAATAAACTCTTCTCTCTTTTCCTCTTTCCCTGAAGATCTCGGCGCCATCTCTGAATTATTTTATTCCACCTTCCCCAGTGAATACAGAACCTTCTGGAATAATGCTGGATTACAGTTGATGCTGTTCACTCCATCCTGAATCGAGAATAACTCTTTGCTCTTAAAAGACTCTGCAGTGTACCAAGAAGGAAGAAGAATCTCTCTGATACCTCCCACGGAGAGACGACCATCCCAAAAGAACATTTCCATTCCTAATTTCAAGGGTACTTTAATAATGGAAAGGATGTAAGTAGCTAACCTTGGAGCGTTTAAAGCCTAAGTGTGACATATTCACATTTTTTAGATAGCTTTTTAAAATTAATTTATCTATTTTGAGAGAGCGAGTGGGAGGGACAGAGAGAGAATCCCAAGCAGGCTGGATTGCATGTCAGCGTGTCGCCAGATACGGGGCTCAAACTCAGGAACCGTGAGATCATGACCTGGGCTCAGATCAAGAGTCAGATGTTTAACTGACTGAGCCACCCAGGCGCTCGGACGTATTCACATTTTAACAATCATTTTTAAATACCAGGGTCTTTTTTTACTGGAGGGGTAGACATGTTTTCCCTTCTTCCCTTCTAGGCTCTTTGGCCAGTCTAATAATTAAATTGATTGAAGACAGATTAACAGGAGAAAAAGAGAAGTTGCATAACCTGTATACCTCCTGTATACAGGGAAGAGATGTAGGAAGACTGAGCAACTCCCCAGAATGGCCAAAGCCACCACCTTAAATACCATCTCCAGCCAAAGACCGAAGATGTTGGAGACGGGGAGTCAGTTATGGCAGATAATCAGCAGAGCACAGTGAACCAAGGGTGAGGTTGTTAGGCAGATCTAAATTCTTGCCTTCTCCATTGAGAAGAGTTTCTACAGATTTAGTTGCCGCCTTCTTCCTGCCAGCAGGAGGGAGACGCCCTTCCAAATGGAGATTTCCCTCCTACCTGTAAATGCCCCTTACAAAAGGGTAACTCTCTTTCCAGGACTTCTCTTGTGTCTGTAGTTTCCGAAAGATAGCCGGCTTACAATAATAAATACGCCCAAGCAGCCTATCTTGGGGTGGCAAAATTTGCTCCCTTCCACCACCAAGGTAGATTCTTTTTTTTCCACAATAAATAGCATTGGGTTGCCACGCCCTGCTAATTTCATTTCACATCCGTGTGAATTAAACCCAGAATGATTTTCTGTGTATCGTCTCAATATATGATGTTTACATTTACTACGGGATGAAAACCCTAATGCCAATTTCTTTAAGAAAGGACATGCAACTTTGCTAAAATATTCACTAATATTGATTTGCTGGAGCTTTGGATTGGCATCCTAATTCTTTAGCTGTTTTGAGATTTTAAATACAAACACAGACCTTTCCTCTTTGAGTGTTTCCAAGTGATAGCTGTGAATTAATTAGTTTGAGTCATTTCAATAAACACAAATGTTCCTCTCTAATTTGTAAGCCAAAGAGAAGTTACTTTTGGGGGGGGAGGGGTTTGTTATTCCAGGTTCCAATAGACCATCTTACTTCATGTTGTTTTAGAAATTTGGGGCTCTGAATCGGATTCTCAACCTCTGGATCCAGGGTAAGTGATGGGCTCTCTCCTGGCGGTTCTCAGACATACCCGGAAGGGTGGCGGAACCATAGAGGGCCCAGCAGGAACCCTGGTTGTGGTTTCTGTCTTCATCTTCCCTCAGACAGTTGGAATCCCCAGGAGGGTGGTTAGACTACAGGCTCTTCTGAACCTTTGAATATTTTGCCTCAGTTTCAGAGTCTTCCTCTGTGTGCCGTGAAAACAATCCCACTCACCACTATTGCTAAACGCACAGAAGGGTAGAATTGCACACTTGAAATCCTGAGAGAGTAGACCTTAAGTGTTCCTACCATTCACACAACATGGTCACTAAGCAAAATGGCAGACGTGTTAACATAACTTGACTGTGGTAATTACTCCACAATGCACACGTATACGAAATCACCATTGTACGTCTTGGGAAAAGACCACATTATACAACCTAAATATATACAATTTTTATTTGTCACTCCTACCCCAGTAAAGCTGGGGAAAAAAATTACAAAAGCATAGTTCCCAACACAACTGGCATCGACAGGGTTGGGAAAAGACACAAGTGACGTGAGGTAAACGTTCGGCCCCACTGGTGACGGAAAACGTTCAAGGGTGAGAGCGTGCCCCACCCGTGCGTGCCAGACGGAATGGAGGTTGGGTCACCTCTGGAGTTGGTCCGGTAAAGTGCCTTACCAGAGCTTGTGTGGCATTCCAAGCAAGACTGGCTTTGGAGCCAGTTGTGAAGAAATTTGCTCAGATGATTTTTTTTCCTCTCCCACCCCCACTTCGATGGTTTTGAAGACCCCCCTCTCCCAACTCACAGACACTCAACGGGTTCTCAGGTTCCCTCGGCGACCCAGGGCCTTCTACCAAGTTGCTGCATCCGAGGCAGAACTAACCACTCCAATGCTTCCAGACCCCATCCCAGTGGACCGGAGAGGAGGACCTGAGGGTGTGGATTTTTAAAAACTAATGCAATAATGTAAGAGAAGAAGTACGAGCATCTAGATAGAGTTCCCCGAAACGTACAGGCTTCTAATCGACTGTCATGGGTTATTCACGAAATACAGAGCCAAGTCCCTCTGTGAGGAAGGTACAGCAAGAGAAGATGAAACCATCCTTTGGAAGCTTACTTTCTAAGCTGATTCGAAACGCATGTGTGATAGCTAATTCGCCTTTCGGAGGAAGAACAAATCAGGATGCACCCATCAGGAAGCGTGCAAGAGAGAAAGACGCCATTTTTAAGCGCCCTTCGTTACCAACCAGCCCTTGATTGGCAGCACATTTCTAGAATTACCGAAATTTTCTCCTTAGGGCTATCCTGTTATCCCTTCGAGGTCCAGGAGAACCAAGAAAGTCCCAGTTTCTTCTTCAAGAAGTGGGTGCTTGTAAGTGGAGTCCCAAGGGCTTGCCAAACGCGCGTGATCATGCACGTGTGCGTATGTATTGCTACCGTGTGTGTTTAATTCTTTTTTTTTTAATTAAATTTTTTTTAACATTTATTTATTTTTGAGACAGAGAGAGACACAGCATGAACGGGGGAGGGGCAGAGAGAGAGGGAGACACAGAATCGGAAGCAGGCTCCAGGCTCTGAGCCATCAGCCCAGAGCCCGACGCGGGGCTCGAACTCACGGACCACGAGATCGTGACCTGAGCTGAAGTCGGACGCTTAACCGACTGAGCCACCCAGGCGCCCCGTGTGTGTTTAATTCTTTTAACCCTGCCTCCTCGGCTAGAATATTACTTTTGAAGCACAGCATCTTTTCTTTTTCTGTTTAGAGCGCACACAGCTCTAGACGTGTGTTTCTACTGGGTATGTATTGCCCAGTGCATTATGTAATCTTATGACAACTGAACGACTATGGGCATCACAGGCAAACGCCTGGTCGGTGGCTTTTGTTTCCACAGTCCGAGATTCACAGTCCATTTACTCCAGGGCCTGCCAAGTTCTCAGGCATTGCGTGGTGGCCCTCAAGCACAACAGAAAGCCCTCCAGCTGGTGAACTTTGTCCTAAGTGACTCCTGACCCCTGGCACCTGTCAAAACGTGCCCAGAGGCTGTCGCCTGCCCTTTCCTTCCGCTTCTTAAGCCTTCCCGACAATGAATGTGCTGTCTCTCCTGGAACTCTGTGTGTTGCTACCGTTCTGTTTTAGGAATACAGTGCTGTCTTTTAGGAGGCTCATTAGAAGGAGACAGGAAATCGGGCAATTGAAGATGACTTCTAATCGTGTTCTAAAAATAACGCATCGCTGAAGCCGTCTTTGAAGCCTGGCCTTTAGATGCACGCGCATCCCTTGTCTGGTGTCTGTGAGTCGTGATGAGTAAGGTGCTTCACGCACAGGGACTGGCGGGGTGGTTGGAATGGACGTGGGCCCCATCCCACAGACAGCAGCGGCGTCGCCCTGGGGGCTCGCCTTATTGCCTGTCTCAGCGGATCCCATCTCCCCAGTTTCCTCTTCCCACAGACCTGCACTCTCCCATTTTCCATCTGCCCTGCCTGTTGTCAGATAGCTGTTCTTCTGGAGGCCGGGTGTGGGGGTGGGCACTGGGGATGAGCCCTTCTTCTCCCCAGCACCTGCTGTGTTCTCCGCCAGGCTTTCAAAATGCACGTTCATTTTTCTTCTTCTTTCCCATTCTTCTACCATACAAAGGGTGGCAAGTTCGGTCCAGTCAAGGAAGACTCTTTTACAGAGAATAGATGTTTATTTCTGCTCTCGGCAGTTGGAAGGGGAGGAATAAACAGAGAAAGGAGATGCCGACCCAAGCAGGTGCTTCTGTGCTCGGGGACCGGGTTGGAAACCCCGATACTTGGAGGCGGTACTCAATTTCAAATTAGCGGGTGAAGGAGTTTGGGACAGCCCCACCCAAAATGTGCCACTTCGGCATGTAGGCTATTTAAAATAATTTTTTTTAACGTTTATTTGTTTTTGAGAGAGAGAGAGAGAAAACAGGGGAGGGGCAGAGAGAGAGGGAGACACAGAATCCAAAGCAGGCTCCAGGCTCTGAGCCATCAGCACAGAGCCCGAGGCGGGGCTCAAACCCACAAACCGCCAGATCCCGACCTGAGCCAAAGTTGGACGCTTAACCGACTGAGCCACCCAGTCGGTGCTCTGGCACGTAGGCCATTTTGAGCGGAAGGCACGGAGATCCTGTGGGCTCAAGAGAAAGTCGCCCCTCCCTTAACTACCTGGAAAAATCTAAAAGGGGGATCTTTCCCTGAATAAGGGTTAGTAGCAGGGATAAGTTTTATCTGGGTGACCCATGTGTCTGGCAGGACAAACATCTTATCCCCAAACCTCTGCTCTTGTTACCGCCCCGTGAAGTGCATTCCTTTCCTCTGAAGTCTCAGACCTCGTTGTGCCTGACTGTGGAATTTCCGTGTCCGTGTGAATTCCTCAGACGTACAAGACTGAACTTGATTTTCGCCTATTCATCTGTCTCGTGTCTATTTGATTCCTAGTCCAGCCAGGAGGACCCTGACGGGGACCGGAAATTCTGGCTTCCTAACAGAAAAGCACAGGTATGCCTGGATTCCTGGGACAGAGACCGCCAAGAACTGCTTTCCTGGCAAAGCGGATGCTGGGGCGCACAAAGACCGACTTGTGTGGTGACTGACCCCAGGCAAGCAATCTAACCAGAATAATCTGTCTCCCCGTGGACCCCAGTAGTAGAAGGAGAGCCTTCGCCCCGGCCTTGGGAATGTGTGCCTCCTTTGGGGGCCACGGACCGGCTCGGGGGCAGGGGGCTGGCAAGCCCTGTCCTCAGCCCCCCTTGTGGAGGGGCCCACCCTCCTCAGGGCCCAGGGCCGCACAAGCACGGAAGGACCCTACTTGCAGGCAAAAGCAAGAGCAGCCTGGGCAATCCCTTCACGTTAGTGGCCCTCACTGTGACGGGGGACACAGGGACCGTAAATTCTTGTCTCCACCTATCTGCCATCTTTCATCTCTCTGCCATAAAAAAAAGGTGCCATCTGGGCAAACGAGGAGTATTTCTAGTTTTGACAAGCCCTAGAACAGTGGTGTAGGGAGGGGGTGAAGAGTTCACACGGAACAGAAACTTAGCGCCAAGACGCGTGGCCGTGCGGGACCCGGAACCCACCGTGCGCACATTTACTCTGTCATTCAGTCTTGGGACGGGTCAGCTGAGCACCGCCTTGCCGGGTGTGGCTGTCCCTAAAAGAAAGCCAGTGGGAACGGAGACAGTTGCTTCGTGCAAGGACGTTGATGCCCAGAGGAATTTCCATTCTCTAGAAACAAGTCACATGCTTCTGAACAGCAGCTCTGTGGAGCAGAGCTCCACTTCCTCGGCATGGCATGGTATTATTGTTTAAAAAACTTTTTTTAATGTTTATTTATTTTTGAGAGACAGAGCGTGAGCAGGGGAGGGGCAGGGAGAGGGGGAGACACGGGATCCGAAGCAGGCTCCAGGCTCCGAGCTGTCGGCACCGAGCCCGACGCGGGGCTCGAACCCATGAACCGTGAGATCATACATCAAGCAGAGGCCATGTCTAGGAAGGCATATTTTAGGAGCCTGTGTGCCGGGGTTTCGGGGTCATCAAATCTATTAACGTCTGCTGTAGAGGGGAAGAGAAGCTGACGTTCGTGGCAACCTTCCCGGAAACGATCCCCGCCCACAGGAATGTGTTGAAGGCACACACCGTGACGTACGTTCGGGGTAAGAGAAAGTTGAGGGACAATGGCACAACGTACAGCTTCGGCAGTTCCCACCGGGGAGGGGAAGCGATCTCACCTTCGGCTTGTCTGCCGTTCACACTGAACGTGTTCATTTCCCACGAACAGAGCCATGGGGCGGCCTCACTGTGCCTGTGGTCCCGGGGGCTGGGGGTGACAGTGGGCGGCTGGGACTCTGGTCTGTGGCAGGAACGGGCAGATGCAGACGAGGACGCGTGTGGACTTCTGCCTCTCTGGTGATGGCTTCTCTGCTGGCCAAGTAGGCCCGTCCCTGTCTGCCTGCCTGCAGGCTGCACGGGGCTCCTGTCACTCACCCCCCCGGGCAGAATGGCCAAGACTGGTCTTAGTCCTCATCGAAAAGGGGGTCGATTCAGTTGAATTTCCCACCTGATCACCCCAGATCGCCCGTCTGCTTCATTTTTCCAGAGGCCACGAGCTAATTCTAGTAGACTATTCATCTCACAGAATCAGCTCTCATTAAATGGCTAAAACAGGGTTCACGACCTCCAAGCTACTGACCTGCAAACCCTTTTCTGTGCTCCCTGGGGGTACATAGTAGCCAACCCCGGGGCCTCCGCCCCCTGGCGGCCCTCCTCCCTCCCCGCTCCAAGTTGTGACCACCAACAACGCCTCCAGATACAGTAAAATGTCTCCTTGGGGTGCAGTTCCAGATTTAGCAAATGAAAATATGGGATGCGCGGTCCCACTTGCATTTCAGATCAACAACGAATCACTTTCCTGTGTGTGTATGTCCTATGCAAAACTTGGGACTGTCGGGGAGGAAAACTTTTTGTTTCTTCCCTTCCAGGCTCTTGGGCTAGTCTAATCGTCAAGGTGACACAAGATGTAGTGGGTTGTCACACACAGAGAGTCGGGACATGAGGCTTTTCTTTGCGGGAAGCAGCTTTATTTGTGCCAGCACGGGCTCAGCGGGCTTAGACCCCAAAGGCTGTGCCCAGAGCACGGTGGGGAGTTGCCTTTTGCACAATTTTTGCTCCTGTGTCTCCCATATATGGCAACATACAGTCTGAATGGGCAGTCTATGTCACAGAGCCGTGGGGAATGTCGTGCACGCGCGCATAGCCAGGTGGCCTTCCCTGGTCTTGAGGTTTTTACCACATTCCTTGGGGAGGGGCTCTACCACAAAGACAGATTAACAGGGGAAAACCAAATCTAATTCCCTACGTATGCGAGCTCATCAAAATAGGAGACTCAAAGGAGTCACCAAAGCAGGCAGCTTTTATGCCTTTTCGACAAAGAAACAATTTGTCAAGAATTGACGACAGAAAGGGGTTTGGGCTTAGTAAAGTAGTGAGGAAGTAACAAGGTTTGTCTATACAGCCTTCTTGGCCGTCAGTTCCCTTCCTCTGGTGATACGTACGGGTGCCTTCCGCCCTCCTGGTACAGGAAGGGTACCTTCCACACGGGGTGTATTCCTGCTTTCGGGAGACAAGGAGGGTCGATGTGTCCTTCCTGCGCTGCCTGTTTCGTAAATAACTCTAATATTTTGCTCCCCCTCAGGACATATGTATACCGAAACATTATTTGCCACTTATTTGAAATTCAAATTGAAGTGGGTATCTGTATTTTGCTTTGCAACCTTCTTGGGGGGCAAAACTGCCTGGCCTGAGAGCCGCTAGGTTTATATATTTCCAGTTCAAGAGAGCGAAAGAATCAACCTCTAATTGGAAAAGTGCTGCGTCAGCAAGACGGAGGGTGAAGATATAAATGGCCAACAAGCACATGAAAAGACGCTCGGCCTCACTGGCCATTAGGGAAATACAAGGCAAAAGCACAATGAGATACCATGTTGCGCCCACATCGATGGCTAGAATCAAAAAAAGATGATGCCAAGTGTTGACACAGAAATGGAGCTCTTTGGCGAGTTGTCTCCCAACAAATTCTGCTCTTGGCCCTGCAACAGATACGTCTCTGGGCTCATGAATTGATAAGGGTTTGCCTTTTTGATATGGAGGGAAGAATGCCGCGAGAACGAAGCACAACTCATATTTTTGTGAATTCTCTACAAATATGGCACATTCTCATTGCTCTCTCTCGGACAGATTTTCCTGGTTTCCATCCATCACGCATGCCGCGAAAACAGGGGTTTATCTAAGACAAAAATCTGATCATGTGACCCTACTCCTTGAAAATACTGATGGTTGCCCACGGACGAGAGAAGAGCGCAAACGCCTCTCCTTGGCATTCAAGCCATCCCGCATCGAACTCCAACTCCAACCCCCAGTCCGCGTGTTAATAACAGCTTTAGTGGGATGCGATTCACACACCAAACTGTTCGCCCATGTGATGTGTACAATTCAATGTATTTTAGTAAATTCACAGAGTTGTTCGACCATCACCACAATCGATTTTAGAAAATTTTCGCCACCCTCAAAAGAAACCCAGTACTTATTAGCAGTTGCTTCCATTTCCCCCCAACCCAGTCCGCTCTACCCCCTGGCAAAGAACATGTGACCTCTGGGGGCTGGCTTCTTTCACATCGTGTAATGTTTTCAATTCATTCAGGTAGTACTAGCACATATCAGTACTTCATCCCTTTTTGTGGCTGAATAATATTCCAATATATGGACGTACCATATTTGGTTTCGCTATTCGTCAGTTGATGAATATGTTGGCTATTATTCCAACCAAAAATATAAAGAATGATGTAACAGTCACCCACATATGAGCCTCTGTTTCTGCACTACGTATGGAATATAAGACCCCCAACACAGAGCCTCGCTCCAAACAAAAGCTGGGATAGGAGTCAAGACGTGGTGTCACCCTGGGTGGGAATTCTCCATGGCTGTCACGGAGGGGCTCAACCTTCTGGGAAAGGCAATCCTAAATTAGTGAGGTCTAATCTATACCATTTTTCACATATTTTATTTTTTATTTATTTATTATTTTTTTAATTTTTTTTTTAACGTTTATTTATTTTTGAGACGGAGAGAGACAGAGCATGAATGGGGGAGGGTCAGAGAGAGAGGGAGACACAGAATCGGAAGCAGGCTCCAGGCTCTGAGCTGTCAGCACAGAGCCCGACGTGGGGCTCGAACTCATGGACCGTGAGATCATGACCTGAGCCGAAGTCGGACGCTCAACCGACCAAGCCACCCAGGCGCCCCAATTTTTCACATATTTTAAATCGAGTGGATTGAAATACATTTTAACAGTTTTTGAGAATTTTACTGGGCCTATGCTCAGCTCAGAGGGGTCCCCTGGGAAGTTTAAGGGTAGGTTGGACACACTACACTAAATAGCCTTGTGTTTATACCGTGAAAGATCAGACCTGCGCCTGCCACACGTCTGAAACATTTCCCCTTTTATTTAATATCAGCGTCAAATACATGTCCTTAAACTGTCTCCCATGGTTGTCATCATCCCGTGCTAACCAGTTACCACGTATAGGCTTGATTATCTGTGCTGTCAGCTCAGAGCCCAACTCGGATACTCTGTCCTCCTCTCTCTGCCCCTCCCCCTTGTTTGTGCTCGTGTTCGCGCACGTGCGCGTGCTCTCTCTCTCTCTCAAAAATAAACATAAAAAAACCCCACCTAACTCTAAAGCTAGAGGGAATTTACGCCATTTAAAAAGCTTTAGTCCACTCTCTACTTGTAAAATATCAGCAAGGCTTGTTAAAAGCATTGTATACAAATCGGAACGATCGTTGAAATCAAGATTTCACTTGTGTGGTTTTCTCAATATGGTACAACGAACAACTGAAGCAGGAGGCTTCCGTGTCTATCTCTGTCTGGACTGTGGGAGACCAAGGCCTATAGTGCTCATTTTAGACTGTGAAATGATTCTAGTGATTCTGGCTTGAAAGGCTTTTATAGCTGAAGACAGGAGGAAACAGAGACAAGGAGAAGGGTAGTGACACCAACTGTGGGTCCACATGATTCTAAGATTATTCAATATGGAATAACGACTTCGTTAAAAATAATTCTTGGGGCCTTCCTTTTTCCAGGCGGCCGGGAAGATGGCGGACATTCAGACTGAGCGTGCCTACCAAAAGCAGCCAACCATCTTTCAAAATAAGAAGAGGGTCCTGCTTGGAGAAACTGGCAAGGAGAAACTCCCGTGATACTACAAAAACATCGGTTTGGGCTTCAAGACACCTAAGGAGGCCATTGAGGGCACCTATATTGACAAGAAATGCCCCTTTACTGGTAACGTCTCCATCCGAGGGCGGATTCTGTCTGGTGTGGTGACCAAGATGAAGATGCAGAGGACCATTGTCATCTGCCGGGACTACCTCCATTATATCCGAAAGTACAACCGCTTTGAGAAACGCCACAAGAACATGTCCGTGCACCTGTCCCCCTGCTTCAGGGATGTCCAGATTGGCGACATTGTCACAGTGGGCGAGTGCCGGCCCTTGAGCAAGACTGTGCGCTTCAACGTGCTCAAAGTCACAAAGGCCGCTGGCACCAAAAAGCAATTCCAGAAGTTCTGAGACTAGACGTCTGTCCACACCCCCGAAGAAAATAAAGTTATTTTCCCAGTCATGGAAAAAAAAAAAAAATAATAATAATTCTTGGGGCACCTGGGTGGCTCAGTCGGTTAAGCGCTCAGCTTGATTTTGGCTCAGGTCATGATCTCACAGTTCATGAGATCGAGCCCCGCGTCGGGCTCTGTGCTTACAAACGTGGAGCCTGCTTGGGATTCTATCTCCCCCTCTCTCTGCCCCTCCCCTGCTCTTGCTCTCTTTCTCTCTCTCTCACACTCAAAATAAATAAATAAAAATTAAAAAAAAACCCCACAATTCTTGGGGCACCTGGGTGGCTCAGTCGGTTAAGCGTCCGACTCGGGCTCAGGTCATGATCTCGTGGTTTGTGAGTTCAAGCCCCACATCATGCTCTGTGTTGACGGCTGCGAGCCTGGATCCAGCTACAGATTCTGCGTCTCACTCTCTTTCTGACCCTCCCCTGCTCCCACTCTGTCTCTCTCTCTCTCTCTCAAAAATAAACATTAAAAACATTAAAAAACAAGATAAAAACAAACAGTTCTTAACAAAAACTTAGTACCATTAAGTTCCTACAACGTTCAAGGCCCTGGGCGCTCCTGGGTGAAGCAGGTGCGTTATATTCACTGCTCTCCTGGTTGGTTGTGTTGGCACCGTTGAGCTCGAGGACTAAAAGAACAGAGGTAAAGAGGGAGGCTGGTAAGTTACCTTCTACATTCTAAGAACCTGAAAACCAGCTTTTCAAAAATTAACACGTGAAAGCTTGGGAACAAGACCGTATTCTTTTGTTTGTATATTCCCCAAACAGAAATGAGAAACGGAGAAGTAACATTTGCAGCGATCGCATCGGTGGGAAGCGAGTTCACTTAAGCAATATTTGCAGCGATCGCATCGGTGGGAAGCGAGTTCAGTTAAGCAATATTTGCAGCGATCGCATCGGTGGGAAGCGAGTTCAGTTCAGTCGGTAGCTGGTCGTGTCCACTCGTGAGGGGAGAAAGGTGCTAAGAAATCATGTCATCCGGCCTTGAGGCGTGTAAAGGTCTGAGTCATCCAGACCCGATGTGCTTTCTCTCTTCAAAGATCTCGCAGATGAAACCGCAGCTTAAGTAGGTGAGCAGGACGTTTCAACCAGGAATTTAACTCCTTACCCAGGCTTCGTTTTTTTGCCCACTCTCCAGATGATTTACCATGTTATCCTCCCAGCTAAGAGAGAGAAAACAGGAACACGGAGAGTCAAAGTTCGAGCTGTCTTTTGTTAAAAATGAAATTCCATGGGGCGCCAGGGTGACTCGGGTGGTTAAGCATCTGATCTGACTTTGGCTCGGGTCATGACCTCACCCTCCGTGAGTTCGAGCCCCACGTCGGGTTCTGTGCTGGCAGCTCGGAGCCCGGAGCCTGCTTCGGATTCTGTGTCTCCCTCTCTCTCTGGCCCTCCCCTGCTTGCGCTCTGTCTCTCTCTGTCTCAAAAATAAATAAACATCAAAAAAAAAATTTTGGTAATGAAATTCCAAACTTACATAGTGTTATGTGTCGGATGGACTCTAAAAAAAAAAAAAAAGAAAGAAAGAAGTTCCATTTTGTTGAAGGGTAGTTTTGCACCAGGTTCTCTCCGTGGTGAGTCTTTGTTACTCTGTTTCTCTAAGAAAGTGATATAATAATGGTAATATGGCCGAGCCTGTGTATAATAATACCCAATATATAAATAATAGGTGTATACTATTTAATAATATTTGAATATATTAATATTTAATTTTAAAGTGCTTTTCAGCGCACACAGAACCTCTCCATATTTTATTCATTTAATCCTCAGCAACCTCCTAAGGCTTATCTCACAACCCAAGTATTCAGGTACTCCAGGGACCAGCAAACTGCCCTCCTTGGGGCAAATCTGGGCAGTCTCTTGCTAATGTATTGTTCTCAAGCTAAGAATGGTTTTAGCATGGTGAAATGGTTAAAAAAAAAAAAAAAAAGAATATTCCAGGACACATGAAAATTACATGAAATTCAATTCCAGTGCCCATAAAGTTTTATTGAAACACAGGATGCCCATCTGTTTATGTAAGGTCTATATCTGCTTGTCTGTATCTGCTTTCGTGCTACAATGAGTAGTTGTTGATGAGGTTTGGGGGTGATGGTGAGGTTGGGAGCTGACAGCCAAGAAAGAATTCTTAATGACGTCCTTGGTGCAAAAAGGTGATTTTATTAAAGCACAGGGACAGGACCTGAGGGCAGAAAGAGCTGCACTGGGGTTGCGAAGACTGACTGTGGACTTGGGGGAGGTAAAGGCAAAAGGGAGGCCTCTAGAAGGACTTTGATATGCTAAAGAGGACTCCTAAGATGCCTGAGGACTTGTTGTTAAGCTAAGGTTGTTTTTCCTCTAGGAAGGCATTAACACCAGGACGGGCAGGGGGTTCCTGGAGAAAGGACTCTGTATTTGCCTCAAGTATTTGTCAATAGGCTGCAGGTGATAAGGAAATTTAATTGTACCCGCCATTTCCTTCTTTTTTGTTTTGTTTTTTAATGTTTTTAACGTTTATTTATTATGGAGAGACAGAGACAGAGCAGGGGCAGGGGAGGGGCAGAGAGAGGAGGAGACACAGAATCCGAAGTAGGCTCCAGGCTCCGAGCTGTCAGCACAGAGCCCGACGCGGGGCTCGAACTCACAAACCATGAGATCATGACCTGAGTTGAAGTCTGACGCTTAACCGACTGAGCCACCCAGGCGCCCCAGTACCTGGCATTTCCTTCTTGCCTTTGTTCCCCACATCACTGAGGAGGGGAAGGTGATGTTAGGGCTCCAGGAAATCAATTCTATGCGTTTCTGGAGATGAGGCTATTGATAAGATTGTCTTTTCCTTGTAATTTTCTAAGATATTTCTAAACTGATGGAGACTCCAGGCTTGCATGACTGTGACCTCTATCCGTTAGCCATTTGTTCCCTTTCCTTTGTTCTGGGGTAGCTGGGAGTGTCTGAGGAATAGCACACACATCCTGCCTTGGGGGGGGGGGGGCGGGCAACTTGTGCTTCGTCCTCAGCTTGCTTTATGCTTCCTCATCAGTTGTGGCAGAGATCACATGGTGTGCAAAGCCTAAAATATTTACTGTCTGGCCCTTTACAGAAAAGGTTTACCAACTACTGCGAGCATTCAACCTCAACTGTGCCGCTGGAGGTCTTTTTACTGGATGGGAGTATGGAAAACAACACTAAAAGAAAGATCATCCACGGAAACTTGGCACTGACCTTGCCACTTTGTCAAAAGTGCAATCGACCCCCTAAGATGGTTTCACTCATAGGGTCATGGTCTTTTGCAAACAAGAGAGCACGGGCTCAACAATTATTATTGTCACTCCGTGTTCCCGAATATTATCGAAACATTTTAATTATTTAGAGCCTCAAAAAAAAAAAAAAAAAAAAGAGAGAGAGACCTATCAATTCAGAATCATCAATATTTCAGGAAGCATTACGGAATTTTTCATACGCAACTGTCCATCGCAACTGTTGAGACTGCCTTGAGCATGCTATTTTTCTGGGGATAATCAAGTATGCATACTTCAGTAATCTCAGCTGGGAACTTTGCCCCAAGCTTAACCCTCACCCTGCCTCACCCAGGATTCGAAATACTTCCCCATTTGCTGCAGCGATGACCCGCACAGCATCCTCAGAAAATGTGACATGAAAATGGCTTCCTAAAAGTGAGGGTTTTTCATTCGAACCCGAGGAAACTCCTCTGCCCGTCCCTGCTGCCCCAACCTTCTGTCTTCCTTTCCCCAACACCTCAAAAGCAAACCCTGCGGGTCATTACCATCATTCAGCCCCGGCTTTGGCCTTTGGGGATACCTTTGTAGTTCTGCTCAAGGGACGATTTTCCTGAGATGTAAGTTCACTGAAGTGTGAAACAAAGATATTCCTCTGGGTTTACTTTAGAAGTTTTCTAACTTCTAGCATTGATATTTAGGTTCATCCATCCTGATTCCTCTTAAACTTTGTGCACATGATAGGAGAGTCAAGGTTCTTAGTTTTCAAAGTATGGGCATGTAGGTATTAGTATTTGTATTCCTATTATTTTGATTATGGAATCAAGACTTGAGGCGGCTTTCTCTGCCCCCGGGTCCTGTGCTTTAATAAAACCACCTTTTTGCACTGGGGAAAAAAAAAAAAAAAAAGAATCAAGACTTGAAAAAGCCAAGTGTTTGGCCCCAGTCACCTGATCGTCTGGGTGACTCCAGAATCCATGTTCTTTTTCTGTCATCATAGCACTTTCTGTATCAGTTGTAAATGTGACAGAACATTGCCGATGCCTCTCATGTTGTCCTCTTCCTCCTAAGCAGACGAGAACAGCATGTTCCTCCGCTGTCTCCTTGGACCCTTTTCTGTCTCACATGTGTCTGCCCCAACTCCGATCATCAATGCCCTAATCTGGCCATGATGACCTTTCAAAGTTGATAGCATATTAAATTCAGTACAATGAAAACAAGAAGAAAAAAAAAAAGACCCCTGACGACACAGCGTCAGTCAAGAAAATGAGCATCTTTCTGCCAGAGATGGAGGTGACAGACACTAATTAGACATTAAGAGTTTCCACGGAGATCATGTTAAGGCAGATAGCTGCCTAGGACAAAAGACTCAGGGCTGTGAGAGGACGAACAGTGAGGGCGGAAGTTTGAGGATTTTCAGATCCCAACATGATGCCCGCAGATGTCTGTGCTGATCCTGGTTTGGGAAACCCGGCATTAGAAGTCAAACATGTTGGGGCATCTGGTTGGCTAAGTCGGTTGAGCGTCTGACTTTTGATCTGGGTTCAGGTCATGGTCTCACGGTTCGTGGCATCGGGCCCCAAATGGGGATCTGCGCTGACAGCGCGGAGCCTGCTTGGGATTCTCTCTCTCCCTCTCTCTGCCCCTCCCCTGCTTGCGTGTACTCTGTCTCTCTCTCTCAAATAAATACACATTAAAAAATAAATAAAAGGCAAACACATCACATAAGCAGACCATGTGGCACCAATGCAATCATCAAGCGAAATGCAAAGGTGGACCTTGAAATTGTACATGGTTTTAAGATAGTTGACCAGAGAAGTCAGAATATGCTTGCGTTGTTACATTTTTAAGACAGACTTGGAAATGGACAAAATTTAACGATTCCCGTAGAGACGTTAGGGATCTCTGAACATATGTCCTTGGACTTCATCTGAGTGAAACCTCCTAATTAAGGAGGAGCAGATTACAGAGTAATCCGAGCAGCAGAAATGAAAGATGGGAAGGCCTGGCGAGATGTGGTGAATCAACGTTCCAGTCTGTTCATTCCTTCAAAGATGAGGTCTTTAGAACCTAAGGGAGGTAGGGGCAGGGGAGGGAAGCCTTCCCCACCCTCAAACTAGCAAAGTCCCGTCTTGATTCCACCAGAGTTCTGTTCATCGCTCTGGTCTGTATGAGATCACACAGACTGGGGAGGCCAAGGGTCATACCCTCTGCCAGCTCAACGGAGTTGTCTGGCCAGGATTGGTTGGCCACAGACTGCTACCCACAGACAGCTCTTGTATCCTGCCATACACCTGAATAAACATAGCTAACTTTTAAGGCACTATATCTGTTATATATAAAAGGAACCTTGTTAGGTGGTCATTACCTGTGAAGTCTCATATTTTTCGCTCAAAAGTCTATTCACTATGGTTGTGACCAAGTAAATCGCTTGATTATGCATGCGAGCGAGCCTTCAGCAAGCTTTCACATTTTAGCTGTGCACCATCATGGACTTCGCATTTTTCATGCTGCGATAGCCATCCTAGTCAAGAAGCCTAGGGCTTTGGGGAAAATGCTCCAGGAATGGAAGACAGAGAGAGGTACTCCTGTCTCCTCTCGGGAAGACAAAAGCCATTTCATTGTTTAAGAGCCTCACTGGCTCTCCTTCGTTTCCCTGGTTACGCTCAATATTTTGGGTTAATGGATGAGAAGGCCGGAGGCTCTTGCTAATATGCTGACCTTTTTCAATCAATCCATTTGGCTGCAGGCATTTGCGCAGTCAATTCTCTCTGCCCTGCTCCTTAACATCCTATCTCGATGAAACGTCTGGCTGTATTCAGTTAGATGCTTCTTTCCTCATCAATATGCCAACCTTGCACGCTGGCCTGCAAGGCACGTTTACATGCAACAATTATTTTAACCCTGATGGCTTAAAATTTCCCGATAATTGCCAAATCTCTTAATATTTCAAATATCTCTCTGTTCTTATACCTACAGGAAGTGATATTTTAGTCTGGGCAATAGACCTATTCTTAGACAAGTAAGGTTTTTCATTACAGTCAAGATTGGTTGACCCATCTTGTATCGCATAGGCTGGTGCAAGATAAAGTCTTAGAAATTAATGACTAGCGTGGATTTCTCCCTCACTCCCACCCTTTTATTTCATTGTTTGAAATCATGGGTGCCTGTAGTATTGTTTATCATGATAGAAGTAGATTTTATAACCCCTACGTTTTAAACCTTGAATTTTTTTCAATGCATCATAAACTAGAGCAGTGCAATTCACATTGACTTTAATGGGAGTCAGGCATTCTGGTTCTAGTAAAAAAGTACACGGATGTGGAAATAGACAGTAGGTATAGGTCTTCGTTCCCTACTTAGAGCCTGGAAGTTCCTGAATGAGCTACTTCAACTCAGAAACAATTCACTTACGCCCTTAAACTAAAATTTGAACACCTGTAAAATATTAACTTATCCTTAACGCCACATAAAATGCCATAAAAGCATATGTAACAAAACATTAAAGAATTTCAACGAGAAGGTCTTTAAAGATGTACAGATTGATTGTTACTAGGACACCAGGTGGAAAGAATGGTAATGAATAAAGCACACTAGTTGTCATTAAAACTCGTGTAAGTAGGAACCAGGGTAACAAACGCTATTTAGATTTGCGCACAGCATTGCAAATGTTTACTGAATTCTTGAGCCTGCTTTTCCAGGCAATTCAACAGGAAGGGAGTAAGGTGAGAAAGTAACGATCCTCTGGAGATTTGAGAGGTTTCAGAAGCCCCTGAAGAGATCTGCACACAGTGTGAGAGGTCTCAGGTGATGAAGGTAGGTGGCAACGTAGTAGGTAGGGGAGCTTGGCCGGGCCAAGTTGTGAGAACTCGGAAGGAAGAACGGAGACAGAGCCACTTCCTAAGAAACCACAGGAAGAGAACAGGTGCCCAGGTACTAGGACTAGGATGAGGCAGCAAACCAAAACAGTCTCAGCACTCTCTCTGACTAGGGACTTGATTTTTCCAGAACGCGGAGTAATGCTGAATCTACACTCGGCTGCCGAGGGTTCTGAGTTCGGTTTTGGGAGGCTGTTAACGGCTGATATTTGTATGGTGTCTTCCCCCTCGCCAACCATGCGGAGCAGGCACTATGTACCCATCGTATAATGAGGCCACGGACTCAGAGAAGTTAACAGCTCTAAACGTCACTCTCATATTGCTCGTTGTCTCCCCAATATTCATTCTTCCCTTCTTCTTTAGACAGAGCCCTGATATTTTTCAGGAGGCCAACGCAACCAAAAGAGCATATTGTCTTCTCCCCTAGAACGTGGATGCGATGGCAGCAACTGAAGCAGCCATCTTGTGACACTGAGGATGAAAGTCAAGTTTCTATGAGAGTGGTGAAGCAGAGAGGACTCTGCCCAGTGACTCTGTTAAGCCACCACACCAGCCTGGATTGACCGCCTGTGGACTGTCCCATATGAGAAGATAAACCCTGGGTACTATCTTGAATCAACTGGCCTATTCATAACGGACACAGTTGCATAGCTAGGCATTCTAGAGCTGAGGTTTGAGCGTATTCCAGACACAGGAATTTTGTTCTTTCTACTCTGGACAGGTACTTGGGCAGGTCTTTTAAAGACTGTATTTCTTCGTTTGTTAATTTTTAAAATTATTTATTTTATTTGATTTTGATTCAACAATTCTATACATTACTCAGTGCTCATGATAAGTGTCCTCTTAATCTTCTCCTATTTTACCCATCCCCCATCCCCTCCCTTCTGGTAACCCTCAGTTCTCTGTAGTCAAGACTCTGTCTTTTTTTTTTTTTTTAATTGACGGTATTTAAATGGAGGAAAATCAACTTAACACCACTCAAATAGTTTCTTAAATACTTCGTGGAGAGCACAGACATTACTGGTCTTATGAAAGTCCTCTAGTAGAAAATTGTTTTATGTTCTGTTCTTGGTTTTGAGGCTTAAAGGGGTTCACGCTTTTTCTTCTGTGGTTGCACATTTAAAGAATTTCCCCTTCTTATCTCTTGTGAGTCCGGCTGGTATTTTTGTCAGGTAGTTGCTGTGTCTGGATTGTGTGGAACAGACGCACGCACGAGGCCAGTGTGGTCTCCTCACCCCGCCACCTAATACATGACTCACAGCTTTCCAGGAACGGGGGAGGCAGGCTGGCCACCCAAGCCTGACCCGACTCATTTCCAGCAATGGTCAGAGCTCCATGGTGCCACATGCATTCGAGCAGGCATTCCTTGAGAGCCACATGCTAATCCTTTCTAGATACGAACACTAAACCACCCATGCCTATGGTACCTGTGGTCTCTGAACTCTGCTTTTGGAATGGGGTTGGGGATATTAAGTGTGCAAGTTTGAGACACTGCCAGATGGCGGTTGACTCCTTTCCATGGCCTTGTTTAATATTGTTTTTAAGCCTGTATCACAAGGTGTCCCTTTATGCACTCTTGGATGCAGAAAAGGTTCTTGGGTACAAGAACCTTCGGGTTCTTTAGTCACGAGGTACAAATCAATGGTCGTCTTTTCCCTTCACAATAGGAAATTCTTGACTCAGCCCTTCTAGATCATCTCCAACATAATACAGAAGGTTAATAAGAACTTGACTCTCATCCTCAATGTCACAAAATGACTGCTTCAGTTGCCGCCATCACGTCCACATTCTAGGGGAGAGGAAGGTAAAAGGAAAAAAGGCAAAAAGAGGCACAACCCATTCTTTTTTAAGGAGCCTCTCTGGGAGTGCTGCCATAATCTTACAGGATGGTTTATCTGCTTTTTAAAAATTTAGTTGTTTACTCTCTGTCTTGTCTTCACAAGCCATACCTTTTAACCCTTTCACCCTGTGTCATTAGTCCTTTATTTTAACAGACTTCCAGGAATATTCAGTGAGTGTTTCAATCTACAGTTCTGCAAGACCTTCTTCTCCTATATATCCATAAACGTAACCATTTTTACATATCAGTCTGTACTAATGATACATTTGTAACTCATGAGATCCAATAAGGATTATGCAAGATTCTGCCAATTTATTTTTTGTCTCCAAGGGCTAGATAACAGGACAGGCTCTTTTTTTCCAAAGCTCCCTTTAGAAATCCAATCCTCTTTTCCTGCAATTTAAACTCCTTATCTATTACTATCTTTGTTTTCTATAATAGCCATTCTCATAGATACTAAAGAAGATGTGGTGTATACACACACACACACACACACACACACACACACACACAATGGAGAATTACTCGGCGATCAAAAAGAATGAAATCTTGCCATTTGCAACTACATGGATGGAACTGGAGGGTATTATGCTAAGCGAAATTAGAGAAAGACAAATATCATATGACTTCACTCATGTCAGGACTTTAAGATACAAAACAGATGAACATAAGGGAAGGGAAGCAAAAATAACATAAAAACAGGGAGGGGGACAAAACAGAAGAGACTCATAAATATGGAGAATTGAGGGTTACTGGAGGGGTTGTGGGGGGGGGGATGGGCTAAATGGGGAAGGGGCACTAAGGAATCTACTCCTGAAATCATTGTTGCACTAGATGCTAACTTGGATGTAAAACAAAACAAAACAAAACAAAACAACTTTCAGAAGGTAAAGAGTTTCCTGTGAGGCATAAAGGTACCAGATTATATAAGCAGGATTCTGATCATTAATAAGTTACTTGCTTCCTTGAAAATTCCAACCACCTTTGTGAACACGTTTCAAATTACATACATCCAGTGAGGTGGGGAAGGAAGCCAAGGGGTGAATTTAGTCTAGCCAAATTCCTGCCACAGGCTCTTACATTCAAGCACTTTCTCTCATCAGGTAGAGAGGCTAATTTAGTTTTTTAAATGATAATTTTCATCAAGCAAATATAATATACCACGAATTTCACTATTTTAATAAGCTAGGTAGTGTTAACACACACACACACACACACACACACACACACACACACACAACAGGGGCACCTGGATGGCTCAGTGGGTTGAGCGTCCTACTTCGGCTCAGGTCATGATCTCATGGTTCATGAGTTCAAGCCCCACATCGGGCTCTGTGCTGACAGCTCAGAGCCTGGAGCCTGCTTCGGATTCTGTCTGCCTGTCCCTCCCCTGCTCACGCTGTGTCATCTCAAAGATGAATAAATGTTAAAAAAATTAAAAACAAAAAAACCCCATAACGGGTCCCCAACTTGACACCTAACCTAATTGTAGTTTCAGGCTCTTCCAGGAGGGGAATTTAAACAATCATTCTGGAATTTCCTGAGGAGTGCTGGTGAGGTAATCTGCTTCATAAGACCCCCTATCCTTCCCCCTAAGGGAAGGTGACCCTGCTCAAACCAATTCTTTTCTTTTGCTAATAATTTCCTTGTTCCGCTTCATTTCTGCTTATAAAAGCCTTGCTCTCTTTTATTTGTTAGGTGGGGTACAGCCCCATCTGTGGATCACGATAAAGCCAACTAGATTTTTTTTTTTTTTAACGTTTATTTATTTTTGAGACAGAGAGAGACAGAGCATGAATGGGGGAGGGTCAGAGAGAGGGAGACACAGAATTTGAAACAGGATCCAGGCTCCGAGCTGTCAGCACAGAGCCCGACGCGGGGCTCGAACTCACGGACCGCGAGATCATGACCTGAGCCGAAGTCGGCCGCCCAACCGACTGAGCCACCCAGGCGCCCCTAAAGCCAACTAGATCTTTAACTTGGTTGAATTTTTGTCCTTTAACATTAGCAGGTACCTTTTTTTAAAACAAAAACAAGTTTAGAGAAAAGCCATTCACCACCTCACTTTTAGCAACAAAATAATTGGATTGAAAAGAACATGAAACTTTCTGAGCAAATGAGTTCCAACAATTGCTCTGTGATTCATGAAATACGAGTGGGCCGTTGAGAAATACGCCCTCTGATTGATGAACCTTATACCGTGCTGGCTGTTTCTTACGGCTGCTCTTCTGGAAGGAAATCTATTGCTGAAGGAAGTACACTGAAATGGTGAACAAACTGCGCAGTAGAAGGTGCTAGAATTACGAGGGTCACTCTGCAATGGAATGAAACGTCTAGTTCCCAAGCACGCTTATTGGGAGAAGAGGCAAGGCATGAAATCTTAGGAAGGAAGGGCCGCCGAGATGGATAGAATCATTAAGGAGGCGCTTCCGGATGGTATGTCGAACAACTCTTGAGTCCTTCCACAAACCAACGTGACGCTGTCTTAACTTTCCAGTGGGGGAGAGGGGAAGGCCGCAGGTGTTTTTAGAAAGCTACAAAACTTGCACTTGTTTTTTCAAAATTATCATTCCCCCTTGATAGTCCCCTCCCTAACTTCCTTCAGAGAACCCTGTCCCCCAGCCCCTCTGGTCCTTATTTGTCAGGGCTGTAGCCTCACACTTATTTGTGTGTTACTTGATTTCCTGGCTTCCCCACCAGAGTGTAAAGTAAGCCTCATGAAAGAGGGGACCGTGTTGGTCTCTCCACTGTTTGACCCCCGACACCCATCATGATGCAGGCTCGGTCAATATTCGCTGATCGAG
The DNA here is from genome assembly GCF_018350195.1 of Panthera tigris. Classification (NCBI taxonomy): domain Eukaryota; kingdom Metazoa; phylum Chordata; class Mammalia; order Carnivora; family Felidae; genus Panthera; species Panthera tigris. The sequence continues at coordinate 9,978,845 of NC_056677.1, read as the reverse complement.
TGAATGCTACTTCATGAAGCAGGACGCTAATACAGAGACATCTTGACCTTCTAGATTAAGAGGAATAAAGGCGATATATAATTTTAATTTAAAAATAAGCAATTTATTATGTGCTAGTACATCCAGTGGGTGACAGATGGAGCCCTGGGCAAAATAGTGAAGGTGACCTCACGCTCCCTTTTGTTTTCTTCAAGCTTTTCCTTCCCTTCAAGGACTTGGGCCTCCCCATCTCTCTAGTTTATCAAAACCTGCTTTGATAAAAGCAGGGGTGTGGCATCAGTTGTTGAAACGTGGTGTGCCCTTCCCTCAAGGTGTTACCTGTCGCTGTTTCCATTTAAGTCTTGTGGAGAAAAGGCAGATTTTTAAGATCTACGAAAGAGCCCGCTCGCGGGGGGACAGAGACCTCAGGCCACCAGCCATGTGTTGCTGATGCTGTGACATCCTGGGGCTTTGCTGACCCTGGAGGGGCCTTGGCACGATTAGGGCAGGGGAACAGTGGCCGAGACTCTAAGAGCCTAATAAAGGAGGGGGTTGGGGTGTGCTCTCTAGATGGCAGGTGAAAGGTCCATTTGCAGGCAAGTAGTGTATTAGGTCTAGGGATTGGCTAGGCCTGGGAGGGACAGGCCTTCCGAGCTCAGCAAGGCCCCAAGATGTCAAACCATCAGAGACACAGAAAACGCAAAGGCGTGATTAATATAGCTAGAACTGGAAATAGCAAGGAAAGGGCTTCTCTGGTGCCTCCAGAAAGCAACACCGGCCTGCTGGCCCAGTGAGATCCGTGTTGGACTTCTAGCCTACAAAACTGTAAACTAAGGGGCGCCTGGGCGACTTAGTCTCCTTGGATTCACTTCTCACTGAAGGCTAGACCCAAATGCAGCCCTTCTGGGACAGAATGCCACTGGGGTAAAGAAACCCTTACTAATGGGGCACCTGGGTGGCTCAGTTGGTTGAACGTCTGTCTGACTCTTGATTTCGGCCCAGGTCATGATCTCACGGTTCGTGAGTTCGAGCCCCGCATCGAGCTCTGTGCTGACAATGTGGAGCCTGCTGGGGATTCTCTCTCTCTCTCTCTCTCTCTCTCTCTCTCTCTCTCTCTCTCTCTCCCTCTCTGCCCCTCCTCTGCTCACTCTTTCTCTCAAGAATTAATACATAAAAACAATTAAAATAATTTTAAAAATTGTAAAATAATTTTTGTAGTGTTTTAAGTCACAAGACGTGTGGTAATTTGTCACAACAGCAGAAGGAAACCAATACGATCCTTCAGCTTTCACCTGCTAATTTTAGTATTTGTCGATTCTTGCCTAAATTATTATTTTGATGATTTTCCTCATTCCATTGCTCCTTCTAGTTAAAAGCTGACCTCCTATTACTAGGATAAGCTGCTTCTCCCTTTACCTTTCATTCACTTATTTGTATCCATATGGACTCGTGGTTTCTTATTTTGTCCAATAGATGATAGTCTCATTTTCATTATTCATTTTGATGCTCAAACGTTCCCTGATTCGGTCAGTAGGAATACTTCCACGCTCACTTCTGTGTCTTTTTGACACATCCATTGGGGAAATTTCTTGGGAGATATATTTAGGGGGAAAGTGTCATGAAATTTGCAACATCCTTTCAAATGGGTCAGCAGGAAAAGGCAATATTTTTGCATAATTTATGTGTGTGCATATATACGTATATAGGACTCTGTCTGTCTATATGTTTAGAGAGAGAAAGAAAAAGGGCAGTAACTATGGTAAAATGTCAATATGGTCAAATCTAAGTGGAGGATACACAAATATTTATTGTGTTATTCTTTCAATTTTCCTGCATGCTTCAAATTTTTCACACTAGAGTTTTAGGGAAAGCAAAAACATAAAGAGAAACAGCCTTTAAAAAATAGCTGATCCACGTTCCTCAAAATATGGTTGGGTATATGGCATACACTCAGGGCTGCGTTGTCTTTCCCTTAGGTCTCGGGTACAAGAAGATTAATTTTTTACATTAACATTTCTATGTGTCAGCTTAAATCTGGCCTCTGCAATTCAATTAAGTAGCAAGTTTGGCCATAAAGTGCCTAAAAGCAGCGATGACCTCATTAAAATGTGTAAACACTGCTTCTCCGATCTCATTTACACGTTATTTGTTTTTATGGACAAAGTTATTTTATAATCCAACCCCTGTCTCAATCACCGTAAGTTTTAGATGAGTAATGGCCCATAAAGGGGGTTTTAATACGTAGAGTTTGTGGAAATGTGCATTCCGGTGAAAACCTAACCAAAGGAGAATGAAAAAGCAATGCGAAGCTTATTATACGATTTGACGTGTTTTCTACCCCATTTTTCAGAGCCGTTTATACGTGCGCGCCTTATGCATTTCTAATCATTAAGAGTTGGCAGGTACAGAGTTGATATGGGGTGCTGCAAGAAAGCCAAGTGGTGAGCCACTCAGGCAGGGGCCCTGCGGTACTTTTTAAATAAGCCCATAAACTCTTTGAAACTTCTCCCCTTCAAAATGTGGAGACTAATCCCCCCCCCTTCAGTGAGGACTAGACTTAACGACTCCCTTCTAAATCATAGAATATGGCAGAAGTGACCTTGTGTGGCTTCTGAGATTCCATGGTGTCGGCATGGCGGCCTCCTCCTTGCTCTCTCTCCCGTGGCTTAGCTTTCATGTCATCAGGACAGTGCAGCAACCCTATGGAGGGTCCAGTGGTGAGGAAATGAGGTCTCCTGACGGCAGCCATGCGCCATCTTGGAAGTGGGCCCGCCAGCCCTAGTCAAACCTTCAGACGCCCGCAGTCCCAGCTGATGAGGGCGCATAAGGCAGGCTGACAGGCCGCAAACACCACCCCCCACCTCCCAAGAACAAAGGAAAGGGGGAAAACAAATGGTGAACTGATAGAGATCATAGTCCTGCAGGACCTGAGTCTCCATCACCCCTCCACAGGGATGTGAGGAACAAAGGCAGAAGGAAAGGGCAGAACTCAATTTCCTTAGAACCTGCAGCCCATTGACAAATACTTGAGGCTGGCAGAGTAGAATGTTTCTCTAGAAACTCCTTACTGTCTTCATGCTAATGCTTTGCTGTTAATGCTGTGCGACAGGGAAAACCACCCTAGCTTGACAATAGCTGGGCCTCTAGTATCCTGGGAGTCTTCTTTAGCATATGAAAAACTCACTGGAAACTTCCCCTAGGCTTTACCTCCCCTGGCCCCATAGAATATAGCCAGTCTCTCCTGGGGCAGCTCTTCCTGCCCACGGGTCCTGTCCCCCCCACCCCCACCCTGTTTTAATACAGTCCTCTTTTTGCACCAAAGACATCTTCTTGGCTGTCCGCTCTGGACCCCATGAACCCCACTGTCACCCTCAACACCTCATCACCAACCAACATCTTGATTGCAACCCCATGGGAGACCCTCAGATGGAACCACCTGGATTCCTGACCTCCAGATTGTGAACTAATTAAGTGTCGATTATTTTGAGCCAGAACGCTTTTGGATAATTTGTCACCAAGGCAACAGATCACTAATACAGGCCCTCCCAGCCTCATTATTTGGGCTCATTCATCATGCTTCAGGGCGTGGGAATTTTCTTCCTCTTATCCACCTGTCCGAGAGCAGTATAAGGCTTCATACGAGAAAAAGCACACAAAAGCCATTTCCCCAGTCCGTCGGTATGGGTGGATGTTACATAGGATTCTTCATCTTCCTGCTGAGTCTAAAGGGTTTTTGTTGAAATAATTTTCTATTTGGGTTACGAGCACCGCTTGGCCGGTATGTTTTTCTGGTGGCAGAAAGTCCCTTAGGAAATTAATAAACCCAGAATCTCCAACCCACTTAAGAAAGGATCCAATTTAATCCTATAACAATCCTATGACGTAGGTACTTGTTGCCTGCTCTCAAAGCTGAAGGAATTAAAATATCATACTTTAGGGAAACACACAAATTTGGGGGGAATATTCAAGTCTGGGGGTTTTCCTTATAATGATCCAATGACTTCTGTAGAGGAGACAAAGCAAGGCACTGAGAAGAGACGTAAGTGATAAAAGGCACTGAGGGCAGGGAGAAAGGTGCTCTCCTTGTTCCAGAATGAGACCTTCTTGAGGATTACTTTGGGAAAGGCTGTTTGAAGGCCTCATCGAGTTGGCAGGGACCTCCCGCCCCAACTCCCTTGAGGCCTTGGAAACCCAGCCAGGTTGTGCCTAAACAATGGGCCTCCCCATTGCTACTTTACTTTGAACTTCTGCCTGCTTTGAAGACAGCAGCTGAAGTTACTTAAGGGACAAAAGTTGCTTATCTCTAGGTTGTCAAAGACGCTGGGCCGTGGTCAATGGAAAGGGCCCTTCGGAGGTGAATGGACCCAACTTGCCTTCTTTGGGTACTTCCACAAGTGAAGGGTTCTCTTTGGTAAACATCTATAATTCTTCTCAATCGGCATCGAGTTTGTGAATACAAACTCTTCAGCTCTAAAAGATCTAAACTACTTTGTTTTCCTTGGCTCTTCCTGGAAATAATCAGGGGAAAATGATGTATGGCTGTTTGTGAATAATTCCCTTCTAGATCTGGAAGTCATTGAAAAAATACAGCAAGGGGTTAACTGTCTGCCTCTTGATATCAGCTCAGGTCATGATCTTACAGTTGTGAGATTGAGCCCCGTGTAGGGCTCTGTGCTGGGTGGAGCCTCCTTGGGATTCTCTCCCTCTCCCTCTCTCTCTCTTCCCCTCCCCTCCCCCACTCTTTCCCTCTCAAAATAAATACATAAACTTAAAAAAAAATACAGTGAAGCCCATATGTGAAAAATAAAATGCCATTATTCTGAGTAGGGCATTTAAAAAATAATTTCTCAGGGCGCCTGGGTGGCTCAGCTGGTTAAGCATCTGACTCTAAACATCAGCTCAGGTCACGATCTCACAGTTCGTGAGTTCAAGCCCCGCCTTGGGCTCTGTGCTGGCAGTGAGGAGCCTGCGTGGGATTCTCTCTCTCCCTCTCTCTGTTCCTCCCCTGCTGTCTTTCTCTCTCTCAAAAATAAATACACTTTAAAAAATTCTAAAAAAAAATCATAATTTCTCTTTGAAAACAGATTGAGAACTAAGAAAGAGTATTAGAAAAGGAAATTTCTTCTTTGTGACTCAATTATTAATTTAACGAGGAGTTAATACAGGTATTTGGGGCACCTGGCTGACTCAGGCAGCAGAGTGTGCGACTCTTGATCTTGGGGTTCTGAGTTCGAGCCCCACATTGGGTGTAGAGAATACTTAAAAATAAAATCTTGGAGGGGCGCCTGGGTGGCTCGGTCGGGTGAGTGTCCGACTTCGGCTCAGGTCATGATCTCATGGTTCATGAGTTGGAGCCCCACACCGGGTTCTGTGCTGACAGCTCAGAGCCTGGAGCTTTCTTTGGATTCTGTCTGTGTCTCCCTCTCTCTCTGCCCCTCCCCCGCTCATGCTCTGTCGCTGCCTCTCAAAAATAAATAAACGTTAAAATAAATTAAAAAATAAAATAAAACAAAATCTTGGGGCATCTGGGTGGCTCAGTTGGTTGAGCCTCCAACTCTTGATTTTGGCTCAGGTCATGATCTCGCGGTTTTGTGGGTTCGAGCCCCACGTACATATTTCCTGAGACTGCAGGCGCAGAGCCAGGGAAGAGCAGAGAGAGAGGGATGGAAGGAATCTTAAGCAGTCTCCTCGCTCAGTGTGCAGCCGACGCGGGGCTCGATCGCACGACTGTGAGATCGCGACCTGAGCTGAAACCAAGAGTCTGTCGCCTAACCGACCGAGCCACTCGGCCACCCCTCATTCGTATTTTTTTGAAGGATGCATTCTAGTCAGACTGACTGGGTTCAAATCCTTGTTTCCTCCTTTTGCTAGCTGTAGTGACACTGGCTGAGAGACTTAACCTTTCTGAGCCTCAAAAAGGTAATGACTGCACTTGTAAATGGGCGGGAATGGGATGGCTGAGCCTAGCTTATTCCTGGGTCAAAGGGATCAGCTTTACCGGGTCAAAGGGCAGATGATGTCACGGAGAAGAGCTGGGTTCTGAGTAGCTAAGGTTATGGTCCCAGAAGGTCTGTGAAGGTCTGTTTCTTTTTTTTTTAATTTATTTTTAAGGTTTTTTATTTATTTTTATTTTTTTAAGTTTATTTATTTTGAGAGACAGAGCGAGCAGAGGAGGGGCAGGGAGAGAGGGAGAGAGAGACTCCCTGTGCTGTCAGCCCAGAGCCTGATGTGGGGCTTGGACTCACGAACTGTGAGATCATGACCTGAGCCCAAACCAAGAGTCAGATGTTTAACTGACTGAGCCACTCAGGCGCCCCTTAAATTTTTTTCTTTTTTTATTGTTTATTTTTGAGAGAGCGAGCCCTAGCAGGGGAGGGGCACAGAGAGAGGGAGACAGAGAATCTGAAGCTCGCTTTGGGCTATCACTGCAAAGCCTGATGTGGGGCTCGAACTCATAAACTATGAGATCATGACCCGAGCCTCAACAGAATGAGCCACCCAGGTGCCCCTGTGATTGTTTCCGTCTAATCTTTGCTCCCTGGGACCATGGTTGATCCCTCCAGCCAGGGCTGCCTCATCAGTCCATGTTCCCAGGGGCTCTGACCCCGTACTTCTGTGCACGCCTGGCGTGGCTTAGGACAACAGGGCATTACAAAGATCAAACCCCTTCCTTACAGTATCTCATTTAATGTTTGCCGCAACCCTGAGATGTGGCATGGTTTTCACTCTGTTGAAGAGGAATCTACGTTCGGTGGAGTTACATTGCCAAAGCTGAATAGTCCCGACCAGGCCGAAGTGAGACCAAGCCAGGATCTTTGTAGCTCCGTGTCTGTGCCCTTCCCCAACCTGTGGCACACATGCGACAATGCGCATTTCTGTCCCCGGCCAATTCGGACTTGCACTTTGTGTCAGCATCCCGGTGGGTCCTACTTTTTTGGACTCAACTTGTGGATCATACTTTGAGAGGGATGCCTGGGGGGCTCAGTCAGCGAAGTGCTCGACTCTTGGTTTCGGCTCAGGTCACGATCTCACTCACGGTTCTTGGGTTCGAGCCCCGCGTCGGGCTTCGCGCTAACAGCGTAGAACCTGTTTGGGATTCTCTCTCTCTCTCTCTCTCTCTCTCTCTCTCTCTCTCTCTCTCCCCCTCCCCTGCTTGCATTTTTTCTCTCTCAACGTAAATTAATAAACTTAAAAAAATAAAAAGAACTGTAAGAATGGAGTAGTGTAGAATCAGAGGTTCTCAACTAGGATCATGTTGCCGCCGGAAGGACATTCAGTGATGTCTGGACACATTGCTGGTTGTCAAAACTTGGGGTGAGACATCTGGTGGGTAGAAGCCAGGAATGCTGCTAAATATCCTATAGCGCCCAGGACGGCACGCCCCTGATAAAGAATCATCCAGCCCATGATGTCAATAGTTCTGAGGTTGAAAAACTTTACTTTAAATCAAACAAAGCCTGGACCCCCGGTATCCCTGGGAAAGGAGGCCACTGCGTGAACGCAAAAATGAAAAAAATTACAAATCTCATTCTTGACTTGGCTTCAAGCAGCCCCGTTTCCAATGATTTCAAGAAATTGGAGGCGATGATTCGCAACTTTCTCAGACCAACGTACCTTTTTGGCAAGTCTTCTGTAACAGCTCCTTTTCTATCTTGAAATGAAACTCGTAGGTAATAAAACCTATCTATACAAACAACTTAAAAATGCCAATATGTTACAATTGTAATATATCAGGGAGAAAGGAAAAGATCATCTATAAAAAATAATCTGCATTTGACTTGTATCAAGTTGTACCAGCAGATCAAATAAAGTCACCTTATGCCTGGGCCTATTTGTAGGGTCTCCAAGAAGACAATAGCCACAAATGTCCATAGATCCAGGCCCAGTATAGTGAAGACTGCTAATGTCATGATTTTCCAGAACTGAACAATTTGTCCTAAAGCTCCATACAAAACAAAACATGGCCTTCTGATTTATTCAGTAATATTACTGTACGGCAAAATATTCTAAATTCCCCCTAGGGGTGTACCCTCTCCGCAAAACCAGTGGTTTAAGGGATTTTCGAGAGTCATTTTAGTTACGAACCATTTTTGCCTCGTATGCTGATTTTAATACTTAACCCCACCTCCGAGCGCTGCCCTACTACCCCCAAGGATAACACCTCATGTATCTGAAAAGTTGAATAGAGTTTATGCCATAAAAATTACCAACATGTACCCTCAACGCTGATCATCTGCCCCGCAAAAATCTGGATGGTGAATCTATGAACGTCTCACTCTGTTGGATGTGTGTTTCCTGGAAGTATTCCCTTTTTCTTCATCTACTAAATCTTTCTAATGATTCTGGCACAGAATAGTATCGTTTAGTGGATGCTTAACGAACTGAAAACCATGCTGGAAAATGTTATGTTGGTAGCTGCTATAGAACAGGTGAGCCGTGCCCCCGATGCCAAATTTTAAGGATTCTGAATGTGTCTCAATTTACTCACAGTGGCTAAAATTAAGGGAATCTTCCTGTTTGGCTTACTGTCACCACCCCCATCCCTACTGTGCACGTCCTTCAGGATCTCAAATGGGGGGCTCCACACCCTGCCTTTCTGGGGGCCGGGAGCAGCACGGGGATCCTGGCCATATGCCTGTGACCTGGTTGCCCAGCAGCTCTGAAAAACCCGTAAGCAGGAGGCTCACAGCTCTTGCGGAGAAAAGGGGAAGTTGGCTCTCATGGTTGCCATTTTCTCTTCTCCCTCACACTTTTGGCATTTCCATTTATCGTTATCTTTCCATTTCTCAGGCAAAGAGAGCGCCATCTGGCTCCTGTGGTACGCTGATACCAATTGCCTTGGTGTAGCTACCCCCACACCGTCTGATATCAAACCACTAACTGGGTATCACTGAATGGGGAGCTGGGGGAGAGATAACTCAGCGGCACATTGGTGTACGGTATTTCCACCACTCACATATGACAGGCATCAAGAACCTAGGTACGCTGATCAAAACTAAGAACATAACATTGGTCCCAACACATAACCTTTTGTGACAGGAAGGTGATGTGTATATTCATCACAAAGCCAACTGTGCACATTGCCTGGTGTATGTAATATACAACATACCTTGTAACGAGGCATCGTGACTCCCTCTGCTGACCTTGATTTCTCTGCGGGAAGAAAAATAGAGAGGTTGATTGAAATCTGAGTATGACTATAGGATTCTGGCGCTCTCATGAATTTCTAGTACTATGTCTGTTGGGCCAAAAAAAAAAAAAAAAAGAAAAAAAGAAAAAGGTTTAAAATCCTTTGAAAACTTTGAGAATGAGTAGCCATAGAAGAGTTAGAAGCAAGAAAATAATACAAACAGATCTGAGTATTTGAAAGATTATTCTGGAAGTTATGGAAAGAATGTAGAGCAAAGAGGCCAACTAGAAGAAACTAGGGGCCAAGGGCAGACTGCTCTGAGATGGGCCCCTTGATGGGCATGAGGCTTATTTTGAGGTACAAAGCAATCAAAACCCAGCAGATTAAGGAAAAGCTCTTTTCCTCCCCCTCAACTGCTTAAAAGAATTTAGACAGAGAGCCTGCTCTGGGAAGAAATTTGGCCGTATAAGTAACTACCTTACGATAAGAGTTATTGGCCTGGGAGGAACCCAGCAAGGTTTGTTTGATCAAAGTCCTCTGTGTCCCATTGTTTCTGAGTGACCCACCAAACATTTATTTACCCAGCATTTACTCCTATTCATCTTCCTGCGAACGGTATTCTTTCTCTTTGAAGTCCCAGGCCCCACGCCCCCTTCTCTTTGGTTCAGGATGACATATATATCTCATTGAGCCTGTCTTCACAATTTCCACGTCTGTGTGGTTCTCCTGTATGTACGAAATTAAGTGTGGTTTTCTCCTTTCAATCTATCTTATGTCAATTCGATCTTAGTCTGGTTAGAAGGACCTTGAAGGGCAGAGGAAATTCCTTCTCCACAACAGAACAATTGTAATATACATGTAAGAAGCACGAGTGGATCAAGTTCATCCTCAGGAATTTTTTCTTTCCACATCTTTGACTATGGGATCACTTTGTTGGGTTGAATTTCATATTCAAGTTATCTTTCCCCCTGTAATGTAATTTTGAGAGCAAACAGAGACCAAAGACACGTCAAGCAGCTTCTTCAAAAGCTCAATTTCTCCCTATCTCTAAAAAGAAAAAAGAAGAGGTGGGAAGGGCCTAAACCCCATTCTTCCTTCTCTTTCCACAGAGGACAAGGCAGGCCTGAGCGGTGTTTTCGTCCCTCATGGAATCCGAGGCAGACACAGTCTGCGAAGCGTCTCCATGTTGGCCTGAACTTGGCTGGAACGTTCAGCCGCTCACTTGGGTGTAATCTGACACGTGACGTAATAGTCAGCTGCCTGCATTAATCAGTCCCAGCTGTTGGACCCTCTGCTCTGTGTGGGGGTTCACCCTCCCCATCTGTTCCTGGGGCCTCCCCACTTATCTCTTCTCTGCTTGAGCCCCCAGCCATGACAGATGGCTCCTTCTCGGTATTACAGGTCATCTGGCGGTGATCGGTGTCTCAGCCCCAACGTGTGCTCGACGTTTTCCACCACCCCCATCACCGCAGGCATTGACAGAGACTAACCGACGCCACCTAGGCATCTAGGCACTGATGTACGTAACTTCATTCTTTTTAACTTTCACACGATAACCCCGGCTCCTAAAGAAAGAGTACTTCTACGATCGCCTTGAACTTTGGTTGAAGTCTCTAGAATGGTTGTGTGGAAAAAAAAGAAAGAAAAGAAAAAAGAAACAAAAAGACAGGATGTCTGACAAGTTGAGGATCATGTTCACAAACCCTTTCCCACCACCCTTCGGGGGACTTTGGAACCATACCCATTTACCAGTCCCAATGGTCTATTCTATATTCTGCCCCTCTGGTCAAGTAGCTCAGTTCTTTTGGCTCTCAGAGCCTGTCTCTGTAACAATACTCAAGTTCAAACAGTGTGTGTGTGTGTGTGGGGGGGGGGGTGTTCAGGAGTGCTTGGGCAAGTGTGTCAGCACAGAGATGCCATGGCAGTTGTGGCTCTAAGCCAGCGACTGTTCTCAGCAGCAAGCTGGGAACAGGTTTCTGAACAATGTCTTTCACCACACCTGCTGTCACAGTCATCTTCACGGGCAAAAGGGGCGTGTTTACACACGTGATGCACTTTCTCGAGGGGATATTTCAAAGGAATAGTAGCTTTTATTCTTTTATGTCTAATTGTTAACACTGTTTTAAAGTGATTGTAGTGGTTTCTTTTAGGACTTGGCATCTAAAATAGTCTATTTTATACCCCTTAGCAAACTTTATGCTTCAGATAGTTGAGAAAATATTACTTCTGTTGAGGTGGTTCTCAACTGGTGTTGATTTTGGCCTTCAGGGGAGGCCTAGAAAGGTCTGGAGACCTCTTGGGTATCACAGCATCCCACAGTGAACAGCCCCTGCACCACCCCCCGCCCCCCTGCCCGCCACCAAAGAATTGCCTGGCCCCAAATGTCAGTAGATCCAAGGTTGAGAAGCCCAGATTTATAGGATCATACGTGAATGATCCCACTGCCACGCTGATAAAATGAATCTGATGGGCCCCTGCTCCTTCAAAAGGAGAGCCTAAGAGTGTGAAATTTCAGGCGTGAGGCCATCCTTCTTCCAGAATGTTCTCATCAGGGTGAAGGCTCACCCCAGACACCAGAAGTTTTACCTCCGTCTTGGCTCCATTCTGGGGGTCAGCCAGAATTGAGGGGTTGTCCTAAGGAGACAGGGTCATTGGTTCTGCTGGATGAGTTCAATCTAATTTTGGTGGGTGTCTTGGGGCCTGAGGTATGTCCCACCCTCTTCAGTGCTTTTCTCAAGACTAAGGATTTTCTTAGCCTAGAGTCTTCTGGTACAGCTTGATCATGCTCTTTAAGAAGCAAACAGAATTGATATGCAGAAAATAAATGCAAGAGGTGTTAAGATTGATTGCTTTTTTTTTTTTTTTTAAATAGTAGTACCAGCTGGGCTTGGGAGGAACGTGTAGCTCTGTGAACATTTTCACAGGTCTGTCCGCCTTCTTTGCCTGCCACGAAATTTCTACAAAGCCAGTCTCACCCACGTTTCATTTTCTTCAACCTGCAGAGCCAACGGGCAAGGGAGGGTTTTTGTTGTGGTGGTGGTAGTTGTGGTAAGCGCTTATTAAAAAGACCATTGGTATATTCTCTCTTAAAACCCAAAGGAAAAATAAGCTAAAAACCCACCTACTGAGATCAGCGTTTCCAGATTACAACATTATAGAGGGATGACATTTTAGTTCTTTTCTCTCATCCCCAAATGTCAAGCTGCTCCTAGTGGTAGAATATAGAAGGGCAGAACCTTAGAGTGGACGCGTAATGCTTTGCAAGCAAGGGTTCAAAAAGAAGAATGAGGTGATCTTCAGTTTGTCTCTGAACAGCTTCTAGTATGGTTTCTAGTTCCCAGTAAGAAATATCCTGTTAAAAATGCTAATATTTTGAGATGGGGTGATGGTATTATGGTTATGTGGGGTTTTTTTTTCAGTTTATTTAGTTTGAGAGAGAGAGAGAGAGAGAGAGAGAGAGAGAGGAGCAAGCAGGGGAGGGGCAGAGAGAGAGAGAGAGAGAGAGAGATAATCCCAACCAGGCTCCGCACTGTCCGTGCACAGCCCAACGATGCTCGATCTAACGAACCAATGAGATCAAGACCTGAGCTGATATCAAGAGTTGGACGCTTAAGTGACTAAGCCACCCAGGTGCCCCTATGATTATGTTTTTTAAAGTGATTTTTTTTAACGAGACAAAAGCTTAACTATTTATGGATAAAACAGTATAGTGTCTGGAGAGTGCTTCCAAATAGCTCAGGGGAAAGGCTATGAATAAAATAAAGTTGGCCAGGAGTTGACCATCACCCTCCACCCTGGTCATTTTGCCAGACGTGGGAAAGTTTAGAAAATGAGGAAAGATGTGTCTGAGCCATATTACTTGGGCTAGATTTTGCTCTTGATGTATTTCTTAACATATGGGGAGCCACACTGGACATATTTTATGCCTCTAAATATCAAGGGTTTATTTAAATTTTGAACCAATTTGCTTTTTCTAAAATCTTGACCTTATAAGCTTGCTATCTGGGCCAATACGATCAAAGGTTTTATAATAACATTTTGGCTGATGTCACTCTTACTCCTCCTCAAAATAATGAGTTTCATGGAAATGTAGTGTTTCTTCCTCCATTAGGTCAGGGGTGAGTGAACCTTTCAAGCCGCTATCATTTTTTCCAAATTGTTTCACTCATTCTTACTCCTAATTAATCTACAGTATTGTGTAGCAACCAAATAAATAGTCTCCTAAGGAAAGCATCCTCTCCTTGGCTGTTCCAGAAAACTCTGCTGACTCATTCGCAGTTGGACTTGAAGAGGTTTTCAGGCACTTAATGCCAAAAGAACCACGTTTTCTTGAGCAATTCCCATGACTCTCTGGGCCTACCATACAGAAGCAGCTCACAAGAAGCTTTGCTTTGGGTTTTTAGTATCTGGGCAAGTGAGGGGGGTGAACATCGCTTTGGGAACAACTTCTAAAGAATATATTCTATGAGTTAAAGTCTCCCTTCCTACGTTTGTTTGTTTGTTTGTCCCCAGAATTCCTTTAAATGTGTATCAAATAATCTTTTAAACTCAGATCTTGGGCTCACAAGGACTGGATTGTGGCCACCTTGGTTGCCTCTTTCTTACTGAGTGTTCTTTTTGGAGAATCTAGACGGTATGCCTCCTCAAGAATGATATGGACCCTGGGTGCCTGGGTAGCTCAGTCGGTTAAGACTCCGACCCTTCATTGCCGTTCAGGTCATGATCTCATGACTGGTGAGTTCCAGCCCCACGTCGGGCTCTGTACTGTCAGGGCAGAGCCTGCTTGGGATTCTGTCTCTCTTTCTCCCTCTCTCTCTACCCCTCCCCATCTCATGTGCACACATGCCCTCTCTCATTAAAAAAAGAAAAGAATGATATGGATGCTACTCAATAGATATAGCAGCAGTAGCAACAAAACTAAGAGAGTCCAAACTATACGTATGAAAAATCCAATAATAACAATAAGGTGGGATTCAATTTGCAGGAGAACCCTTCTGATGAAATCTTGCTACATTGAAACTGCAAAGCGTTTCCAACTGAATTCAATGGAAGTGGTATCTCCTTCTTACTCATATCCTTCTAGATATGGTAGTTTTGACTGATAGGAGGCCAGGGTTTTGAACCTGGCCTGGTTTGTGCTTCTATTTTCATACTTGATTACCTAACCTATCCAAATACACCCCATGTTGGTGTGGTTTGCATGTGTGCATAAGTGATTACTCATGAAAATCATGCCTTGTCAAGTAAATCAGTCAGTCTTCAGCTTATTGCCAATGGCATTTCCCGGATTCTTTGATTGGAAATTTCATCCTTCAAAAGACACGCCTTTCAAGAGTCCAGTGGTGGAGTTGTACTGGGAGTTTCTGGAGATAGAGCCAGGAAGCAATCAACCAACCCTGCCCAATTCACAAAGAATGCACGGAATAAGGAAAAAAAAAAAAAAAAAAAAAGCAAGCCCAGGGTAGAGGGTAGCCTGAGGTCCAGTTTGACACCTATTTTTATCTGGGGAAAACACTTCAATTCTCTGGGTCTCAGTCTCCTCATCTGTAAAATGAAGGTGAAGAGTGCTTCGTCTTTAAGTTACTTTGAGTTTTCGTATTCCAATGGTATATTTGTTGAAGAATATTTATTAGGGACCGTTCCTATAGGAAATGCAAATATTTCTAAGACCTAAGACCCATTTTCAGAATGCTTTGAGTCTCATTGGACAAAAATATTTCAATTAAAAAACGTAGCCATTACACACCATGTCGTACTCTTCCATCATGGCTGCTCTTTGATGGGAAATGTGCACAGAGACATATGGTGAAGACTGGTTCCAAGGGGGGGGGGTTAATTTACCATATATGGCTAGCAGCACAATGCAATATGGTCCAGACCCCAAAGGGACTTATACACTATGAGGGATGTTGGTTGAATTGATCAGGGAAGGCTTCCCAAAGAGGTAACAATTAAGACGGACCTGGACCTTTGGAAGGAAGCCATTCCAATGAACATCAACATGATAATGTTTCCCATACATGGCTACGTGGAGCTCAGTTATCTATAGTTAAAATAAAGATTCTGGCATTCGGCCAGATGTAAGTGCCAATGTATTATTAGTCATATGTCCATGGAAGCACTGTGTTCAAATTGCGATTTTTTTTGAGAAAAGTAAATTCATTCTGAAATTTTAAACAAGTGTCATATGTTAAATGGGTCAAATTGGGAACTTTTGGTTCAAAGGAGCAAGGCAGAACTTGGAGAGAGTCCAGACAAAAGCAATCAAATAAAAATTAGAACGGTGGAATTCTAGACAAAAAAGCGTACATGAAATGAAAAAAACAAGACAAAACCAAACAAGAAATTTTGGGAGAGAAATTAGACTTTTCAAAATGTGATTGCTATTATATGCAAATTGCTATTAGATGGGTGGTAGTTGAGATTGGTGCTCTGGGTGCATCCAGAATGAGGAAAATGGGAGACAGCAAAAATGGGAGCAGCTGGGATTTAAAACAGATGTGCAGACAAAGTCACATTGGTGAAATGCTGGAAAGAGTGGAGATAATGACATGTAAGCAGATTTTTAAAAGGTAAAATTTACATTGATTTCAACAGGAGACAGACAAGGCAAAATATTACTGTTTCATGTATATGCAGATTACTCAGGGCTGACCGCTTATCCACATCTGCTAAAGAACCACAAGAAAGGATATACTTGCAGAAT
Source organism: Panthera tigris (assembly GCF_018350195.1). Lineage (NCBI taxonomy): Eukaryota > Metazoa > Chordata > Mammalia > Carnivora > Felidae > Panthera > Panthera tigris. The sequence goes on along the minus strand of NC_056677.1, from coordinate 9,963,030 downwards.
TTGGATTCACATGACTAGGGGCCCTAGCCTATCCCTGGTGATTGTAGACCCTTTGCATGTGCCGGCGGGGACGGAAAATATGGAGAGGTCTTTTCTGTTCCTATGAATGTTGGAGGATAGAAGAAAAATCGCACTGGGTTTTTCAAAATTCTCAGACTCTCAGTAGCAGAAACAGAAATTAAGAAAACAATCTCATTTACAATTGCACCAAAAGTAGGGGCACCTGGGTGGTTCAAGTTGGTTGAGCATCACACTCTGCATTTCGGCTCAGGTCAAGATCTCACGGTGTGTGAGACTGAGCCCCGCATTGGGCTCTACACTCAAAGTGCGGAGCCTGCTTAGGATTCTTTCTCTCCCTCTGTCTCTCCGCACCCCACCTCTCTCCACTAGCTCAAACTAAATAAATACACTTAAAGAAAAAAAGACAACTGCACAAAAAATAATAAAATACCAAGGAATAAACTTAACCAAAGAGGCGAATGTACTACCTTCTGCAAACTATAAAACACTGATGAAAGGAATTGGAGATGATACAAATGGAAAGACGGTCCAGGCTCACGGATTGGGAGAACCGATACTGTTAAAATGCCCGTATCACCCAAAGCAATGTACAGATTCAATGCAATCCCTATCAAAATACCAACAGCCTTTTTCACAGGACTAGAACAAATAAGCCTAAAATTTGTATGGAACCACAAGACACCCCAAATAGCCAAAGAAGTCTTGAAACGGAAGAACAAAGCTGGAGGTATCACAACTCCAGGTTGCAAGATACACTACAAAACTGTAGTGATCAAAACAGTATTAATACTGGCATAAAAACAGACACATAGATGAATGGAATGGGATGGAGAGCCGCCAGGTAAGCCCACACTAACATGGTCAATTAATCTATGACAAAGGAGGCAAGAATATACAATGGGGGAAAAGACAATCTCTTCAACAAATAGTGTTGAGAAAACCGGACAGCCCCACGCAAAAGAATGAAACTGGACCACTTTCTTACACCACACACAAAAATAAGCTCAAAATGACTAAAGACTTAAATGTGAGATTTGAAACCATAAAATTCCTAGAAGAGAGCACAGGCAGTAATTTCTCAGACATCGGCTGTAGTAACAGTTTTCTAGATTTGTCTCCTCTGGCGAAAGGGGGGCAACAGCAAAATTAAACAACTAGGACGACACCAAAATAAAGAGCTTCTGCACAGTGGAGGAAATGATCAACAAAGTGAAAAGTCAACGTACTGAACAGAAGATATTTGCAAGTGATCTATCCAATGAGGGGTTAATATCCAAAATATATAAAGAACTTACACAACTCAACACTCAAAAAACCAAATAATCCAATTAAAAATGGGCCTAAGAGGGGCGCCTGGGTGGCTCAGTTGGTTGAGCGTCTGGCTTCGGCTCAGGTCATGATCTCACAGCTCTGTGAGTTTGAGCCCTGCATCGGGCTCTGTGCTGATGGCTCGGAGCCTGGAGCCTGGAGCCTGCTTCGGGTTCTATGCCTCCCTCTCTCTCTGCCCCAACCCACTCTCATTCTATCTGTCACTCTCAAAAATAAATAAACATTAAAAATGGGCCTAAGACCCGAACAGACATGTTTTCAAATACGTTCTGATAGCCAACAGACACAGGGCAAGATGCTCAACATCACTCATCATCAGGGAGATGCAAATTAAAGATAATGCATTGCAAATGGGTGTCGGAAGTCAAGTAAATTGCTTAATGATGCTATCAATTAGGTTGCGTCTGATGAAGTGATTCTTTATGATGTCTCTATATATGTATGTGTGTATATGTGTATATATACATATATACAGATGTGTGTGTATGTACCTATATATACATTACAGATACGTATATATCTGTGCCACTTACCCCCTAAAAAATACAAAATATTGGTCTATGTATCGGAGGTGCAGCCATAGATCATTATGTAAGCATACATTCCCTACTGACACCTGCATTTTGAGTCATTTTATACAAAACGGAATTAACTTAAGTTTGGACAAAATATATAGAATAGTAAAAAGACCTGGAACCAAATAATTGCTGGTTATTTTGTTTTTTTTTTTTTAATATTCAAAAGTTTTTGTAGAGTCTTTGCTTTGTCGTTGCTCAAAGCCTGTGCTATTTGTGCCTGTCGGAAGAAGCTGACTCCTGCTGTCTGTGCCTTGAGTTGCCCATGCAGCATATTCTGCTGGTGTATTTGAGCTGTTTTTATACTGAGATGAATAGGCTATTTGAAGTGAAGGGAGAACTGGTAGTTCCTGTTGGAATAAAAGGATCATAAATCCGTTCACGCCAAGCCATGAACACAGTTAGACAATGCACTGAAGGCAATTTTTATTTGGTAATTACTGTCTTTGTTCAGAAGCTTTGCCAATGCTAGCTGATTGAAAAGCTCCCAGAACAAAATAGTGGAAGCACACAGCTCCCTCTGTAGCCTAAATTGCCTTTGAATTATTCCTGCTTTTTGTGACATTTTGGTTTTCTTTTTAAGTAAAGAGTTAATGTGCTTTTTACATTCGTCCCGTTCCCCAGGCGGATGGGCAGGGACCATCATCTCCCACCTTCCCAACTTTGACTACAAGAGACCTTCGAAAGGAGACCAATGGAGTCTCGTATTTGAGAACTTTGCATTTGTGGCTGCTTCACGAAAGGGCAAGCGTCAGCAAGTAAGCCGAATGGGTAGAGAATCTCCTGAAAACTCGAGGAATAAATGAGCACATTAAAATATCTCCCCACTTGCAGGGATGGAATGAGTAACTCACGGGGATGAAAGGTACAGGTCAGGAAATTCAGTCGATGGTATCGCAACAGCGTTGGACGGCGACACATGGAAGCTATGTGTCCAATCGGTGTGGTACACCCGAAACTAATGAAACACTGTGCGTCCACTATACTTCAGTTTTGAGAAAAAAGTTGATTACCAGGGGGAAAAATCTCCCCACTGAGAAAACAGGTCTCCCTACTGAAATCAAGGGCACACATTAAATGATGCTAGTAATTAAACAATATCAACGGTGCTTCGGGTCCAAATATCCAGATACACGTTGGATGGGGAAGCAAAAGTCAGCATAGCATTCAAAACCTGTACAAAGGAATTGGCCACTTAATAAAGTTTGTCCCACTCAAGCATCTCTTTTGATTCGACACTAAGGCATATCCCTGCCTACTGTGTCAATGTCTTTGCTAGTCAGTATTTGATGATGAAGATCTTTTTTTATTAAAATTTTTTTAATGTTTATTTATTTTTGAGAGAGAGAGAGAGAGCGAGCACGAGCAGGGGAAGAGCAGAGAGAGAGAGGGAGACACAGAATCGGAAACCGGCTCCAGGCTCTGAGCTGTCAGCACAGAGCCCGACGCGGGGCTCGAACTCACAAACCGTGAGATCATGACCTGAGCTGAAGCCGGACGCTCAACCGACTGAGCCACCCAGGTGCCCCGATGATGAAGATCTTGAACGAGAAGCCATTAAATGGAGCTAATAGTAACTGATGCCATTGGTGATAGAAGGTAAATGAGTCACATCCTCTCCATTAAAGAGTTCTTAATCTAGGGAAGGCACCTGGTAAGTAATGATGTCATTGAACATGGGTGTTGTACAAGCTACCGTGCAAACCGTTTTAAAACTGTAATCACAAAGCTCGCTAACATAAAGAAGTGCACAAAGCTGCTGATGCAGGGGAATGGCTCCAACCGCCACCAGTGAGACCGCAGACCTGACCTTGACTGCCCACCTGCTTGTACTTACTGACCTTTGTCCAAGCAATGGTGACCGTGCTGACCTCCAGCGGGCCCAGACCACCCAGACCAGTCGGAGTGTAACCCCCGACTCGAGCCTGTGCCGACGGACCCGAGAGTGACCTCCAGAATGACCAACAGGTACCTTTCCCTCATTGCGATACCAAAATCTCCACCCATGGCGGATCACAAAGCCTCATTTCCATTACATACAAAGAGTGTACAGGCATGTTTCCTTAGGGCACATGAACTACCTCATGCCCTCCTCTACGCGTGATGACAAGGCTTCCCAATCTAAATATTCATCCTAACCCCAAATGAAAGCCACCCACCCACCGTTGCTCAGGGAGTCGTGGCTTTGGAAGCCATTCCCCATGATCTCCTTAGTTTGCTGCAAATGACGTTTTCTCTGTGCGAGAACTCCAACTGGTGCAGTTACCGCCTCACCGAGGAGTGGACTCACGTTGGCTTGGTTACAAATTCATTAGCAAAGCCAAAACAAAAACCCGTTAGAGTTAACATTGGAAGAAGAGAAAATGGGGGCGCCTGGGTGGCTCAGTCGGTTAAGCGTCGGACTCTCTATGTCAGCTCAGGTCCCGATCTCATGGTTTGTGACACTGAGCCCCACGTCGGGCTCAACGCTGACAGTGCGGAGCCTGCTTGGGATTCTCTCTCTGCCCGTCCCCTACTCGTGCTCTTTCTCTCCCTCAAAATAAAGACAAACTTAAAAAAAAAAAAAGAAAAAGAAAAGAAAAAAGGAAATTAACAAGGATGCTATGGAATACTCTGGGTGCAGGCCAATACACTGCCCAGGACAAGAGTCATTCAGAGTGGGGGTCTTATGTCTGTCTGCTCCTCGCCCAACACCAGTAATCCCATCCTCGCATCCAAATGAAGGCTAAAACAATATGCCACCTCCCAATATGCCTCTTGGGCCTGAGGATTATTCTGAGTTGATTATTTTTGAGAAGAAGACACAGGAGACGCCCTAAAAACAAAATTTACTCCTTTGTGAGGGAAATTGACATTTATAAGGGAAATCTCTATTTGTAAGGTGTCTCCCTCTCTGTATAAGGAAGATAAACTCTTTACCAATGGGGAAGACAACCTTACCCTGGTTTACTGTGCTTTTCCTGATAAGCTCCCACAGCCAGCTTCCCCCAACACCCCGCATCTTTCTTTTGTCTTTAGCTGAAGACGGTATTCAAGACGGTGGTCTGGGCCATTTAAGGAAGTTTTGCTCAGTTTTCCCGGGCATCTCCCATGTATACATGAGGTATTCGTTGTGGGGCGTCCCAATTGCGCGGGGGGGTTGGTGGCGTGGGTGGTGAAAGAATTCACCCAAGGCAGAACAAAGGAGATAGAAGTTGATAGAATACGCCGCAAGGGAGTGGCGGGCAGGACAGCAAGGGAGAGACTGTCTGCCACAAGGTGATGGTGAGGGGTTACAGTTACAGAGTGGAGTGAGGCACGACGGGAATGTATGGAATTTTTCCTTTTTCTGGTAATCTCAGGAACCGAGCCTGGTTGTAAGTGGTCAGTTAGGGCCTATGGCTATTTCGAGGTGGGTCACTTAATGAGCCTGTCTGCGTCAGCTCAGTGGTCACTGTGGGCCCCTTCGCCTTGCTCAAGTTTCCATTGATCAAGCCTGTTGCCTAAAAGCAGCTTCTCCGTCCACGTCATTTACCTTGTCTCTTGCTAATCTGTCTTTCATTATGAGGTATGTGTGTGTGTGTGTGTGTGTGTGTGTGTGTGTCTCAGCCAAGAATCCATTTTGAGCTCAGCTTGTCTCTTGGCTCCAGTGGGAGACCCTTCAAGCATCCGCTGATGGGAACTGAAACTATTCCTCAAGCAGTAAGGGTTGCCCTGAGCCAGCATGACCCCGCCTGGGATTGACTCCGAGACTGTGATCTGTTTGGCCTTCACTGCCCACCTGCACATACCCACGGACCTTTGCCCCACATTTTCCTTATATAAAACCTGGAAGTTTTTCTGGCACTTTCGGGACAGCCTTTGAGACGCTAGTCTGCTGTCTTCCCGGTGGTGGCCTCCCTGAAATAAATCTCTTTCTTTTTAAATTTTTTAACGTTTATTTATTATTGAGAGACAGAGAGGGACAGACCGTGAGCAGGGGAGGGGCAGAGAGAGAGGGAGACAGAATCCGAAGCAGGGTCCAGGCTCTGAGCTGTCAGCACAGAGCCCGACATGGGGCTCGAACCCACGGACCATGAGATCATGACCTGAGCCAAAGTCGGATGCTTAACCAATTGAGCAACCCAGGCGCTCCCCCACCTTTTTTTTTCCTTTTTATTTCTTTTTGAGAGAGAGAGAGAGAGCATGAGCTGGGGAGGAGCAGAGAGAGAGGGAGACATACAGGCTCCATGCTATCAGCAAAGAGTCTGATGCAAGGCTCGAACCCACAAACTGTGAGATCATGACCTGAGCCAAAGTCGGAAACTCAACGGACTGAGCCGCCCAGGGGCCCCCAAATCCCTTTCTTGTTTCACCACCGCGGGTCTCTCTGTCTTTGGATTTTGCCAGCGGTGTGGAGCTGAACCTGGCCCGTTTGGGACCCCTGGAGTCAGGTGCTCTCACACCCCTGTGCCCCAGCTACAGGCAGAGGGAATATTTTCCTTCCCTACAACGTCAGAGTATGGACTTTGAAGAAAGATTTGGAGATCAAAGCCTTTAGGGAGGTCTTTCAGGGAAACCGATGAAACCCTCAAATGGTTTTGTAATAACGACCTTCTTTACGATTTTGCCTGAGAGTCAACCGCGAATAGAGGGCCACGCAAACTATCGTAACCGTTTTTCCAGTACAATTATGCCAAAAGAAAAAGCAACACGTCATTGCTGTTAATTTTAAGAATCTACAGCAGCTCTATCTTGAATTTGTAATATATGAGAATGTATAAAATTATTTTCCTACTATTTAAAGCAAATTGGTTTTCTTTTCAGAATTAAATCCTGGTCTAAGCTTTTTTTTTTTACTGTGCTATTTGGGTCCCATTTTAGGTGGATTCATTTTAAATGGCCTCATTTCAGGGCACCTGGGTGGCTCCGTTGGTGAAGCGTCCAACTCTTGGTTTTGACTCCGGTCACGATCTCGTGGTTTCATGGGTTTGAACCCTGTGTCTGCTTGTGATTTTTCAATCTCTCCCTCTCTCTCTGCCCCTCCCCTGCTTGCGCTACCTCTGCCTCTCGGGAAATACATTTTTTAAAAATGGCCTTTTTCAGATACAAATTATCCTCGGATAATGAAGTCTTCCAGTATTTATGAAACAATATAAGCATGTGTGGAGAGATAAATAAACACAGACAGAAAATAGTTGAAACTGAAGGATTCTGCTTTTGAAATATACCCTGCGCATGCACGGGTTTCCTGTTGATATTTTACTGCAATACTCTTTCGAGTTAGATGCTCTCAGGGTTCAAGCTGTAGGGATATGATGATGACAAACAAATGACATGGATGATGATTGGTTTCTGGAGATCAATATTCAGCTCATACTGGCTGTCCGGGATGCTGGAAGCCCACATTTGTCCCCTGCCTCTGACCTCTGGGTTGATCCTTTGCTCTAAGGCTGACAGTCCCATGATTCACCTTGGTCCTAGGTCCCCTCCGTGTTCACCAGCTTTTTCAGTGTCTTGGGGGCATCTAGGCTCCTAAGCCATTCCTCTCTTGTTGGGAGAACTGACAAACCAGGACAAGAGTGGGGTGTGATAAAGTTAATTTGTATATGAGGACCCACAAAATGGAGTCCAGGGGCTCCAGCGGCCCCGCCCACATCACAGATCTAAACGTAAGTCAGCCTGCACTCGTGGGAAATACCTGCCAGGGAACCCTAATGTATACCAGTCACAATCCCCTGGCTCCGCTTCAGCTGGCCTACCTTACCCTAGAAAATACGACCTGTTGGCCTCGCAGAGAAATCTCTGACTTCTTAGCTGATTGGGCCCTGTTTCCACGCTGCCTCTTTTAAGACTCTGCGAGACCTGCCCTTGCCCCACATCTGTCAGGAACAGTGTTCCCCTGCCTGTGAGGCACTGTCCCCCACAATCCCTGCGTTGTTTCCCCTTGAATAAAGGACATCAACCTTGTTCTTAAAGTGTATTACTTTTGCTGTTTGACAAGCGTTCAGATAATTCTAGAACGCCCTCTCCGGGGGCAAGCATTTGTACCCCTTCCAGTTCTTCCTTTCCCCTTTTAAAAGCCTGGGCTCCCGGTGAGGAAAATCTGTGATCGGCAAAGGGATTCCCCAAGGCCATCACTGAGATGCTAAATGTTGGCTTGGACAATGACTTCAAGGCTTAAAGGGTTCTATTCCTCACAATGAAGTGGAGACGTATGAATATCCATCAACATACACCGTGGTCTTGGATTCCAGGGACCAGGAGCAGAGCACATGCTCCTTTGTACGTGTTCTGTGGAAGCTACCTCGAGCCCGGAGAGGGGAAAACCGACCCAGTAATGTCACATCGCTTTCCTAGGCTTTCCGATCCCCACCTGATTCCTTTTTGACTTTCCTGCTGCTACCTCTCTAATGTTCTACCCTAACTGCTACGATGCTCGGGAAGATTGGTAGTTGAAAGGTGCATTCACCTCGTCGCCAAACACTTCCCGCTTCCATCGGGGGCGTGGTACAGAGTCACGTCGCCAAGACTAAACTCACGTCCAAAAACGTGTGGAAGACGTATAGAACTTCACAGAAGTCTCTTAGACTGAGGGGAATATGATTCATAGCACACAGCCAAATTTCTAAAAACCACCAGAATCATCCGCCCCTGTAGTGTCAACTCATCACAGGGTGACAGCACTTCAGCACCACCCCCCCCCCACCCGCCCAGAATCTCTTTAAACGCTCACCTGAAACTCCCCAGCTCATCTCTGCCTCACTGCCTTTTTCTCTAGTGACGGTTTCTTCTTAAGAGCAGTCCCAGGTTGTCTCCACAGAAACCCACCTAGCCTCTCCTTCTTCCTGAACTCTTCCTCCCTGCTCCATGTGGGGAAGCAGGTTGGCTGTGAAGGTTCATTTTTACCTTCACAGTCCCTTCATATTTCTGCATTCTGAATATCTCGTCTCTGTCAGAATCCCTTAAGGGAATTCTGTCACTACCTTGACCAAAACTCCTGATTTTTTTTCAGGCGACCCTGAAAGTCCCCCTGAAGTTTCTCTCCAAAGCAGGCTCAGCAAATGTTCTCTGTAAAGGACCGGATGGTGAATCTGTCTGGCGCTGCAGGTTATAAGGCCCTGAGGTACCTAGTCAAGTCCGCCATTTTGGCAGGAAAGCAGCCCCAGGCAGTATGTAAATGAAGGGTGGCTCTGTTCCCTTAGAACTTTATTTGCAAAAACAGGGCTTCTCAACAGTGGCTTTGCATGAGTATCACCTGGGGAGCTTTCTAAACCCCACCCCCCGCCCCCAACACTCCTAGTGCCCCGGGCCACAGGCCAGACCAATTAAACTAGGATCTCTGGGGGTGGGGGTGGGGGTGGGGTGGGACCCAGGCTTCAGTATTGTATGGAAACCAATTTGACAATAAATTACATTAAAAAAATAAATAGATACAATAAAATTTTAAATAAATAAATAAATAAATAACATTCCTCAGGTGGGTCCAATGTGCAGTCAAGGGCCTGCTCTAAAACCCCTCAGGGGCAAGCCAGCTGGCCATCCATCGGCCCTGGATCCCAGCCTGGAGCATTTTGATTCATTTGGTCCTGAGTGGGGGTAGCAGGTGTACAAAGTGACCTCCTCACACCTTGGGGTGACCAGGTGGGTTCTCCCACGAGCAGCTCCCCCCCCCCCTCACTTTACCCCAGTGGGCCCTAAACGTGTGGTCATTTTCCATTTGGACTTTGACACAAAATGTCGGGAAGCGATGGCTTCGGCAATCAGCAGCCACAAATGCAAACACTCTGTTAGAGTGATTGAAATTCCTTGCACAGGGGTAAGTGGAGCATTTTTTTGGATACAGCTAAATTTAACTATTCACTCTCTTTCAAACCGAGAAATATCAAATGCATTCAGCTGACACTTTTTCTTGGTCCTACGTGCTACATTTAAAGCTGAGATTTTAACAGGATTGTCTCTCTCTAGGGAGATTAAAAGGAACTTTGTATTTTCTGCAAGTGAATCAGAAATTCATTGCTGAGTCCTCGGCTGTGCTTCTTTTCAAATCTTCCGGAGTATGTCTGAGTTTGCCAGCGGAGGAATGCATTAGACTAATACTTCCCTATTTTAATTGGAGCCCGGGTTCAGGTGGATGGAAATGCCATTGTCAGTCATTCTAAAATCCAACTGTCCGTGACCATTTTACCTGAAGCACAATTTCTAAGCGTGAATTCTCCGTGGCTAGGACACCGCTGTACTCAATTACGGCTTTCCCTGCTGTCATTTAAGAAATCCCTGTAGGTGGCCCCAATGGAAACAAATCAGCTGCTTTTCCCTTCCTTGGCCATACTCGGACTGTCGTGTACTTTCCAGTGTCCTCAAAACATCGACCTAACAAGAAAGCACTTCCCTCAGATTTCAGAGATCGCAAAAACACTTCATCCCATATTGAGCTAGGATTATGAGGATCAAGAAATAGCCCCAGTGCACATCCTTTTCTCCCTCCTTTTGGTTCATGGGACACATGATGGCTCATGGACTTTGGGGCGAGTCCCTGCAAAGCTAGCTCATTGCCTCATGTATGTCTCATGAGTAGCTCGTGCCACACCCCCTCCCAAGGCCCCACTGGGTTGATTCCAAAAAGGTTCTATGAGTTCACTGCAGTAGGCTCAAAGGCTGGTACGTATCCTTGGAGAAAAGAGTGCAAGTAGAAGGTCTTTTTGACATCTCAAAAGCGTCTTTGGAGAATTTCCATGAGAGCAATGACTCAAGATGGTCCCCTCTAAGTTTCCAGTTCTTTCGGTGGCAGTTCTAGGAGGAACAGAAGAACGGTGACCTATTTGGAGGGTTGAGGGACCTCAAAGCTAGGGTAGCAAAGAAATGAATATTATCTTGAGGAAACATTATTGGTGGACATAAAAAATGTGGGAGGGGATCTGATGGAGCTTGGGGAAGGAGATAAAGTCCCCTCACTTGTTGGCACCCCCCTACCACCTCCCTGGGCATTGCTACTGAGTTATTTGGATTCCCAGCCCGAGTGATCTTGAGTAGGCCTAGAATCAGGCTGGGCATTTTGCAGTGGTTAGCTCGGACTTGAGTGAAGAATTGAATAGTAATGGGAGGAGGAAAAAAGTATGCTGCAGAGGGTAACAGGTTCCATTAGTGTCTTTACTCAGACTTTTCTAGAAGACCCAAGCAAAGCCTCTGTACTTCGCTTGGTTAAGCCCCATCTTTCGTACTAACTTCTGTCTTAACCATAAAGCATTCCACGAGTGTCCCAGGCCTCAGTAATTGACCTTCTTTAGGCTTTCATATTTATTCCTGTAATGAAAACAGTTACTCTACTTAGAGATGGACTGGAAGACTCTGATTTATGTTATCCTCATTTTTCCCCTGGGCTAATAATCCCTAAGACACCTTCATGAAACCCCCAAGGCTTCAAAATGAAGCCTTGGTTTTCAGAAACCAAATTTGAAAATCATTGCCCTTTATAATTTTCTGGCCCATACCATTAGCTATCTTGTGTTGTGTTCTATCTATGGATTTTCTGTATTACAGAAGTAATATATATGCATTATAAAAATTTGGAAGATACGGGTATACGGAAAGAAAAAAAATGAAAGTTCCTGTCATCCTCAGACTGAGATGAACACTAACAACATTTATCATTTTGATCATTAATCGTGAATCTGTATGAGTATCTAGACTCATATCGTACATAGTGATTTAACTTTTTTTTTAATGTTTATTTATTTTTGAGAGAGAGAGACAGAGTGCGAGCAGGGGAGGGGCAGAGAGAGGGAAACACAGAATTCGAAGCAGGCTCCAGGCTCTGAACTGTCAGCACAGAGCCCGACGCGGGGCTCAAACCCACACATTGCAAGATCATGACGTGAGCTGAAGTCAGATGCTTAACCAACTGAGCCACCCAGGTGCCCCTGTACATGCTGATTTAAAACTAGCCCTTTTATAACCCAACAATCCAATCTGAATCATTTTCACGTCACTAATTTTTATACGAGATTATTTTTTCATCTTGAACAGCTTTATTGAGGTATAATTGACATACAGTAAACCACACTCATTTAAAGGGTACATTCTGGTAGATTTTAACATGTGGATATACCCATGAAACCATTACTGCAATCAAGATAATAAATGCCCCAAATCTTGTAGTGCCTCTTTATAATCCCATTTTCTCCCTTTCTATACCCTCCCCCCACCCCAAGACAGCTACTGGTCTGTTTTCTGTTACTGTAGATTAGTTTGCATTTTCTAGAATTTCCTATCAATAAACTCATATGCTGTGTACTGTTTTGCCGGGGTTCTTTCACTCAGCATTCTTACTTTGAGGTTCATGTGGTTATGTGTATCAATAGTTAAAGTAATAGTTAATCCAGCAATACTGTTGCTGAATAGTATTCTATTGTATGGCTATATCACAATTTGTTCACACACGTGCTGATGGACATTTGGATTATTTCTAGATTATTTCCAGCTATAACAAATCTGCTATGAGCATGCATGTAAAGTCTTTGTATAGTCATATGCTTTCTTGTTCCTTGGGTCCAAGGTAATTTTAATGGCTGCATAATATTCCATTGTGAATGTATCACAGTTAATTGAACCCCTATTTTTGATGTTTAGGTTGACTTTTGAGTTCCCTCAAAGCAAGTCCTGAAACAAGACTTTGGGTCCAGGTAACTTATTTGAGAGATGATCCCAGGAAACAGAAGAGAAGGGGGCAGAGGGTGAATCAGGGAAAGGAGCAAAGCCAAAAAAGAGTGTTAGTAAGCGGTTGATCACTGTGGGCAAGTGGGGCTCAATCCCATAGGGTCCTTCTTAGGAATCATGTAGAATAGCTCCCAAAATAGTTTCATTGAAGGAAGAAGTTGGGCGTTCATACTCTCTCTCTTCCTCCCATTGGTGGAGGGTGGTTCCCTGGAAATATTAATTATCCCTCCATTCTCTGCTACATCTGGTAGGATGGCCTTCTTGTGGCATCCAAGAAAGTCCTAGAGCAGAAAGCCTTGAGCCACCAAGGTGAGCCAGGAGTGGGAGGCTGGGACCAGGCATGGAACTGTCCACCACAGGTGTGCTAAGGGCAAGGGTCTGAGGAGGGTGGCATGGAACGTCCATGTGTCTGCTTCAGTGGTTTCTTATCTTGTCTTGCTGCTCTATAGCATCAAACATCTTTGCACTTAGACTTTGATGTATGCCCTTGGTCATTTCCTTGAGATAAGTTCATAGATATGGAGTTGCTGGATCAAAGGGGAGGTTATTCATCAGACATGGGGTTTGGAAACGAGCACATTTATTTATTTATTTTTAATTTTTTTTTTAACGTTTATTCATTTTGGAGAGACAGAGACAGAACATGAGCGGGGAAGGGGCAGAGAGGGAGACACAGAATCCGAAGCAGGCTCCAGGTTCCAAGCCACCAGCACAGGGCCCAACATAGGGCTCGAACTCACGAACCGTGAGATCATGACCTAAGCCGAAGTCGGACGCTCAACTGACTGAGCCACCCAGGCGCCCCTGGAAACGAGCACACTTAAAGCACAAAGATTTGTTCATAGTGATGGGACATCAGGCTTCCAAAAAGTGGCCTGACATTAATTCCTGAGTCATTTTTCCCAGCCAGCTCCTTCCATTGTGACTTCCAGAGTCGCCAGGCAATTGCCATTTTTGTGTTCAAAAATACTGGGTCCTGGGAAGTGTTTCCCTCAACTTTTGCCTTACTGGTTTGATGCTGGGTCCAGACTTATCCCTGCACCTGACCTCTGTCCTGTATGTCTCTGCCATAACTCCTTGTGTCTTACCTGACAGCTTGTCTTGATTGGAGCCTACCATGTAGTGAAGGTGTATAGGACTTTTTGACTGTTGGTGCTCGCAAAACTCAGGCCAGTTGCTTTGCCTATAGACTTCATTACGTCTGGTGTGGTTCAAGAGGTCTGCCTCAAGACCCTAAATCTTGAGACACGTGGGAAGAGTTTTTTCAGTACAGAGAGAGGGATAGTTGCTGACATTGCATTTTGGGATTGCATACCCCAGGCCATGACTCAGTGTCTCGGAGCTTATGGGCTCTTCTCTGTCTGGCTTTCACCTGTTGGGCTGGCGCTGCCTGTGGCCATGACACTTGGCGCTCGCCTTCCCCGGCAGCTGTGCTCCAGCAGGTGGTGTCAGCTAGCCTCATCGCCCAGCTGTCTACACTGACATTTGATCACTTGAAGCTCTTCGTTTGCTTCCCTGTGCACATTTTACCCTCTGTCAGCTCACTGCCCAGCAGTTGTTTACAAATCTGTGAGCAGTCATTCCCCTGACATTTATGCTTAGCTTTGCAGAGCTGACCACAATTATTCCTGCTTCAACACCCCCAGATGGCTATATTTTGGGACTTATTATGACTTGCCGTTTGGCCTATCATCAGGCAAAGGAGGTGAAGTGGTGAGTGGAGAGAATTCATGGACAGAAGATACAAGCGGGGCCAAATCTGGAAGCTTCTAAAGAGGATGGACAGTATTTGTTTGAGAAAATCAATAGTCCTGCTATCAGAGACTGACCTACAGGGATCCCAAACATTTCCTTTTCCAAATAATCTCTGGTTAATGAGCAACAATTTTATGTTGTCAAATTTTCTTTTTTTTGGAGGGTGTGGGGAGGACCATCATGCAGATTGTGATGACAGATGAACAGACTATAGACCATGATGTGGGCTACCAAAAGAAACTGAAATTCTCCATTAGGGCATGTTCAGTAAATATGATCCTGCTGTGGGGAAAGAATATGAAAGAAGAGGTATAGAGAAAGAGAAAGAAAATTGACTTCCCTAGAAATCTGTTATTACTGATGAAGAGTCTAGAGAAAGACAACTCTATACAAAAATCTACAGCTGTTCATTAAACCAGCAATGCCCGATACGAAACTGTAATGGAGCCTGGGGGTGGGGGGGAGACAATTCGTCACAGTCTAAACACATAGAGTTATTGAATAAATTCTAACAAAAATGCTTCTAAATAATAGAGGAACTCAAAAATAAGAATGTGAAATCGACAGATACCAGAAAGGAAGAAGAATCTGCAAACCAACAACAACAAAAGTTGCACAAACAATACAAGTAGCAAGAAGAAACCCACATGACCAACAAAGATATGAACATCATTAGAAATCACGAAAATTCACGGGGCGCCTGGGTGGCTCAGTTGAGTGTCCGGCTTTGGCTCAGGTCATGATCTCACGGTTGATGAATTTGAGCCCCGCAACGGACTTGCTATTGTCAGTGCAGAGCCTGCTTTGTATTCCCTGCCCCCCTCTCGCTGCCTCTCCCCTGCTTGTGCTCTCTCTCTAAAAAAGAAATAAAACATTAAAAAAATTCACATCAAAATGAGTGTGTTTATAACCAACATATTAATAGACATTTAAATCGGAGCGCCCGGGTGGCCCAGTCGGTTAAGCACTGGACTCTTGATTTCGGCTCAGGTCATGATCTCATGGTTCGTGGGTTTGAGCCCCACAGCCAGCTCTGTGCTGGCAGTGCAGGGCCTGCTTGGGATTCTCTCTCTCTCTCTCTCTCTCTCTCTCTCTCTCTCTCTTTCTCTCCACCCCTCCCCCACTCATGCTCTGTGTGTGTGTGTGTCTCTCTCTCTCAAAAAATGAATAAACAATAAAGAAAAGCTTAGAAAAGAGAATAGAAATTCTCATTGGCTGCTTATGGGAGCAGCGCTTCCCAAACTTTTCGTGGTGAAGAATCAGGTTCTTTTATTCTTTGTTCTGATAAAAATGTATTACACTACCAATCCTACACCACATCCAGCCCTAATTGCAACATACATATTTTTTCACAATATAATATGAAAAAATTATTACATTTTTTACAGTCATCTGTAATGTCTCTTAAGAAACTTTTCCTAAGATATTTATTTTCACACTGAAAAGCTCTTGAAATCATACTCTGAAAACGATAAAACACTGATGAAAGAAATTAAAGACGACACAAAGAAATGGAGAGGTATTCCATGTTCATGGATTGGAAGAACACATATTGTTAAAATGTCTATACTGCCCAAAGCAATCTATACATTTAATGCAATCCTTATGAAAATACCAGCGGCATTTTTCACAGTAGAACAAGTAATCCTAAAATTTGTATGGTACCACGAAAGACCCCGAATAGCCAAAACAATCTTGAAAAAGCAAAGCAAAGCTGGAGGCATCACAATTCTGGACTTCAAGTTATATTACAAAGCTGTAGTCATCAAAGCTGTGTGGTAGTCGCACAAACATGGACCCATGGGAGAGAAGAAAAAACCCCAGAAATAAACCCACAATTGTATGGCAAGTTAATCTTTGACAAAGTAGGAAAGGATATCCAATGGGATAAAGACAGCCTCTTCAACAACTGGTGTTGGAAAAACTGGACAGCGACATGCAAAAAATGAGACCAGACCACTTTCTTACCCCATACACAAAAATAAATTCAAAATGGTTTAAAGGTCTAAATATGAGACTTGAAACCATAAACACCCTAGAAGAGGGCACGGGCAATAACTTCTCTGACATCGGCTATAGCAACTTTTTTCGAGATAGGTAGCCTGAGGCAAGGGAGACAAAAGCAAAAATAAACCATTGAGACTACATCAAAATGACAAGCTTCTGCACAGTGAAGGAAACAATCCGCAAAACTAAAAGGCAACCGACAGAGAGGGAGAAGATGCTTGCAAATGACGTATCTCATAAAGGGTTAGTATCCAAAAGATATTTTAAAAAACCGATAAAACTCAACACCCCAAAACCAATCAATTAAAAAGTGGGCAGAAGACACGAACAGACCTTTCTCCAAAGAAGACATGTAGATGGCCAGCAGGCACATGAAAAGATGCTCGTCATCACTCTGTAGGTGGGAAATGCAAATCAAAACTACAGTGAGATATCACCTCACGCCTGTCAGAATGGCTAAAATCAACACAAGAGACCACAGGTGTTGGTGAGGATGTGGGGAAAAAGGAACCCTCTTGCGCTCTTGTTGGGAATGCAAACTGGGGCAGCCACTGCGGAAAATAGTATGGAGGTTCCTCAAAAAGTTAAAGATAGAACTACCCTACAATCCAGCAATCGCACTACTGGGTATTTACCCAAAGAACATAAAAACACGAATTCAAAGGGATACATGCACCCCTATGTTGATAGCAGCATTATTTATAATAGCCAAGATATGGAAGCAGCTGTGTCCATTCATGGATGAACGGATACAAAAGAGGTGGTGTATATGTGCAACGGAATATTATTGGGACGTAAAAAAGAATGAAATCTTGCCACTTGCAATGAAGTGGATGGACCTAGAGGGTATGGTAAATGAAATAAGTCAGATGGTAAATGAAATAAGTCAGAGCGAGACAAACACCACACGATTTCACTCATAGGAGAAATTCAAGAAACAAGACAAAAGGAAAAAAAGAGACGGAAAAAGCTTTACCTATTTCTAGAAATTTATCGTAAATATATGTTGGTCCAAGATACAAGGAAACAAGCTGGAAATATATATTAACAGGGGAAGGGAGGATTATAGAATGGCCATATGGTGGAATATTATGCAGTTGTTGAAAAGAACAAGCAACATGTATACGTACTGAGTTGGAAAGAAGTTACGAAGATGGGCTCACATTATTCAAAGATGTGCATATATTTGAAAGGGGTAGAACACAAGTAAAGAAATACGTGTGTTCATGAGTACGTGCATGCCTAGATACGTACCCGCCCCCTCCCCCAAATGGTTAAGGGTGTTTATCTCTTGTGACAAGAGCGGTGGGAAACACGGATCTCAAATATTTCATTTTGTAACAAGTAAATTGTTCTGTTTAGAATATTTCTTTGTCAAGTGGAACCCAGCTGACACGTGCTGCAATTTCCATTTATTCCTCGTGTGTCACCGAGGACAGACGGTAGCATGTGAGGAAAACCCAAGTGTCTGCCCAGGGGCCAAGGTAGAAACCCCAGGCTTCTGGGGAAGCAGAATTGTGTAGACACGTGGCCAGATCCAGAGACAAGCCGCCCCAGTCTGTTTGGGCCTCCCAAGAATCCAGTACAAGACAAATTCTTTCTGGCCCTGAGCAACTTCCCTGCTCTGTGCCAGGGGCTGTGGAGACTATTCCCAGAGTATCAGACATGTTTGCACAGAATGTTGTCTTCCCAAGTTGTTTGCCAGCCGCCTTGAGAATCCAGACAACACAAATGAAGTCATTTAATCAGTACCGTGCATTATTGGACAAAGAACCCAAATAGGAAGCAGGATGCCATCAAAATCAGAAAGAAAATGAGGCTCTCTGCACCATTGTATTAGCTAATACAATTCTAGAACAGCTACAGGAGCATTGTTACTGGAAACGAGAAAACAAAATGTATTATTTGGAGATATATAATTGCCTGTTGCAAAGCCCGAAGATAATTAAAAAGCGGTTATCTTTATGGGAGTTTAGTAAAATGCCCGGTTACGGATAAATGTACCAATACAACCAGCTTTCCTGCTCTCCCCAAAGTAGCTAATCAAAAATATATATGTTAGCGGAACAACACTCTACCTGAAAATATGCAGATATAACCTCGATGTAAAAAGAGAATCTAGGTAAGGAGAGTTATAAAATTTACTGAGAGAGTACAAAGAAAATAGGAATAAATGAATACATAGCCCACATAATGGGAAGAGAAGACTGAATATTACAGAAGTATGTGTTTTCCAAATTAGCATCCTGATTTCACACAACTCCAAGAGTAATTAAATGAGTTTCTTTGCTAGATATAAAGGCATACTGTAAATTAAAAAAAAATTATGGGATGGGAATGCAAACTGGTGCAGCCAATCTGAAAACAGTGTGGAGGTTCCTCAAAAAATTAAAAATAGAACTACCCTACGACCCAGCAATTGCACTACAAGGCATGTATCCAAGGGATACAGGGGTGCTGTTTCGAAGGGACTCATGCACCCCCGTGTTTATAGCAACACTATCAGCAATAGCCAAAGTATGGAAAGAGCCCGAATGTCCATCGATGGATGAATGGATAAAGAGATGTGGTGTGTGTATATATATATATATATATATATATATATATAATGGAGTATTCCTCAGCGATCAAAAAGAATGAAATCTTGCCATTTGCAACTACGTGGATGGAACTGGAGGGTATTATGCTAAGTGAAATGAATCAGTCAGAGAAAGACAAATATCATAGGACTTCACTCACATGAGGACTTGAAGACACAGAACAGATGAACCTAAGGGAAGGGAAGCAAAAATAATATAAAAACAGGGAGGGGGACAAGACATAAGAAACTCTTCAATATGGAGAACAGAGGGTTGCTGGAGAGGTTGTGGGAGGGGGGATGGGCTAAATGGGTCAGGGGCATTAAGGAACCTACTCCTGAAATCATTGTTGCACTATGTGCTCACTAACTTGGAGGTAAATTAAAAAAATAAAATAAAATAAATCACATGTAAAAACATTTTAACAGAAAATTTTAAATTCCTTATAGTTTTTATATCATTTTCTTCTGTCAGTTAATATATACAGGCATCATTTCAACTATTTTCTGCATAGAAACAACATCCTATAATTAGCTCCTGCTTTCTGTTTATGATTTTAGTTACGATAAAGTTTTTAAACATGAAATAAAATATTTATTCAAAATATTTTAAAATGCAATTTATTTCTAGAAGTCTCACCTTGCATTTGTATTTTATTTTTTTAAAGTAATCTCTAAGTGCAATGTGGGCCTGGAACACGACCCCGGGATCAAGAGTTACATGCTCTACTGACTGAGCCAGCCGGGTTCCCCTCTACAAGTCTTAAAGTGTTTTGTATATATACTTACATTTGTAACGTTATATAATATGTCAATTGAAAGAGTGTGTGGAGAGGTATATTACCACAGCTGTATCTGCATTCATTTTCGTTAGGTCTCTAAATGTTTTGGGGCGCCTGGGTGGCTCAGTCGGCTAAGTGTCCTACTTCAGCTCAGGTCACGATCTCGCGGTCCGTGAGTTTGAGCCCCGTGTCGGGCTCTGGGCTGATGGCTCTGAGCCTGGAGCCTGCTTCCGATTCTGTGTCTCCCTCTCTCTCTGCCCCTCCCCCGTTCATGCTCTGTCTCTCTCTGTCTCAAAAATAAATAAACATTAAAAAAAATTTAAATGTTTCTAGTGGGTAACAATAAAAGGAAAGTGTTTACTAAAAAAAAAAAAAAATTATGGGACCCTGGTCCAACATTTCCTTTGGAAAGAGATGTGTTAGGGGTGCCTGGGTGGCTGAGTAGGTTAAGCATCCGACTCTTGATTTCGGCTCAGGTCATGGTCTCACGGTTCGTGAGTTCGAGCCCCATATCGGGCTCTGTGATAAGAGCACGGAGCCTGCTTGGGATTCTCTGTCTCCCCCTCTCTCTGCCCCTCCCTTTCTCTCTCTCTCTCTCTCAAAAATAAATAAACATTAAAAAAATAATAAAAAAGAATGAAATGCAATATCTCATTGTTCTCCTTTTGTTTGTGTGTTACGCACACACACACACACGCACACAAAGACACATTTAACAAATGACAGAAATGGTAACATCATGACACTAGCATGAAAATGGATCCATGGAAATAAAGTGATTGTAGAGAAATAATCCCAATCTATTTGAGGAGAGAATATATAATAAAGAAAACATCACAAACTAATGGTCAAGAGACTATGCCTCAAAGAGTTAAAAAGGATCAACTATCTGTGAGGGAAATGTTAAATTTAGATTTCACACCATACAAAGAACAAAATGCAAATACTTTTAAGAAGTGGAGAAAATAGTGGAGAAATGTTGATAGTTGAATATTTACTGGGGTGGGGAAGGGCCTTTTAAGCATAAGTCAGAGAAAAGTTAAAAGGGGTAAGATTATTATAGAATAAGGAAACAAGATTGTTTCCTTAAGAAAATAAAAAAAGGAATGATATTGGAATTAAAATAAAATCTTAAAAAAGAAAATAAGGACTAAAATTATTATATATAACTACACAAGAATATAAAATTTACTCATGTCAAAAAGATTGTATACACGTACCATATAATATTTCAAGTGGGGTTTCTCCTAGCACTGAATAAATATTTTAACTTTTAGAATTCTGTTCGTGGTATATCTCCTATTTATTTATTTTTATTATTTTTTAAACATTTCTTTATTTTTGAGACACAGAGAGAGGGCATGAATGGGGAGGGGCGGAGACAGAGGGAGACACAGAATCCGAAACAGGCTCCAGGCTCTGAGCTGTCAGCACAGAGCCCGACGCGGGGCTCGAACTCAATGAGATCATGACCTGAGCCGAAGTTGGACACCCAACTGACTGAGCCACCCAGGTGCCCCGGCTTGAGAATTTTTAAAAAGAAGATAAAACAGTCATTTGTAAACAATATGATTATCTCCATAGAAAATTCAAAGAATCTATAACAAACTTTTAGACTGATGAGAAAGTCTGGCCAACATTTGTGGGTCCGCAACCCTCTTGGGAGCTTCCCCGGGGGTGATCTGAAACCTTGGAGGGCAGGGAGAAAGGGAAGAAAGAGGCAGTCCACGCCGGGGTGGTAGGTGGGAGTTTTAATAAGCAAGGGGAACTTACATACGAGGCTCGTCTTAGGCGGCAGCAAGGCAAATGGATCCTCCCACCTACCCGCCAAACCTTAAAAGTGTCTAAAGAGGCCTTAATTGGGTTTAGCCACGTATCCTGCGCAGGTGTTCTCAATATCACATCACTGTGTCAAGGCCATGTCCTTGGAGCAGCCTGTAGGAGCCGGAGAGCCAAGCGGAACCCACATCCCATGGACGGGTAGCGGGGGTTGAAGACGACCCTCCGGTGCCTGGGTCCAGCTGCCCAGTGCCTGGGCAGTCGGTGGTCAGACCTTTTCGATGATGTTCCTCAACACTGTTGAGTACAGAATCAACACGCTAACCTGTTTAGCATTTCTACACACGGTAGTGACCAATTAGCAACGTTTGAGAATGAAGCTCTCGTTTATCATAGCAACCCAAACTACAAAATACCTAAGAATAAGTTTGCACAAGATGTGAAAAAAATCTCTTGTGGAGAAAATTACAAAACGGCACTGTAGGAAGTAGAAGAGCATCCGAATATATGCAGAGATAGCAGGTTCGCGGAGGTCAAGATCATGAACATGGCACGTGTGTCCAAATTAATCTAGAAATGTGATGGAGTTAAAAGAAAAGCCTCAACAGGGTGTTCCCTGGAATTTGACAAGCTGACCCTAACACTTGTATGGGAAAGACAAGAGACCGGAATAGTCAGAATTCTCCAGAGAAGCAGAATCAATGAGATACAAAAACAGGTTTATTATGAGGAATTGGGAATTGGCTTCCATGACGGTGGAGGGTGAGAAGTCCTACAATCTGCTGTCTGCAGGCTGGGAACACAGGAAAGCTGGTGGTGTCATTCCCGTGCTGACAGGACAGCCGATGGCATAAATCCCAATGCCAAGCCGGAAGAAGACGGATGTTCCAGCTCAAACACGCAGGCAGGAAGGGAACAGATCCTCCCTTTTTCTGCCTTTTGTTCCATTTAGGCCCTCAACGGATCAGATGATGCCCATCCAGAAATAATGTTTAATCTGGGCATTCCGTGGCTCAGTCAAGGTGACACATAAAAGTAACCATCACAGTAGCTAGGACGGCCGGAGAGCTTGCTTTGCCAAATATCAAGACTCAATAAAAAGAAATAGTAATGTAGACAGTATGCTATTTAAGTTGGACAAAGTGAACCCAGGTATATATAGAGACTTGATTCAGGATGGAGAAGAACCTACGAATTCGTGTGGAAAGTATGAACTAGTCAACAAAAGAGTCTGGGAAAATTAGTTATCCTTCTGGAAAGAAAATTAAGTCACTATCTTACACCTCACAAAAATAAGTTCCAGGCAGACAATCTAAATGTCAAAAGAAACCATGAACACTTCTGGAAAAAAATTCAGGAAAATCTCTTAATAATCTTGAATCTTTGGAAGATTCCATCGACACGCACAAGAAAACAAAACCCTTACTTAAGGACAAGGTAGACAAATATAACTACACTGAAATGATAAACCTACACACACCAAAAAACGCCTGAAACAAAATATTATATATATATTTTTAAAAAGACAAGTCATAGAAAGATATCTGCAATGCACATAATCAACAAATGCTAGTGGGAAAATGTTTACAATTCAACAAGAAAAAGACAAATGGGCAAATTGGCAAAATGTATCAAGAAGCAAATTGATAGAAGAGGAAACCTGAATGTCAAATAAGTCAAGAGCAGCTCTATTTCTCTATCAGGAAAACGCCATCTTGTAGCCAACAGGTTGGCAAAATGGAGACCAAGGAACTTTCATACATCCCTGGTGTAGGTGTGACTTGATAAATCGTGATGGAAAGGCATTTCTCGCTCTACCCTTGTGGCTCTGTAGCCTACACAACTCCTTGCGTGGCCGGCGCGCAAGGAATCACCCACCAGATTGTCCTTTGCAGCATTGTTTGTGATGGTGGAAAACGGAAATAGAGTACACGAGCATCAACAGAAGCACACGCGAGGAGACTGTGCGATCGAGATCCGGTAAGGGAATAGTAGAGGGCAGATCAGAAGACCAACAAGGGTGAAACTCGCTGAACAGTGGTTGGAAAGGCAGGCCGCTGAGTGACGCCTCATAGGACGCCATTTTCAAAATGACAGTCTTCATTCATATGGACATGTGCAGTAGTAGGTATAAAATATGTAGAAGATTTTACATATTTCTGGATACTGGATAAGATACATATTTCTTATATAATTTACATATTTCTGATACTGGATAAGACACACGGGAAAAATAAAAACATCTTCGGAAAACTTTACCAGTCTTACTCACCATCCTATGAATTCTAAGCTAAAAACTGTGTATTTGCTGTGCACACACAATTTCAAACACGCGTGCCTTCCCCTTCCCCGTGCTCAGCTCCAAACCAATTGTAGCTTCCGCGTCTGTCCTGGATTGATATTCTGGGGGGTCACCAGCGCACGCAGCTTTCCAAACAGCAAGGGAACATAAGCGATTCGGGAGCTCCGAGGCTGTCCTCCATCGATGGCCAGAGTTCTAACTGGAGAGCTACGAGATCAACAGTGCGTGCGACCAAGCTGCTTCTTCTACTCTGTGTATGTTGTGAGCATAAAACATCTTGGACACGGTTAATGCGTCGCTTCCATCTGGCATTTTTCATATTATGTAAAATTGTTATGTCAGCAACAGATGGTAGAACTAAGTGTTAGGAGATTTTACTTATGCCCAATTATCAGGTTGGCAAATCCGAACATCAAACAGCTCGCAGGTCTGTGGAGATGTGCAAGGTGCTAGATTTTCTCCTATTGAGCTGCCTTACAGAGTATTGCGTTCTTGTCTCTTTCTCCTTTCCTCCTTTCTAACAAATCTTGATTTTGTTCGGACATCACCATCTGAGCGCCTGAGCTGATCCCTCCGCCATGAGTCCAGCTGTCGATTACCTGTCAACTGCCCTGCTTCTGGATTTGACGTTTCGTCCGATGAAATGTTCCCGTACCGTTCGTGTGAGCTTGGGTTTCTTTTAATTAGAGCCCAAAGCATCCCGGTAGGAGACGGAGAAACGTTCGTATTCATTAATCCAGAAGTCTCTTGCTATAAAATGCATGAAATACAATGAAAAGGAACCAGAGACGTACGTCAAGAGCATTTGAGTTCCTGCTTCTCCGCTTGGAGGTCACTCCACTGTCATTCATTGCCGAGGCAGGAGCTCTGAAATCCAGCCTGGGACGGCATGCTGATTTATAGGTCTTACATTCGTTTAGCACCTTACAGAATTTTTTTTAAAAAAGTTTATTTATTTATTTTGAGAGAGAGAGGGTGAGAGCATGAGTGGGGAAGGGGCAGTGAGAGAGGAAGAGAGAGAAAGAATGCCAAGGCTCTGAGCTGTCAGCACAGAACCCGACGTGGGGCTCAAACTCACAAACCGTGAGATCATGACCTGTGAGTTCGTGACCTGAGCCGAAATCGAGAGTCGGCCACTTAACCAACTGAGCCACCCAGCTGCCCCAGTACGTCACAGTTTTTAAAATACTTCCATATATGATTGTCTCATCAACCGTGTGACGTGAGCTGTGTAGGCATTTTTTTTTTTTTTTTAAACTAGCTGTTCAGGGTAGTTCAGTAACATTATCAAGGGCAAACAAGTAAGAAACAGATCTCCTACACTTAGGACCCTTGAATTTTCTTCTGACTCCTAACAACTAACTGTTCAAATATTACATGCGAATAAGTGTGTGCAGAAGACAGGCCATACCAATACTTAATTATGTGACAATAAATGTTTTGGAAACTGTTACGGTCATGCTGCAGTCATAAATTCCCCCCAATCTCAGTAGCTTGTGACAGCAGGGGATTCCTTCTCCTCAATGGGAACAGTTGGGTTGGCGACACCCGTGGGTGCCCCAGACGGGGGGAGCGATCTCTAGCTGAACGCGGCTGGTCACCATGGCGGAGGGAAACGTGCGTAGAAAAGCGCAAGCTCTCAAACCCCTGCCTGGAAGTCACACGAGTTGGGTCCACTCACGTTCCACTGGCCTAAGCAAGGCTGACATTAATGGCGTGAGGCATGAGCGCTAGGGACTACGAACACAGAAGACGTCTCATTTTTCAAAGGAACTTCTGTTTTCATTCCGTGTCCCTAGACCCTCAGCCTCGAGAACGAACAACTCACAGGGCCATGATGTCACTCACGATTTGACGTAACCCGTGACTGACCCACGACTGATGTAGCAAAGTGTTTCTCAAAGCCTGGCCTCGAGAACGCTAGTTGTGTGAAAGGAACGTCCCTGAAGAATGGTTTGCATGGCCTTACGATTTGGGAAAATGCTGCGTAGCAAATTGTCCCCTGTAACTTGGCAATAGGTGGTAGTATGTTCAAGTCTCGGAGAAGTCCTGAAAACGCTTTCCAAATCTACTTCATCATGAAGCTTTTCTTTTTTTTTTCTTTTTTCCTTTTTCTTTTTTTTTGGCTTCGTAACTTTGTTTTGCATCACACTGCCTGTTCCCTGACTACACTTTGGACCGGGCTGCTGCAGTGAAACCAGACTTGAGGTCAGGTCTCCATTTTAAGCCCGTTTCTTTCACCAAACAGCCGTGTGAACTTGGTGTATCATTCATAATTCTGTTTTAATTTCCACGTTTGTTACACGGACATAAGATCAGCCCGTAAGCCTCTAGTGGGATCATTAATGTGAAAACACCCTGAATGATATAGTGTGTTATATACGCAAGCACCCGGCCTTGGACGAACACTTCAAGATCCATGTTTATCCGAGTCCTGACTCTTCTTTTCACACGGTTCACGAGCCCATGCCTCTGGGCCCATGTCAGAATAGGGATAAACCCACACGTGGACTTGATCTGAGCTGAGCTATGGGTCATCTTTATGGTTCAGCCGGCCGTAAGCACTGAGTTCTCCTCCCCCTAATGGTTCACAGATATGAGCCATATGTGAGACAATATATAGGAAAGGGCTTTGTAAACTGTGAAATGCCAAACAGATTCATTGATTGATGAATGATCCATCCCCTTTATTATATATTAGTTCTTTTCAAGATTTTGTTAAACAGTAAGTTGCCTTTCAAGTGCTACATTTACTTTTGGATTGAATAAGGAGTTTTCGTTGGACATTTTGAAAATATGCATGCATGTGAACACACACACACCTGTTCATTCGTTCATTTATTCTCACAGCAAACACATTTTGAGGGTCAATTGAAATATATGTGAATTTAAATAAATATTACTAATATAAATAAATATATATAAATATAATAATTTATATATAAATATATACAATATAAAACATATTTTTATATAAATATAAAAATATAATTTTATATAAATATAAAAATATAGTTTATATAAATATAAAATATATAAATTTATATATATAAACATAAAAAATGTATATAAATAAATATAAACATATTAGTAATATAAATATAAATATGTATATTTTTATATTTATATAAAATGTATATATACTTGTTTATATTTATATACAAACATATATATATATATATATATATATATACCTGGTTTTAGCTCCCTCTAAATTTGAAATGGATTGTAAATATCCATAAGGCACAATAAAACAGGAGGTAAATAATTTGATGAAAAGAAGGGGGGGGAAGCTTGATCAGGGGTATTCAGCTCCCGCAGTAGATTCCACAAGGTCCTGCTTTGCTTTTTCAGCCTTTGGACACAAGCTTGACTTTGAGCTCTCCAGGCCAATACAAAGACCAAAACACACTCCATTACAGATTTCCTTCAAGAAAAGCTAGAAAGCAAATGATGGTTTGCTATAGTCCAAGTTTTTCAATGTCGTCAGCTAATTTAACTTTGTTTAAAAACTGTGGGCTAAACACAGTCTTGGTGAAAACTGACTCTAGCCTAAGGGTCTCAAGGCTGCAATCTCAAATACACTGGTCGTGAGAGGGTGGCTTGCGTTCAGGGAGAGGTGGGGACGCTGGGGCCCCTCTGGAAAATGGATACAGCATAGAATGCGGAGGACGGGAGTGCTGTGGACTGAACGTGTCCTCTTCCAATTCACACGTTGAAGCCCTAATCCCCAGGTTGACTGTATGTGGATACGGGGCTTTTAGGAGGTAATTAAGGTTAAATGAAGCCATTAACGGTAGAGTCCTAATCCAAAAGGATTGGTGGCTTTTTACGAAGAGGAAGATGGCCGTCCACGCGCAGGCACCAAAGAACGACCACGTGAGAACACAAAGGGGAAGAGGCCGTCTACAAACCAGGAAGGATGCAGTGACCAGAACCTGCCCGTGCTGGCACCTTGAGCTGGGCCTTCCAACTTCTGGGACTGTGAGAAAATCTATTTTGATGGTTTAAGTCAGTCAGTCTACTACGGTACTTGGTTATGGCAGCCAGAGCAGGCTAACCCAAGGAGCTGAGTCCAATTTCCTGGCCCTGGTGAGGGATGGGCTGCTGAGCTCAGGGGCCCGTTTTCCTCTTCAGTCTTCTGGAGATAGGTTTTGTCCAGAAACGAAGAAGGAAAAAGACTTAGGAGGAGTCTTCAATTTGAAGGCTGGGTTTCCGGAGGGAGTGACACGAGGGCTGGTGGAGATGAGCAGCAATGAGCTCCCGGATTCAAGAAGACACATGCCACCAAGTCTTGGGTCCCTACCACATCTGCTGCTGAAGGTGTATCTCGTAGTTGGTATAAACTGTAAGAAGCTTAGGAGCCTGCCTTTTTGGGTAACAGCCTTTAAATAGCCCCATTTTTCAGTCATGTCCTCCTCATGCTTTTAGGGGAGCAGAGGAGATTTTGTGAGTGATCTGTGTTAAAGCCAGAGAGAAAAGAATGTGTCGCCTGATTCTTAAGCTACCTGGAGAGCATGATACGCTATCTGATCAACTTGTGCATTTGGGACGAAGTCCTTCCGAGGGGTGGTAGAAGAGTTGCTTTCAGACGAGTTCCGTTGCGGATATCATCAGGATTTGATACGAATGAAAGTTAGTCCATGCAAAAGAAAGATATCATTTGGGAGGCTTCTAATACATCTTCACATTATACGACTGGGCTTTTCATACTTAAGCGAACTTCCCTCAACTTACATTTCCAAGGTCTTCTCTTTCCTCTATCCTCCCTTCAGTTTTGGCCAGTCGTGTGGCTTTTCAGACATACCTGCAAATACTACCAAATAATGTCCCTACATATGTGGAGGCAGCAGATCGTTGGGTTCAAAAGCATGAACTCTAGGGGCACCTGGGTGGCTCAGTCGGCTGAGCGTCCAACCCTTGACTTTGGCTCAGGTCACGATCTCACGGTTCGTGAATTCGAGCCCCGTGTTGGTCTCTGCGTGCTGACGGCACAGAGCCTGCGTGGGATTCTCTCTCCCTCTCTGTCCCCTTCCCTTCTCACTAACTCTGTCTCCCTCTCAAAATAAATAAATAAACTTAAAAAAATAGAAAAAAAAATAAAAGCATGAACTCTAGATCTAGGCTTGCGGGTTCAAAGCCCGGCTATCACAGTTCCTGTTACTTTGGGCAAGTTACTCATTATCTTTGTGGCTTAATTTCTCAGCAAGGTGGAGAATGAATAGGACTTACCTCACAAGGATGCTGCAAGGAGAAAATGAATTAATATTTGTAAAACTTTTGGAATGTTGCCCAGTGGATGTTAATTCCTACGTGCTTATTAAATACAATGCCTCTATGTCTTTGTGTTCGCTTTTCTTTCCGCTCAGATGCCTATCCTCCACTTCCTCAGCCCACACCCTACTCCTATGACTTAAAAAAAAAAATTTTAACGTTTATTTTTGAGACAGGGGAAGAGGGGAGAGAGTGAGGGGGACAGAGGATCTGAAGCCGGCTCCACACTGACAACAGGGAGCCCCATGCGGGGCTCGTACTCACAAACCATGAGATCATGACCAGAGTGGAAGCCGGACACTTAACTGACTGAGCCACCCAGGCACCCTGTGACTTAAAAAAAAATGTTTATTTATTTTGAGAGAGAGAGAACATGGCGGGGGGGTGGGGGGGAGCAGAGAGAGAATCCCAAGCAGGTTCTGCACTGCCAGCGCAGAGCCTGACATAGGGCATGATCTCGCAAACCATAAATCATGACCTGAGTCGAAATCAAGAGTCAGACGCTCAACCGACTGAGCCACCCAGGTGCACCCCTATGATTTTTTAAAAAACAGATTTTTGGGGGCACCTGGGTGGGTTGGTTGGTTAAGTGTCCGACTTTGGTTCAGATCATGATCTCGCAGTTCGTGGGTTCAAGCCCCTCATCGGGCTCTGTGCTGACAGCTCAGAGCCTGGAGCCTGCTTCGGGTTCTGTCTGTCTCTCTCTGTGCCCCTCCCCTGCATGAACTCTCTCTCTCTCTCTCAAAAATAAATATTAAAAATTTTTTAAAAAGATTTACCGAGGTATAATTGACATACACAATGAAAGTTCTGGCATATGTGTACCTGCATGAACGCATCACCGTAATCAAGGTAATGAACATATTCATCATCCCCCAAAGGTTTCTCATGCCCCTTATAATTTCTGTCTTCCCTCCCTGCTCCTCCTTCCCCCACAACCACTAGTCTGCTTCCTTTCTCTAAAGATTTGTTTGAATTATCTCGGGTTTTATCAAAATGCAATCATCATATATAGCGTTTGGTATCTGCCTTCTTTCACTTACTGTAATGTTTTTGAGGTTCATTCCTGTTGTACTACGTATCAGTAGTTAGTTCTTTTTTATTGTGAAGAGGTGTTCCATTGTATGGATATACCACAACTTATCGGTTATCTGCTGGGAGACATTGGGATTCTGTCTACTTTGTAACAATTGGTTTTTAGTGCCTCGAACAGGTTTTGTAACAATTGTTTCTTCCAGGGCCTTGAACAGGGCCTGGCACGGAGTAAGTGCTCCATAAATAATTGAAACCACATGCACAAAAGAATGTCCTTCCCGTGTGCTTCAACTTGTCCTTGCAGCTCCAGCTAATTGCCGAAATGGATATTTTGCAACCATGATAAGCTAGGTTTTCAGAGAATATTTGATCGTGTGCAAGAACGAAGCTTGCTGATAAGATAGGAGGCACAAAGGGGAAGTGTCAGCGTGCAGAAAGGCCTAGTATGCGTGGAGAAGGATTCTAATAAAGAACGACGGATATAATGTCTTTGACGTTACACTCGGTGCTTTCCATGCTTTCCACGTTTTTGCCAATGAGGACGTAAGATGTTTGTCTTGTCAAAAGTGTAATTATAGGGGCGCCTGGGTGGCGCAGTCGGTTAAGCGTCCGACTTCAGCCAGGTCACGATCTCGCGGTCCGTGAGTTCGAGCCCCGCGTCAGGCTCTGGGCTGATGGCTCGGAGCCTGGAGCCTGTTTCCGATTCTGTGTCTCCCTCTCTCTCTGCCCCTCCCCCGTTCATGCTCTGTCTCTCTCTGTCCCAAAAATAAATAAAATAAATAAAAAACGTTGAAAAAGTGTAATTATAAAGAACACTCTGCCTCAATGTTCCTTCCTCCGTCAAGCCTTGGCCATCCCTCCCAGGCAGGATCAATTATTTCCTCCGTGAAGGCAACACATCTCAATGGCTTGTAACTACAAGATTTTCTCACTCTTGGGTCTGCTGGTTGGTTAGGTGGGGTGCTACGCCTCAGGCCGGGGTTGACTGGGCTGCTGTCATTTCTTGGTCTCTGACCTCTTGAGATGGCCTTCTCCCGAAGAGGTGAGCGCAAACACAGAGGTCCGGAACTGGCCCGCGGCTGGAGGCCGAGAGACTTCTCTGAGGGAGGACGCGTGCGCTCAAAATGGCCTATCATGCTGGAAAATTCTTGCCTGCATGGCAACGCCGTCGGAGGCTCTTACCCGTCGACCCCCTCCTCTTCCTCCCTCTCCTTTCTGTGAGACCCACCAGCTTTGCAGAGACCCTGCCTGCCCCTGCGTCCTCACCTCCATCCTGCACAGGAACCGCCCCCCGGGAACCGCCGAGCACCCCTCGCCCCATCTTGCCATTTGCTTCTTGGTGGATCCAGCCCGAGAGGCTATCGAGTGTCTAGAAAAAGCGCCTATGGTCTTTCCTTTTTCTGGCATTTGACCTTGTGTCTGTGCCAATGAAATAAACTGGCCGATAGATCGGATGCCTGTGCATACGTCTTCCTAACTAAAAGGACCCCGGGTCACTTCAAAATAAAAGCACAGCCATTGCCTTCCGAGAAGATCAACTGTGGAGCAGCTAGGCAGCTGCTAGGCTTTTGACTCTGTGCAGGGCTGGTTCCCAGGCCTAACGAAGGTACCGGAGAGCAAGCACCGAGAGAGACCGCCATGTAGAGCCAGCTGGGAATTGGGGGCGTTGAAGTCAATCTTACCAATGGCGTATCACTAACTCCAGCTGGATTTGGCGACTTGGAGACACCTTTCCGGCAAGGTGATGATACAGGGCAGGGTTCCTCAACCTGACAACTACTGATATTTGGGGCCGGGCCGTGCTTTTGGGGTGGGGGCCGTCTTGTGCATTGTAGGAAGTCTCTGGCAGCATCCTTGACCACCATACACCAGATGCCAGTGTTACTCCATTGGCCTCTCAAGTGAGGACAACCCAAAGGTCCTCTAGGCCCTTGTGAAATGTCCCAGGGGGGGTGGGGAGTGGGGGGACAAAGCCACACCTGGCTGAGCATCATTTAAGTCAAAATGGCCACGAATGAATCTTACCATTGTATGATGCCTGTGTTGCTGCATTTTGAATGTGGAGATACTGTTTTTCCAGGTGTTTCTTTTAAGGCTTTTCTGTTTGGATTTCTGGGCCAGAACGAGGAAACGGAAGAAATGCTTTTGAGGACCTCGTATTCTCTCATATCCTTCCTTCCTTCTTACTCACACTTGCTTGGGCTTTTTGTTTGTTTTCTTTCCTCTTCCTATTGAGAAATAACTATTGTTTTACCGAATTGACTTACGCTTGTGGTTTATTTTCCCAGTGCACTAACTCAATCAACGTACACTTTTCCATAACAAATAAGAAAAAAGACCTTTTGACATGTGGTTTTTACTTGCCGGCCTTCATTTCAAAAAGCATGTCCAGGGGGTTTCATTTTATGAAGCATCACAAAACACTTCATTTTGCGAGCATCAGTAAAGTTCCAAAGGTAAGTGCTAAATACTCAGAACTATACATGGAAAAAAGCAAATGTTACAATTTTTTAACTTAAAAAATTATTTTTTTACGCTTAATTTTAATTTGGCAATTACAGTTTTGAAAAGAAAAAAAAAAGATCTTCAAACTAAAAGAAATTAAGTATTGCCCAATACAATCTTATCATTTTAGAGACGAGGGAGATAAAGCTCAGAAAAATGTGACGACTTTGCTTAAAGCCACAGAACTGGTTAGTAGCAGAATCAGAGCTTGGATCCAATCATTTGATTCACTGGGTGAGCACTCTATACAACAAACCTGTCCAACCTCTCCGGGCAGAGGGCCGATTTTTTTCCCTCACTCAGTTACCCTAAATGATGTTATTCTCGATAATCTGGAGACACTGAGAGATTCAAATGAACACATTCACTGTGAATGTGTATGAAACAACAACAACAAATCCTCTGTAGTACATATGTAACGTATCACAGTAAATGTACAAAAAAAGTAAATGTATTTTGTACTTAGTACATACGTAATGTACTAAAAACTAAATACATTGCAGCTGAAAATACAAAAAAAAAAAAAATCGTCTTTCAGGTGGAGGACTGTTAGGCAGAAGACCCCAGGACTTCGGTTGCCTTGAGGACTTTCTGTGGCTTGAGGGCAAAGCAGTTAACTCAGTAAGCATCCTCTTGGCCTAAGCCTACCCGGGGGGCCAAAGCTTAATTAGTGTTTGTAAAACATTTTTGAGACGGAAAACACCATTAGCTCAAACCACTGCTATGAAAAGTGCTACTTTCCAAACCCCACCGACACACTAGCATCTGTCTTAACTAGTCCTGGGGGAGACAGAAAAGACTAGAAGTACCAAAGGGGGACGGAGATGTTGGAGGTCCTAGCACGACTCCCGGCGCCAGGCAAGGTGATGCTTGAGATAATGATATATTCAGCAGCTGGCTCGCTGTGTGTAGTCCGGCTATCCAGAGCAGTCTTGAGCAACTAATTATTTGAGCGAATAATGGAAAGGCTTCTATTTGTTTTCCGCCTTGGATGTTGCTGAAATGGGAAATCGATTTCAAATCCAGAGTGAGAACCAGGAGACAGAGCTAGCCAGCTGGTGAGGGTGAGTCTGCGGAGATTCAGAGAGTAAGGGAACTGGCCGGAGGTCATGAAGGCCCCAGGAATGTCCCAAATGAGGCTCAGAAGTCTTGGTGGCCTCCCCTCAGGGCGCGGCCCTTTTCCGAGTCAGAGGTAGAGAGGCAGGGAGCGGACATCCATTTTCCGGACATGGTTTGGGGCAGAGAGCCCATGGATTTGAGGAGCTTGGAATTCATAAGACCCAAAGGCAAAGCAAAGCTGAACTGAGGACGTGTCCCTTCCTCTGATCTGACCTGGTCCTGTGAGCAAAGTGACCTAGAACCTGGCCCTCGCTTCAGCTTCTGCAGCCTGGCATCCGTGTGTCGCATACAACCCATGTGGCCAAGTGTTGGGCCTTGGGAGGCTAAGCATAGCAGGAGGGAGGTGCGCCTCTGAGCTGTACCACTTTAAAATGCCTCAGGAGGAGCATGGAAGCTGCTGGAACACCCATCAAGGACCTCTACCAGATTGTGGAACCCTGCTCCTCCCTCCCTGTCCAACCAATTTCATGGAGGAAACCATGGGAGGAAGTTTGCCCCAAATCGCCACTCCCTTGCGTCTGGAGACTTGTCCCAACTACGTTTAAACTGCAAAATCCAACAAATGAGGCGAGGGGAAGGGGAACGAACTTGTAAAAATTCGCATTTGTTTGCAAGTCTGTTCTAACGTCCTAAAATTGCACGCTTTGATGTATTTTTCCATTAATACTTTGGCGGGGGCGGGGGGGAGTTGTAAAGGTTTCTTGAGAGTTTGAGCTTAGTAGTAAGCTTGAAGTCCTATCATAACGGACCTCCCATGCCGGTGTTGGTAATAACTGGGCATGAGTTGTCATTAAGTCGTGGTCCCTGTGGCATTACTACGGGAGCCACTGGGATTTAGGTTTCAGAGTGCCTCATCAGGTACGGATTTGCTGTACTATGGCATTGAATAAATTGGGCAAAGACACGCAAATTAAGTTACTTTGTTCTTTCTCAAAGACCACCCACTGCATTTCAAATGGAAGTCAAGTTCCTTGCCGCGATATACAAGGCCTTGTGCAATCTGGTCCCTGTATATCCCTTGGCCGCACCCTCCCTTCATGCGCTGCACTCCATCTGTCCTGCCTCTTTCTGTCCTCCCGACACATCTACTTGCATTTTCTGTCCCCAGAATGCTTACCTTCTCAATCTTCACCTACTGGCTCCTTCTTTCCACTGTTTTAGCTCTCCTCAGAGAGACCTTCCCTGACCGACCACTCACACGAA
The DNA here is from genome assembly GCF_018350195.1 of Panthera tigris. NCBI lineage: Eukaryota > Metazoa > Chordata > Mammalia > Carnivora > Felidae > Panthera > Panthera tigris. The sequence continues at coordinate 9,928,092 of NC_056677.1, read as the reverse complement.
AGAAGTCCCTTTCCCCAATTACCATCACCTTACCTTATATTCTTACAGTACTTATTTGTCTCGTTAAAGTAGGTCCTGCGTATTGTCATATCCACGGTGTCCATTTCACATAGTGCCCAGAATGAGATACCCTTGAGAGCGAGAGCGATGAATAATTATGCTGGGATCATGGAAATGCTGAAATAACGGGGCCACCCGATGTATGGGTCACTGGAATGGGAACATACTAGAAAATGTCATCTTCCTTAGGGCATGGATGTTGTCTAGCTTCTTCACCCGTGATCCCCAGAGCGTGGAACCGTACCGACTACTGGTAGATACTTAAGTGTTGAATGAAGGACTTCTAGGGGCACAGGTTTGCATGTTTAATTTTCCCTGGTCATTTTTGCAATTTGCTAGATATTAAAATATGCGCATATATATTTGCGATTCATTCATTAATGCGCATAGTTGGCTTTTTCCACGTCTTGTATCTCTATGGCAATATGGCCTGAATTTTCAAAAACTAAAAGAAAAAAAAGTGGGAAAACGAATGTCTCTTCAGGTAGCATATTGGACCCTGAGCTACGTCTCCGGCATTGGTTTACCTGCTTTATGAATTAGACAAACTCATATGCGTCTGGCCAGAACCAAGGTACCCCTGCCACATTCTGTGCCAGCAAAATGTTTGTCCACTCCTTTGCCCTTCTACCTGGGACTTAATTCCAGTAAAAGTTAAACATACTGTTACACTGGATGATGGACCCTGAATCACACATCCATGTTGCAAGAAGTCTGGGAAATGGAGTTTTAGCTTTCGTGACTTCACACACAAGAAGAATGAATGGTGGTTGAATGAACTGATCCTTAATCATCCAACCTGTCAAGAAGCACTCATTTACTTAGAAAAATACTGAGTGCCTACTGTGTGCAGGGATGGGGGTGAAGACATCTTGTCACGTTTGTTTATCTTCATTTTCTTTCTCCAACATTATCATCATCCAATGTTGCAGATTCAACCTTTTACTTCTCTTTTCCCATGGAATTAGACCTACCAGGTCTTGCTCTGATGTATGTTCCATGGTGTTGAAATGGAGAGTGGTGGTTCCATACTTAGATGAACAACGGTTGTAAATGGATCGCAGAACGGTTCTATCAGAGGAGAATGGAAGTTCACGGGGATCCCGCTCGGCTGAATTGCAATTCAGACTAGGTTGCTTCCCTTCACTGGAGACATCTGTAGCTGGGGGCTTAGGATGGAGACCCAGGGACAAGGAGAATTTTATACTGACTACATGAACAAAAAAGCAAAGTACACGATGAAGAGTCTGGCCAATTGGACGTACATTTCCTGAGCTATACTGATTCTAACAAGCGCCTGGACACTTGCTTTATTGCTTTTTAATCGGTCTCAGGTTTTCAAACCAGGAAAGCAGGGTAGTGGAAAGTGCACTTCACGACTAGACAGCTGTGTGACCTTGATTAACCTCCCCGTACTCCGCAAATTCTTTTGTTTTTTAAAGTTTATATATTTATTTTGAGAGAGAGAGAGCATGCAAGCAGGGAAGGGCAGAGAGAGAGAGAGAGAGAGAGAGAGAATATCCCAAGCAGGCTCTGGGCCATCAGTGCAGAGCCCGATGTGGGGCTTGAACTCATGAACCATGAGATCATGACCTGAGCTGAAAACAAGAGTCGGACCCTTAACCGACTGAGCCACCCAGGCACTCCAATGATCATCAAATTCTTACTCAGCTCTCATTTTCTATATGGTAATGATATAAACTAACTAATTTAATAACTGCAAATTAGGTAAGAGATATTCAAGTTCCCCATTAATCTCTATCACGATTCACCTATTTTTTTCTAACATACCATCTAACGCCTATTCATATCAGGAGGGGGATACAAATGTTTTTTTCTCCAAAATATGTATACCAATATTCTTCTTCCTTGGTTCCCCCAAACCCTTTTTTTTTCTAAGTTCTTTTTTTTAATGTTTATTTATTTTTGAGAGGGAGAGAGAGAGAGAGCGAGCGCGCGCGCGCGCGCGCGCATGAATGGGGGAGGGGCAGAGAGAAAGGGAGACACAGAAGCTAAAACAGGCTCCAGGCTCTGAGCTGTCAGTACAGAGCCCGACGTGGGGCTCGAACTCATGGACAACGAGATCATGACCTGAGCTGAAGTCGGATGCTCAACCGACTGAGCCACCCAGGCGCCCCCGCCCCTGCCCCCCAACCCTTTTAATGAAGAATTGGGTCGACAGCCTAGTTTTCCTAGTGTGGTTAGGAATAACCACATTTCAGATGAAGTGTGTCTGTATCGATGGCCCCAAGATATTAAAATATTTCATAAACGTGAGCCTAAGATGCCTGGTGCAAATGTCATTATGGAGAAAGTGAATCAAGAAATGGATAGAACAAAATACAATTTTGAATAACATTTACTAGTCATTGAATATCAAAATTCTTTTAACAAATTATATAGTTGCAAAAAAAAAAAAAGCATTCCATTTCTTCCATCTCCACAGCCACCAATGTTGACGGAGATGCCATCGTCTCTTGAGTGGATATGTGCAAATTTCTGCCGTCATTAGTGTGGTTAGGACCATCATCATCTCTTCCCAGAATACCTTAAAAGTCTGAAGAGAAATAATATGTTGTAGATACATGGTATCTTACCTGGATACCTGCAAAATCTCGTGGTAACTAACACGGTTAAGGCCATACCACTGCTTATCTGAACAACGAAAATATCCTAACGCCACTAGCACGGTAAGAGACAGATCAACTCTTACCTGGATACATGTAAAATTCAAAGGTCAGCACTCTAGAGACAGACGTAAGCATCATCTGCCTGCGGACCAGTAAAAGCCCCCGGGCCACTAATATAATCAGACAAATACCATCTCTTACCTGGATACCTAGACACGTGCAGGGGAATCAAGATCATGGCAGGGGCATGTCGTCTCTTGCTTGGATAACTGCAAAATCCCATGATCGTTATCTGGATTAGGGACACATTACCTGGACACCTACAAATTTCCAAGAAAAACACCTTAGTTAGAGACACCTTCACAGTGTGACAGGATATCTGCAAAATGTCCCTGATCACTGCTTGCAACTTAAGAATACTTAAAAATAAACACGGTCACTATGTTGGCTTAAGAACACCAACAACATTGTCTGCCTGGATATCTGCAAAATCTCATGAGCTCTAACTGTGGTATAAACACCATTAACTTGTACTTGAACGCAAGCAAAACTTCGCCTTCAATACCACTTGAGGTTCTCCACAATTGTTTAAGGATAATTCTATAACCTGGACACCTAAAAACCTACTGAGCCCTACAGACTTAAAGGTAACCATAAAATTTATCCAGATACCTGAAAAACTCCAGGGACAAGACCCTGGAATAGAGACATGATCTCCTCTTGAGCGGGTGTCTGTAAAAATACAAATCAAGAGATGATGGTTCAACTGACAACAATATGTATTGATTTATTTACTAATTCATTCATTCATTCATTCGATTTTATTTTTTGCTTTTTCTCATTTTAGGAATTGGAGCAAGATTTTTTCATAGGCAGCTATTGAAAATGGAAAATCTTGTTCCATGACTTGAAGAGGTCATTTTTTCACTGGGATTGTGTTTGAATCCCCTTATATATGTATTTTTTAAATTTTAATTCCAGTAAAGTTAACATGCAGTATAATATTCATTTCAGGCATACAATACAGTAATTCAACAATTCCATACATCACCCAGTGCTCTTCGTGACCATAGTAGGTAATTTGGGATTTTTCTGGTATCTGATCAAGAGAGGATCTAAGGCCTTCCATTATCTCTTGATTGGGTTCTACAAAAATTCATGGCAAAAACTGTGTTAGGAATACATGTATTACCTGAACACCTGCAAAATCCCATCGAATTTATGAGGCCTATCAAATCTACCTAGAAACTTGCAGAGTTCAAGGTCAGCCTCCAGTTAGAGACACAATACTGTCTCGACAAGACTAGTGTAAGAATCCATGGTCAATAAACAGGAGATGGTCAGTAACTTACCTGGACACTTGTGTTATCTCTGTCACTACTGAGGTTTTACAAATGTTGTATCTAAGCTTTAAAATAATAAGGGCTGGGGCACCTGGGGGGCTCAGTCAGTTAAACGTCCTACTCTTGATTTCGGCTCAGGTCATGATCTCATGCTTTGTGAGTTCGAGTCCTGCATCGGGCTCCGTGCTGACACTGCAGATCCTGCTTGGGATTCTTTCTCTCTCCCGCTTTCCGCCCTTCCTGCGCTCATGCTCGCGCTGTCTCTCAAAACAAATAAATTTAAAAAATTTTAAAGAAAGGGCTAATGCTTACTAGCATTGACTAACAATATCATTTCTTAGCCGAATACTTGCAAAAAACACAAAAAAAACCCAGCAACACAAAGCTAGGAGCACCATCCGTACTTACATAGATATTGAATATTAGATGGTCTATTGCATGGAAAAGGCTATCATCATCACTTACCCGGATACAAACAAAATCCCTTTCATCATCTTTATGAAGCTTAGCTTACCGTCGTATCTTAACAGTGACCTGAAAAACACACTTGAACAGATGTGATATGACAACACTTTTATTACCTGGACCCTGGTAAGAACCTTGTCCCTTGTATCACTGCGGGACTCATTAAGTCTACCAGTAACCTTAGGTAGGCTGATCTCACCATTAGAGACACGATTATCTCTTAATTTACAGTCTCTAGAATTGGCAAGATTCTTCCTTCTTACCTGAATACCTGCAACAAAATCATGGTAATAAAAAGTGGCAACACATGTCATCACTTACCTAAATACACGAAGGTCAGATGGTCTGTGTCATGGGTTAGGGCCAGAGCAGCACTTACCTTAATACCAGTGATGTCCCCCCCATTAACTGCTATAGATAGGCTCATTGTGATCTCTTGGCATGTTCTGAAAAACATATTGTGGTTTACGTTTGGGACATGTCTCATTCTACCCATGCACCTGCAAATTCCCTGGTCACTTGTATCCTTTGGAGACCCATAAACATTACCTGGACACTTCCAGAACTCTGAAGTTAAACCCTAGTCAGACACACTTTCCTCTCTTGAAGGGATACCTGCAAACATTCCACGGTTAATAATGCAGTTAGAAAAATATGATACGTGACTTAGATATCTGACATACCACTATGAGTGAGAAATACACGTTATCTCCAGATAAGAAAATAAAAACTGCTTACTAGTATTATTAGGGTCAAAAATTAATTAAAAAAATGTAATTTATTGTCAAGTTGGCTGACATAGAGTGTATACGGTGTGCTCTTGGTTTTGGGGGTAGATTCCCGTGATTCATCGCTTACATACAACACCCAGTGCTCATCCCAGCAAGCGCCCTCCTCAATGCCCATCACCCATTTTCCCCTCCCCCCCCCCCATCAACCCTCAGTTCATTCTCTGTATTTAAGAGTCTCTTATAGTTTGCCTCTCTCCCTCTGTGTAACTAGGTTTTCTCCCTTCCCGTCCCCCACGGTCAGGGTCAAATTAATTTAACTTCTACTTGCCAAAAACAAGGGAAAGAGGAGTCTTAAAAACAATTACATAGATAGTTGAAAATAAGAACATCGATGAGTTAATATTATATCATCTCATACCTTTGTACTATCAAAGACCTGAACAGGGTACCTGGAAAAATATACGGTAACACAACTGTTAGGGACACCATCGTCACTTATTTACATGTATGAAGGTTGTATGATCTGTACTGTGAGTTAGGCCCACATTATCACTTACCTCAATACCCGCTATGCACACATCATTAACTACCACTAACCGGCTCATAGGGAGGTCTTCACGTGAACCTGAAAAAAAATTGTGGAAAATGTGTTTGGTACACATCTTATTCTACAGGGACACCTGCAAATTCTTTGGTCAACCGTATCACTGAAATTCATCAACGTTACCTGGATAACGGCAGATATCTGAGGTTAAGCCCTAGTAAGAGACACCTTCCTCTCTTGAAGGGATTCCTGCAAAAATCCCACAGTCAATAATGCGGTGATGGACAGTATGATAAATTACCTGGATTTCTGCCTATCTACCACTATGGGTGTATAAAAACACATCATCTCTGAATAAGAAGATGCTAAAATCTCATGCTTACTAGTACTATTTGGGTCAAATTAATTTCTGAACTGCATACGTTCCAAAAACATAGTTAACATGGTATTGAAAACATCATTCGCATATATGAAAAACAAGCAGCTCTCTATTGAGTTAACGCCACATAATCTCATACCCGTATACTAGGAAAGAACTTAACAGGGCACTTGCAAAAAACACAAAGTGACACTCTGTTAGGGAAACCATACTCACTCAGGTATCTGAAGATCACATGGTCTGTAGTGATGTAAGACCCACTTTATCACTTACTTGGTTACTGGTAAGGTTCTGTTAATGACGATTTTTAGGTTCATCATTATTTCATGACTGCCAGAACCTGAAAAACACGTTGTAAAAAAGCTGTCTATAGATACACCTTTTCTACTAGGATACTGCAAATGGCCTTTTTCATTACGCATGACCCAACATTTAACTCTACCTGGATTCTTGCAGTACTCCAAGGTCTATGCTGTGGTCAGAAACACCATCATCTCTTTTGAGAGGACTGCTAGAAATGATAAAACACTATCATTTTGTACCTGAATACCTGAAATAAATCACCTAGTAGAACAAGTTTAGCCCATCACTATCACTTACCTAGATATGTGACTATCAGATGGTCTGATGTGGTGAAGGTATACGTCATAACCTATCTGGATACCAGAAATGTCCCCCATTAACCATTAATTTCATCTTGATCTTTTGGCAGGAATCTGAAAAACACATTATGGATGTGTAAAAAGACAGAACTTGCAGCAAGAAACCTCAAATTAATTACCTTAGACGCTTCCTTCATTAGTAGAACATCAATTCCACCTAAATATTCGCAGTATTCCAACCAAGGTCAAGATCATGATCAGATATAACAACACTTCATTATGAAACACACGCAAAATTTCCATGGTTACTGCTAGGGTTAGAAACATCATGATCGTTACCTGAATATGGCAACCCCTCATCACTCACAAGAATAAAATAAAATTTTCTCCAAAATATAAAAAGAAAAAACTCATGGTTTCCAGAATCGGTAAGGACTATTTCCTACCTGAATACTTGCAAAGAAAAATGGTAACAATTGTTAGGGAAACCTTCATCACTTACCCAGCTAGATGGAGATCGGATGGCCTGGTCTAGGCCCACGTCATCACTTACCTGCACACTAGGAACATCCCCACTGATGAGCCATGTGAGATTCATCAATTCATGACTGGAAGCTGGAAAGACATTACGAGCGTGTGTTGAAGGACATAGCTTTTTCCTACCAGGAAACCTGCAAATAACAGTGTTCACTTCATCATCATGAGACACATCAACTCTACCGGATACTTACAGTAATCCAAGGTTAATACCAGTATCGGATAAGACCATCAATCTATGATTGGACACCTGCAAATAGCCTATGGGTAGGACTTTCACGGGCAATATCATGATAAATACCTGTATACGTGCAGTCCCTCAACACTCAGAGGGTTAAAAATGAACATTTCCTGAAATACAGAAAGCAGAGAAACAGGGTCTTTGGAATTGGTAAGGACTCTATCATTTCTTACCCACACACCTTCAAAAAATTCATGGTAACAGGAAGTGTAAGGACACTCACCATTTACCTCGACGTAGGAAAGCTGGATGGTATGTGCTGTGGTTTAGACCCACAGGATCACTTACCTCCATTCCAGCAATGTCCCACATTCATTATCATTGATAAAGTCACCGTGAGGTCTTGACGTTAACCTGAAAAAAACACATCGTGGAAAATGTTTTGAGCACATGAATTATTCTGCCTCCACGCTTGCAAATTCCCTTGGTCACTTGTATCATTTTGAGACCCATCCATATTACCTGGATACTTACTTGCAGAACTCCAAGGATAAACCCTGTGAAGAGACATCTACTTCTCTTGAACGGACACCTGAAAAAATTTCCAAGGTCGATAAAAATGATGACGGTAATAGAGTAAGTTACTTGGATTATACACCATCCCTAAATAAGAATATGAAAAATCTAATTTTTACTCGTATTATTAGGGTCAAATTAGTGTTTTTAAAAAAAATTTTTTTTTTACTTAAAAAAATTTTTTTTAATGTTTTATTTATTTTTGACAGAGAGAGAGAGAGCGCGCACGCACAAGTGGGGGAGGGGCAGAGAGAGAGGGAGACACAGAGTCCGAAGCAGGCTCCAGGCTCTGAACTGTCAGCACAGAGTCCGACGCAGGGCTCAAACTCACGAACTGTGAGATCATGACCTGAACTGACATCAGTCGCCTAACCAACTGAGCCACCCAGGCGCCCTGACTATACTTCCTTGATAAGAAACTGAAGAGACACATAGGACAGAGATGTTCAAGGACATGACTTGTTCTACCAGGACACCTGCTGACAATCCTTTGCACTTCCATTATTACGGAGCACATCAACTCTACCTTGACGTTTGCATCAACTCAGGTCAACACCTTCATCAGAAGAAGGCCATCATGTCTGAAGCGGACTTCCTGCAAATACACTGTGGTTACTACTGGGGTGGGAAATTAACAGTTATGGATACAATCAGCTCTCAAAACTCACAGGGTTAAACGTTTATCTCTAAAATGTAAAACGTATAAAGTCAAGGTCACTAGATTTGGTAAGGACTATCTCTTACCTGAACACCTGTAACAAAATCATAGTAACAAGAAGCGTTAGGGCCATAATACCTTACCTGCATATAGAATCAGATGATCTGTGCTGTGATTCAGGCCCACATCATCACTTACCTCCATACCTGCTATGTGCCTCATTTACCACGATGGATATACTCCCCATGATGTCTTAACCTGAACCTGAAAACACAGCATAGAAAACTTGTTCCATGTACATTTTATTCTACTTGGACAACTGCAAATTCTCTTGGCCAGTGTATTATTTTGGGACCCCCTTCAACATTACTGGATAATATGCAGAACTCAACAGGTTAAATTCTAGTTAGATTTACCTTCATCTTTTGAGTGGATGCCTGTGAAAATCCTATGGTCAGCATCATGGGTATGGAATATATGACAAATTAGCTGGATGACTGACTGTAGGTCCATTGGTATGAGTGTAAAAACACGTATTATCTCCGAACAAGGAGACAGTAAAATCTCATGCTCGCCAGTGCTGTTAGGGACAAGTTAATTTCTGAACTGTGTATATGCCAAGAAGACTAATATAAAGGTTGAGGAAGCGTTAATTACCTATATATCTGAAGATAAGAAATCCCCGAGGATTTATTGTCACATCACCTCAATTTTATACTAGCAAAGAACTTAATGAGATCGTTAATAGTAGAATAACTTACCTAGATACCTGTATATGCCTCCATCAATGCTAAGTTTAAACACCCACCGAATGTTAAGCTCTATAGTTCTAAGGGCTAATGCTTACTACTAACATTGGTTGGGACAGTATCATTTTTCAACCGAATCCACACAGAAAAACGTGCTATCCCAAACGTTAGGACCATCCACGCTAACCTAAATATTTGAAGACTGGATTGTGTGTAGGGTGTTTTAGGCTCCTATCTTTTACCTGGCTGCGAGCAAAGTTCTGTTCATGGTCATTATGAGGCATACCATGATTTCTTGACGGGAACCTGAAAAACACATTATGACAAAGGTGACTATGGACATACTTCTCCTCTCGGGACCCTCCAAATAACCTTGCTCAGTTTCGTCAACGCAGGACCTATCAACTCTACCTGGATTCTTGCAGTATTCCCCAGTCTACACCACTGTTAGAAACACCATCATCTCTTGAATGTTTGCCAGCAGCAATACCACAGTTACTACTGTGATGCACAACTTTGTGATCATTACGTGGATACCCACAAACTGATCAACACTCACACGGTTAAACATAAGTTTTCTCTAAAATAAGTAACAGTAGGATAACATGATTGCCGGAATTATTAAAACATCATTTCTTACTGGCAAACCTTAAAAAGAATCACACAGTAAAACAAGCTAAGGCAATCAACACCTTACGTATTACACACACACACACACACACACACACACACACACACACACACACACACACGGAGAGATCAGAGGGTCTGATGCGGTAAAGATACACATCACCGCTTACCTGGACACAAGAAATGTCCCCATTACCAACCACTGTTAAGTGCTTCAGGATCTTGAAGGAACCTGACAAATACATTGATATATGTGTAAAGGGATGTGACCTGCTGTAAGCAGAACACCTCTAAGGCACCTTGGTCACTTTCGCTATTATGAGAACATCAACTCTAACTGCATGCTTGCAGTACTCCAAGATCAAGACCATTGTTGTCAGGGAAGACAATATTTCTTTACAGGACACCTGCAAAATTTCCAGGGTCATTGCTATGGTCGGAAGCATCATGATAATATCCCTTAACACTCAAAGGGATCCCTTAACACTCACAGGGCTAAACAGACATCTTTTCTAAAATACAAACGCTAACAACTCACACTTTCTAGAATTAGAAAGGACTATCAATTCCTACCCGAATACTTGCAAAGAAATCATGGTAACAACTCTTAGAGACACTGTTATCCCTTACCTACGTATCTGGAGATCGGGTGGCCTTACCTGCAGATCAACAGGATATCCGCCCCTATTAATGACTGCTGCTAAGTTCATCCTGAGGTCTTGACAAGGATCTGGAAAACACGTTACGAAATCAGGGTTAATGGAAACAACTTTTTCTACCATGACACCTGCAAAAAAGATTGTTCACTTCATCATTATGGAACAAACCAACTCTGAATACTTGTAATTAAAAGTTAGCAACAACGTCAGAAAACTGGCAGTGTTCGGGACACTTCTAAATAGCATATAAATAGTACCACGGAGGGAACACAAGATAAATACTTGTATGTATGTAACGCCTCACAGTGTTCAACATAAACCTTCCTGAAATATAAAAGTGAAAACTTGTGTTTTCTACAGTTGGTAAAACCATCATTTTTTTCCCCCGAATACTTGCCAAAAAAAAAAAAAAAACAAACCACGGTAACAAGAAGTGTTAGAACACTTAATCACTTGTCCATGCATATGCAAATCAGATGGTATGTGCTGGGGCCCACATCATCACTTACGTTCATACCACCAGGGTCTCACACGAACTACTATTGACAGACTCACTGTCATGTCCTGAAGTGAATCTGAAAAACACATTGTGGAAATTTTGTTTACGTCTTATTTAACCCATACACCTGCAGATTCCCTTGGTCACTTGTATTGTTTTGGGATCCATCGACACTACCTGCGTACTTGCAGAACTCCAAGCTCAAAGCTAGGAAGAGACTGGTTCCTCTCCGCAGGGATACCTACAAAAAAGCCACGGTCAATAATACTGTGACGGACGATATTCTCAATTACCCGAATACCTGCATATCCTTCTATCGCTACTCATTTTAAAAAATACAGTATCTCTGAACCAGGATAGAACTCTCATTCTTACTAGTATTTTAGCAATACACTGATTTCTTAACAGAATACATGCCAAAAACAATGTGAATACCAGAACCTGAAACACATTAATATGCGGGTATCTAAAAATAAGAACGTCTCTATTGAGTTAATGTCACATTATTGCATACCTGTGGGCAAGCAAAGACCTTAAAAGGTATCTGCAAATGAACACAGTAACACAGTGTTAGGGACACCACCCTCACTTACCTAGATATTGGGGATTATATTGGTCTGCAGTGTAGTAAGACCCACTGTATGACTTACCTGGTTACTAGTAAGGATGCGTTCCAACCGGTGGAAGGTTCACGGTGTTCTCTTGACAAGAACCTGTAAAAGCACAAGCAACAATGGGTTTGAAATGCAAATTATGCTACTAGAACACCTGAACATAACCTTTTCACTCCCATTACTATGGAACACATCAACTGGACATCTGCCACATTCCGTGGGTCCTACTGGGGTGTGAACTCCATGACAATCACCCGTACAAGAACCATCCTTCGACACGAACAGGGCTATAGATGTTCTCTAAACGTAAAGGTGAGAACTCACAGTTTTTATTACTGGTAAGGGCTACATCGTCTCTTACCTCAACACCTGCAGGAACGTAATGGGATTGAGAAATGTTATAAACATTATCACTTACCTAGCTATCTGGAGACCAGATGGCCTGAGGTTTAGGCCCACATGCTCTTTTATCTGCCTGCTTGCAGAAAGTTCCCCATTACTAACCATCGCTAGGTTCGTCGTGATGTCTCGACAGGAACCTGACACACACACTGCGAAAAATGCGTTTGGTACAAGTTTATCCTGATGGACAACTGCCAATTCCCTTGGTCATTTGTATCATATTTCAGGACCCATCAGTAATACCTGAAAACTTGCAAAACTCTGAGGTCAGCCCCTAGTAAGCGCCACCTTCCTCTCTTGAAGGATTATCCGCAATAATCCCACGGTAAGTAACACAGCCATGGACAATATGATGAATTATCTGGATGTCTGAAAGTCCCACTATCAGTCCAAAACATATTATCCCTAAACAATAAGAAATTCTCAGGCATATTATGATTGTCAGGGACAACTTACTTTAACTGCATACGTGCCCAACACTAGGTTACTATAAGAGCCTGAACAATATCATTAGTCACAAAGAGCTCTGAAAATAACGTCTACGTCAATGTCACATCATCTCATACCTGTTTACTAGCAAAACCTTGATGGCTTATCTGCAAAAAGATGAGAACACAAATGTTAGAGACCTCATTCTCACTTGCTTTGATAATGTGAAGATTAGATGGTCTTAACTGTAAGTAACACTCTTTATCCCTTCACTGGTTACAAAGAAGATTTTGTTCATGACCATTATTACGTTCACAGTGATTTCTTGACAGGAACCTAAAAAAAGAGGTGTCAAAAATGTGTGTAAGGCAACAACGTGTTCTGTCAGGGGGCCTGTAAAGAATTTTGGTCAATTTCCTCATTGTGGGAACCATCAACATTACCTGGATCCTGGCAGAACTTCATGGTCTACATGGATATTAGAGACACCATTACCTCTTGACTGACCACCTGGAAAAGTCTTATGGTCAATACTGTGGTATGAAGCCTGGCTAACTTACCTGCATAGATCTCGGTCACTATTTATGTTCAACACACATTAAACATAAGCTCTTACGTATTTATTTATTTTTAAGTAAGCTCTAGGCCCACGGGGGGGCTTGAACTCACAACCCAAGATCAAGAGTCACATGCTCCACGGATGGGCTAGGTGCCCCTAAACTCTTAAGCCTGTGAGAGCTAATAATGCTTACTAGCCTTGCCTGAGGTACTATTTTTATACACACACACACACACACACACAAAACAAACAAAACTGTGGTCACACAAGTGTTAGTGATATTATCGTCACTTACCTCGACATCTCAAGACAGAAGGTCGGTGGGGATGCTTCAGGCACATCACCACTTACTGCAAGACAAGGATGTCGCTGGTAAAAACCATTAGGAAGTTCACCATGATCTCTTGATGGGAACCTGAAAACCACATTGTGATACGTGGGCAGATGGACACATATTGTCCACTGGAACACCTGCAAATGACCTCCGTCCTTTTCACCCTCATGAGACACCTCATCTCTCCCTGGATACTTGCAGTTGTCCAAGGTCTATGCCACTGTTAAAAACACCCTCACCTCCTAACTGCTGTCAAGGGACACAGGGTTACTACTGGAACAGGGAACTCCATAATCATTAGGTGGACACCCATAAATCACTCAAAACTCACAGGGTTAAACATACATTTTCTCTAAAAAAAAGGAAGGTACGTGGTTACGAGTATTGATAAGGATAGTCGCATTTCTAAACTAAATACCTAAACTAACAGACAAATGGCAAGCAAGAGAAATAGGGCAACAAAAAGCTTAGGCAAGCTAGGACTTCCTTAGGTATACGACAGATGGCATGTACTGTGGGTTAGGCCCACTTTGTCACTAACCTTGACATTGGCAATGTCCCACGTTAGCTACCAATAATAGGCTTACCTTACCGGAATGTTCTGACAAGAACCTGAACGCCACGTTGTAGAGAGTGAATCCTTTTCCCTCTACACTTGAAATTTGTCTCGGTTACTTGTCAAACTCTCAGGTTAAAAAGTGAGGAGGACCTACCTTCTCCTCTTGATGGATACTTGCAAAAACTCCATGGTCAATAATGCTATGATAGACTATGTAATAGAATACCTACATCATTCTATCAGTACAAGTATTAAATACACAGTATCCCCAAACAGGAACACAGAAAATTACATTCTTCCAGTGTTCTTAGGGATGTATTAATTTCTTAACAGAATACATGCCAAAAATTAAGATAAATGTAAGAGTCATGAACATTAATAATGTAAATACCTGAAAATGAGAATGTCTCTAATAAGAAAATGTCACATCATCTTGTACCGTTTAGTAGCAAAGACCTTAACGGGATACTTGCAAAGAAACATGGTAACACAAATGTCAGGGACATCACCCTCAGCGACCTTCCTATGGAAGATCACATGGTCTGGGCGGTGGTAGAACCCACTCTATCACTTACCAGGTCAAGAGCAAGCTTCCATCAGTGAATACGGTGAGGTTCACTAGGTTTTCTTGACAAGCATCTGAAGAAACACATACGAAAAATATGTTTAAGTACTCAACTCTTCTACCAGAACACCTGCTAATAATCCTTTTCACTTCCATTATTATGGAACACATCAAGTCTACTTTGATGCTTCCATTAATCTGGGTCAACACTTTTGTCAGAGAGACCATCATGGACTCCTGCAACAATATGGTGTTTAACTTGGCATGGAAACTCCTTGACAATTAGGGATACATTCAAATGTCAAGACTCACAGGATTAAATGTAAGTTGTCTCCAAAATTTAAAAAGGGTAACGTCATGGTCACTTAGACATGGTAAGGACTCTATCATCTCTTGGCAGAACACCAGCAACAAAATCATAGTAACAGAAGTGTTAGGGACACAATCACTTACCTACATATTAGGATCAGATGATCTGTGCTGTGGTTTAGGCCCACATCACCACTAATCTAGATACTTCCATATGCCTCACTAAATACGATAGCTGAGCCTATCAATCAGGAGAGCTTCACATAAACCTGAAAAACACATTGTGGAAAATACGTTCAGCACATACTTTCTTCTATGCGATCGACTGCAGATTCCATTGGTCAAGTGCATCATTTTGAGATGCATCACCACTAGCTGCATACATGCAGAAGTCCAGGACTAAACCCTGGTGGGAAATACCTTCTTCCCTTAAAGAGATACGTGTAAAATTTCCACATTCAGGATTATGAAGACGGACAATATGATAGATCATCTGGATACGTGCAGAACCTCTCATCAGGGGGAGTGTAGGAAACACAATCCCTGATCAAGTATACAGCGAAATATCGTTTTTACCAGGATTATTAGGGACAAATTAAACTACTGCATATAAGCCAGAAGTATGTGTAACGGAAGAGTATTCAAATATCAATAATCACATGCATATTGGAAAATAGGGATGTCTAATGAATTGATGGGACATCATCTCATGCCTGTGCAACAGCAAAACTTTAACATGATACTTGCAGAAAAGATATGTTAACGCTGTGGTCAGTGTTTGGGGCACCATCTTCACTTACCTATCTCAAGAACAGTTGATCTCAACTGATTGGTGACATCCACAATATCACATAGCTGCTTACCGGAAAGTTCCTACTGACGACCACTGTCTATCACTGTGGTGTCAGGACTGCTAGAATCTTAAGAAACATACTTATAACAAGCAAGTGGCAGGATACAACTTGTTAACCTGCAAAAAGAAATAGTTTATTTACAAATAACCTGGGTCACGTCCGTCATCAGGGAAAACAGAACACGACATGGGTCTTGGTAGAACTTGAGCTCAACACCATTGTTAAACGCACTAAAATCTCTTCTAGCAAGAGAAGAGAAATCTCATGGCCAAGGAGATGTGCAACAGGAGAAGTTCCCCGGAAATGCACGTCCCTTTATCACTACTGAGGTTAAATACACATTATATCTAAATTAAAAAAAAAAATGAATAAGGGCTCATACTTACTGGTAATGGACAGTATCATCTTTGATGTGAATACCTGCATAGAAACATGGCAACAGAACAGTTAGGTAGACCGTCTACCCTCACCTAAATATCTGAAAATCCATTTGTAGGGTGCTTAAGGCCCATATCATCACGTACCTGAATATAAACTAAGTCCCATCAATGACTATTTGGAAATTTACCATGATCACTTGATGGTAATTAAAAAACACTTCGTGAAAAATGTGTCTCCTCTTCTACTAGGCCACTGCACATCATCTTGTTCATTGCCATCAGCGCAGGACCCGTCAACTCTTCCTGGATTGTTGCAGTCCTTCAAGGTGTATGCCGAAGACACACACACAATCACCTCTTCCCTATTCACGTGGAAAAACATCAAAGTTACTACTATACCACACAACTCCATGATTATGGCTATTCACATCTGAATTCACCTAACACTCAAATAAGTAAACATACATTTTCTCTGAAATAGAAAACACTAGAACAGCATGATTTCAATAACTGGTAAAATGCTGTCATTTCTCACCTGATTATTAAAAAAAAAAACCAAAACACATGTGCTAAGCAAGTTTAGTCCATCGATAACATTCATCCAGATGGGAGAAGATCAGATGGTTTGAAATGGCGAAGGTGAACATCACCACTTGTCTGGGGAACAGAAATGTCCCCAGAGAATCACTAGTGCGAGTTTCATCATAATCTCTTGACAGGAAACCTGGAAAACACATTACGATACGTGTGTGAAAGGACACAGCTTGTTCTACCAGGACACCAATAAATAATCTGGGTCACTTCCATCATTATGGAAGCATTACCTCTGCTCGAATAGCTGTAGGACTCCAAGGTCAAGACTATTGTCAGGTAACACAACTTCTACGGAGCACCTGCAAAATTTCCACCATCACTACTGTGGTTGAGACATACTGACAAACACCTGATATGTGCAATCCTTCATTAGAGTTAAACGAGAATTTTCTCTAAACACCGAAAACCCATGGTTTTGAGAATTAGTAAGCAATCTGTCATTTCCTACCTGAATACCTGCAGAGAATTCATGGTAACGACAAGTGTTAGGGACACCATCAGCACTTACCTAGCAGTCTGAAGATCAGATGGTCGGTGCCGTGGCTAAGGCCTACATCATCTCTACTGTGACATTAGCAATGTCTTATGTTAGCTATCATCAATAGGCTCAGTGTGATTCAATGATACGAGTCTGAAAAAAGAAAAATGTTGCAAAAAATATTTTGGGTGCGTCTCATTCTACCACTACACCTGCACATTCCCTTGGTCACTGTATCATTTCAGGACCCATGGATCCTTGCAGAACTCCAAGGTCAATCTCTAGGAAGACACACCTTCGTCTCTTCAAATTACTTATACTAATTCCATAGTCAATAAAGTAGCGAAGGACAATATGAGAAACTTCCAGGATATCTGCAAATTTGTAACTGCTATGTTAAGTGATCTTATTTCCAAACAAGAACACAAAAAAATCATATTGCTACCAGCATTATAAGGGACACAGTAAACTCTTAACTGAATACATTCCATAAAGAAAGTAAACTGAAGAGACTTGAAGTGATAAATTATGTAGATACCTGAATATAGAAATGTCTTTAGGGGTACCTGCCTGACTCAGTCAGTGGAGCATGTGACTCTGGATCTTACAGTTGTGAGTTTGAGCCCCATGGAGGGTGCAGAAATTACTTAAAAATAAAATCTTTAAAACAAAGGTCTTTAATCAGTTAATATCACACCATCTCATACCCGCATACTAGCAAAGATACTAACCTGATACCGACAAAAATAAAAAAATAAGCCACATTAACACCAATGTTAGGGTTATCACCCTCGCTTACCTACTCAAGGTCACATGGTCTTCATTGTAGTCGGATTCACTTTGACACTTACCTGCTTACTAGCAAGGGTATGTGAACCATTTTCAGTTCACCCTGTTTTCTTACCAGGAACCTGAGGAAACACACGGAAATGTGTTTAATATACAATGCGTTTTTTCAAGACACCTGCACGTGAACTTGTTCCCTTCCATTATTATGGAACACATGAATTCCACCAGCACACTTGTACCAAATCAAGATCAACGCACTGTTTTCAGGAGAGACTAACACTAGTTGACCGGATACCTGAAAAAATCCTATGGTTTCTACTGTGGTGAGTATACGATACAATTACCCAGACAGGATCAATTTCTCGATACTTACAGGATTAAGCATAAATTTTCTCTAAAATATGCAAAGTAGAAACTCATGGTTATTAGAATTGCTAAGGAATCTGTCATTTCTTTTATTTCCCTAAGTTTCTTTATTTATTGTGTGTGAGAGAGAGAGAGACAGACAGACAGAAAGGGTTCGCCAAATTTACACACATTATTTCCTGACTACGCATCTCTAAATTGCCATGGGTACAAGTGTGAGGTGGAAATCACTCCACACTCACATAGTTAAACGTATATTACCTGTACAATAGGACAGCAGGATAGTGATTGTTAAAATTAGCAAAACATTATGATTGCTTGTTTACCTGAACACCTGCTAATAACTCACATAGTCAAACAGATTTCGACAATCCAGCATCATTCACCCAGACGGACAAAGATCAGAAGAGGTCTGTGATGTGCCTGTCCTCACTCACCTGCATACCAGAGATGTCCCCCCTGTTAATGACTTCTGGTTCATCATGGTCTCTTGACAAGAACCCAAAAAACATTTTTTGAAGTATGTATGAAGGGATACAACTTTTTTTTTTTTTTTTTAGCCAGAACATCTGCAAATAACCATGGACACTCTATCATCACAGAGCATATCAAGGATCCTTCGATTAATTCAAGGTCAACACCAAGGTCAGATAACATCATCATTTCATAACAGGAACCTTATAAAAATCCCATGGTTACTTACTGGGGACAGAACATCATGACAATTGTTTGGATACACACAATCCCTCAACACTCACAGAGGTAGACATAATTTTTCACTTTAATATAAAGTGTGAAAAACAATGGTTCCCAGAATTGGATGGAATCTATCCTCTATGATTTGAATACTATTAAGAAGTGTGTTAAAAAGAAATATTAGAGATACCCATCACCTCTTATGTCTGTATGTGAAGATCAGATGATCTGTGCTATGAATTAGGCCCACATCACTTACCTTGGTAACAGCAACGTCCCATGTTATCATCGGTAAGCTCACAGTGAGGTCTTGACATGACTCGAAAAACACATCGTGAAAAAAGTGTATGGTCCATGTATCATTCTACCTCTACACCTCCAAATTGCCTCGGTCATTTCTATCATTTCAGCACCCAACAATAATACCTGAACACTTGCAAAACTCTGAGGTCAGCCGCAGTAGGAGCCACCTTCCTCTCTTGAAGGAACACCTGCAAAATGGCTATTGTTAATAACACAGTGATGGACAATATGATGAATTCCCTGGATGTCTGAAAGTCCCCCTATCAGTCCAGAACACATTCTCTCTAAACAAGAAAATTCTCACGCACACTATGATTGTTAGAGACAAGTGAATTTCTTAACTGCCTACATGTCTAACACTAAGTTATGTAAGATCCTGAGTAATATCGTTAGTCACACAGCGCTCTGAAAATAATGTCTAAGTCAATGTCACCTCATCTCATACCTGCACAGTAGCGAAGGCCTTAATGGGATACCTGCAAACAAACACGGTAACACAAATGTCAGGGACAAAACCCTCACCCACCTTCCTATGGAAGATCACGTGGTCTGGATGGTGGTGGAACCCACTTCATCACTTACCAGGTTAAGAGCAAGCTTCCATCAGTGAATACGGTGAGGTTCACTGGGTTTTCTTGACAAGAACCTGAACAAACACATAGGAAAAGTCTGTTTAAGTACAAACTGTTCTACCAGAACACCTGCTAATAATCCTTTTTACTTCCATTATTATGGAACACATCAACTCTACTTTGATGATTCCTTTAATTTGGGTCGACACTTTTATCAGAGAGACCATCATGTTTTATCAGGACTCCTGCAAGAATACGGTGTTTACAAATTAAACTACTGCATAAAGCCAAAAGCTCGTGTAATGTAAGAGTATTCAAAACAACATTAATTACATACACATCCGAAAATAGGGAGGTCTAATCAGTTAATGTGACATCATCTCATATGGGTGCAACACAAAGACTTTAAAAACAAGATATCTGCAGAGAGAACATGTTAACCCTGTGGTTAGTGTGTGGGACACCCTCCTCACTTACCTACACATCTCAAGAACAGATGATCTCAACTACACTGTCACATCCACAATACCACTTACCAGGTGACAGCAGGGTCCCATGAAAGAGCATAACCAGGGTCACTGTAACATGACTGAGTACCATGACCTGAAAAAACACAACTGACATGTAAGATATTTCCATCATTAGAGGAATCATCAACACTCTGGACCTTGGCCGAACTAGAACGTCAAGGTCAACTCCACTGTTAGAGAAACCATCATCTCCTGAGTACCTATACAATTTCAGGCTCATGACTGTGCTGTGGCCCCGTAGGATAAGGGACTTGCACACCTGTGTATCCCTCTGTCACCACTAGGGCTAAACACACATTCTATCTAAACTTTAAAATACTTACTAGCATGCATCCTACCATTTGTGGGGACCGTGTCATTCCTTACCCAAATACCTGTCAAAAAGAAAACAAAGACAAAAGCATACTAACAACAACTTGGGAAATCCATCCACACTTATCCACTTATCAGATGGCTAGGTTGTTTCCAGGGTGAAGGCCCACGTTATCACTCACCTGGAAATGCACTGTCCTAGGACTGGTCATTATGAGGCTCACTGTGATTTCTGGACAGGACCTGGAAAAACTCATTGTGACATCACTCCTCAGCGTCTTGGCTAAGATCAGTGAAAACCACGTATGGTAAATGGGTCCATGTATGACTCCCTCTACTAGGACATGGGAAGTATCTGTGTATGCTTCCATCACTGTAGGACCCATCAAACCTACCTGGGGTCTTGCAGTACGCCAAGGTCTAGGCCACTGTTAGACGCCATTATGTCTTCATTGCTCCCCTACCAGAATACCATGGTAACGCCTGTGACCCACAACTCCATGATTGTTACGTGAATAGCCATGAATCACTAAATATTCACATGGTTAAATGTAAATTTCCTCTAAAATATAAAATGGTGGGATAGTATGTTTGCTAGACTTGGTAAAAACACTATCATTTCTCCCAGAATGCTTCACATAACCCACATGGTAAACAAGTTCAAGCAATTAACCAAACTTTGCACAAGTAGATTCACGAAGATCAGAGGGTCTGATACAGTGAAGGTACACCTCATCATATACCTGAAGGCCAGAAATGTCCCCGCCTTGATGAGCCTTGTCAGGTGCATTGAACTCGTTGACGGGCACCTAAAAAACACAATACAACACATGTGTAAAGGGACACAACTTGTTCTACCAGGACACCTGCAATAACCTTGGTCACTTTCTCCTCATGAGACATGTCAGCTCTACCTGAATGCTTGCAGTCCTTCAAGGTCAAAATCTTCACCAGTTAGGACAATATGTCTTCACAGGACACCTGCAAAATTGTCACGGTTATTGCTGTGGTTGAGGGCATATGTTAATTACACGGATATGGCAATCTCTCAACACTCACAAGGCTAAGCAAAAGTCTTTTCTAAAATATAACCGGTAAACACTCATGGTTTCTAGAATCAGTAAGGACTATCAAATCATACCTGAATACTTGCAAAGAAATCAGGGTCCCAACGCTAAGAGACACCATCGTCATTACCTAGCTATCTGGAGATCAGACGGCCTCTGCTGGGGTTGAGGCCCACATCGTCACTTACCTACGGACATAACAGCCACGTCTGCCATTAACATCAATGTTAAGTGCACAGCGATGTCTTTTTCAGGTGGCTGTCAAGACATTATGAAATCTACGTTAAAGGAAACGACTTGTGTTAGCCAGTAGCTGGAAACAGTCTGGTTACTCTGTCATGATAGGCACACAAACTCCACCTGGTACTTTCAGTAATCAAGGATCAACACTGATGTCAGACAAACTCAGCGTCACTTCACTGGCCACCAGCAGAAAGCCCATTGGGGAGGACTGTGGGGAAGACACGGTCGTAAATATTTGCATATGTGCTATCCCTCAACACTCCCAGGGTCAAACAAACTGTGTCTCAAATACAAAGTGAATGGACCTAATGACTTACTATCATAGCATCTCGAATCGGTAAAGAACTAGCAAAGAAGTCAATAGGAAACTTTCAAAAAAGCACGGTACACTGTGCTAGAGACACTAACCTCACTCACCTGGAGAGCTGAGGATCAGATATGTCTATTGGGATAAACCACTTTATCACATACCTGGTTACCAGTAAGTTCCCATTGATGACAACGGTCTGGGTCACTGTGATGTCAGGACTGCTAGAATCTTGACACAAACACTCAACAAGCCTGTGGCAGGATACAACTTGTTTACCTGCCAAAAAAATAAAAATAAAAATAAATAGCCTATTTTCACATGATCTCAGTCAATTCCATCATTAGGGAAAACATAACACGATATGGATTTCAGCCCAACTTGAATGTCAACACCATTGTCAGACACACTAACATCTCTTCTAGCAGTACTTCTAAAATCTCATGGTCACTATTCCTGGCTAAAAGGAGAAGTCCCCTGGAAATGCATATCCCGTTATCACTACTGAAGTTAAATACACATTAGATCTCAGTTTAAAAACAGAAATAAATAAGGGCTCATACTTGCTAGCACTGGTTGGAACAGTATCATTTCTGACCCGAACACCTGCATAGACACATGGTAACAGAACAGTTAGGAACACCATCTACCCTTACCTAAATATCTGAAAATCCATTTGTAGGGTGCTTAAGGCCCATATCATCACTTACTTGAACGGATGCAAAGTCTAATCAATGACCATCTTGAAACTTACCATGACCTCTCGATGGTAATTTAAAAACCATTTTGCGAACAATGCGTCTATGGACACTCCTCTTCTACTAGGCCACGGCACATCATCTTGTTCACTGCCCTCACTGCAGGACCCTTCCGCTCTTCCCGGATTGTTGCAGTCCTTCAAGGTCTATGCCAAAGATAGCCACACCTTCACCACTCTCCTGCTCACCTGCACAAACCCAAGGGTACTAACCCATCACACAACTCCATGATTATGGCTATTCACTTCAGAATTCACCTATCACTCACAGAAGTAAACATAGTCTTTCTCTGAAATAGAAAACACTAGAATAGCATGAGAGCAGTAATTGGCAAAATGCTGTCATTTCTTACCTGATTATCTAAAACACACACACACACACACACACACACACACACACACACGGTAAGCAAGTTTAGGCCATCAATCACACATATATCGATATGAGAAGATCAGATCATTTGAAACAGTGGAGGTGAACATCATCACTTGTCTGGGGAACAGAAATGTCCCCAGAGAATCACTAGCAGGACGTTCATCATGATCTCGACAGGAAACCTGGAAAACACAGTAGGACACATGGGTGAAAGGACACAGCTTATTCTACCAGGGCACCTATACATAAGCTCAGTCATTTCCATCATTATGAAAGCATTACCTCTGCTTGAATAGCTGTAGTACTCCAAGGTCACGATCATTTTCAAGGAATACAACTTCTATAGAGCACCTGCAAAGTTTCCATGATCACTACTGTGGTTGAGACATAACGACAAACACCTGATACGTGCAATCCCACGTCATTCAGAGTTAAACAAGAATTTTCTCTAAACACTGAAAACTCATGGTGTCGAGTAGTAAGGAATCTGTCATTTCCTGCCAGAATACCTGCAAGGAAATCAAGGTATCAACAAGGGTTTGCTCCCTCCCTCTCTCTCTCTCCCCCCTCCTCTCTTTCCTCCCCCCCCCCCCCCCGCCCCCGCTCTCCCTCTTGCTTTCCCTCTCTCTCTTCCTCTCGAGAGGAAGAGCTCTCTCTTCTCTCTCTCTCTCCTCCCCCCTCCCCTCTTTCTCCTAGCGAGAGCACTCTCTTCCCCCTCTCTCCTCTCTCTCTCTCTCTCTCTCTCCTCCCCCCTCCCCGCCCCCACAAGCTAAAACTCATAAACTGTCTCTCTCTCTCTCTCTCTCAGGGACACCATCAGCACTTACCTAGCTTTCCGAAGAGCAGATTGTCAGTGCTGTGGCTTAGGCCTACATCATCTCTACTGTGACATCAGCAATGTCTGTGTTACCTATCATTGCCGGGGTGACTGTGATTCATTGACAGCAGTCTCAAAAAAAAAACACAAAAAATACCAGTGTAGACAATATTTTTGGTGTACGTGTCATTCTAAGTCTACACCTGCAAATTCCCTTGGCCACTGTATCATTTCAGGACCCATCAACACTACACGGATACTTGGAGAACTCCAAGGTCAATCCTTAGGAAGACACGCCTTCCTCTCTTCACATTACTTAAAATGATTCCATAGTCAATAAAGTACTGCAGGACAATATGATAAATTTGCTGGATATCTGCAAATCCGTCTACCACTAGTATGTTAAGTACATATTTTTAAACAGGAACACAAAAAAATCATATTGCCATGAATATCATTAGGAACCATTTAAAGTCTTAACTGAATACATGCCCAAATCGAAATAAACATAAGACACTTGAGATCATAAATCATGTATATATCTCAATATAGAAGTGTCTTCAGGGACACCTGCCTGGCTCAGTCGGTTGAGCACGGGATCTTGATCTCAGAGTTGTGAACTCGAGCTCCATGTTGGGGGTAGAAATTACTGAAAAATAAAACCGTAAAACAAAGGTCTTTAATCAGTTAATAACACATCACCTCATACGTGCACACTAGCAAAGATTTTAATCTGATACTCATAAAATTTTCAAAAGAGAAACACATTAACGCCAATGTCAGGCACATCTTCCTCACTTGAACATGAACATGTTCCCTTCCATCGTTAGGCAACACCTCAACTCCACTGGCGCACTTGCACTAATTCAAGGTCAACACTATGGTCAGCAGAGACTAACATTACTTGACTGGAAACCTGGAAGAATCCTATGGTTTCTACACTGGTGAGGCTCCACCACAA
Source organism: Panthera tigris (assembly GCF_018350195.1). Taxonomy (NCBI): domain Eukaryota; kingdom Metazoa; phylum Chordata; class Mammalia; order Carnivora; family Felidae; genus Panthera; species Panthera tigris. The sequence goes on along the minus strand of NC_056677.1, from coordinate 9,902,676 downwards.
CTGCCTAGACAGGATCAACTTCTCAATTCCTACAGGATTAAGCACGTATTTTTTCCAAAGTGTGCAAAGTAGAAACTGATGGTTATTAGCATTCGTAAGGACTCTGTTTTTTCTTGGTTGCTTTTATTTTTATTTTTTGAGAGAGAGAGAGAGAGAGAGAGAGAGAGAGAGAGAGAGAGAGAGAGATGCAGATAGAAAGAGGCAAAGAGAAAGAGAGAATCCCAGGCAGGCTCTGCACTGTCAGCACAGAGTCTGATGTGGGGTTCAATCTCCTAAATCGTGAGATCATGACCTGAGCTGAGACCAAGAGGGGACGCTTACCTGACTGAGCCACCCAGGCGCCCCAGACTCTGTCATTTCTTACCTGAATACCTGCAACAAGGTCAGGGTAACAGGAAGTATTAAGGGCATCAACATCACTCACCTAGATGTGGGAAGATCAGATGGCCTGTGCTTGTGGTTTAGCCCAAATCGCTTACCTCCTTAACATCGTGTTAAATACTGACGACAGGGGCATGGTCAGGGTCTTAAGAGGAACCTGAAAATATGCAAAGTGTTCAGTACACATCACATGGACACCCACCAAAAATTCCCTTGGTCAGGTGCATCATTTTGTAACTCATCAAGTTCACCTGAATAACTGCCTAAATGGGAGGTTACTCCCTTAGAAGTTACTTCTCCCTCAGAAGGTTACTTCCTTTCTTAAAGGGACATCTGCAAAATTTCCATGGTTACCTGCATATGCGTTACCACTAGGAGTATAAAAGTACATAACCTCTATAAGAAAATAGTGAATACTCGTGCTTACCAGAAATGCTCAGTTCACATCAAATGCTTAACTGTCTATGGGCCCCCAAACAACGTTTTTGGAAGGGTCTTGGGAACCTTAACTACCTAGATGTCTGAAAAGAACAAAAAGTCTGTAGTGAGTGTCTGTCTGATGACATCACACCTCTCTTAGGAAAGACCTTAACGGGATACGTACAAAAGCAGAACGCATGTGCTGGGGACACATCCTAACCTAGACACTGGAGATGAGATAGTCTACATCATAGAAAGACCTACATTCTCGCTCACTTGCTTACAAACATTGTCCCAATAATGACCGTTGTTACACTTGCTCTGAGTTCGTGCCTGGGACCTGAGAAAACACGTGCAATGATTGTGTTTAAGAACACAACCTTTTTCCAAAAAAAGAAAGAGAGAAAGAAAACAACCTGTGCTGCCATGACTCCTGCTGTTAATCTTGGTCACCTCCGTTAATGGGGTAGCTTCAACACTACGTCGATCTTGGCAGAATTCAAAGTTGACACTGTTAGAGACACCATCGTTTCTTCTGGAGAAATCTCCTGGTCCGTAGTGTTTGCTATTGAATAGTGGGATAACGTGGACACCTGTTTATCCCTCAGTCCCTTCTACGTATAAACATACATTACATCTAAACTCTCAACTACCAAAGGCTAATGCTTACTAGCATCAGTAGGAACAAGATCGTTTCTTACCTGAATACCTATCAAAAATAGTAAGACAAAGGTTAGGAACAGCATCCTCATTTGCCTCAGTATCTAAAGATCATCTGATCTTTAAGCTGCCTATGGCTCATACCATGACTTCCTGTGATCCATGCAAAGTCTCTGGTAATGAAGATGAGGAGGTTCACTATGATCTCATGAGTGGAACCTGAAAAACACATTGGGACAAATGTTTATCTACGGACACACATCTTCCATATGGACACCTAACAACCAACCTCCTTCACTTCCATCATGGCAGGATCCGTCAACTTCCCTGGATGTTTGCAATATTCAAGGGCTAGCCACATTTAGCCTCATCATCTCCTCATCAGCTCCTGACTACACTTCTCTAAAATACCATGGTTACAATGGTGAGGCAGAATTCCAGGGCAATTACCTGCATAAATGCCCATAACTCCATACTCACGTAGTTAAACATTCATTTTCTGTGCAACAGGACAGCAGGATAACATGGTTGTTACAACTGGCAACATATTATGATTGCGTGCTTACCTGAACGTGTGCTAGGAACTCACATGGTGAAACAGGTTTCGACAATCCAGCATCATTCACCCAGACAGACAAAGATCAGAGGGTCTGTGATGTGCCTGTCCTCACTTACCTGCATACCAGAGATGTCCCCCCTGTTAATGACTTCTGGTTCATCATGGTATCTTGACAAGAACCTGAAAAACATTTTGTCAAGTATGTATTAAGGGAAATAGCTTTTTTTTTGTTTTTAACCTGAACCTCTCTAAATAACCATGGACATTCTCTCATTACAGGGCACATCAAGTCTACCTGGATCCTTGGATTAATTCAAGGTCAACACCATTTTCATATAACACTATCATTAATAACGGGACCCTTATAACAATACCATGGTCACTTATTGGGACAGAACATCATGACAATTGTTTGCATACACAATCCCTCAACACTCACAGAGGTAAACATAATTTTTGTCTTCAATATAAAATGTAAAAACAATGGTTCCCAGAACTGGATGGAATCTATCCTTCATTAATTGAATCCTTCTAAGAAATATGTTAACAAGAAGCATTACACATACCCATCACCTCTTACGTCTGTATGTGAAGATCAGATGATCTGTGCTATGGTTTAGGCCCACATCACTTACCTTGGTAACAGCAACGTCCCATGTTATCATTGGTAAGCTCGCGGTGAGGTCTTGACATCAATCTGAAAAAGGCATTGTGAAAAATGTCTTTGGTTCATGAATCATTTTACCTCTAGACCTCCAAATGCCCTTGGTCATTTGTATCATTTCAGCACCGTCAACCATACCTGAATACTTGCAAAACTCTGAGGTCAGCACGCAGTAGGAGCCACCTTCCTCTCTTGAAGAATGCCTGGAAAATTCCCATTGTTAGTAACATAACAATGAACAGTATGATGAATTCCCTGGATGTCTGAAAGTCCCCCTATCAGTCCAAAACACATTCCATCTAAATGAAGAAATTCTCACGCATATATGAATGTTAGGGACAACTGAATGTCTTAACTGCCTGCATGCCTAACACTAAGTTATTTGAGAGCCTGAAGAATATCGTTAGTCACACAGCACTCTGAAAATAATGTCTAAGTCAATGTCACATCATCTCATACCTGCACAGTAGCGAAGGCCTTAATGGGACACCTGCAAAGAAACATGGTAACACAAATGTCAGGGACAAAACCCTCACCCACCTTCCTATGGAAGATCACGTGGTCTGGATGGTGGTGGAACCCACTTCATCACTTACCAGGTTAAGAGCAAGCTTCCATCAGTGAATACGGTGAGGTTCACTGGGTTTTCTTGACAAGAACCTGAACAAACACACAGGAAAAGTCTGTTTAAGTACAAACTGTTCTACCAGAACACCTGCTAATATTCCTTTTTACTTCCATTATTATGGAACACATCAACTCTACTTTGATGATTCCTTTAATTTGGGTCGACACTTTTATCAGAGAGACCATCATGCTTTAACAGGACTCCTGCAAGAATACGGTGTTTACAAATTAAACTACTGCATATAAGCCAAAAGCATGTGTAATGTACGAGTATTCAAAACATCATTAATTACATACACATCTGAAAATAGGGAGGTCTAATGAGTTAATGTGACATCATCTCATATGTGTGCAACACAAAGACTTTAACAAGATATTTGCAGAGAGAACATGTTAACGCTGTGTTTAGTGTTTGGGACACCCTCCTCACTTACCTACGCATCTCAAGAACAGGTGATCTCAACTATACTGTCACATCCACAATACCACTTACCAGGTGACTAGCAGGGTCCCATGAAAGAGCATAACCAGGGTCACTGTAACATGACTGATTACCATAACCTGAAAAAACACAACTGACATGTAAGATATTTCCATCATTAGAGGAATAATCAACACTCTGGACCTTGGCCGAACTAGAACGTCAAGGTCAACTCCACTGTTAGAGAAACCATCATCTCCTGAGTACCTATACAATTTCAGGCTCATGACTGTGCTGGTAGGATAACGGACTTGCACACCTGTGTATCCCTCTGTCACCACTAGGGCCAAACACACATTCTATCTAAACTTTAAAAAAAAAAAGAATAAACTTTAAAATACTAACATGCATCCTACCATTTGTGGGGACCGTATCATTTCTTACCCCAATACCTGTCAAAACGAAAACAAAGACAAAAGCATACTAACAACAACTTGGGAAATCCATCCACACTTATCCACTTATCAGATGGCTAGGTTGTTTCCAGGGTGAAGGCCCACGTTATCACTCACCTGGAAATGCACAGTCCTAGGTCTGGTCATTATGAGGCTCACTGTGATTTCTGGACAGGACCTGGAAAAACTCATTGTGACATCACTCCTCAGCGTCTTGGCTAAGATCAAGTGAAAACCACGTATGATAAATGGGTCCATGTATGACCCCCTTCTACCAGGACATGGGAAGTATCTGTGTACGCTTCCATCACTATAGGACCCATCAAACCTACCTGGGGTCTTGCAGTACGCCAAGGTCTAGGCCACTGTCAGACGCCATTATGTCTTCATCGCTCCCCTACCAAAATACCATGGTAGCGCGTGTGACCTGCAACTCCATGATTGTTACGTGAATAGCCATGAATCACTAAATATTCACATGGTTAAATGTAAATTTCCTCTAAAACATAAAATGGTGGGATAATACACTGCTAGACTTGGTAAAAACACTATCATTTCTCCCAGAATGCTTCACATAACCCACATGGTAAACAAGTTCAAGCAATTAACCAAACTTTGCACAAGTAGATTCACGAAGATCAGAGGGTCTGATACAGTGAAGGTACACCTCATCATATACCTGAAGGCCAGAAATGTCCCCGCCTTGATGAGCCTTGTCAGGTGCATTGAACTCGTTGACGGGCACCTAAAAAACACAATACAACACATGTGTAAAGGGACACAACTTGTTCTACCAGGACACCTGCAATAACCTTGGTCACTTTCTCCTCATGAGACATGTCAGCTCTACCTGAATACTTGCAGTCCTCCAAGGTCAAAATCATCACCAGTTAGGAAATAGGTCTTCACAAGACACCTGCAACATTTTCACCGTTATAGCTGTGGTTGAGGGCATATGTTAATTACATGGATATGGCAACGTCTCAACACTCACAAGGCTAAGTAAAAGTCTTTTCTAAAATGTAACCGGTAAACACTCATGGTTTCTAGAATCAGTAAGGACTATCAAATCGTACCTGAATACCTGCAAAGAAATCAGGGTCCCAACGCTAAGAGACACCATCGTCACTTACCTAGCTATCTGGAGATCAGACGGCCTGTGCTGGGGTTGAGGCCCACATCCTCACCTACCTGCGGACATACCAGCCATGTCTGCCAGTTTCTTCGATGTCAGGTGTACAGTGATGTCTTTTCAGGTTTCTGTCAAGACATTATGAAATCTACGTTAAAGGAAACGACTTGCGTTAGCCAGTATCTGGAAATAGCCTGGGTACTCCGTCATGATAGGCACACAAACTCCACCTGGTACTTTCAGTAATCAAGGATCAACACTGATGTCAGACAAACTCAGCGTCACTTCACTGGCCACCAGCAGAAAGCCCATGGGGAGGACTGTGGGGAAGACATGGTCGTAAATATTTGCATATGTGCTATCCCTCAACACACACAGGGTCAAACAAACAGTGTCTCAAATACAAATTGGATGTACCTAATGAGTTATTGCCACAGTATCTCATATCGCTAAACTAGCAAAGAAGTCAACAGGAAACTTTCAAAAAAGCACAGTACACTGGGCTAGAGACACTAACCTCACTCATCTCGAGAGCTGAGGATCAGATACGTGTATTGGGATAACCCACTTTATCACATACCTGGTTACCAGCAAGTTCCCATTGATGACGACGGTCTGGGTCACTGTGATGTCAGGACTGGTAGAATCTTCAGACAAACACTCAACAAGCCTGTGGCAGGATACAACTTGTTTACCTGCAAAAAAACAGTATATTTGCAAATAACCTTGCTCACTTGGGGGAAGCATAACACAACACGGGCCTTGGCCGACCATTGTTAGACACACTAACATCTCTTCTAGCAGCACTTGTAGAAATCTCATGGTCAATACTTGTTGTGCAAGAGAAGAAGTTCTCTGGACCTGCACATCCCTTTATCACTACCGAGGTTAAATACACATTAGATCTAAATTTTTAAAAATAAATACCTAAGGGCTCATACTTACCAGCACTGGTTGGGACAGTGTCAGGTCTGAACTGAATACCTGCATAGACACATGGTAACAGAACAGTTAGGAACACCATCTGCCCTCACCTACCTATCTGAAAATCAATGTACTGGGTGCTTAAGGCCCATATCATCACGTACCTGAATAGAAGCAAAGTCCCATCAAAGACCATCTTGAAATTTACCATGACCACACGATGGTAATTTAAAAAACACTTTTTGAACAATGCATCTATGGACACTCCTACTAGGACACAGCACATCATCTTGTTCATTGCCCTCACTGCTGGACCCATCAACTCTTCCCGGATTGATGCAGTCCTTCAAGGTCTATGCCAACCACAGACACACCTTCACCCGTTCCCTGCTCACCTTCAGTAACACCAAGGGTATTCCCGTAGCACACAATTCCGTGATTATGGCTATTCACATCCAAATTCACCTCACCCTCAAATAAGTCAACATAAATTTTCTCTGAAGTAGAAAACACTAGAATAGCATGATTGCTATAATTGGTAAAACGCTGTCATTTCTTCCCTGATTATCTGGAAAAAACCAGAAGACATGGTAAGCGAGTTTAGTCCATCAAGAACACGTATGTAGATATGAGAAGATCAGCTGGTTTGAAATGGTGAAGGAGAACATCATGTCCCCAGAGAGTCACCAGTCTGAGGTTCACCATGATCTCTTGACAGGAAACCTGGAAAACACACTACCGTACATGGGTAAAAGGACACGGCTTGTTCTACCAGGGCACCTATAAATAAACTGGGTCATTTCCATGCTTATGGAAGCATTACCTCTGCTTGAATAGCTGTAGGACTCCAAGGTCAAGACCTTTGTCAGGTAATAAAACTTTTATGGAGCACCTGCAAAATTCCCACCATCACTACTGTGGTTGAGACATAATGACAAACACCTGATGTGTGCAATCCCTCATTAGAATTAAAGAAGAATTTTCTCTAAACACTGAAAACTCACGGTTTCAAAAATTAGTAAGGAATCTGTCACTTCCTACCGGATACCTACAGAAAATCAAGGTAACGCCAAGTGTTAGGGACCCCACCAGCACTTACCTAGCTATCTGCAGATCAGGTGGTCTGTCTGTGCTGTGGCTTAGGCCCACGTCATCAGTATTGTGACATCAGCAATGTCTCATGTTAGCTACCACCGATAGGCTAATTGTAATGTATCCATACGAGTCTGAGCAAAAACACTGCAGAAAATATTTTTGCGTGGGTCTCATTCTACCTCTACACCTACAAATTCCCTCAGTCCCTCTATCATCTCACGACCCGTCCAACTGCATAGATACTTGCAGAACTCCCCGGATGAATCCCCAGGAAGACACCACTTCCTCACTTCAAGGTATATTGCAATAATTCCGTAGTCAATCAAGTACTGAAGGACAATATGATAAATCACCTGGATACCTGCAAATCTACCCCGAGTATGGCAGTTACCTATTTCTAAACAGGAATACAAAAAAATCGTATGCTACCCTTAGCATTCGGGACAAATTAAACTCTTACCTGAATACGTGCCCAAAACAAAGTAAACATAAGAGACTTGAAATCATCAATTTATGTAGATCTCTGAATACAGAAATGACCTTACGGGTACCTGCCCAGCTCAGTCGGTGGATCATGCGACCCTTCCTCTTGGAGTTGTGACTTCGAGCCCCAGGCTGGGCGTACAGATTACTTAAAAATAAAACCGTAAAACACAGGTCTTTAACCAGTTAATATCACATCATCTCATACCTCCATACTAGCAGAGATCTTAACCTGATACCCACAAAAATTAAAAAAAACAAAACACATTACCACCCATGTTAGGGACATCACCCTCACTTACCTAGATAATGAACTTCAGAGGACTTCATTGTAGAAGGACTCACTTTAACACTTACCTGCTTAGCAGCAAGGGTGTGTGAACCATTTTCCGTTCACTCTGTTCTCTTCACAGTAGCCTGAGGAAACAAACTGAAATGTGTTTCAGATACAAGGTGGTCTCTCAAGACTCCTGCACCTGAACTTGTTCCCTTCCATTGTTAGGCAACACCTCAACTCCACTGGCGCACTTGCACTAATTCAAGGTCAACACTGTTGTCAGGAGAGACTAACATTACTTGACTGGATACCTGGAAAAATCCTATGGTTTCTACAGTGGTGAGGCTCCACCACAATTGCCTAGGCAGGATCAATTTCTCAATACCTACAGGATTGACCATAAATTTTTTCTGAAATGTGAAAAATAGAAACCCATGGCTATTAGAAATGCTAGGGACTCTGTCGTTTCTTATTTTTCTAAGTGTATTTATTTTGAGTGAGAGAGAAAGAGAGAGAGAAAGGGAGAAAAGGAAAGTGAGAATCCTAAGCAGGCTCTGTGTTGTCATCCCCGAGCCTGATGCGGGGTTGATCTCATGCATCGTGAGATCAGGACCTGAACTGAGATCAAGAAGGGATGCCTAAATGACTGAGTCACCCAGGCGCCCCGGACTCTGCCATTTCTTACCTGGACACCTGCAATAAGTCACGGTGAAAAGACGTATTAAGGATATAAGCATCACTCACCTAGAGGTGCGACGATCACATGGTCTGTGCTTGTGGTTTGGGTCCAAATCACTTACCTCGTTACCTGCGATGTGCCTCTTTAACTGCCACTGACAGGCCTGGTCTTAACAGGAACCTGAAAAACACGCTGTGCAAAGTGTTCGGTACACATCCCATTCCGCCTGGACACCCACAAAATTCCCTTGGACGGTCCCATCATTTCGTAACTCATCAGGTTCACCTGAATAACTGCAGAAATCTAATGTGTAACCCTGGTAAGAGATACCTTCCTTTAAAGGGACACCTGCAAACATTCCATGGTTACTTCTCTATCTGTTACCACTACAAGTATACAAAATACATTCTCTCTGAATCAGAAGACAGTTAATCCTCAGGCAAACAAGAATTGCTCAAGACTCATCAATTTCTTAGTGGTATACGTGCCCCCAAACCAGGTTTTTAGAAGAGTTTTGGAAATCTTATTGATTACCTAGAGGGCTGAAAGTAACAACAAGTCTCTTGTGAGCGTATGTCCCATCACATCATGCCTCTAGTAGCAAAGAACTTAACAGAACACCTGCAAATAAAACAGACACATGTGGGGGGGACACATCCTTACCCAGATACTGAAGAACCGAGTCCACATCATAGTAACACCTCCTTTATCACTTACCTGCTTTCTAACAACGTCCCCCAAATGACCATTGCTCCATTCGCTGTGATCTCTTGCCTGGAACCTGAGAAAACAGACGCAACAATTGTGTTTCAGAACACAACCTGTTCAACAACAACAACAACAACAAACCAACAAAAACAAAAAACAAATAAAAAACAGAAAGAAAGAAAACAACGTGTGCTGCCATGACTCCTGCTATGAATCTTGGTCACCTCCGTTAATGGGGAAGCTTCAACACTACCTCCATCTTGGCAGAATTCAAAGTTGACACTGTTAGAGACACCATCGTTTCTTCTGGAGAAATCTCTTGGTCCGTAGCGTTTGCTATCGAATAGTGGGAAACCGTGGACACCTGTTTATCCCTCAGTCCCTTCTACGTATAAACATACATTACATCTAAACTCTCAACTACCAAAGGCGACTGCTTACTAGCATCAGTAGGAATAAGACAGTTTCTTACCTGAATACCTATCAAAAATACTAAGACAAAGGTTAGGAACAGCATCCTCATTTGCCTCAGTATCTGAAGATCATCTGATCTTTAAGCTGCCTATGGCTCATACCATGACTTCCTGTGATCCATGCAAAGTCTGTGGTAATGAACATGAAGAGGTTCACTATGATCTCATGAGCGGAACCTGAAAAACACAATGCGACAAACGTTTATCTGTGGACACACATCTTGCATATGGACACCTGAAAATAACCTCCTTCACTTCCATCATGGCTCCATCAACCTAAATGGATTTTTCAATATTCAAGGGCTAGCCACATTTAGCCTCATCATCTCCTGACTATACATTTCTAAAATACCATGCTTATAATGGTGAAGCAGAATTCCAGGGTAATTACCCGGATAAATGCACATAACTCCACACTCACACAGTTACACGTACATTTTCTGTACAAGAGGACAGCAGGTAACATGGTTGTTACAACTGGCGACATATTTTGATTGCTTGTTTACCTGATCACCTGCCAGGAACTCACATGGTAAAACGGTTTTAGACATTCCAACATCATTCACCCAGATACAGAAAGATCAGATGGTCTGTGATGTGCCTGTCCACACTCACGTGCATACCAGAGATGTCCCCTCGTTAATGACTTCTGGCTCAGCATGGCGTCTTGACAAGAACCTGAAAAACATTTTGTGAAGTATGTTACTAAGGGATACTTTTTTTTTTAACCAGAACATCTGGAAATAACCATGGACACTCTATGATTAAGGTCAACACCATTGTCAGATAATATCACAATTTAATAACAGGACCCAGAACATCATGACACTTGTTTGGATACCCATGATCCCTCAACACTCCCAGGGGTAAACGTAAGTTTTCTCTTCGATATACAGTGTGAAAAACAATGGTTTCCAGAATTGGTTTGGAATCTATCCTTTTTCTTTTTTTTTTGAAAGAGAGACAGAAAGAGACAGAGCATGAGCGGGGAAGGGGTAGAGAGAGGGAGACACAAAATCTGAAGCAGGCTCTAGGCCCTGACCTGTCAGCACAGAGCCTGACTGGGGGTTGAACCCATGAACCATGAGATCAAGACCTGTGTCAATGTCGACACTTCACCAACGGAGGCACCCAGGGGCCTGCTGGAATCTATCCTTTATAGTGAATACTTGTAGGAAGGATGTTGACAAGAAATTTAAGAGATACCCATCACCTCTTACCTCTGTATATGAAGTTCAGATGATCTGTGCTATGGTTTAGGCCCACATCGTCACATACCTTGATAACAACAATGTCCCATGTTAAGTTATCATTAGTAAGCTCAGGGTGAGGGCTTGACTTCATCTGAAAAACACATTGTGAAAAAAGTGTTTGGTCCATGAATCATTCTATCTCTACACCTCGAAACTCCCTTGGTCATTTGTATCATGTCAAGACCATCGACACCTGAATGCTTGCAAAACTCTGAGGTCAGCCCCCAGTAGGAGCCATCTTCCTCTCTTGAAGGAATACCTGCAAAATTCCCATTGTTCGTAACACAACGATGAACAATACGATGAATTCCCTGCATGTCTGAAAGTCCCACTATCAGTCCAAAACACATTCTCTCTAAACAAGAAGAAATTCTCACGCATACTATGATTGTTAGGGACAAGTGAATTTCCTAACTGCCTACATGCCTAACACTAGGCTACTGTAAGAGCCTGCACAATATTATTGTTCACACCCAGTTCTGAAAATAATGTCTCAGTCAATGTCACATCATCTCATACCTGTATAACAGAGCAAAAGCCTTAACGGGATATCTGCAAACAAACACGGTAACACAAATGTCAGGGACATCACCCTCACCCACCTTCCAATGGAAGATCACGTGGTCTGGATGGTGGTGGAACCCACTTCATCACTTACCAGGTTAAGAGCAAGCTTCCATCAGTGAATATGGTGAGGTTCACTGGGTTTTCTTGACAAGAATCTGAAGAAACACATAGGAAAAATATGTTTAAGTACCCAACTTGTTCCACCACAACACCTGCTAATAAACCTTTTCACTTCCATTATTATGGAACACGTCAACTCTACTTTGATGCTTCCATTAATTTGGGTCAACACTTTGGTCAGAGAGACCATCATGTTGTAACTGGACTCCTGCAACAATACGGTGTTTACTACTGGCATGGAAACTCCTTGACAACAATAGATACATTTGAATGTCAACACTCACGGGATTAAGTATAAGTTGTGTACAAAATGTAGCAAGTGTAGAGTCATGGTCACTGGACTTGGTAGAGACTCCATCATTTCTTACCTGAATACCAGCAACCAAATCATAGTAACAAAAGTGTTAAGGGCACAATCACTTACCTACATATTAGGATCAGATGGTCTGTGCTGTGGTTAGGACCACACCATCACTTACCTAGATACTTCTGTATGCCTCATTCAATATGGGGGAGCCTATCAATCAGGAATATGTTCAGTATATGCCTGATTCTACCTGATCTCCTGCAGATTCCATTGGTCAAGGGCACCATTTTGAGATTCATCCCCACTAGCTGGATACCTGCAGAAGTACAAGACTAATTCTGGTAAGAAATACCTTCTTTTCTCACAGAGATACCTATATCCATGTTCAATACTGTGAAGATGGACAGTAACACAGATCACCTGGATACCTGCATATTCTTTTATCAAATGAAGTTGAAAAACACAATCCCTCAAGAAGGATATATCAAAATAGTCTGTATTCCAAGTATTGATAGGGAGAAATTAATTTCACTGCATACAAGCCAGAACCATGGGTAATGTAAGAGTATTCAAATCATTAATTAGATACATATCTGAAAATATGGAGTTCTAATGAGTTAATGTGATAATGGGACATCATCTGATTCCCATGCAACAGCAAAGACTTTAACATGATTTCTGCAGAAAAAAAACATATTAACGCTGTGGTTAGTGTTTGGGACACCATCCTCACCTACCTAGAATTCTTAAGAACAGCTGATCTCAACTATAGTGTCACATCCACAATACCACTTACCAGGTGACTAGCAGGGTCCCATGAAAGAACATAACCAGGGTCACTGTAACATGACTCACTACCATAACCTGAAAAAACACAACTGACTGTAAGATATTTCTATCATTACAGGAATCATCAACACTTTGGATCCTGGCTGAACTAGAGCTTCAAGGTCAACTCCACTGTTAGAGAAACCATTATCACCTGAGTACCTATAAAATTTCAGGCTCATGACTGTGCTGTGGCCCCGTAGGATAAGGGACTTGCACACCTGTGTATCCCTCTGTCACCACTAGGGCTAAACACACATTCTATCTAAACTTTAAAATACTTACTAGCATGCATCCTACCATTGGTGGGGACTGTGTCATTCCTTACCCGAATACCTGTCAAAAAGAAAACAAAGACAAAAGCATACTAACAACAACTTGGGAAATCCATCCACACTTATCCACTTATCAGATGGCTAGGTTGTTTCCAGGGTGAAGGCCCACGTTATCACTCACCTGGAAATGCACTGTCCTAGGACTGGTCATTATGAGGCTCACTGTGATTTCTGGACAGGACCTGGAAAAACTCATTGTGACATCACTCCTCAGCGTCTTGGCTAAGATCAGTGAAAACCACGTATGGTAAATGGGTCCATGTATGACTCCCTCTACTAGGACATGGGAAGTATCTGTGTATGCTTCCATCACTGTAGGACCCATCAAACCTACCTGGGGTCTTGCAGTACGCCAAGGTCTAGGCCACTGTTAGACGCCATTATGTCTTCATTGCTCCCCTACCAGAATACCATGGTAACGCCTGTGACCCACAACTCCATGATTGTTACGTGAATAGCCATGAATCACTAAATATTCACATGGTTAAATGTAAATTTCCTCTAAAATATAAAATGGTGGGATAGTATGTTTGCTAGACTTGGTAAAAACACTATCATTTCTCCCAGAATGCTTCACATAACCCACATGGTAAACAAGTTCAAGCAATTAACCAAACTTTGCACAAGTAGATTCACGAAGATCAGAGGGTCTGATACAGTGAAGGTACACCTCATCATATACCTGAAGGCCAGAAATGTCCCCGCCTTGATGAGCCTTGTCAGGTGCATTGAACTCGTTGACGGGCACCTAAAAAACACAATACAACACATGTGTAAAGGGACACAACTTGTTCTACCAGGACACCTGCAATAACCTTGGTCACTTTCTCCTCATGAGACATGTCAGCTCTACCTGAATGCTTGCAGTCCTCCAAGGTCAAAATCTTCACCATTAGGACAATATGTCTTCACAGGACACCTGCAACCTTTTCACGGTTATTGCTGTGGTTGAGGGCATATGTTAATTACACGGATATGGCAATCTCTCAACACTCACAAGGCTAAGCAAAAGTCTTTTCTAAAATATAACCGGTAAACACTCATGGTTTCTGGAATCAGTAAGGGCTATCAAATCGTACCTGAATACCTGCAAAGAAATCAGGGTCCCAACGCTAAGAGACACCATCGTCACTTACCTAGCTATCTGGAGATCAGACGGCCTGTGCCGGGGTTGAGGCCCACATCCTCACCTACCTGCGGACATACCAGCCACGTCTGCCATTTCCTTCCATGTCAGGTGTACAGTGATGTCTTTTCAGGTTTCTGTCAAGACATTATGAAATCTACGTTAAAGGAAACGACTTGCGTTAGCCAGTATCTGGAAATAGCCTGGGTACTCCGTCATGATAGGCACACAAACTCCACCTGGTACTTTCAATAATCAAGGATCAACACTGATGTCAGACAAACTCAGCGTCACTTCACTGGACACCAACAGAAAGCCCATGGGGAGGACTGTGGGGAAGACATGGTCATAAATATTTGCATATGTGTTATCCCTCAACGCTCCCAGGGTCAAACAAACTGTGTCTCAAATACAAAGTGAATGGACCTAATGACTTACTATCACAGCATCTCAAATCAGTAAAGAACTAGCAAAGAAGTCAATAGGAAACTTTCAAAAAAGCACGGTACACTGGGCTAGAGACACTAACCTCACTCACCTCGAGAGCTGAGGATCAGATATGTGTATTGGGATAACCCACTTTATCACATACCTGGTTACCAGCAAGTTCCCACTGATGACGACGGTCTGGGTCACTGTGATGTCAGGACCACTAGAATCTTGAGACAAATACTCAACAAGCCTGTGGCAGGATACAACTTGTTTACCTGTCACAACAAATAGTGTATTTGCGAATATTCTTGGTCACTTAGGGGAAACCTGACACAACATTGATCTTGGCCGAACTTGAAGGTCAACACCATTGTTAGACACACTAACATGTCTTCTACGAATACCGGTATATATCTCATGGTCAATACTTTGCAAGAGAAGTTCTCTGGACCTGCACATCCCTTTATCACTACCGAGGTTAAATACACATTAGATCTAAATTTAAAAAATAAATACATAAGGGCTCATACTTACCAGCACTGGTTGGGACAGTATCATGTCTGAACTGAATACCTGCATAGACACATGGTAACAGAACAGTTAGGAACACCATCTGCCCTCACCTACATATCTGAAAATCAACGTACAGGGTGCTTAAGGCCCCTATCATCACGTACCTGAATAGAAGCAAAGTCCCATCAACGACCATTTTGAAATTTACCATGACCACGCGATGGTAATTTAAAAAACACTTTGTGAACAATGCGTCTATGGACACTCCTCTTCTACCAGGACACAGCACATCATCTTGTTCATTGCCCTCACTGCTGGACCCATCAACTCTTCCCGGATTGGTGCAGTCCTTCAAGGTCTATGCCAACCATAGACACACCTTCACCCGTTCCCTGCTCACCTTCAGTAACACCAAGGGTATTCCCGTAGCACACAATTCCGTGATTATGGCTATTCACATCCAAATTCACCTCACCCTCAAATAAGTAAACATAAATTTTCTCTGAAGTAGAAAACACTAGAATAGCATGATTGCTGTAATTGGTAAAATGCTGTCATTTCTTCCCTGATTATCTGGAAAAAACCAGAAGACATGGTAAGCGAGTTTAGTCCACCAAGAACACGTATGTAGATATGAGAAGATCAGATGGTTTGAAATGGTGAAGGAGAACATCATGTCCCCAGAGAGTCACCAGTCTGAGGTTCACCATGATCTCTTGACAGGAAACCTGGAAAACACACTACCGTACATGTGTAAAAGGACACGGCTTGTTCTACCAGGGCAACTCTAAATAAATTGGGTCATTTCCATCATTATGGAATCATTACCTCTGCTCGAATAGCTGCAGTACTCCAAGGTCAAGACCACTGTCAGGTAATACAACTTCTACGGAGCACCTGCAAAATTTCCACCATCACTAGTGTGGTTGAGACATAATGACAAACATCTGATATGTGCAATCCTTCATTAGAGTTAAACAAGACTTGTCACTAAACACTGAAAGCTCATGGTTTTGAGAATTAGTAAGGAATCTGTCATTTCCTGCCTGAATACCTGCAGAGAATTCATGGTAACAACTAGTGTTAGGGACACCATCAGCTCTCACCTAGCTTTCTGAAGACCAGATGGTCGGTGCCATGGCTTAGGACCACGTCATCACCTACTGTGACATCAGCAATGTCTCATGTTAGCCACCATTGCTGGGCTCAGGGTGATTCATTGATAGGAGTCTGGAAAGAAAAAAAAAAACAAACATTGCAAAAAATATTTTGGGCGTTTCTCACTGTACCTCTACATCTGCCAATTCCCTTGGTCACTGTATCATTTCAGGACCTTGGATCCTTGCGAAACTTCAAGGTCAATCCCTAGGAAGACAAATCTTCCTCTCTTCAAGGTATATTGCAATAATTCCATGGTCAATAAAGTACGGAAGGACAAAATGATAAATTTCCTGGATATCTGCAAATCCGTCTATCACTTGTACGTTAGGTACATATTTTTAAACAGAAATACAAAAAAAATCCTTTTGCTCCCAGTATCGTTAGGGACAAACTAAACTCTTAAATGAATACATGCCAAGAACAAAGTACACGTAAGGGACTTGAAATCACAAGTCTGTAGGTGTCTCAATCTAGAAATGTCTTTAGGAGTACATACCTGGCTCAGTCTGTGGAGCACGTGACTGTGGATCTTGGAGTAGTGAGTTCGAGTCCCCTGTTGGGGGTAGAAATTACTTAAAAATAACACCGTAAAACAAAGGTCTTTCATCAGTTACTATCTCATCATCTTATACCTGCATTACTAGCCAAGATCTTAACCTGATACTCACAAAATTTTCAACAAAGAAACACATTAACACCAATGATAGGCACATCATCCTCACTTACCTAGATAATGAAGTTCAGAGGACTTCATTGTAGAAGGACTCACTTTAACACTTATCTGCTTACCAGCAAGGGTATGTGAACCATTTTCCATTCACTCTGTTTTCTTAACAGCAACCTGAGGAAACACACTGAAATGTGTTTCAGATACAATGTGTTCTCTCAAGATTCCTGCACCTGAACTTGTTCCCTTCCTTGACTATGGAACACATCAGCTCCACGGGCAAAGTTGTACCAATTCAAGATCAACACTGTTGATAGGACTAACATTACTTGACTGGATACCTGGACAAATCCTATGGTTTCTACAGTGGTGAGGCTCCACCACAATTGCCTAGGCAGGATCCATTTCTCAATACCTACGGGATTAAAAATCAATTTTCTCTAAAATGTGAAAAATAGAATCACATGTTTATTAGCATTGGTAAGGACTCTGTCTCCTCTTAGTTGTTTTTTAAGCCGCTCTCCTTTTTTTTTTGGGAGAGAGAGAGAGAAGGAGGTGGGTAGAGAGAGAGGCAAAGAGAAAGGGAAAGAGAGAATCCGAAGCAGGCTCTGCACTGTCAGCACAGAGCCTGATGCGGGGCTCAATCTCGGGAATCGTCAGATCATGACCTCAGCTGAGATCAAGAGGGGACATTTACCTGGCTGAGCCACCCAGGAACCACAAGACGCTGTCATTTCTTACCTGAATACCTTCAACAAAATCATGGTAACAAGAAGTGTTAAGGACATCAACATCACTCGCCAGGATGTGTCTGTGCTTGTGGTTTAGGCCCAGATCACTTACCTCCTTAATGCCGTGTTAAATACCACTGATGGGGTCATGGTCAGGGTCTTAACAGGAACCTGAAAAGTATGCTGTGGCAAGTGGTCTGTACACATTACCTGGACACCCAGAAAATTCCCTTGGTCAGTTCTATCATTTTGCAACTCATCAGATTCACCTGAATAACTGCATAAATCCGAGGTTAACCCCTAATAGGAGATCCCTTCCTTTCTTTAAGGGACGTCCGCAGAAATTCCATGGTTACTTGCATATCTGTTACCACTACAAGTATAAAAAACCCATTATCTCTAAGGAAGAAGATAGTTAATACTCATGCTTACCAGAGTTGTTCAGTTCAAATCAATTTCTTAACTGTTATACGTGTCCCCAAACCACATATTTAGAAGACTCTTGGGAACATTAATTACCTGTGTGTCTGAAAGTAACAGAAAGTCTCCTGTGAGCGTGTGCCTCATCACATCACACTCTATTAGCAAAGACCTTAACAGGATACCTGCAAAAGCACAACACATGTGATGGGGACACATCCTTACCTAGACACTGAAGATCAGAAAGCCTACATGGCAGTAAGACCTACTTTATTGCTTACCTTACTAATAACGTCCCAATAATGACCATTGCTACATTTGCTGTGATTTCTTGCCTGGAAATTGAGAAAATGCATGCAGCGATGTTGTTTAAGAACATAAACTGTTAAACAACAACAGGGAAGGAAGGAAAGAAGGAAGGAAGGAAGGAAGAAAGAAAGAAAGAAAGAAAATAGAAAGGAAGGAGGGAAGGAGGGAAGGAAGAAAGGCAACACCTTGTTCTACCATGACTCCTACAATAAATCTTGGTCACCTCCATAGTTGGGGAAGCTTCAACACTACCTCTATCTTGGGAGAACTTCCAAGCTGACATTGTTAGAGACACCATCATTTCTTCTGGAGAAATCTCCTGGTCTGTAGTGTTTGGTATTGAACACAAGGATAACCTGGACACATGTTTATTCCTCAGTCCCCTCTAGGTATAAACATACATTGATTACATCAAAACTCTCAACTACTAAAGACTAATGCTTACTAGCATCAGTAGAAACAACATCATTTCTTACCTGAATACCTATCAAAAACAGTAAGACAAAGGTTAGGAACAGCATCCTCATGTACCCCAGTATCTGAAGATCACCTGATCTTTAAGGTGCCTATGGCTCATACCATGACTTCCTGTGATCCATGCAAAGTCTGTGGTAATGAACATGAGGAGGCTGACTATGATCTCATGAGTAGAGCCTGAAAAACACATTGGGACAAAAGTTCATCTATGGACACACATCTTCCATAGGGACACCTACAAATAACCTCCTTCACTTCCATCATGGCAGGACCCATCAACTTAACTCAAGGGCTAACCACATTTAGCCTCATCATCTCCTGACTACACATCTCTAAAATACCATGGTTGCAATGGTGAGGCAGAATTCCAGGGTAATTACCTGCATAAATGCACATAACTCCATACTCACATAGTTAAACCTTTTCTGTGCAAGCAGGATAACATGGTTGTTACAATTAGCAAATTATTGCTTGTTGACCTTAACACCCGCTAGGAACTCACATGGTAAAACAGGTTTAGACAATCCAACATCATTCACCCAGATACAGAAAGATCAGACGGTCTGTGATGTGCGTGTCCTCACTTACCTGCATACCAGAGATGTCCCCCCATTAATGACTTCTGGTTCATCATGATATCTTCACTAGAACCTATGCAATACTTTGTGAAGTATACATGAAGAGACACAGCTTTCTTTTTTTCCTAACATGAACATCTCTAAATAACCACGGGCACTCTATCATTACAGAACAAATTAAGTCTCCCTGGATCCTTGGATTAATTCAAGGTCAACTCCATTGACAGGTAACACCATCATTTCATAACTGGATCCTTGTAAAAATCCCATGGTTACCAACTGGGGACACAACATCATGACGATCGTCTGGATACACACCATCCCTCAACACTCACAGAGGTAAACATAATTTTTCGCTTCAATATAAAGTGTGAAAAACAATCGTTACCAGAATTGGCTACAATCTTTCCTTCATTAATTGAATCCTTGTAAAAAGTATGTTAACAAAAAGTGTTAGAGATACCCATCACCTCTTACCTCTGTATATGAAGATCAGATGATCTGTGCTATGGTTTAGGCCCACATCGTCACATACCTTGATAACAACAACGTCCCATGTTAAGTTATCATTAGTAAGCTCAGGGTGAGGGCTTGACTTCATCTGAACACATTGTGAAAGAAGTGTTTGGTCCATGAATCATTCTATCTCTACACCTCGAAACTCCCTTGGTCATTTGTATCATGTCAAGACCATCGACACCTGAATACTTACAAAACTCTGAGGTCAGCCCCCAGTAGGAGCCATCTTCCTCTCTCGAAGGAATACCTGCAAAATTCCCATTGTTCGTAACACAACGATGAACAATACGATGAATTCCCTGCATGTCTGAAAGTCCCACTATCAGTCCAAAACACATTCTCTCTAAACAAGAAGAAATTCTCACGCATACTATGATTGTTAGAGACAAGTGAATTTCTTAACTGCCTACATGCCTAACACTAGGCTACTGTAAGAGCCTGCACAATATTATTGTTCACACCCAGTTCTGAAAATAATGTCTCAGTCAATGTCACATCATCTCATACCTGTATAACAGAGCAAAAGCCTTCACGGGATACCTGCAAACAAACACGGTAACACAAATGTCAGGGACATCACCCTCACCCACCTTCCAATGGAAGATCACGTGGTCTGGATGGTGGTGGAACCCACTTCATCACTTACCAGGTTAAGAGCAAGCTTCCATCAGTGAATACGGTGAGGTTCACTGGGTTTTCTTGACAAGAATCTGAAGAAACACATAGGAAAAATATGTTTAAGTACCCAACTTGTTCCACCACAACACCTGCTAATAATCCTTTTCACTTCCATTATTATGGAACACGTCAACTCTACTTTGGTCAGAGAGACCATCATGTTGTAACTGGACTCCTGTAACAATATGGTGTTTACTACTGGCAAGGAAACTCCTTGACAATAATAGATACATTCAAATGTCAATACTCACAGGATTAAGTATAAGTTGTGTACAAAATTTAACAAGTGTCGTCATGGTCGCTAGACCTGGTAAGGATTCTGTCATTTCTTACCTGAACACCAACAACCAAATCATAGTAACATGGGTGTTAAGGGCACAATCACTTACCCACATATTAGGATCAGATGGCCTATGCTGTGGTTTAGACCCATGTCACCAGTAACCTAGATACTTCCATATGCCTCATTAAATAGGATAGGGGAGCCTATCAATCAGGAGAGCTTCATATAAACCTGAAAAACACTTGGTGGAAAATATGTTCAGCACATACTTTCTTCCATGTGATCGACTGCAGATTCCATCGGTCAAGTGCATCATTTTGAGATGCATCACCACTAGCTGCATACTTGCAGAAGTCCAGGACTAAACCCTGGTGGGAAATACCTTCTTCCCTTAAAGAGATACGTGTAAAATTTCCACATTCAGTATTATGAAGACGGACAATATGATAGATCATCTGGATACGTGCAGAACCTCTCATCAGGGGGAGTGTAGGAAACACAATCCCTGAACAAGTATGGGGGTAAAATACTGTTTTTACCAGTATTGTCAGGGACAAATTAAACTACTGCATATAAGCCAAAACCATGTGTAATGTAAGAGTATTCAAAACATCATTAATTACATACACATCTGAAAATAGGGAGGTCTAATGACGTAACGTGACATCATCTCATACCTGTGCAACAGAGAAGACGTTACCACGATACCTGCAGAAAAGACATGTTAACGCTGTGGTTAGTGTTTGGGACACTATCCTCACTTACCTAGACATCTGATGTACAGGTGGTCTCCACTCTACTGTCACATCCAAGTGACACTTACCAAGTGACACTTACCCAGTGACACCAAGTGAAACTTACCAAGTGGATAGCAGGGTCCCATTAATGAGCATAACCAGGGTCACTGTAACATGACTGACTACCCATAACCTGAAAAAACACAATGGGCATGTAAGGCAAAGTTGTTTTACCTGGGGAAACAACAGCGTACTTAAATTACTTAACACTGGTTATTTTTATCACCGGAGGAATCATCAACACTTTGGATCCTGGCAGAACTAGATTTTTTTCTTTTTATGTTTATTCATTTTTGAAAGACAGAGAGAGACAGAGCACAAGCAGGGGTGGGGCAGAGAAGGAGGGGGACAGAGAATCTGAAGCAGGCTCCAGGCTCCGAGCTGTCAGCACACAGCCCGACGCGGGGCTCGGACTCACGAACCGCGAGATCATGACCTAAGCCGAAGTAGGACGCTCAACCGACTGAGCCACCCAGGTGCCCCTTGGCAGAACTAGAATTGGGAGGTCAACACTGATGTTAGAGAAACCATCATCTCCTGAGTACCTATCAAACTTCAGACTCATCACTGTGCTGTGGCCCCGTAGAATAAGGGACTTGCATACCTGTGTATCCCTCTGTCAACACTAGGTTAAACACACATTATATCTAAACTTTAAAATACCTACTAGCATGCGTCCTACCATTTGTTGGGACCGTGTCATTTCTTACCTGAATACCTGTCAAACAAAAACAAAGACAAAAACATACTAACAAAAACTTGGGAATCCATCCACACTTTTCCACTTATCAGATGGTTAGGTTGTTTCCAGGGTGAAGACCCACATCATCACTTACCTAGAAAAAGCAAAGTCGTATCATCGATCATTGTGAGGTTCACTGTGATTTCTGGACAGGACCTGGAAAAACACATTGTGACATCACAGCGTCTTGGCTAAGATCAAGTGAAAAACACATTGATAAACGGGTCTCTGGAATACCCTACCAGGCCATGGGAAATAACCTTGTATACTTCCATCATCCTAGGACCCATCAAACCTACCTGGGATCTTGCAGGACACCAAGGTCTATGTCAATGTCAGACACCATTGTGTCTTCAGTGGTCACCTACAAAACTACCATGGTAACGATGTGACCCACAACTCCATGGTTATTACGTGAATAGCCATGAATCTCTATATTCTCAAGGTTAAATATAAATTTCCTCTAAAATATAAAACGGTGGGATAAGATGTTTGCTAGAATTGGTAAAAACACTATCATTTCTGCCTGATGCTTTAAATAACCCACATGGTGAACAAGTTCACACAATCAACAAAATATAACAGGAATCCATTCATGAAATCAGAGGGTCTGATGGGGCGCCTGGGTGGCTCAGTCACTTAAGCATCCGACTTCGGCTCAGGTCATGATTTCACGGATTGTGGGTTAGAGCCCCGTATTGGGCTCTGTGCTGACAGCTCAGAGCCTGGAGCCTGCTTCGGATTCTGTGTCTCATTCTCTTTCTGCCCCTCCCCAACATGGGCTCTGTCTCTGTCCCTCAAAAATAAGTAAATAAAAAAAAAGAGGGTCTGGTACAGTGAAGGTACACCTCATCATATACCTGAAAGCCAGAAATATCCCTGCCTTGAAGACCAATGTCCAGTGCATTGAAATCTTTGACAGGCACCGGAAAAACCCATTACAACAGATGTGTAAAGGGA
The DNA here is from genome assembly GCF_018350195.1 of Panthera tigris. Classification (NCBI taxonomy): domain Eukaryota; kingdom Metazoa; phylum Chordata; class Mammalia; order Carnivora; family Felidae; genus Panthera; species Panthera tigris. The sequence goes on along the minus strand of NC_056677.1, from coordinate 9,878,915 downwards.
CACAACTTGTTCTACCAGGACACCTGCAATAACCTTGGTCACTTTATTATGACGAGACATATCAGCTTCTTTTGAATACTTGCAGTTCTCCAAGGTCAAAACTATCACCAGTTAAAACAATATTTCTTCGTGGGACACCTGCAAAATTTTCATGGTTATTGCTGTGGTTGAGGGCATATGTTAATTACCCGGATATGGCAATCTCTCAACACTCACAAGGCTAAGCAAAAGTCTTTTCTAAAATATAACCGGTAAACACTCATGGTTTCTAGAATTAATCAGGAGTACCAATGTATACCTGAATACCTGCGAAGAAATCATGGTCACAACTCTAAAAGACACCATCGTCACTTACCTAGCTATCTGGAGATCAGACAGCCTGTGCTGGGGTTGAGGCCCACATCCTCACTTACCTGCGGACATAACAGCCACGTCTGCCATTAACATCAATGTTAAGTGCACAGCAATGTCTTTCTCAGGCTGCTGTCAAGACATTATCAAATCTATGTTAAGGACGCGACTTTTGTTAAGAAGTATCTGCAAATAGCAGGGTCACTCTGTCATCACGGGACACACTGATTCTACCTGGATACTCTCAGTGATCAAAAATTAACACTGATGTCAGACAACATCAGCATCACTTCACTGGACACCAACAGAAAACCCATGGGGAGGACTGTCGGGAAGACACTGTCATAAATATTTGCATATGTGTTATCCCTCAACACTCACAGGGTCAAACAAACTTTTTCTCAAGTCAATGTACCACAGCATCTCCTGTCGCTAAACTAGCAAAGAAGTCAATAGGGAACTTTCAAAAAAGCACGGTACACTGTGTTAGAGACACTAACCTCACTCACCTCGAGAGCTGAGGATCAGATACGTGTAATGTGATAAGACCCACTTTATCACATACCTGGTTACCAGCGAGTTCCCACTGACAAGCACGGTCTGGGTCTCTGTGATGTCAGGACTGCTAGAATCTTGAGAAACATACTCAACAAGCCCGTGGCAGGGTACAAGTTGTTTACCTGCAAAAACAAAGAGTGTATCTGTGAATATTCTGAGTCACTTCTGTCATTAGGGAAAACACAACACAAGATGGATTTTATCTGAACCTGAAGGTCAACGCCATTGTTAGACACACTAAGATCTCTTCTAAGAGTACTGGTATAAATCTCATGGTCAATACTTGATGTGCAACAGAGAAGTTCCTTGGAAATTCATATTCCTTTATCACTACTGAGTTTAAACACACATTATATCTAAATTGAAAAACATAAAAAAATAAGGGCTCATACTTACTAGCACTGGTTGGGACAGTATCATGTCTGAATAGAACACCTGCATAGACCCATGGTAACAGAACAGTTAGGAACACCATCTACCCTTACTAAATACCTGAAAAATCAATGTACAGGGTGCTTAAGGCCCATATCATCATGTACCTGAATAGAAGTAAAATCCCATCAACGACCATTGTGAAATTTACCATGACCTCTTGAGGGTAATTTAAAAAACACTTTGTGAACAATGCGTCTATGGACACTCCTCTCCTACTAGGACACTGCATATGATCTTGTTCATTGCCATCACTGCAGGACCCTTCAGCTCTTCCCGGACTGTTGCAGTCCTTCAAGGTCTATGCCAAAGATAGCCACACCTTCACCTCTTCCCTGCTCACCTTCAGTAACACCAAGGGTATTCCTGTACCACACAACTCCACCATTATGGCTATTCACGTCAGAATTCACCCAACACATACGTAAATATACATTTCCCCAGAAATAGACAACAGTAGAATAGCATGATTGCTGTAATTGGTAAAATGCTGTCATTTCTTACCTGAGGACCTAGGGAAAAAAAACACACATGGGAAATAATTTCAGTCCAACAATAACACTGATCTAGATGTGAGAAGATCAGATAGTTTCAAACAGTGAAGGTGAACATCACCACTTATCTGGGGAACCAAAATGTCCCCAGAAAATCACCAATGTGAGGTTCATCATAATCTCCTGACAGGAAACCTGGGAAAAAACACACTATGATACATGGGTAAAAGGACACGGCTTGTTCTACCAGGGCACCTATAAATAAACTGGGTCATTTCCATCATTATGGAAGCATTACCTCTGCTCAAATAGCTGCAGTACTCCAAGGTCAAGACCATTGTCAGGTAATACAACTTCTACGGAGCACCTGCAAAATTTCCACCATCACTAGTGTGGCTGAGACATAATGACAAACATCTGATATGTGCAACCCTTCATTAGAGTTAAACAAGACTTTTCACTAAACACTGAAAGCTCATGGTTTTGAGAATTAGTAAGAAATCTGTCATTTCCTACCTGAATACCTGCAGAGAATTCATGGTAACAACTAGTGTTAGGGACACCATCAGCTCTCACCTAGCTTTCTGAAGACCAGATGGTCGGTGCCATGGCTTAGGACCACGTCATCACCTACTGTGACATCAGCAATGTCTCATGTTAGCCACCATTGCTGGGCTCAGGGTGATTCATTGATAGGAGTCTGGAAAGAAAAAAAAAAACAAACATTGCAAAAAATATTTTGGGCGTTTCTCACTGTACCTCTACACCTGCCAATTCCCTTGGTCACTGTATCATTTCAGGACCTTGGATCCTTGCGAAACTTCAAGGTCAATCCCTAGGAAGACAAATCTTCCTCTCTTCAAGGTATATTGCAATAATTCCATGGTCAATAAAGTACGGAAGGACAAAATGATAAATTTCCTGGATATCTGCAAATCCGTCTATCACTTGTACGTTAGGTACATATTTTTAAACAGAAATACAAAAAAAATCCTTTTGCTCCCAGTATCGTTAGGGACAAACTAAACTCTTAAATGAATACATGCCAAGAACAAAGTACACGTAAGGGACTTGAAATCACAAGTCTGCAGGTGTCTCAATCTAGAAATGTCTTTAGGAGTACATACCTGGCTCAGTCTGTGGAGCATGTGACTGTGGGTCTTGGAGTAGTGAGCTCGAGTCCCCTGTTGGGGTAGAAGTTACTTAAAAATAACACCGTAAAACAAAGGTCTTTAATCAGTTACTATCTCATCATCTCATACCCGCATACTAGCAAAGATCTTAACCTGATACAGAATTTTCAACAAGGAAACACATTACCACCAATGTTAGGCACTTCATCCTCACTTACCTAGATAATGAACTTCAGAGGACTTCATTATAGAAGAACTCACTTTAATACTTACCTGCTTAGCAGCAAGGGTGTGTGAACCATTTTCCGTTCACTCTGTTTTCTTCATAGCAACCTGAGGAAACAAACTGAAATGTGTTTCAGACACAATGTGGTCTCTCAAGACTCCTGCACCTGAACTTGTTCCCTTCCATTGTTAGGCAACACCTCAACTCCACTGGTGCACTTGCACTAATTCAAGGTCAACACTGTTGTCAGGAGAGACTAACATTACTTGACTGGATACCTGGAAAAATCCTATGGTTTCTACAGTGGTGAGGCTCCACCACAATTGCCTAGACAGGATCAATTTCTCAATACCTGTGGGATTAAGCATAAATTTTTTCTAAAATGTGAAAAAGAGAAATGCATGGTGATTAGCATTGGTAATGACTGTCTTTTGTTGGTTGTTTTTAAGTTTCTTTTTTTTTTTTTTTTTTTTTTTGAGAGAGAGAGATGCAAAGAGAAAGGGAGAATCCCAAGCAGGCCATGCACAGTCAACACAGAGACTGATATGGGGCTCAATCTCATAAATCATGAGATCATGACCTAAGGTGAGATCAAGAAGGGATACTTACCCGACCGAGCCACCCAGAAGCCCCAAGATGCTGTCATCTTACCTGAATACCTGCAACAAAGTCATGGTAACAAGACGTGTTAAGGACGTCATCATCGCTCACCTAGATATGGGAAGATTAGATGGCCTGTGTGGTTTAGGCCCAAATCTCTTACCACCTTAATGCCGCGTTAAATACCGCTGACAGGGTCACAGTCATGGTCTTAACAGGGACCTGAAAAATATGCTGTGGAAAGTGGTCAGTACACATTACCTGGACACCCAGAAAATTCCCTTGGTCAGTTCTATCATTTTGTAACTCATCAGATTCACCTGACTAACTGCCTAAATCTGAGGTTACTCCCTAGTAAGGGATCCTTCCTTCCTTAAAGGGACATCCGTAAAATTTTCATGGTGACTTGCATATCTGTTACCACTAGGAGTATAAAAAAACAACCCATTATCTCTAAATAAGAAGATAGTTAATACTCATGCTTACCAGAATTGTTCAATTCACATCAATTTCCTAATCGTATACATGCCCCAAACCCACATTTTTAGAAGAGTCTTGGGAACATTAATTACCTAGATGTCTGGAAATAACAAAACATCTCTAGTGAGTTTATGTCGGATCACATCATACCTCTACTAGCAAAGACCTTAACAGGATACGTGCAAAAAACAGAACACATGTGTTGGGGACACATCCTTACATAGACACTGAATATCAGACAGTCTACACTGCAGTAAGACCTACGTTATTGCTTCCCTGCCTACTAACCATGTCCTAGTAATGACCATTGCTACATGTGCTGCGATTTCTTGCCTGGAACCCGAGAAAACATATGGAACGATTGTGTTTAAGAACACAACCTTTTTCCAAGAAAGAAAGAAAAGAAAGAAAAGGAAGAAAAAAAGAAAAGAAAGAAAACAACTTGTGCTACCATGACTCCTGCTATTAATCTTACCTAAAAATAAAACCGTAAAACCTCAGTCTTTAATCAGTTAATATCTCATCATCTCATATCTGCATACTAGCAAAGATCTTAACCTGATACTCACAGAATTTTGAAAAAAAGGAACTCCATTAACGGGGAAGCTTCAACACTACGTCGATCTTGGCAGGATTCAAAGTTGACACTTAGAGACACGGTCATTTCTTCTGGAGAAATCTCCTGGTCTGTAGCCTTTGGTACTGAATAGTAGGATAACGTCGACACCTGTTTATCCCTCAGTCCCTTCTACGTATAAACACACATTACATCTAAACTCTCAACTACTAAAGGCTAATGTTTACTAGCATCAGTAGCAACAAGATGGTTTCTTACCTGAACGCCTATATTAAGTAGTAACACAAATGTTAGGGTCATCATCCTCATGTACCCCAGTATCTGAAGATCCCTTGATCTTTAAGGTGCTTAAGGCTCATACCATGATGTACTGTGATCCATGCGAAGTCTCTGGTAATGAACATGATGAGGTTCACAATGATCTCTTGAGTCGAACCTGAAAAAAACATCATGACAAATGTTCACTTGCGGACACACGTCTTCCATATGGACACCTGCAAATAACCTCCTTCACTTCCATCATGGCAGGATCCATCAACTCAGGGAGGAAATGCCCGCCAATTTAGTACAATAGCAGAAAGCTGCTTTCACAGAAAGGAAGGACCAAATTAGGTACACAGGTAAAGAGGGCTATGGACGGCTGCGGGGAGAAGTTGCCCAGAGCAAAGCTAATTAGCAAAAGACAGATGCCTTGTTGACCCTGAGGTAGCACGTTCTGCCTTTCTTGTGCCCTAGGCCAGTTTAGGTAAACAGAGGTGGGGCCTCATGTTTGTTGTAAACAACCTCCCACACAGCACCAGAATCTTGTTTTGTATTGACCCAGACCCCTAACGCCAACTATCTCCAAAATCCCCTTTTCCCCAAGCCCATGAGTTAATGTTCCAGCTTTTGTTGTCTGTCTGTGCACGCCCATCTCACTTGTAAGCCTTCTGATCTTAATAAAAACAGAGCAAGAACCCTTACTCGGGGCTCTCATCTCCTCCCAGACATCATCCTCTCCCGCATTTTCAATCCTGCGTCCCACTCTCTTGCTGGACAAGAGAGGACTCCCGACCCAGAGTCTACGATACATGACTACGATACACCGATCACGTCGGTGACCCCGACGTGATCGGAGGCAAGAGGACTACAGGCCAACTTGTGTTGCCGATGCGACACAAGGACTGCAGGACACTGCGGAATGACGAAAGAGCTCCAAGAAAAATGTACCAGGTTACAGTCTCTTCCTGACGAGGTAAGAGGTAACGGGAAACTGTATTAGGATTTCCTGCCATGGAACTTTCGAGAGATTTATTATGGGAGACTCCCTATCCCCCAAACTGGAACAATACATTTTAGTCATTGGAAAAGGTGGCCGACACCATCCTCAGTCAGAAAGCACTCCTTAAATTATTAATGATTATCCAACAACACTGCCCTTGGTTCCCAAAACAAAGAACTGGTGATCTTGATGTTTGGGAACAAGTAGGGAAAACATTTAAAGATGGGCATTCTGAGGAGGCTAACATTCCCCCCGAGGTAATCCTCTCTCGGTCCATTGTCCATACTGCCCTTCTCCCCTTGAGTTCAGACGATGTACAGAAGGATGTAAAATTACCCAAAATAGAGGGGAAATCTGAGTTTTATAGTCAGCCTGTGCCTTCAGTGCCTTTATAGCCAAAAGTTACTCCCCCTCCCTCAAAAGTATGGGATGATATCGAGCCGCTAAAACCTCCACCGACCCATTCTGATAAAGTCCTCACCCCGATGCCAAAGTACACGAAGGAAGCCCACGAGGCCAGTAAATTCCAGCGGTTCCCCCTCGTCAGGCAAAGTGGACAATACATCCACGAAGGCCTGCTCTTTCCAGTAGTAAAAGGATTGCAAAAAATCAGTTCAGCTGTATGTCCATCACAGCCCTTTTACAATGGGCCCTTTAAATAATATTTGTGCTCCTTATTCCACGTGTGCCAGGGACTGGGGGGTCTCTTGTGAGCATCATTCTGACCCCAGCCCAGTATGCTGTCTGTGCCCAAGAGTTCTAGAAGGCTTGTGCGACTCATGAGGTGCAAAACTTTGACGCTGCTATTCCGGTGTCTTCTGAACAACTGTCCAGAGCAGGGCAACATTCCCAACCAGGGCAGCAAGCCCAGCTTCCAATCATTGCCAGTGAAACAATGCGCTGAAATAGTGCGGGGTATTTTACACAGGCCGTCCCTGATACAGGGGACTCTAACTCCCTCTTTCACTGGCCCGATACACTCCGATTACTCGAACCATACGTGGGGGCTTCTCCCTCATTCGTTTCCTGGATTAATAATTACGAGGCTCAGACGCGGACTGTCTCTGGCTAGTCTACCTGGGGATGGAGATTTTAAGGAATATTCCCAAGCAGCTGCTGAAACTCCTTCTGTTTCGGGGAACTTCCCTGTCTTCTCCGGCCCAACGTGGATTGCCTAATTCACTAGTGGAAAACCAAATGATACAAAACAAAACAAAAAGTGGGATCTGCTCATCTAGCTGAGCTGACAGGCTTTAGAACCACGTGAACTCTTTTCTCCGCCCCCTGTGCCTCTGTCTGCCTCTTGGGCACCCCCCCCAACCCCCGACCTTTTCTGCCTTCCCTTCCCCCCTCCTCCTGTTTCTGCACCGCCTGGGCTGCAGCCCGCATATCTGGTTCTTCAGTTCCTCAGACAACATGCTCCTCCTCCCCATGCTGTGAAAAGCAACAAATACTCCCTGAGACTTCAGATTTCCTCACTGGTTCCACGGGGAAAAAAAATTGACCACGGTAAACTTTTAAGGGGACGCAGATGAAATGTCATGAAGATAGGCGTGTCTTTTACATTATAGAACTTTATTCCACTAAGGTTTACTAAAGGTCAAATAAGCTCATGTGATCCCTGTTGCAATTTGTTAGTAAAAAGGATGACTTCAAGTAATGGTCAACTTTGTCCCAGAGTTTTCACGGGTAATTGTTAAAATAGCTTTCAGGGTCTTTGGGAACCTGAAACGCACATTTTGCTTAAACGCTAAATTGAATTAAGTTCATCAGACATTTAGGCCACTTCCAAATCAAATGGAATGCCGAAGCATTGCTTACTATACATAGGTTGATGCTTCTGACTTCTTAAGGCCAAAAAACTAAGAATATTTAAATCCATTAAAAAAGATGTGCTTTATGCTTAATGGAGTCATAAGTCTGCCACCTAAAAAATTTCTGATGTGACAGTTCACAATTGGTTACTACTTACTTTTCACTGGAGACTAAGGTTTCTAAGAGTTAAAATTCTGCTAAACATGGGGCGCCTGGGTGGCGCTGTCGGTTGAGCATCCGACTTCGGCTCAGGTCATGATCTCACAGCTCGTGAGTTCGAGCCCCGCGTCGGGCTCTGTGCTGACAGCTCGGAGCCTGGAGCCTGCTTCAGATTCTGTGTCTGCCTCTCTCTCTGTCCCTAACCCACTCGCATTCTGTCTCTGTCTCTCTCAAAAATAAATAAATAAACATTTTTAAAAAAATTCTGCTAAATGTAATTAAGGGTAAGGGAAATAAGTAACTTCATATATAAAAAAGTAAATACATAAGAAAGATATAAAAAATAAAAAAGGTAATAAAGTAAATAAATATACTTATTTGTAAATAAATAAAATTTTAACAAAAAGCATGAAAAAACAGGACAACATGCCCTTTTAAGTTGTTTTTTTAAAAAAAAAATTTTTTTTTTTAACATTTATTTTTGAGACAGAGAGAGACAGAGCACGAACAGGGGAGGGGCAGAGAGAGAGGGAGACACAGAATCTGAAACAGGCTCCAGGCTCTGAGCTGTCAGCACAGAGCCCGACGCGGGGCTCGAACTCACGGACCGTGAGATCGTGACCTGAGCCGAAGTCGGACGCTTAACCGACCAAGCCACCCAGGCGCCCCTAAGTTGTTTTACTTAAGCCTTGGTTGGAATTACCTGTTCCTTACAATGCACAAAGGCCACGCAATTGTAAAATGAGCACATAATATGCTCAAAAACATGTTAAAAAAAAACAAAAAGGGGGAGATACACCTGGCTGTCTGCATTACAACTCAGCTCCTTCTTGATTGTGCTAGGATCACTCTTAACTTTTAAAATCATTTTTTTTCTATTTTCTTTTTAATCTTTATTTATTTTTGAGAGAGAGAGAGAGAGCAAGCAAGCGAGCAGGGGAGGGGCAGAGAGAGAGGGAGACACAGAATCCGAAGCAGGTTCCAGGCTCTGAGCCATCAGCACAGAGCCTGATGCAGGGCTTGAACTCGTCAACTGTGAGATCATGACCTGAGCTGAAGTCGGACACTTAACTGACTGAGCCACCAAGTGCCCCTTACTTTTAAAATCTTAATCCTCAAGGACTAACTGCAGCTGAGTGACATTCTTCAAAATCAGATAAACCCTCTCACCCTATGGTGCTAGATGAAACTCCCAAACGGGGGCCCACACGGACTGAGCCCACTAAACTTCTCACCTGGGGTAGAGGATATGCTTGTGTTCTTCCAGATTCCAGACCTCTGTGGATTCCCTCTCAGTTGGTGAAGTCTTACCATGGCATGGTGGAGACCCCAAGGATATCTTCCAATGAACCAAGACTTCGAGAGAATGACTCTGAGTGACCAGCCACTGCCCCCCTTTTCAAGATAAAAGAAACCTCTTCATGGACTCCTCATCCTGAAGCCACTCCACAAATGCAAGTCCTTGCCCCTGATGGAACATGGGGAAGCCTTAAATGCCTAACCAGGCCGGCATCCTCTTACAACACAATGATATTGCATAGACTCCTACTCCCATTTGTCCACAGCCTAGCACTCCTAGACTGGGATATTCGTATTAGCTATAATGACACGGAGTTCATGGAAGGAGCCGATCTTAACCCGCCCTTCCAAATGGAACAAGACCCTTGGCTTTCTATGCCAAGACCTCAATGGTGGCTTCCTCCAGCACCTCCTATGTGTGTTACTAAACTTGACAACTTATCTGCTTATCTCAAACTAAGAATCAACTGGCTTTTACATGTACAGCCCCAAACCTCTACAAGGCCGGACAATTTTACCTTTTTCTCAGCCCTAAGCTTTGATATACCTCAAAACACAAACCTGTCTCACACTCCTAATGTTATAGCTTGCTCTAGTCTCAAGTATTCAGAACACCCCTGGAATAATATTCCTTGGACAACTTGTTATGGAGAGACTAAGATAATCTTCGCTGGGGAAATTAAACTATTAGTGACAGAGGTGCTAGAGGACATCTGGAAACAAAATATTCAAGTAAGACCATATCCTTTGACCAGTCTAGTAGGGAGAATATTTTTTGGAAAGACGGAGGTTTGTCTGGCCCTCTAATTTCTGCACATACAGGGAAATTAAAAGGACCTTGGCCTGTTAATCTTTGGAAGCTAGTCCTTCTCTTCTTCATTTGTACCATTAGCCACGGTAAAATTTATTTAAATCGACATATTAACATAACTTGGGCCTCCTTGAACAATGATCAGTTTGCAGGGACCACTATTTGTGTCCCTTCTCCCTATGTTCTCTTTGCTACTTTCACTTTACACATCAAACAACTAGAAAATAATTAAAATATCTCTACCTCCCAGGGCTGGTTTATGTCCTGTGTAAATAATAACATCACCCAATTAAATATCTCCCCTTTATTTGTACTTAGCGTGTCTCAGCCTGGGTTTCTGTCAATAACTCTGAGCCCTATAGGCATCCATCAGGACTGGGTGCACTTTCCAAGCTTGTTCGACACTGGCACTCTGCTGTAAGGCAGAAAAGATTTGTTGGCCTGTTAATCATGGGCATCGTAGCAGCAGGAGGCGTTATCGCCTCTGCCACTGTGGCTGGAATCAGCCTGCATCATACTATCCAGACAGCCCAAGTCCTTAATAAATTTATGGTCAACACTGCCAAAGAATTTACAAGCCAAACTTCTATTGATAGACAGGTTTTGGTCCGCTTCAAAGCTCTTGAGGCTACAGTGGAATTTACTGGAAAAAGACAGGAGGCCTTGTTCCTCTACTCTAAACACCGCGGACATTAGCCTCTCTTGCATTTTCAATCCTGCATCCCGCTCTCTGGCTGGACAAGAGAAAACTCCAGACCCAGAGTCTACGACAATCAATGTTTGCAATTTTCAAGGGCTAGCCACATTTAGACACATCATCTCCTGACTACACATCTCTAAAATACCATGGTTACAATGGTGAGGCAGAATTCCGGGGTAATTACCTGGATAAATATATCAGAGATGTCCCCACTAACGACTTCTGATTCATCATGGTATCTTGACAATAACTTGAAAAACATTTTGTGAAGTATGTATTAAGGGATACAAGGGGCACCTGGGTGGCTCAGTCGTTGAAGCGTCCAACTTCACGGCTTTTGAGTTCCAGCCCCATGTTGGGCTCTGTGCTTGCAGCTTGGAGCCTGAAGCCTGCTTCAGATTCTGTGTCTCCCTCTCTCTCGGCCCCTCCCATGCTCATGCTCAGTCCCTCTCTCTCAAAAATAAATGAACATTAAAAAAAAAATTTTTTTTTACAAAGGGATTTTTTTTTTTTAACCAGAGCATTGGAAATAACCATGGACACTCTACCATTACAGAGCACATCAAGTCTACCTGAATACTTAGATTAATTCAAGATCAACACCACTGTCGGGTAACACCATCATTTCCTAACAGGACCCTTATAAAAATCCCATCGTTACTAACTGGGGACAGAACATCATGTCAATTATCTGGATACACGTAATTCCTCAACACTCACAGAGTTAAATATAATTTTTCTCCTCGATATAAAATGTGAAAAACAATGGTTACCAGAATTGGTTTGGAATCTACCCTTTATTAATTGAATACTTGTTAGAATTAAGTTAACGAGAAGTGTTAGCACTTACCTATGTATACAAAGATCAGATGGTCCGTGCTGTGGTTTAGGCCCACATCTCACTTACCTTCATAACAGCCATGTCCCATGTTAAATCATCATTGGTAAGCTCAGGGTGAGGTCTTGACAGGACTCTGAAAAACCCATTGTGAAAAACGTGTTTGGTCCATGAATCATTCTACCTCCACACCTTTAAATTCCCCTGGTCATTTGTTTCCCTTCAGGACCCATCAAAGTTACCTGGATATTTGCAGAAGCCCAAGGTTAAACTTTAGAAAAAGACATCTTCCACTTTTGAAACGATGCCTGCAAAAGTCCCATGGTCATTAAGGTCTGATGGAGACTATGATAAATTACCCAGATACCTGCTTGTCTCTTTACAAATGTTAAATACGCATTAGTTCCAAAGAGACTAGAGAAAAATCTCATGGTTACTAGTGCTTTTGTTATTGGTCTTAAATGTTTATTTCTTTATTTTTGAGACAGAGTGTGTGATCAGGAGAGGGGCAGAGAGAGGAAGAGAGAAAATCCCAAACAGGCTCCACACTCTCAGGGCAGAGCCCGACTCGGGGCTTGAGCCCACGAACCATGAGATCACATGACCTGAGATCATGACCTGAGCCAAAATTAAGAGTCGGCTGCCTAACTGACTGAGCCATCCAGGCGCCCCACTCCTAGTTTGTTATGAACAAACTTCTTAACAGCGTACACGCTGAAAGAGAGGTCAATACAAGGGTTTCGACAACATCACTAATTGTCTAAATGTCTGAAATAAACGTCTCTCATGAGTTAATGCCCTATAATACCATACTTGTTTACTAGCACAGAAAACATGGTAACACAAGGTTATGAACATCATCTTCACTTACCTGTGTGAAGGTCAGTCTATATTGTGCTCAGGCCCACATGATCACTTACCTCGTTAAGAGCAAAATCCTGTTGGGGCGCCTGGGTGGCTCAGTCGTTCAAGCGTCCAACTTCAGCTCAGGCCATGATCTCACAGTGTGTGGGTTCGAGCCCCGCGTCGGGCTCTGTGCTGACAGCCTGGAGCCTGCTTCGGATTCTGTATCTCCCTCTCTCTCTGCCCCTCCCCCGCTTGTGCTCTGTCTTGCTCGGTCTCTCTCTCCCTCAGAAATAAAATAGACATTAAAAAAAAAAAAAAGAGCAAAGTCCTGTTAACATCCACTGAGAGTTTAACCGTGACCTCTTGACTGAAACCTGAGTAAAACGTAACAAATGTGTTGAAGGACACAACTACTTCTCACCAGAATACCTGTAAATAACCTTGGCCACTTCTATCATTATGGAATACGTAACTACAGATAGACACTTGCAGTACTCCAAGGTTAATAACCATCATCAGGTCAAGACCATCATCTGGGGACTCTACACCTGCAGAATTCCCAGGGTTACCTGTGTTGCGGGACAACAGGATTATCTGAATGTGTGCAACCCCTCACTCTCAGGGTTAAATACACACTCTCTCTAAAACATAAAAAATGAAAACTCGTAGTTTCTAGCGTGTGACGACTCTCCATCTTCATACCTCAGTAGCATGCAATCAAAATATGGTGAGTATTACTGAAGCCATCATCACTTACCTACCTTTCTAAAGGTCAGGTTGTCTGTGCTGCGGTTTAGGCCCACCTCATCACTTACTCGGACATTAGCAATGTCCCCATTAATGAGCATTGTTCGGGTCATCGTCATGTATCGAGAGGAACCTGAAATGCATATTACGAAGTATGTTTCAAAGGATACCGTTTATTCTATTGGGATACCTGGAGATAACCTTGTTTACTTCCATCTTTATGGGACATGTTAACTCTACCTGGATACTCGTCGTATCCCAAGGTCAACATTTTTAGGTAAGACCAACACTCCCTAACTGTGCACCTGCAAAAGTCCCATGGTTCCTACTGTGGTAAGGAATACCATAATTACCTGTATACCTGCAATCTCTCTACACTTGGTCCGTTATTTAGGGACTCATCAATGAGGTCTGGATTTTGCAGAATTCCTAGGTCAAATCCTAGTAAAAGACATCTTCCTTTCAGGGAGGCATACCTGCAGAAATCCCATGTTGATAACACAGTGTCGAACATTATGGAAAATTAACTGGACAACTGCCTATCTATCAATCATTAGGTGAGTTAAATACATGTTATCCTTAAATAAGAAATCAGTAAAATCTCATGTTTATTAGTACTTCTAGGGACAAATTCATTCTTAACTGCATACACGTCCGTAACAATTTTTAACCTTAAGAGCCTTGACAACCGCATTAATGAGATTCTGACAATAATAATGTCTTCAAATGAGTAAATATTGTATCATCCCGTTCCTACACACGAGGCAAGACTTTAATGGGATACCTGCAGGAAAAAAACCCAAAAAACAAGAAACACGGGAACACAAGATGTCACTTGGATTTACGTAATGCTCCTGTATAAGTAAGGTTAAACACATTCTGTATTTAAACATTGAGGAGTAATGCTTACTAGCATTGGTTGGGACATCGTATTTCCTACCTGAATGCCTGCAAAAAAAACCCCCACAAAAAACAGAACACAAATTTTAGGGACGCTATTCTCACTTACCTAGATCGCTGAAGTTCTGATCTGTAGGGTGCTTAAGGCCTGTATCGCCACTTACCTGGACACCAGCAAAATCCCTATAAACAACCTTGGTGAAATTCATCACGTTTCCTTGATTGGAACCCGAACACTGCATTGTTACCAATATTTCTACCTGTACGTCTTTTCCCTCCGACATATCTGTGAATAAAGCTGGTGACTTCGTTCACTGCAGGATCCATCAACTCTACCTGGATACTTGATGTATTCCATTGTCTACACCTTTGTCAGCAACAATATCTTTGTTCACTGCACACCGGCAAAAATCCCATGGTGACTACTATGGTGGGGAACGCCATCGTAGGTACTTGGATACAGCCTGGAAAAAAACAAAACAAAACATGGTAGCACAAGAGTTAGGGACGGCATCACTGACCCAGATTTGATCAGATGGTCTGCAGTGTGGAGGACCCACATCATCACTTACCTGAGTAGTAGCCAAGTCCCAGGTTCCAGACCGTTGAGTTACACCACAATCTCTTGACAGGAAATGGAAAAGCACACATTATGAAACACGTGTTAAACGAGACTTTTTCCACCAGGAGATGTGCAAATAACCTTGGTGACCTCTATCATTATAGGACTTACAAACCCTACCTGATACTGGTCGTACTCCAACGTCAACACCGTTGTCACATAAAACCATTATTTCTTGACTGGACGCTGACACAAAGTCCATGGTCTGGGCTGTGGTGAGGAACGCCACGATAATTACCTAGATGTGGCAATTCCTCAACACCCACGTGGTTCAACACGCATTTTCTCAACAACGTAGGAAGTAAGACCTCGTGACCTCTAACATCGGTAAGGATTCTATTATTTCTTACCTCAATACCTGCAAAACAAACAACATGGTAACAACAGTAGTTAGGTAAGTCATCGCACACCTTTTCTCCCCTGCTCCTTTATTATTGCCTGTTTTGTTTTGTCCATTTGCGTCAGATGCTTAGTTTATGAGGTTGAGGGCTCTCTAGTTGTATGATTTGCTTTGAGAAGTGCACTTAAAACACAATTTCGGGGGGCACCCGGGTGGCACAGTCTATTAAGTGTCTGCCTCTGACTCAGGTCGTGATCTCGCGGTTCATGGGTTTGAGCCCCACATCAGGCTCACTGCTGTCCGTGCAGAGCCTGCTTTGGATCCTCTGCCCCCCTCTCTCTGCCCCTCCCCCACTTGTGCATGTGCACCCATGCACGCTCTCTCTCTCTCTCTCTCTCTCAAATATAAACAAAGAAAAAAACACACAAATTGTTATTAAAGCTACACTCATACCAAAATAATTTTGGGTAACTTTTGATGTTCCATCTCTGGACAAAGCTAATAGCAGTTTTTTTCAACAGCACCTTGCCTGAACAGGACCTTAAAGAAATGAGTTGATTGGAGAAATATATTTGAACCCTTGATTACTTTAATTGCAGTATTAACACATTTGGCTTAGGGGAGCCTGGGTCGCTCAGTCGGTTTAGCATCAGACTCTTGGTCTCAGCTCAAGTCATGACCTCACGGTTGCGAGGTCCAGCCCCCCATCAGGCTCCGCACCGACAATGTGGGGCCTGCTTAGGATTCTCTGTCTCCCTCTCTCTGCCACCTCCCCCACTTGCTTTTTCTCTCTCTCTAAAATAAATAAACATTAAAAAAAATAAAGAATAAAACCTTCTATTTGATTTGAACAAAAATTATTTCATTATTCCCGTCAGCGTACTATTCTAATTTCTCACCGCGTAGGCCGACTTCTCTGGTCAGTCCATACATCTTGTTCACTGGTCTTTATCATTTCTGTGCAGTAACCAAAGGGAAAGGACTAAACGCACTACCGTGTAAAGAGCTCACACGTGGCCACCCGAACGCACTTCCTCACATACTATGTGGGGATTTATAAGCGCCGACATTATTTCACAAAATAAATACCTCATGTCAAAGTCTAGATAGGCATCTAACTTATTTCTACCGAATCTTTAGACAGGGACAGAATAAAGAGAGGGTATAGGGCACTTGGGGACTCAGTGGCCAACGGCAGCTTCAATTTCCTGGGTGATCACCGGACGGGTCGTCTTCTAAGATTGGGAAGTGTCTTCACCACATTGGGGATGTGGGACAAGACCGGTGCTATTATCCTCCACCTGCATTTAAAAACCTGAGGGCGACAGTCCTCCTTCTGAGCTGGAATTTACACCCTCAACTGCCTCCTAATCCTACTACCTTGCCCCCCCCCCCCCCAGTTATTGTCCGAGTAGTTGAGTCATCGTACTTGTGCGGCCTTCTAGTCAGAACGGATGCACATGTCCCCCTAAACCCAGGTGAGAGATCCTTCGTCACCTCCAATCTGGATTAGGAAGGAGGGCGCACTTATTTACACGCCTGTGTGGTGTGAGCCATCGAGACAATCTAATTCATCGTCACAGCTACTCTGTTACCGTGAGCTGTTTGGGCCAATGGGCACACAGTCAGGTGCGTCAAGCTTTTAGCCCCACGCTTCACGCACACACTATCCGGATAAGCAGGTGACCCTTCCATGGTGGTCTTTTCTAAGCAGATCACGGCGGTGACACCTCGGCCAGTTGAGTTAAATTCGCGCAGTTCAAGATGGAGGCCGGTTCCTGTCAAGTACACCTCGGCTGCTGAAGGCCACTCTCCTCTCCCCTCCCTTCAGACACCCATTCACGCCTCTGAGTTAACCGAGCCTGCATGGGGGGCACTGATCACCACAGAGAGGGCAGTTGGAGCTTAAAGGAAAGGCACAAAAACACGCTGGCTACTAAGCAGCCGATGTCTCCCTAGGGGACTTCAACACGGGCAGTAAGGCCTGAAGCAGGAGTCTCACAAACCCTGGAACGTTTCCCATCCCACCCAGCGCAGAGACTAGGGCGGCCACGTCACTGGAGCTGAAGTTCAAAATGGCGGCGGTGGGCGGCGGAGGGAGTGGGAGGGGGGAGTTCAGTTATGCGCAAGCGCGCGCCCTCGAGCCACGTTCTGACCCCTGACCCCAAGCGCGCAGGCATGGCGGCTGCTACTCAAAGGCATTGCCGTTACTTACACTTACGTTCCTCAGTAACGGTCAAACGGTTTTCTGCTCCCGTTTAAACCCACATCATCACTTACCTGGATACCCACAACGTCCCCCGTTGCCGACGATTATCGTTAGGCTCATCACGATCTCTTTAAAGGAGCAGGAAAAGAATCTTGGGAACATTTTCGTTAGTACTCGTCTTACACCAACTGAATACCTTCATATTCCGTTGATCGGTTCTCTACGTTCGCTACTCATTCGTGTTGCCTGGCTACTCGCAGAGTTGTGAAGCGGAGCCCTACTAAAAAATACCTGCCTCTTTGTAGGTTACCTACAAAAGTTCCGAAGTCAGTAACACACGATAGGCAGTATCGTAAATTACCTGGACTCCTGCCTGTTGACGCATCACCAGGAGTATAAAAGAAACACACACCATCTCTCAGCAAGAATATGTAACATTTCATGCTTACCAATATGGCGAGGCGAATTAATTTCTTCCCTGCATACCTGCCAAAACCCAGGTCATTAGAGTTATGATCGCCATCAGTAACTACCTAGTGATCTGAAATTCAGAAGGTCTCTCATGTGAAAAGGTCACATCATTTCTTACCTGTATATTAGCCAAGTCCTCACCTGAAAACGTCTAAAAACCGAAACCAACACGAAACCAACCTTTGTTTACAGGGTTATGGTATGACAGGAACTATCACCCCTTACCTGGATATTAGGCAATCTGAAGATCTGTACCATGTAAATGCTCACAGCATCTCTTTCCTGTCTACCAGCAAAGTCACACATTCACTGCCATTGTTCATTTCACTATCATCCATTGAGTGGAACCTGTAAAACCCATGGTGGTGACCACGGTTAGGGACACATCGTTTCTGACCTAGCCCATGGCACATCCCATGGGAACTACAAGCATTAGAGGAATCATCAACTTTATCTGCACGCTTACAGAATATCGAGGTCAAAACCATTGACACACCATCATCTCTTGACTCAAAACCTATAAAAACCCCACAGTCAATCGTGAGATGAAAAACACTATGATAACTTACCTGGAAATTTGCAAATCCTGGAGTCTTGACCAAGGTTCAAAACATATCATCTCTAAACTAGTAAACATTAAGGGCTAATTCTTAGCAGTATTTGTGGGAACACTGTCATTTCTTACCTGGGTATCTGCAAAAACACATGGTAACACAAAAGTTAGGGATACCATCATCATTTATCTAGATGTCTGGAGATCAGAAGGTCTGTAATGTAAGACTCACATAACCACTTACTCGATACCAGCAAAGTCGGAAAGTTCCATTAACCACCATGGTTAGGGGCTGTGTGATCTCTTGACCGACACCTGAAAAAACGTATTGTGGTAAGTTTATTTAAGGACCTAACTTTTCCTACCAGGACACTGGCATATAACTTTTGTCACTTCTGTCTCTTTATGGGCCCATTAATGCTACCTGGACACTGGTAGAACTTCAGGGTTAACACTGCTGTCAGACCCCATCATCCCTTGACTCGGCACCTGTAAATATCTCCTACTCAATACGGTGACGAAGAAAATTGTACTCCCTTACCCAGATGCCCGTAAACCCCTAATTCGTTCCTCAACTTAAACACACACTATGTCGAAACTAGAAAATTGGTTAAACTGGATCTCCTGGTTACTAGTATTTATAGGCCCAGTTTCATTTTTTACCTGAATACCTGCAAAAAAAAACATCATACTGACACATGTTAGGGATACCATCATCACCTACTAGATTTCGGAAGACCAGATGGCCTCTACTATGTTTAAGGTCCACATCATCACTTACCTGGATTCCGTGGTCTTCACCAGCAGCTCTTGATTAGAATCTGCAAAAACACATCATTAGGGATACATCTTCTTCTTCACGGACCTCGAAAACTTCCACGATCACTACTATTATTAGGGGAATCATGAACTCTACCTGGATCCTTTAGTTCTAAGGTCCACATTGTACTTAAAGGGGTTATCACCTCTTGCATGGGAACCGAAAACACTGAAACCCTGATTAGGGATACATGTTCATCCATCCGGACCCCTGCTAATTCCATCTGTCCATTCCATTATGGCAGCCACTAACTGTACCTGGATACTTGGAGAACTCTAAGGTCAATACTGTAGTTTCAGACGCCATCATCTATTCACTGGACACCTGCAAAAATCCCATGGTTACTACTGTCATGACGACTCTGATATACTGTCGGGGTAACTGTAAGTATCTTTGTCACTACTAAGTTTTACGACGAATCATCTCTGAACTAAAAAAGAAAAACAAAAACTGATGGTTCCTACTTTTGTTAGGGACATCGACTTCTTACCCGAACACCTGTAAAAACACATGGTTATGGTAAGAGTTTGGGACAGCACCATCACTTGTTTAGATATCTGAAAATCACATGGTCTCTCACATGTTTAAGGCCCACATCGTCTCTTCCCTGGATATGAGCAAAGTCCCACATTTACTCCTATTATTAGGTTCCCTTATTTATTGATTGAGACCTGAAAAATCCCATGGTCTGGACTGTGGTGAGTGACACTATGATAGCTTATCTGAACAATTCCAAAATACCACGATGCCTACCTCGTTAAAGCCCACATTATTTCTCTCCTTACTATCTGGCACATCTCACGGTTACCACTGTGGTTAATTTTACCTTTATTTCTTTACAGGATACTGCAAACAAAAAACAAAAAAACCAAAAAAAAAACTTCTCAAGCCATGACGACAACTGTAATTAGAGACACATCATCTCTTACCAGGACACCTGAAAATCCCATGGTCATTCCCATGGTTTAAGTTAAGTCACCATCATTATGTAATGGATCCTGAAGAGTAGCAGAATATGCCTCATAGGCCTAAGAATTATTTTGAACCGATTATTTTGAGCAACTGCAGACACAGGAAAAGCTCTGAGACCTCAGGAAAAGTTACGCTTTTGCAAGGGAAATTTCTATTCGAAAGGAGCCTGTACCACGAAGAAGAGCGCGATGACCAGAGAAGTGTCTCAGGTGACAAAGCGATCGGCCGGGCACAGCAAACTGTTTACCACACATTTCCTCTTCTCACCTTCCTGTGAATTGCCCTCCTCTCCTTGGAAGCCCCAGGCCCCTGCCCCTTTCCTTAGCTCAGGATGGAATATAAGCTTCAATTGCCCCGGCTGCCTTTTTGAGTCTCCAATCTTTGTGGGGTTCCCACCTGTGCATAGGTAACTAAGATTGTTTTTCTCTTGTTAATTGGTCTTTTATTACTGGGGGGGGGGAAGGGGGGGGGAAGGGGTCTCAACCAAGAACCTAGAAAAGTAAAGGGAAAATTATTTTTCCTCCCCTACAATACCTTCAAAGTCCCATATTTCCTGTAGGTCTACCATCATTTCTCGACCAAATACTTGTAAAATATCTTGGTCAGCACAGTGGTTTGGGACACATTATCTTTACTGGGTTATCTACAGAAGCCTATGGTCTCTACTGGGTTTAGAAAAACAGATCTTACGTGGAGATTTACAAATTATCCAGATAAACGTCACTGCCAGGGGCACATCAACTCTAATCTGGGTAACAGTAAGATACCTTGGTACTGCTGATTAGTTACACCTCATTTCTTCCCTCGATACCTTCAAATATTATGATCATCACATTTTTAGGGACATCAACGTCTCTTACCTGGATTCTTGGAAAATTGCTCATTCGCTATTGTGGTTAGGAGTGCTGTCATCTCTTGACCACATACCTGCAAAATCCCAACATCTTTTTCATGGCTAAGGACGTCATCATCTTTCCTAGTCATACCTGGAATACCACAAAATGTCACATTCACTAAAGTAATAAGGGATACCATAAGCTTCTCCTTGCTTACTTGAGAAGCCCCAATTTCAGCACTGTAGTTAAGGCCGCCATTTTTAACTGGCTATCTACAAAATACCACGGTCATTCCCAGGGTGAAATGGATCATTTCTCACCTGTAGAACTTCACTATTCTCGGTTTACCACCTCACTTCCTCATTTCCTGGGTATTTACAAACTCCCACAGACATTACCATGGTTACGTCTTGGTCGTCTTTTCATTCTCAATCTACAAAATCCCATGGGCACTATCATGGTTAGAGACAACATTATCTCTTCCCTAGATTCCTTCCCAAACTATGGCCAGTACAACGGTGAGAGCCATTATCATCTCTTACCTAAGTATCTGTCAGATCTTACGGTCACTGAATCTCTTGAATAGACATTCAAGGCTCTTCCTGCTCTGACTTCTGCCTGTCTCATCAGCTTTGGCCCCTGCCGTCCCCGCATCCTTTATAATGTGAACATTCTAAGTAGTTGAGCTTCCCCAAACATTCCTTTCTCTCCTGGTTACAGGCAGTAGAATGTTCAAGCCAGCCCTTATCACCTATTGGGAGCTGATTATTGGCATATCTTTGCAACTCAGTGTTCAGTGGCCTCGAAATTGGCCATGGTGGAAGTATTAATACCACAGAAATCAGCAAATGCTACACATTAGGGCTTTGCTTTTAGGCATTTACCAGGATGTGCTGATGAATAAAGTAATACATGAACAGGAAGAAGCATTAGAAATAGTGACAATTCAATCTTGCTTTCTCATGAAATTTTTTTTATTATTTATTTTTATTTTTCTTAAAATTTTTTTTGAGAGAGAGCAAGCACAAGCAGGGGAGAGGCAGAGAGTGAGGGAGGCATAGAGAATCCCAAGTAGGCTCTGTACTCTCAGCACAGAGCCCGACGTGGGGCTGAGTTGGATTTGTGTGTGCGTGTGTGTGTGAGAGAGTGTGGTTGCGTGTGAATTAAGCAAAGGGCTGGGCCTGGTGTTCCGTGTAGAAGTGAATGGGAGAAAGAAAGATGTAAATACAGAAAAACTGAGGGTGGATGGGGGTGAGATGGGGGAGAGGGAAAATGGGTGATGGGCATTGAGGAGGGCAGTTGTTGGGATGAGCACGGGGTGTTGTATGGAAACCAATTTGACAATAAAGTACATTAAAAAAAAAGAAAGATGGAAGGATCAGACAGTTACGAAGCAAAACTCATTCAGCTAAAACAGGAGCTCAGAGGCAGGGGAAACTGAGAAAGTATGCTCGTAAGGAAGGACTCAAAATCATGGGGCTAGCTAGCATTGCTTTGTCACGAAATGGAGGTTTACACCAAGCTTATGCAGATCTCAAAAGGAAGGGTCATCCCAGCTAATACTTGTAGTGTATGTAAACTGGGGATAAGAATACCTACTTGAACGGGCTTCAAGCTGTATTCCAAAGCTGTAATCATCAAGACAGTACGGTACTGGCACAAAAACAGACATTCAGATCAATGGAACAGAATGGAGAACCCAGAAATGGACCCACTAACGTATGGCCAACTCATCTTTGACAAAGCAGGAAAGAATATCCAACGGAATAAAGACAGTCTCTTCAGCAAGTGGTGCTGGGAAAACTGGACAGTGACATGCAGAAGAATGAACCTGAACCACTTTCTTATACCAGACACAAAAATAAACTCGAATTGGATGAAAGACCTAAATGTAACACAGGAAGCCATCAAAATCCTCGAGAAGAAAGCAGGCAAAAACCTCTTTGACCTTGGCCGCAGCAACTTCTTACTCAATGTGTCTCCAGAGGCAAGGGAAACAAAAGCAAAAATGAACTACTGGGACCTCATCAAAATAAAAAGCTTCTGCACAGAGAAGGAAACAACCGGCAAAACTAAAAGGCAACCGACAGAATGGGAAAAGATATTTGCAAACAACCTATCAGATAAAGGGTTAGTATCCAACATCTATAAAGAACTTATCAAACTCAACACCCAAAAAACAAATAATCCAGTCAAGAAATGGGCAAAACATATGAATAGACACTTCTTCAAAGAAGACATCCAGATGGCCAACCGACACATGAAAAAAATGCTCCACATCACTCATCATCAGGGAAATACAAATCAAAACCACAATGAGATACCATCTCATACCTGTCAGAATGGCTAACATTCACAACTCAGGCAACAACAGATGGTGAGGATATGGAAAAAGAGGATCTCTTTCACACTGCTGGTGGGAATGCAAACTGGTGCAGCCACTCTGGAAAACAGTGCGGACGTTCCTCAAAAAGTTAAAAATAGAACTACCCTATGACCCAGCAATTGCACTACTAGGTATTTATCCAAGGGAGAGAGGTATGCTCTTTCGAAGGGGCACCTGCACCCCCATGTTTTGAGCAGCACTATCAACAATAGCCAAAGTATGGAAAGAGCCCAAATGTCCATCGATGGATGAATGGATAAAGATGTGATATATACAAAGGACTACTACTCGGTGATCAAAAAGAATGAAATCTTGCCATTTGCAACTACGTGGATGGAACTAGAGGGTATTAAGCTAAGCAAAATTAGTCAGACAGAGAAAGACAAATATCATATGACTTCACTCATATGAGGAATTTAAGATACAAAACAGATGAACATAAGGGAAGGGAAGCAAAAATAATATAAAAACAGGGAGGGGGACAAAACCTAAGAGACTCTTAAATATGGAGAACTAACAGAGGTTTCCTGGAGGGATTGTGGGAGGGGGGATGGGCTAAATGGGTAAATGAGGAAGGGGCATTAAGGAATCTACTCCTGAAATCACTGTTGCACTATATGCTAACTAACTTGGATGTAAATTAAAAAAAAAAAAGAAAAGAATCATCAAAAAAAAAAGAAAAATATTTTCTCAAAAAACAAAGTTTTATTTTTAAAAAAAAAATTTTTTTTTAATGTTTTTTATTTATTTTTGAGACAGAGAGAGACAGAGCATGAGCAGGGGAGGGGCAGAGAGAGAGGGAGACACAGAATCTGAAACAGGCTCCAGGCTCCGAGCTGTCAGCACAGAGCCTGACGCAGGGCTCAAACTCATGGACTGTAAGATCATGACCTGAGCCGAAGTCGGAAGCCCAACCGACCGAGCCACCCAGGCGCCCCCCAAAAAAGAAACAAAGTTTTAAACAATCTGTGAAAACATATTACCTTTAGCGGTAGTCCAAAAAAATAATCAAAGACACATACAAAGACTTATATTCAAAGACGTTTTTGCAGAATTATTTACTAACAGTTAAAAATGTAAAACACCCTTAGTATCTAAAAAATAAAGCAATGATTAAATAAATTATGAAACATCATAAAAAAACAGTAGGAGATATAAAAGAAAGTTAAAAGAAATGAAAAAACATTTTTCTTGAAGGTAAAAGAAAGTAATTCTGTCCTAAATGAGACCAATTTATTTGGAGAAAAATGGCTTGGGACAAAATCTAAATGCAAAGAAAAGTTGCAGGGGCGCCTGGGTGGCGCAGTCGGTTAAGCGTCCGACTTCAGCCAGGTCACGATCTCGCGGTCCGTGAGTTCGAGCCCCGTGTCGGGCTCTGGGCTGATGGCTCGGAGCCTGGAGCCTGTTTCCGATTCTGTGTCTCCCTCTCTCTCTGCCCCTCCCCCGTTCATGCTCTGTCTCTCTCTGTCCCCCCCAAAAAAAAAAAAAAAAAAAAAAAAAAGTTGAAAAAAAAAACAAAGAAAAGTTGTAGAAGGTTCATGAAGAAAAATCTGTAAAAAGAAATTTTATGTGTGGTCAGGATGGACTAAGGTTAAAATAAATGGATTTTAAAACCACACAGGGTTAAGGTTAAAATTCCTCTCCTTTGGGGGCTCCTGGGTGGCTCGGTCGGTTGAGCATCCAACTTCGGCTCAGGTCATGATCTCACAGTTTGTGAGTTCGAGCCCCGAATCGGGCTCTGTGCTGACAGCTCAGGGCCTGGAGCCCGTTTCGGATTCTGTGTCTCCCTCTCCCTCTGCCCCTCCCCTGCTCATGCGCTCTGTCTCTCAGGAATAAATAAATGCTAAAAAAGAAAAAATAAAATTAAAAAAAAAAATGCCTCCTCCTTTGATCCAAAGGCTGGGAAAATGATGGCAATACCCGTGGTGCCAGCCTCCAAAACCTCCACCTTTGTGTTGTTCCTGTTTAACAGAGGACTGGATGCCTCCACCGTATGAGGGATGGATAATATATAAAGGGCTCTTACAAAGATACGTGGGAGCCATTTTACTAAACTTAGCCCATTGTATGCCCAAAATGGCTATCCACATGGCTGAAACATATTTAGGTGGGCGTTGTTGAAAAAGGCAGGGGAATAGATAGACCTTGACTTTGGCTCTTCACCCCCCTCCCTCCACGGCCAATGATCAATATGTAAGTTACTGTTAGACCACAACCAAGAGAACCTTGCTTGGTCACAGTCCACACCCCCAAGGTCCTACAGATGGGAAACAGAAGGGTTAAAAAAAATAAAATTGAGATATAGGTAAGCAACGTGAGGTAGATCCTAATTTAATGACAACCCTTTCTCAAGTCCCGCAATCAGGAGGGGACACAATTAAGGGCTCCATACCTGTATCCAAAACAGACCTAGAGAAGGAGGAAGGAAAGTCTTCCACATCAACCTTTTCCTCCTCAGGTCCTCAGTCTATTAAAAAAAAAAATTTAAGGAAATCTAAGATTTAGCCCTTAAATTATGCTAAATTAACCACTATTTTACAAACACTAAATGGGAGCCCAATGGCCTTCCTGGAGAGGTTGAGGAGGCTCTCGGTAAATATATGGCTATCCCCCTCGAGATATCCCTAAGGCTGAGAGGATTTGAAAGGACAAATTTGTCACTCAGTCAGCCCTAGGTATTCAGAGAAAACGCAAAAACTGGCTGTTGGCCTTGAAGGGGCCCTGGAGGAGCTCTTACGAGCTGCCAGTTGGGTGTATTACAAACAAAACAGAAAAGAAAGCTTAAAAAAAAAAGAAAAATCTGAGGCCTTAGTGGTGACCTTACATACTATGTCAGACGGGACTTCCCGAGGTCCTGGCACCAAATGCCATTTATATGGCCGTCCAGAGCGCTAAAATGAGAACTTCCTCAGAGGGGACAAGCAAAACGAAAACCCCGTAAGCCATGCCCCTTGTGTGGAGACAATCACTGGAGATGTGAACGTCCTCGGGGACCTCTATCTGTGAGGGCTCAGATAACCAGTGTCCCTGGAAGGGACTAACCAGGGCTGGGTAGCTCCCCTGAGCCAACCGTCTATCTGAAACCCAGAACCTTGGGTAACTCTACATATAGATGGAAAACTGGTTGATTCCCCTCTTAACACCAGAGCTACCTTCTCGGTCCTCCTTTCCACTCCAGGCCAACTATCCAAACACAACATGACAATGAGAGGCATCTCCGGAAAACTTCTCACTAGATTTTTCTCTCAGCCCCTGGGATGTGTGTGGGGAAACCTAATTTTTTCTCATTCTCTCCTGAGAACGCCAGAGAGCCTTACCCCCCTCGCTAGAAAGGGACATTGTAACTAAATCAATGACTATGGGGCTATTAACTGTAGGACAGATAAACAGTTATGTGAGTCTTTAAAGATTACTGGATATTGTACGCTGTGGATACCAGGGTTCAGGAAAATAGTTTGGGGCTCTATCAATTATTAAGGGAGACTCAATCCCACCGATTCTCCCCGCCAAAAATAAACTGGGGTCTAACTTCTAGACACTGTCTCCAGCCCTTGGAATAGCTACAAACAGAGCAGGGCGATGACGATTACCAAGCCGACAGAGCTAAAATATTATTAAAACACAGCAGCAGGCCTCTCGTTTAGGGAGGGACAAAACTTATCAAATGGCCCAAAGGATGTTGACTAGAAAAAAAAATCTGTCAAGGACAGTTCACCAAGCAGTATCAGCCTGTGAAGTAGGTCTTAGAAACAATCCTTCCAACCACAAACTTGCTCTCCCAGACAACCAAGGAGCTGGAGACGATCCAGCAAGGACTAACAATTAGGTTTCACTCACACGCCAAGGTCAAAAAAAAACAAAAATCCAACATCTGTTGGTAGGAGTCCATACTTTTACTAATTGGGGAAAGGCCTTCCCCTACAAGGCAGGAAAGGCACAGAAAGTAATACAAATTCGGCTTTATAAAATAATACGCAGGTTTGGCTTCCCTAAAAATTTACAAATTCATAATGGTAAACGGCTGCCTTGACTCTTTCTCTAGTAAAACTCCCGGCTCTTAAAAAAAGTTTTACACCACAAAATAAAGCAGACCGTCTCCTTATACTCAGAAAAACTCTAACACCTCCCAAGCATCGGAGGCTTTAAAAAATGTTTTTCTTTTGAATTAAGTTAGGGCCAAACTCTTGGAAAGAGAGCCACCATCGATGACTTAAGGCTCCTGCTTCTCCATCACCTGGGTTATGAGAGATTCCCTGACATATATTGTTTACAAAGTCAAGCTCTCTCCCAGATTATTTGACGGGTTTGGGAAATGTAGACGTTATCTTAAGATGCCATCTTATTGGTCAGTATCCTCTTTATTTGGGGTTTTTCTTTTTATGTCTATTAATGTTTGTGCCAGCTTTCCTGTTGAACCATACCGCGGGCCACGTGAGCGACCCCGGGGGTACACTCTAACTGCTGTGCCCCCACACCGTCCCTGGTCAGCTTGAAGAAGCCAGAACGGTCATCGTCCCTGTTCCCTTACGACAGTTCGGGGCCCTATTCCAGGGGGAGGAACGAAGGGAAAGGGTTAACATGGGGCAGGGAGAGCTCAGGGACCTTCGGGGAGGCCGACTGCAGCTGCACGTGGGAGGGTGAAGGAGCAGACGGGGGTTCTCCCCTTAGGAAATCCTTTATGGGCACCCTCCCCCCACTATCAAGGGCCTAAGGGGGGGGGGATCTAAAGACATAGGCAATCTAACCCTAAGGCAACAGATGCGGGCCCTCGGCTCTACCCTAAGCACCTTACGCCACTGGGTCAGGGAGGGCTTACCCGTGAGGCCGACCACAGGCGCTCACCCCTTTAAACCAGGAGATGCCGTGTGGGTGAAGGAGTGGCGTCTCCAACCCCTCACCACCCCTCTGGAGGGACCCACTCACTGTCGTTTCGTCCGCCCCTCCCGCAGGAAAGGTAGCCGAAGCGGGTCCCTGGATTGACCACAGCAGAGTGGAGCCGGCATCTCGAAACTGGGAGTGCGTTCCTGATCCGTCCACGCCGTGCGAGCTGACCCCACGGAAGCAGCAGTCGGCCACTCCAGAGGCTCCGGGAGACTGCAGCCCTGCCCTGGTCACTCTGGAAGCCGGCTGATTCACGCACGGCAGAAGCTCGAGAAATCGGCGGTCCGGTAGAACGAATCGACTGTCCTTATTTTCTGTATGTTTCCTTACTGTGATGCACTATCACCCCTTGTTCCTCACTGGTATTGTGATTCTGGCTCTACTCTTTGCCAAAGGATGGGCTGAGTACCCCCTGGCCGGCTGGAAATGTGGTGAGAAATTTCTGTGAACGCTCCCCTTCCTTTTGTGGACAGGATACTTCGTTGGTACCAACACGGGGAGACAATGGCTGTAGGAGACCAGAAAATGCGATTCCCACAGCCCTTAGAGTAAAACAAAATGCCCCAAGTCCTATCAGGGCTTGGCTTCTCAAAAGTTCAGTTCCTGGAAAAAAAAAAAACCTGTCTTGCCTAATGGGAAAAAAGTTCATTGTGGTCTCTGTCAAAAATGTAACATGCCTAGACCAAAGATTTTACAACTCGACTGCCCGGAAAACCCAATGGTGGGGGACCCCAGATCACCTTGAGCCACATCCCCGCCCCTTGTTTAACTTCTCTCATCTCCAAGAGGCCTAGACAATGTCAACGCAGCCGTCAGATGGCGGGTCGCAGGTGGACTAGACTGGATATGTGGAAGGACAGCCTGTGTAGTACTCCCCTCAGTCTGGTCAGGGTCATATGTGCCAGAAACTAATCGTCCATCTTTCTTCCTGCTCCTACTTGCCAGAGGGAAACATTTGGGAGCCCAAGTGTATGGGGACAGGGAGACTCAAATCAAGCAGCGTGCCTTACACATTGGCGATTAAAAAGATAATAAATGGCCTCCCGAGCGTATAATCCAATAGTATGGCCCTGCCGCCTGGGCAGAGGACGGGGGCCTGGGGCTGCCGCACCCCCATTTACATGCTAAACCGCAGAATCAGACTGCGAGCGGTTGTAGAAATTCTCGTCAACGAAACTGCCAGGGCTCTTAGCCTCCTAGCCAAGCAGCAAACCCAAATGTGCAATGCCATCTATCAGAATCGCGCGGCCTTAGATTGATTACCTGCTTGCTTCTGAGGGAGGAGTCTGTGGAAAGTTTAACCGGAGCGACTGCTGCCTACAGATGATGAGGGAAAAGTCCTAGAGGACATCACAGATCGAAGGAGAAAGGTTGTCGATGTCCCCGTCCAGACCTGGAAGAGTTGAAACACGGGGGATGGTTTTCAACTCTTGGGGGGGGGGGGAGGAGAGGGAGGGAGGGAGGGAGGGAGAGGGAGAGGGAGAGGGAGAGGGAGAGGGAGAGAGAGAGAGAGAGAGAGAGAGAGAGAGAGATTCAAAACCCTCATGGGAATTATCCTAATTTTGGGAGGGTGCTTAATCTTACCCTGCTTAGCTCCGCTGGTTGTACGGTCTGCCTCCAGTCTCATTGAGGCCATAATTTAAAAAAATAAAATAAAATAAAGGATGGCCACTCATATAATAAGGTTATAAAAATATAAACCTCTAAACCATGATGATGCTCTTTGACCCTAAATAAAGGGGTCTGAGCATCAAAGGGGGGAATGTGGTAGGGTCCCCTCCCTAAGAAAAAAAAAAAACAAACCTCAAGGCAACCTGTCATGTGTACATGACAACATGCCTCACGACCTTGTAACAGGAGACCACTTACTCAGACTGCATGTTTGTGTGTTACCACATATGGGAGACAAAGAAGTAAAAAATGTATTAAAAACTATGTCGCGTTAAGTTCGGGGCTCAGTTCTTTGGGTACGGACCCAACTGAGCGGTGCCGGCTGGAATAAAGTTGCTTCCTGGAAAGAAAAGCCTCGGCGTCACGACTCTCTGTGTGAGAATCCTGCGACGATGCCTTCTAAAATTCATTCTGAAATGGTAGCTACACTTGGGGTGAGCACAGGGTAACGAAGAGAGATACTGAATCACCATGTCATACACCTGAAACTAACATAACACCACGTGTCAACTATACTCATTAAGGTTTTTTTATTCT
Organism: Panthera tigris; assembly: GCF_018350195.1. Taxonomy (NCBI): domain Eukaryota; kingdom Metazoa; phylum Chordata; class Mammalia; order Carnivora; family Felidae; genus Panthera; species Panthera tigris. The sequence continues at coordinate 9,848,390 of NC_056677.1, read as the reverse complement.
TTAATTTACACATCTTAGGTCTTGATTATGTCTGAATACAATCATAATACTACACAGCTGTTACGTATATGGTATATAGGATACATAGATGTTAGTATAAATATTACTAATTTTTTTAAACAAAGCGAACGTCTTTTTTTTTTAACGTTATTTTTGAGAGAGAGAGCTTGCGAGCGAGTGGAGGAGGGGCAGACAGAGGGGGAGACACAGAATCCAAAGCAGGCTCGAGGCTCCGAGCTGTCAGCACAGAGCCCGACACCGGGCTTGAACCCAGGAACCGTGAGGTCATGACCTCAGCTGAAGTCGGACGCTTAACCGACTGAGCCACCCAGGTGCCCCTACTACTCATTTTATTTTATGTAAGAAGCCTTGGAAATCCTGGGATTGACACTCAAATTACCACTTTGGCACTTAAGGGTTCTAAGACCCATTTCAGGGTGCCTGACTCTTGATTTCAGCTCAGGTCATGGTCCCCGGGTTGTGGGATGGAGCCCCGTGCTGGGCTCTGTGCTGAACGTAGAGCCCGCTTGAGATTCTCTCTCTCTCCCTCTCTCTCTCTCTCTCTCTCTTTCTCTGCCCTTTCCCACGGCTTGCACGCTTTCTCTGTGAAATAAAAACTAAAGAAAGAAATGTACGAGTTCCAAGACCCATTACAATGTGCGGAGGGGAGGTTTTCCCCACGCCAGCGATTCTCAGATACCAGCTGGGGGTGCCCCGAATTTAACTCCATTTTGACAAGGTCTTCCTCAAGATAGGCTCAGTCCCACAAGACTCCCCCTTCCTTCAGATGTCAGTTGCAAGCCCAGGTTGTTACTTGTGCTTGAGTGCCACACCCTGCTGGCATGTGGGGGTGGGAAGAGCGTGTGTGTGTGTGTGTGTGTGTGTGTGTGTGTGTGTGTGTGTGAAAGATTTCACCCAAGGCAGAACAAGAGGTGGAAGATTACCGAAAACACCCAGCAAGGGAAGCAGCGGGTAGGACGGCAGAGGAGAACCCGCCAGGAGGTCGTGGCGGGGGGCACAATTGCAGGGCAGAGCGAGGGAGTATGGGAACATATGGAATTTTCCCTTTCTTGGAAACTGTGCCTGGTTGGAGGTAACCCGTCGGTCCGTTAGGATCTATGGCTATCTCGCGCCTTGGGTTTGGCTCAGGTGCCAGAGCGGCTCACAGAACTGAGAAAGTTGTACTTACTAGATTCCCGGTTCATTATAAAAGGAGAGGACGCCGCAACAGCCAGATGTTAGAGACGCAGAGGGCCAGGTGGGGGGAGAGGAGCTGCGAAGCCCTCGCGGATCGGGCCATTCTCCCCAAATCTCTGTGACTTCATCAACCCGAAATCTCCCCCCAAAACCCTCCGTCGGGTCTTTATGGAGGCTTCCTCCTGCAGGCGGTGATTAATTAAATCACTGACCACCGGTGGTGGATTCAACCTCCCGCCCCTCTCCTCCTCTCCCCTCCCCAGAAATCAGGGCGTGGGGCTGAAAAGTTCAACCTTTCTCAGCAAGGTTGGTTTCCCTGGCAACCAGCTCCCACCCGCAGGCGCTTTGCAAAAGTCATCTCATTAACATAAACCCCATTGTGGAAAGGAGTTTGTTCTGAATAAAAATTTACACATTACACCTTTATGGCTCCGCGGGGATTTCAGCAACTGAGGATGAGAGACCAAATGTTCCAACAGAAGATGCTCCCCTAGTTGCTGGCTCTGTTCACTCAGGAAATGTCAAGGGTTTCAGGAGCCGTGAGCCACGAACCATGGATGAAGACAAAAATATATGAGAAATAAATTTTGGTCACCTGAATCACCAAATATATAATTCTTATAAATCACAATATCACAGTACTTTTAAATAAAATCACGAAAAGCCATACACACACACACACACACACACACACACACACACACCAGGCTGCCAGTTCTAAGCATACTATTTATATTAAAAATGAAACCCTGCTTAGGAATTCTGATTATCTAACTTCATTATCTTCTCCCTTTTCTATAAGCAGGCACCAAGCAATCAGATTTTCAAACGAAAACACAACTTAGTAATGAGGTTGATATCCTTTATTCCAGGGAAAAGAATCCACGGATTGGGGAAGTACCGTGCCTCACTGATCATGGGGGATTAGGGGGAGGAGAGCGGTTTTGTGTTTTTTTTTTAAATGTTTATTTATTTTTGAGAGAGAAGAAGAATGCAAGTGGGGGAGGGGCAGAGAGAGAGGGAGACACAGGATCCGAAGCAGGCTCCAGGCTCCGAGCTGTCAGCACAGAGCCTGACATGGGGCTCGAATCCATGAACTGTGAGATCATGACCTGAGCCCAGGTCAGACCTTCAACTCCAGAAGGCTTATTGCTTTTGCTGCTGAACTCTGGAGTTTGGTGCTATGCAGGCAGTTTTGTTCCTCTTTTCCGCTTCTGTTTTTTTTTTTTATACAGAAAAATGTTGCTACACGTCAATGAGAAAGGTTAAATATATGAAGTGGTCATACGGTGAAGTCTTCTACAACCATTAAGAACACACTTTATATGGGGAGTCCCGATCGGATGGGGGGCCGGCAGTGCGGGCGGTGAATTCGTGAAAGAATTCACACAAGGCAGAACACAGGAGTTAGAAGTTTATAGAATACACCGCAAGGGGGTGGGGGGCAGGGTTGCAAAGGAGATACTATCTGCCCGGTGGCCGTGGTGGTAAGGGGCCACAAGTTATAGGGCAGAGTGGGGGAGAATGGGGACGTATGGAGTTTCCCCTTTTTTGGTAACCTTAGGAACCGTGCCTGGTTGTAAGTAACCCATTGGTCACTTAGGGCCTGTGACTGTTTCAAGGTGGGTCACTTAATGACCCTGTTTGTATTCAGCTCTGTGTTGGTGGGGGTGGTGGGCTTTCTCCTTGCTCTGTTTTCCAGCGTTGGAGCCCGGTGCCTAAAGGCGGCCTTCTACACTTCAGAAAGTATCAACTAACCTACAGAAATACCCATGAATAATATTGTAGGGAGAGGAAAAAATATGTGAACTACGTGTATTATAAACTCAATTTTCTTTCAAATGCATTATTCATGCAAAAAAAAAAAGTTACAAAGTCATGCACTGAACAGTTAGCACTGAGAATGGGATCATGGGTGAGTTTTATGTTTCCCCTGCAGACATGTGGTAGCTTGTAAATTTCTACAAGGCACGGATTTGAGTTACTAACAGGAAGGGGAAAACCATCTTCAAGGTATCATTCTGTTCTCTTCTTGACTGCTTTATTTGATGAGAGCAAGGTTGTCTGGATGGGACGTCTATGAGGATTAAGTAGAACATCTGTAAACCACAGCTGCAACTCGGCCGCTGGAAAGATGCTCCTTCTCGTGATTCCACCAAGGCTATTTCTGCAATTGTATCTGTACTTCTGAAACCGCTTAAAAGCTTAAAGTTGAACAAAAAACAAAATGGCTGCACTAATGCTTCAGTGAACCTCCATTTTGAGGAAACTTTTTTCTTCTCTTCCGCAAACCTCCCTCCTCCCTTTGTAGCCCTTCTGTTTAGGGAACGCGGTACCACCCTAAAGATGTGACCAATGAGGCTGGCAGCACAACTCCTGTCAAAACCGGCTTGATCCTGTATTTCCCGATAACTCCTCTGCCCCCAGCCCCTTCCTCCCCAGAGCTTGCAGGTTTTGAAGGCCACAGTCTGCCACGGCCTCTTTTGCCCAGCAAAGCAACAAAGCTAGTGTTCCTATACATCCCAAACTCTGTCTTTGTGTTATATTTTGACTCTGAAGCAGAGGTCGGTTTTCGACAACACGTCTGATCTGGAATTTCCTGGTGTTATTACAAATTTTTACTTGTATAACCTGCATACTAAATAAACTGTAATTTTTGCCGGAGTGTGTAACTCTTAGGACCCTGGTACTCAGTAGGCCTCCAGTAAGTAGGTGAGACTGTAAATCGTTGACCCGTAGGCTTCGTGGGGCAGGATTTCAAGACTAACTTCCTAGGCCTCATGGAAAAATAGTCCAAAGAGATGCAATATCTTTGTAATACAAAAATCAATAAAGAGGTAAGAATAATGAGATCATTAGGATTCTGGTATAGCTGCAGAGCTGGGCCACAGTGGCTTGTTTCTCAGGTTATAGCAGGGTTTTTCTACCTCAGCACTATTCATACTTTGGACGAGATAATTTTTTGTGGAATATTCTTTGTTGTGGGAAAACTTCCTGTGTGTTGTAAACGTGTAGCAGAATCTCTGCCCTCTACTCATAAGAGACCAGTAGCACAAACCCCCCACCCCCAACAATCCAGTTAAGTCAACTAGAAATGGATCCAGACATTACCAAATGTCCCCTTGGGGATGAAATGGCCTCCAGTTGAGAACCATTGGATTAGAGGAAGAGGAAGAACAATCAAAAGCATATTTTTTTGTTTACTTTCTCTAAATCATTTGACCAGTAAGACTGTGAATGGAAATCTAGAGAGAGGTCCTAACAAAACAGACCTAATTTAGAAAGATATGATTATGGATTTAGCCACTTGAATAAAAGTTATAATTCTTGTCTTTAGTCCACCACCTAGTCATCCTCAGAAGAGTGTCTTGTCAGGCAGGTCTCTTGGGCTGGAACCTATCAGTGTGTTTCAGGTATAAGGGGAAAGAGCTGGAAACTCCTATGGTGGAGTAGCGGTCTGCTTATAAGCCAGAAAAAGCATATTCTGCAGCAACTCAAGCACTATGCAATGCACAGAATTCGTAAGAAACCCGTTCTGTCCCCGTAAAGGCCACTGGGATTTCATACAGTGGGAATGAAGTCTGGTTCCAACCATAAAACCAAACATCACTAAAATATCCCTCTTTGGAAAAGTACATTTAATTTTATTTTAACACTGTATGTGTAGAGGGCGCTTTTAGCTGAAAAGTTGGTCTCGTGAAAGGGTCGGTGACCGCTGGCAGTGATCAATATGCCTGATCCCCATGGGCCGTAGGCTAATTCCACCTAGATTTCAGGGGGCCTGCAATTCCGGTTGCATACTGCTCACGCCTCCCCACCAGGGGGGCACGTCACCACTCCTGTCATCACAACAAGAAAAATGCTGAACAAAGTGAAAATCAGTGACTTGTCTCGGATCTAGCAGAGAACTGAGGTCACGGGGAAAACTACCATCCTGAAAACTAGAGAGGTATATAAATACAGAAAATCACAGCTCACCAAGAGCAGAGACCTCTGGAGCCAGGCTAGTTGGAACATTTATTTTCATTTATTTTATTTTATTTTTTTTTAATTTTTTTTTTAACGTTTATTTATTTTTGAGACAGAGAGAGATCCAGCATGAACAGGGGAGGGGCAGAGAGAGAGGGAGACACAGAATCGGAAGCAGGCTCCAGGCTCTGAGCGGTCAGCACAGAGCCCGACGCGGGGCTTGAACTCACTGACTGTGAGATCATGACCTGAGCCAAAGTCAGACGCTTAACCGACCGAGCCACCCAGGCGCCCCTCATTTATTTTTTTAATATTTATTTATTTATTTTGAGAGAGAGAGCCAGCAGGGGAGGGGCAGAGAGAGAGGGAGACAGAGAATCCCAAGCAGGCTCCACAGCTGTCAGCGCTGAGTCCGACAGGGAGGGGCTCAAATTCCAAAACCGTGAGATCACGACCTGAGCTGAAACCAAGAGTCGGTTGATTAACTGACTGAGCCACCCAGGCGCCCCAACTAGTTGGAACATTTTTTAATTTTTTTTTTTTAATTTTTTAATTTTTTTATTTTTTAACGTTTATTTATTTTTGAGACAGAGAGAGACAGAGCATGAATGGGGGAGGGGCAGAGAGAGAGGGAGACACAGAATCGGAAGCAGGCTCCAGGCTCTGAGCCATCAGCCCAGAGCCCCACGCGGGGCTCGAACTCATGGACCGCGAGATCGTGACCTGAGCTGAAGTCGGACGCTTAACCGACTGAGCCACCCAGGCGCCCCTTTAATTTTTTTTTTTACATTTATTTATTTTTGAGAGAGAGAGAGAGAGAGACAGCGTGCGCGCGCGCGCACAAGTAGGGGAGGGGCAGAGAGAGACTGAGACACAGAATCCCAAGCAGGCTCCAGGCTCTGAGCTGTCAGCACAGAGCCCGATGGGGGGCTCAAGCCCACAAACCGTGATATCATGACCTGAGCTGAAGTTGGACACTTAACTGAGCCACCGAGGCACCCCTGGAACATTTAAATGGTAAATTGGTGGGGCTCCTGAGTGGCTTAGCATGCTAAGCGTGTGACTCTTAATTTCAGCTCGGGTCATGGTCTCATGGTGCATGGAATGGAGCCCTGAGTGGAGCCCAACACCTGCCCGGACCCAGCACTGACAGCTGTGGAGCCTGCTTCTCAAAATGTGAGAATGTTTCTCAAGCTCACATGAAACATTCACCAGGTGAGATTACAGTATGGGCCATAGAACACACCTTAATTTAGAAGAAAAGAAACCATACAATGTGTGCTCTCAGATCACAGTGGAATTCAACTAGAAATCAATCACAGACAGACAGCTGGAAAATCCCCAAATATTTGGAGATTACACCAGCCGCTTCTAAATAATGCACGTGTCAAAGAAGTATCGGGAGAAATTTTAAACTTTTTTTTTAACGTTTATTAATTTTTGAGACAGAGAGAGACAGAGCATGAACGGGGGAGGGTCAGAGAGAGAGGGAGACACAGAATCTGAAACAGGCTCCAGGCTCTGAGCTGTCAGCCCAGAGCCCGACGCGGGGCTCGAACTCACGGACCGCGAGATCGTGACCTGAGCCGAAGTCGGACACTTAACCGACAGAGCCACCCAGGCGCCCCAAGAGAAATTTTAAAATACTTAGAACTAAATGGAAATAAAAATGCAGCTTACCAAAATATGGAAGATGCGGCAAAAGCTGTGCTTAGAAATTTATAGCAATGAATGCAGATATTAGAAAAGAAAGACCTAATATCTGTATTCTAAGTTCCTACTTTAGGAAACTCGAGAAAGAAGAACAATACAAACCTAAAGCAAGCACAAGAAAAGAAATAGTAAAAATTTCAGCAGAAATCAATAAACTTGAAGACGGGAAAACAACTTAAAAATACCCACAAACCCAGAAACTGTTCCTTGAAAAAAAATCAATAAAATTGACAACCCCCTCGCCAGACTAATGAAGACAAAAAGAGAAAAGAAGCAAATTAGTCATAAAAAAAAAAAAATGAAAGAGGGGCCATCACTGCTGATCCCACAGACACTAAAAAAAGATAATGAAGGAATATTATGAACGAGTCTATGCCCACAAATCTGATAACTTAGATGAAATTGACCAATTCCTCGAAAGACACAATCTACCAAAATTTACACAAGAAGAGATAGATCATTGAATTGTCCCAAACTGGAAGCAACCAAGATATCTTTCAGGAGGTGAATAAATCTATAAAAATTAGCACTTCCACACAATGGAATATTACTCACTGATTACAAAATGAACCATCAGGGGGCACCTGGGTGGTTCAGTCAGTTAAGCATCTGACTGTTGATTTCGGCTCAGGTCATGATCTCACAGTGTGTGAGTTCGAGCCCCACATCAGGCTCTGTACTGTCAGTGTGCAGCCTTCTTGGTTTTCTCTCTCTCTCCCCCTCTCTCTCTGCCCCTCCCCCTGCTTGCTCTCTCTCCCTCTAAATAAATAAATAAATAAATGAATAAAACAAAATGAGCTATCAAGGCATGAAAAGACACGGAGGAGGGGCGCCTGGGTGCCTCACTTGGTTAAGCGTCCGACTTTGGCTCAGGTCACGATCTCGTGATTCATGAGTTCGAACCCCGCACGGGCCTCACTACTGTCAGCACAGAGCCTGCCTTGGACCCTCTGTCTCCTTCTCTCTCTGTCCCTCCGCCATTCTCTCTCTCTCTCTCTCAAAAATAAAAAAAAAATTAAAAAAAGAAAAAAGAAAAGATACGTAGGAACCTTAAATCCGCATAGCTAAGTGGAAAGATCCAGTCTGAAAACGCTGCGTAGTATATGATTCCAGCTATGACATTCCAGAAGAGGCAACGCGAGAGTCCGTCAAAAACTGAGTGGTTGTCAGGGGATCCGGATGGGTGATGTGGGTGGAAGGGAAAGTGTAAGCAGGTGAAACCTGGAAATTGCAGGAAACTGCTTCACATGCCACTGTAATAGTGGATACATGACATCATGCATTTGTCAAAACGCATAGAATGTACAACACACAGAGTGAATCCTAATATAAACTAGGGACCTTAGTTAATAATAACATGCCCACACTGGTTCATTAATTATTAATGAATGTACCACACCTACCCGAGATGTGAATAAGAGGGGAAACTGTGGGGGGAGTGAGAGGGGTGGGGATGTGTGGGAACTGCCTGGATTAGTGGCTCAGTTTTTCTGTGAACCTAAGATGAAATTCTAAAAAAGAAAGTCTATAAAATAAAAAATAAAAAAAAAGAAAACACCTGCCAATGTCATGCCTCTTGTTCTTTTCTCCTCCTGCCCTCCACGACAGGTGGCTGTGCTTATTTTTGGCGTTCATGTTGGCCAGCACGATTGGGACATTGCTCAACAATCACGGCCCTCTTTCACTAAGCTTGAACACGGTGTCGAATCATTATCAACACCACTTGTAATGAGTGGGGGTTTGGCACAATACGTGATTACACTTTTCTCTGTCTGGACTAGGTGTTTGCAACGTATTCCACAGCAGCGATAAAACTGCCTCAAGGTTCTCCTTGGATCTAGATATATTTTTTGGGGCAAATGACCAACATTTGCTCTTATGAAAAGAGCTTTAAAAACACTCTTTTGCTCCTAACCCACTTCATTAAAATGGGATTTGAATGAGTAATAATTAATATTTCCTTCTTACAAACTTGTTCATACCGGAAGCTCTCAAAACTCTTGAAAATATGAATTTTTCTCTCCTACTTTTACGGCATCGAACAGGGGTTGGCGGACTTTTCTCGTAAAGAGCCGGATCCTAAATACGTTTGGCTTTGCAGCTGCTCGATTCTGCCATCGGAGCAGGAATGCTGCATAGACAATGTGCAAACAAATGGGCGTGTTGGTGTTCTAATAAAACTTTATTGAAAAAAACAGGTGCCGGGAGGCCATAGTGTGCTAATAGCTGGTATAGGGAGACGCCAGCCACGTCAGAAGACACACTTTCAAGCCTCTGGCAAGTAAATTGATCCAGCTGAACTTTCTGATTACAAATCAGAATATGCCCTTCCTCGTAGGATTTGATGTGATATCGGCAAAAATGCCATGTAAGCCGTAATGTAAGACATCCAGGAAATCCAGGATACACCTGTAGAAAGGGGTTGTAGGAGATGTGTCGATGGCTCTGCCCATGTCCTCCCAGCACTCAAGAGTTCTAGAATGTGCCAACGGTATCCACTCACCGGCACCTGCGGGCTTCCACTCCAGCCCCGAGTGGGGCGGGTCCGAAGTGACGGAACGCTATCATCTCTGGGAGCAGCCCTCAGTCAATAACAGACGGGAACTGGAGGAAAAAGAACCCATCAACCTCGCTTCTCAGTCGGGAGTGCTCTGAGCCATGTTCGACCGTGCGTCCCGAAGTTCCCCCCCCAGCAGATCCAGCCTCAGTTGTCCTGAATCGGACACCTGCTCTCTGGCCGTACCATTTCTCAGCTTCCTTCCCAGCCCCGCCTCACTTCCCCTGGGTGTGCTTCCAGTACGCTTCCGGGAAGGATCACCTCCCCGACCGGATCCTTCTCTCAGAGCTGGTTCTTCTGGGGTAACCCAAACTAAAGGAGTTGTGGAAGCGAAAGCTTTCATAGATGTCATTTTTATATATGTCCGTGGTGAATGTAGTCAAGACTAAGATGGATGGTGACAGAAGTTGTGAATATAAAATGAGGAGAGGGATGTAAGGGGGCTGGGAAAAGATAAAACACTCCAGAAATATCAGCTGAGAGCCCTGTATTATGGTTGCTGTGAGCGTCTGAGTTGGGAAATTGCCCTCTAAATCCTGCCAGCTCCCAGCTACCTGAAATGACGGAGGCAAGCAGCGGGATGAATAATATAGCACAGTAGACGATCAAAACACTAACACATGGCTTCAAAGAACGTTCTGTAAAATTTAAACCGTATTTGTAAATATTTTATCATAAATAAAAATACGGTAGTTGGTAGAGTGACATAATATCTGTATAATGCGCTGGCTGGAATGAGAAAGCGGTAACATGTTACCGTTGTTGTTTTATTTATTTTTTTTTATGTTTATTCATTTTTGAAAGACAGAGAGAGACAGAGCACAAGCAGGGGTGGGGCGGAGGGGGGTGCTACAGAATCTGAAGCAGGCTCCAGGCTCCGAGCCGGCAGCACAGAGCCCGACGCGGGGTTCAAACTCTCCAACAGTGAGATCATGACCTGAGCCGAAGTCGGACGCTCAACCGACTGAGCCACCCAGGCACCCCACAGTTGTTTTTGATCTCTTTTTAAAAATAAGCAAAGCATTGCAGATCCAGTTGAATTTTCTTTTGTAGTCCTAGCCTGCCCCAATTCTCTCTCTCTTTTTCCGGTGGCAACCACACTCCTTAATCTCGGGGGTATTCTTCACATTCATGCTTTTATGCTTTTACTCCATACGCATGTTTCTATGAGCAGTACACATTATTGGGCTTTGTGATTTTAAGATTTACATAAATAAGGGCGCCTGGGTGGCTCAGTCGGTTGAGCGTCCGACTTCGGCTCAGGTCACGATCTCGCGGTCTGTGAGTTCGAGCCCCGCGTCGGGCTCTGTGCCGACAGCTCAGAGCCCGGAGCCTGCTTCGGATTCTGTGTCTTCCTCTCTCTCTGCCCCTGCCCCGTTCATGCTCTGCTCTCTTTCTCAAAAATAAATAAAACATTAAAAAAAATTAAAAAAAAATAAAATAAATTCCACATAAGGGTGAAATCACATGGTACTTGTCTTTGACTGACTAATCTCACTTAGCATAATACATTCTAGTTCCATCCACATTGTTGCAAATGGCAAGATTTCATTCTTTTTGATGGCTGGGATACATATATATATATATATATATATATATATATATCTCACAAACAAGCCAATGGTTCTCAGCTGGGGCTGATTGTGCCCCCCTCAAGTGAAATTTGGCCATGTCTGGAGACATTTGGGGCTGTCACGATTGGGGGTGGGGTGTTGTTGGCACTGGTGGGTAGAAGCCAGGGTCGTTGCAAATGTCCTTCAATACGCAGGATGGCCCGACAACAAAGAATTATCCAGTGCAAAATGGCAACAGTGCTGAGTCTGACAAACCCTGATGCGGATGAAAGCTAAGTACTCAACATTCTTGAAGAATTTCTAGATGGGGGAGATAACCCAAAAGAAGGCCCCTTCGAGCTGAGACAGCTCATGCTCTGCCTGGCAGATGACATGAGAAAGTGTATTGCATTAGAAAGTATTTTCTTCTTGAATGTGGATTGTACGCTGTTGTACGGCTAAAAATTATTGCTTTTGGGGGGGGGGAGTTGTGTGTATACGCATGTGTATTACGTGTGTGTGACTATTATGCCAGGGGTGGGGGAGGGGACCCACAGACTTGATCTCTATTCCTCATATTGATATAAAAATAGGCACTAAACTAGATTTGATTTAGCAAAAACTTACCGTGCTCTAAGGTCCCATACGTGAGATTAAAAGATAATTCTTTTTATTGTTTGTATTCTTTTATTTATTTTTTAAAAGATAATACTTTTTAAATGGTAAAATCATGACTCTCGTACACATCTAAAAATGAACATGTGTTAAAGATCTTATTCAACTCACTAATGAGGAAAATGCTAAGGTGTTACAGACAGTTCAGAGGAGAATCCAAAGGACACGGTCATTGTGATACTGTGATTTATTATATATATATATGTGTGTGTGCGTATATATATATATATATATAATAAATCACATATATATATTATATATATATATATATATATATATATATATATACGCACACACACATATATATATATTTGGTCTTCCTCTGTTTCTGGCACAGGGCTCCAAAAACCTTTGGAATGTCATATGTGATAAGAGCTATAAAGGTGTGTGGATGTTCATTAACAACCCCTTTCGACTACACCTAAGTTTATGTTAATGAGATGCCTCTCGGCAGCACAGGGGACAGGAGTGGTTGCCAGGGGAACCAAGCAAGTGATTGGAGTGCTGGAATTTTCAGCCCCACCGGCCTAACCTCCCAGGCTGGCAGAAGGGCTGGAGGTTGGATCAATCACCAATGGTCAAGGATTTAATCAATCATGCCTATGTATGAAGCCTCCATAAAAAAAAACAAAAACCAAAAAACCAAAAACCAAAAACCAAAAATGGCTGGGATCTGGAGAGCTTCTGAATTGATGAACACATGGAGGTTGGGGGCAGTGGCACCCTGGAGAGGGCACGGACCCTCTGGGCCCTTTCCCCATGCTTTGCCCTATGCGTCTCTTCCGTCTGGCTGTTCTTGAGTTACATCCTTTTACAATCAACCAGAGATCTAGTAAGTAAAATATTTCTGTAAGCTGCTCTAGCAAATTAACTGAAACCAAGGACAATCTGGAACCACCGATCTATAGCTGGTCGGTCAGAAGCATAGGTGATAACTTAGACTTGCCATTGGTGTCCGAGGCTGGGGAGGGGCCAGTCTTGTACGACCGAGCCCTTAACCTGTGGGATCTGATGCTATCTCTGGGTAGATAGGGTCAAAATTAGGGTCAGAGAATTGCTTAGGGGTGTGAAGAACTAACCCCCCCCCCCCACCTTACACCACATCAGAACTGGAATCGGAATCATTAGTTGGTGATCAGAAGTGGAATCAGTGCAGAATATTAGTTGTAGATGAGGAATAGTGAAATGAGTATGCAAATTGAGACAGAACTGGCTTTGTCCACAGCAGAAGAGAGAAGTCCAGCGACCTCTACCCCTCTACCAGACAGGACATGATTGGATGTCTATAAACACCAAATATTTCTGCATTCTGTCAGTTACCAACAACGTACAGAGTTGTAAAATAGCTCCCATGAACTGGATAACCCAGAGAGACGCCCTATACTCTAGAAAATCTATTTTCCCACTAAAGAATGAATTCCACCCCCCCCCCATGTCAAAATTTTAAGACTGTAAGCCAGACTTTGGAAAATATACTGCCTATTACAATGATCTTACAATGATCTTACTTAAGTTATGAAGCCCAGACCAAACCCTAGAAAGGGTGTAGGCTTCCTACCACCTCCCTGCCCCCTCACCCCTGCCAAAGGGAATGGGAATTCTCCTTGTCAGTCATTCTGAGAAGACAATTCCAGGGCAGGAAAATAAACCTCGGCTAGGGCTTGAGAAAATCTGGAGGATTTCTTCTTTCTCTAAATTGGCTGGCAGTGGGACCCGACTTCCAAGCTAGGGCAACACATGGAGTCGCCTATGTCTTTTTGAGTCATCTCCCTGCCACATGAGCGATTGCTGGGAATTAGGCAAGGCTTCAGGGTTTGAGTTTGGACTTGTCATCTCTAAAGACATCTACTTTTCCTGGGTGTTGTAAGTTACTTTCTGTTTTAAGTTTCCTTTTCCTGGAGAGTTCAAGACATGGATTTTTAAAAGTACAGTTTCATCGGGGCACCTGGGTGGCTCAGTTGGTCGAGTGTCTGACTTGATTTTGGCTCAAGTCATGATCCCAGGGCCGTGGGATCAAGCCCCACATTGGGCTCCATGCTGGGTGTGGAGCCTGCTTAAGATTCTTTCTCTCTCTCCCTCTGCCCCTCTCCCCAACTGTGTTCTCTCTCTAAAATAAAATAAAATAAAATAAAATAAAATAAAATAAAATGATATAAAAAGAGAGATTAAAAAAAAAGTATGGTTTCATCACAGTTTCGATATGGGGAATTTGGAGAAGGACTAACCTTGCTTTGAGACCACAGAAGGGGTGAATTAATTGTGTCATCAAGGGAGGACAGAGGTGCCCAGCAGCATGACTGTCCAAAAGAAAGACAAAGAGGCAGGGATAAAAGATGGTGATCGGGGGTGCCTGGGTGGTTCAGTCAGTTAAGTGTCTGACTTTTGATTTTGGCTCAGGTCATGATCTCACGGTTTGTGGGATCAAGTCCCACACCAGTGGGGCTCCCCAATGATGGCACTGAGCCTGCTTGGAATTCTCTCTCCCTCTCTCTCTGGCCCTCTCCCACTTACACATGCTCTCTCTCGCTCTCTCTCTCTCTCTCTCTCTCTCAAAATAAATAAACACTAAAAAAAAAAAAAAAAAGACGATGGCCAGTCCTGGGTATTTATGAAGCATTATACTGGGGATCTCAGAAATCTCAGAAACAATCTGAGGAGGGCCAGTTTCCAGCAGTTTTGCTGACTTGAGCTCATGACATAGCTTGGGTGTGAGACAGAAGCGTGAGTTAATACCCTTGTCGCAGACAGATAAAGCCTGAGACTTGGGTTAACAATTGTTGCAACATTTTATAAAACCACGAGGGATCGAAAATAACAAGGATACAGTTGATGGGATAAAAATAAGCCATTCTTTAGATGTAAAGTTTGAGCACTGATTTGGTTTGGAAAAGTAAGCATAGCATCAGTATTTAATAGCGACGAGACTGAATTTACAGTGAGAAAAATTCAAGAACGTGGTGATGCAGTTCCCCATAGGGCTTAATGTGGATTACTGGACTTAAGCCTTCTAATTCAGAATTTATTACCTAAGCCAATTCCAGGCAGTGCCTGTCAGGTGCTTGGAGTTTTGTGCAACATACTCAGATAGAATCCATTTCTGTTCATGTTCGGTTCTATAATCTTAAATGTAAGATCACCCAGAGCTCCCTTTCTTGACTAACTTATTTAGTGAGAATTAGGAATATTTTCAGCCTAAGTTTGATAGTGCCCGGCCTAAATGTCAAGGACTGATAGTTGTGTCATTAGCATTCAAACAGAATTTGCACCAGAGAGGCAGAGCGCCTGGTGGAAAGGTCCAGAATTTTGGTCTCAAATGTTCGCCCTGCTACTTCCTAGTGGCCAAAGCTTGAGCAATTTGAACCTCACTGGGTTTTTATCTAATCATGTGTAAAATGAGGGGTCTGCCTAGATGATCTCTAAGGGTTCTAGCTTAAAAACTCTATAATGCTAGCGTTTGGCTATTGGCTCGGAGGAGGCGAGAGGGCGACAGTCTTCGGTTCGGACGAACCCCGGTTCGTCCAACGCCAACTGTCTCCACCACGCTGCCTTTCACCCCAACGAGATCAAAGTCGCATACCTGAGGTGCACCCTGGCGAAGTCACTGCCACATCTGCCCTGGCCCCGAAGATCAGCCTGCTGGGTCTGTCTCCAAAAAAGGTTGATGACATCGTCAAGGCAACCGGATATTGGAAGGGCCTGAGGATTCCAGTGAAACTGACCCATTCAGAAGAGACAGGCCCAGAGTGACGTGGTACCTTCTGCCTCTGCCCTGATTATCAAAGCCCTCAAGGAACCACCGAGAGACAAAAAGCAAGATGGTACCTCTTACTACTAGAATAGCTAAATATCTTAGAGTTAACATAATGAGGAAACAATTTACATCTATGTCGATGACAAAAAATCAATAGAAAAGTCCAACCTCACATGCTGGCAAAGCTGTAGGAAAATAGTAACACACATGTATTGCAAATAGTACGGATGAAATCTTTTCAGAGGACATTGTGACACCCGTATCAAGTATTAGAAACTTATTTGGACTCAGTAAACCCTCTACTCTGATTTTCTATTGCAGAATCCTTATGTTTCGCCAAGTCGAAGACAGTGTCAATTTTTAAGAGGCAATATCAGTTTAATTGAGGAAATATGAAAATTCAAAAGGAGAAAAATCCATATGTATGAAGATATTTCCAGCAGAGTTATTCAGAATTAAAAAAAAACCCCAGCATTTGCAGCCAATAATAAGGAAACGGTTAAGTACACATATTAGGTATAAATAAAATGGGGTGGTGTACAGTTACTAAAATTTTTGTGATAAAAATATAAAACCGGGGCACAGTGTTTCTAAAATAATGTTACATGACGTATAAAAATTTATGAATTGATAAAACATAGACCGTTTGATGGACATTAGAGACAATATGTCTGTATGAATATATTTAAAGACCTCCAAACAAACGAAAATCATTCTGCTATTGGCAGAGTGGAAACACGTATGTCGTTAGATGTCCCTCGTCTATTTCAAAAGCACTTTAATCCCAACTAAAAGTTTCTACAAACACTGCTATCGTGATAGCCAATCTCTGCCCTGTTTTACCTTAGGTCCGGTTTTCTACCTGCCTTGGCAGAGTGGGTAATTTAGATACTCGGTGGGGTGGCCAGGAAGGAGGCACATTGCGATTTTCGGTAATGACATGTCATGTGTTTACACGACCACTTCCTTCGTGAGGAAAGAGTATAATTATGTAGCCACTGAGGGGCAGAGCCAATAAAGCAATCACTCTCGTCTCTACCCAAGAACCCTGCCCGGGCTTGCAGGGACTAAATATTTTTGAGGGAGGGAACGGGGACTGGGGAGCATTCAGCTCCTGATCGTGGGCAACAAGCCACAGCATCTCAGGGATGCTGGTTCTTTGCTTGCCTCACAGGGGCTAATGCTCTGCCAGAATTCCAATTTCAGTATAGTCCAGTTGGACTTTCCTGTTTAAACCGGTGACAGCCCCGGGGGCGTCTGGCTGGCTCAGACGGTAGAGTGTGCAACTCTTGAGCTTGGGGGGTGTGAGTTCAAGCCCCAGGTTGGGCGTAGAGATTACTAAAAATAAAGTCGTAGAACGAAAATAGAACAGTGACAGCCCTGCACCATTGACGTTTCGTTACGTTATGGCATGGGATAGATGAGCGCGCATTAATCCCTGAATTTACATATGTGATTTGTCCACGAAAACCAAAACTATGAAAACCCAATACTCAAGCGGGTAAGATGTTTGTATTTCAGGACCAAGGGTTACCTATCATTTGCTGTACTTTTTCATCTCTGGCTCCATAAACGCACTCCAACTGGATTCGGTCCCAACTATCACATCGAAATGGCTCTCACAAGAATATTTGTGACATCCTGATCCCATACTTTTAAAGCGATTTTTAAACGTTGTCTTTTGAAATGGTTTCAAATGTACAGAAGGTGGGCAAGAATAGTACAAAACACTCCCGTGTGCCGTTTACCCGGCGTCACCACTGTTACACCCCATTTGCTGTCTCCCTCTCCCCCTCTCCCTCCCTCTCTGGCTCTCTTCCCCTCCCTCCTTCCTCACTTTCGTGGACCCCCTTACCCAGCGACACTTGACTGTTTTCCAAGAACAATGCCGTTCTCTAATGTAATCCCAGTGCAATTCTCAAATTCAGAAAATGTAATAGGGAAACAGGGGACGCCTGAAGTGTCTGCCTCTGGATCTCCTCTCAGTTCATGACCTCAGGGTTCGTGAGTTTGAGCCCCCACGTCGGGCTCTGCGCTGATGACGCAGAGCCTACTAGTTGAGATTCTGTCTCTCCTTCTCTCCGCCCCTCACCTGCTTGGGCTCTCTCTCTCTCTCAAAAGAAATAAATGAATGAAGATACAATAACATAAAATAGTTTTAGGGAACCAAAACGGGGGAAGAGTTGAATCTCTAAGAACATTTTTGTGCTTCTAGACCACATTTGCAATAATTATTCGGATTTCCTATTTTCCGTGTTTCTCACCCTCGCCATCGAAAGTCTTTCCCTTGATTAAACACTCAGTCCCTTACAGAGTACATCTGTGGGTGGATTTTCTTAGGCTGGAGTCTTTATAGCTCGTATATAAATGAGAATGACTTCTGCAGCTTTCGCACATGACTTGACATAGAGTTATCGAGCCACACACAGCCTTCCTCTTCAAAATACTATATAGTCCGTCTTGTGTATCCCGTCGACGCAGGCTGGCTGGGTCCGAGGACCCAGAGGGGGTCCCACGGCACCAGCCAAGAGGGTCTTGGCTTCACAGAGAATGGAACTGAGAGCAGCGTTTACCGAAGACCTAGAGAGAGTGCAGGTACAGACTGGGCAGCTGGAAGACCTGGAAAAGAAAGGAGAGTCTCGTCTTTGCTCGGGGTCTGGGGTTTTTATCGAAGACGGTGGTCTGGGGTACGTGTCCCGTCAGGAAAACCAATGGTTATATAAGGCTCAGGTGGCCTCCATAAGTCACTTGTGCCCTGGAGTCAGGGGTCTTGGGAAACGTTCATGAGGACACCCCCCCCCCCGTCACTCCTTAGATATTATCTGTTGTGCTGGAAGACTCCAAAGAAATCGTTAACTCCTTGACCTTTATGAGGAGGACGTGAGTTAAGGCACGTGTAAGGCCGGGGTGGGGGTGCGGGGGGTGGGGGGGGGCAAGTCCCAGCAAGAATAGAAGTGGGGAAAGGAGCAAAACATCACGTGTTTTTCATGGGGCCCCTTCAGTGTCCCTGTCTCACTGTTACTCTGTGATACCCCGGAGAAGCCCGATTTTGTACTTGGTGGGTACTCTTTTTTATTCTGAAAATCCATGGCATTCTTTATCTTTGAAATATATCTCGGATATGGGGCAATTTTAGGCAATTTTGCTTTGACCGTGACAGAGTCTTCCTGTTTGGAGACGAAACTTTTCTCTTCAGCTCGAGAAAATTGTATTCTCTTCTCCAAATATTGCCAATCTTCCATTTGTTCTGGAATTTTCTTTAAGACATGTCAACAATCCACGTGTTGGATCTCTAGTCTCTATATCTCATATCTGATTTTCTTGGGCTGCTACCGCACAGGTCTTAGGATAAACCTGTTCTTACTTTTATTAATTTTTTTATTCAATTTTTTAACGTTTTATTTATTTTTGAGACAGGGAGAGACAGAGCATGAACAGGGGAGGGTCAGAGAGAGGGAGACACAGAATCTGAAACAGGCTCCAGGCTCTGAGCTGTCAGCCCAGAGCCTGACGCGGGGCTTGAACTCACGGATCGAGAGATCATGACCTGAGCCGAAGTCGGCCGCTTAACTGACTGAGCCACCCAGGCGCCCCTGTTCTTACTTTTAATTTTAAGTTTCCATGTACAGTTCATCTCCTGGAAAATGCTGGACTGCCCCGTCAGCAGTTAAGATCAGCAGCTATCTTTCCCTCCCTTCGTGAAGGAGGAAAAAATCATTTTCCCTCTACTCTACTGGGTTCTTGACTGAGACACTCCTGTAATCAAAAGACAGACGCACAGGAGAAAAGCGAACAGTTTAATAACATGTGTACCGCCTGTATGCATACAAGAGAGAGAGACTCTCAGAAAGGGCCAAGGCCTCCACCTTAAATGCTGAAGATGTTCAGCTGAAGACAAAAGAAAGATGTCGGGGGTAGGGAGTCAGTTATGGGAGGTTACCCAGCAAAGCCCAGTAAGCCAGCTAAGGTTACGGTGCAGATTTGTCTGCGCCTCGTTCATTGAGAAGGTTTCTAGAGATTTGGTCAATCTCACTCTTCCCGGTACAGTGAGGGAGACACCCTTACCAATGGAGATTTGCCCTTATAAATGTCAATGTCTCTTACAAAGGGTAACTTCTATTCTGTTTTCAGAACGTCGGTGTCTGCTGTCTCTTAAAAACAGCCAGGTCCAGAAGTGCCTGGGTGGGTCCGTCGGTTGAGCGTCTTGGTTTTGGCTCAGGTCATGATCTCACACTTTCATGGGTTCGAGCCCTGAGTGGGGCTCTGCCCTGCCCTGACAGCGTGGAGCCTGCTTGGGATTCTCCTTCTCTGCCCCTCCCTCGCTTTTCTCTCGGTCTCTCTCAAAATAAATCAACAACAACAACAACAACAACAACAAAACAAGAACACACCACAAGCAGCTCAAGACAATTCTTATGCCAAAGCGGCGTATTCTGGGGTGACAAATTCTACTCCCCTTCACCTGGTGATGCAGGATCTCAATAAAATATGCAAGGCTGATGGGGAGGCAAAGTTTTTGAGGCTCTATTTTATGCGGTTGGGTGGGGCCAGGGAGGCCCAACCAAATGTCTTTGGATATGGAACGTTTATTTGTCCAATCTCCATCTGATGAGGGAGCATAAGGTGGGCTGAGGGCAGAGCACAAGCTAGTGCCCCCCGGCCCCCCGGTGGGATGTGTGGGACACTCCTCAGGCACTCCTGGCTGCCCAAGAACAGAGGAAAGGACGGAAAACCGATGGTTAACAGGTAGAGATCACAGTCATACATGACATGAGTCTCCATCAGTTTACAAATGTCTTAGCAAATTACAAGAAAAAGACAATTTTACCAATAGCCTACACTCTAGAAACTCATAGCCCCCAACATCACCCTCCCCTCCATGGTGATGTGGGAACAAAGGCAAGAAGGAAATGGCAGGTACAATTACATTTCCATATCATCTACAGCCCATTGACAAATACTCAAGGCAAATAGAGAGTAGAACATCTCTCTGGAACCCCCTACTGGCTTAATGTTAACGCCTTCCTCGAGGGAAACCAACCTTAGCTGGACAATAGCAAGTCCTCCTGTAATCTGTAAATCCTCTTTAGCGTACGAAAATCCCTCTGGAAACTTCCCCTTGACTTTACCTCCCCCAACTCCGTAACCACTCACTCCTCACAACCCCACTGCCGCTCTTTCTGTCCACGGGTCCCGTCCCCGGGCTTTAATAAAATCACCTTTTGGTACCGGAGTCGTCTCAAGAATTTTTTCTTGGCCATGGGCTCCAGACCCCACCACCACTCCAGACCCCGAAACTGCATCACAACCACGTGTGGGCCGGCAGGTGGGTTCCTGCAGGTGCACAGTAAGAAGACAGTATCGGCCAGCAACGAGCCCCAAGGTCTAGTCGCGCGGTGCCCAGACGTTGTGCACGTAGTCAGGGTGCGTGCAGGCGCGGGAAGTGGCAAGAGGACCCAGCCCGGGCTTTTTTTGGTCTTGAATGGCGTTGACATTGTTGAAGAACACAGGGCAGCATGCAGCGGGACAAGAGCTCCCGGCTCCAGGGGTCCCAGACAGGCCAGGTGCGGCCACTCACTGCTGACAAAATCCAAAGGCAAGGTATTGAGCGGTAGCGAAACAAGAGGGAGATTTACTCCAGGGAGGCCAGCACCAGGAAGACAGCGGACTAGTGTCTCAAAGGCTGTCTCCAAAGGACTGAAAACACTTCCGGGTTTATATAAGGAAAGTGTGGGGCAAAGGCGGGTGCAGGTGGGCAGTGAAGGTCCAGTTGATCGTTGTCTTGGGGTCCATCACTTGGGGTCTTGCTGGTTTAGGGCAGGGGTTGTTGCTTGAGCGGGTAATTTCGGTTCCCATCAGGGGATGCTCTGCCCTCAGGGTGCTCTGCCTGAGCCAGGAGACTAACTGGAAAGAACCCAACTAGAAAGTCTGGGATCAAAATGCAAGGAGCTGAGGTTTTCTTTCAGTAACGTGTTGGGGGGTGTTTCATGTTTTCTCAAGACCACAATGAGGTTAGGAAATTTCTGGCAGGAGAATTTCATAAGTGGTGTTGTGTCCTTATCAGCATGTTGGATCAGGAGACATGACCTTGGTGCTGACTAATCAGTGGGTTGAGGCAGTGTCTTCCGTGCTTCGTCCCTGTCAGTCACCTTTCTCCTTTTGCAATTAACATGAACTAGTACATTTTTAAGACTGTAATCCACCGTGTAGTTTTTTAGTTCCTGCTCTGCCTGGATACCGCACAGGCACTTTTACGACCACATGTCAAGAACCAGGCTCATTAGGGGCGCCTGGGGGGCTCAGTCGGTGAAGCGTCCGGCTTCGGCTCAGGTCATGATCTCACAGTTGGTGGGTTCGAGCCCCGCCGTTGGGCTCTGTGCTGACAGCTCGGAGCCTGGAGCCTGCTTCGGATTCCGGGTCTCCCCCTCTCTCTGCCCCTCCCCTGTTCACACTCTGTCTCTGTCTCTCAATAATAAATAAACGTTAAAAAAAATTTTTTTTTTTAAAAATAAAGGAACCGATCTCTTTAGCTTCACCCTGTGCTTGGCTTTTCTTTCTAAGTTTCCTCTCTCAACTAAGGGTATCCCCATCCACCCAGAGTTCCCAGCTAGAAACCTCAGGCGGCTTGAACTTCTCCGTTATACCCGCAGGGAAGGAAACATTCTTCTCTACTCTTCATAGGTCCTCTAATTGGACAGAATTAGACTGACACGAGATACAGTAACAGGAGGGGGAAAAAATCCATTTTCTTACATGCGCACAGAAGCCCGATCGTGACATTGAGACCCAAAGGAATGACCAAGGCAGGCAGTTTTTATACTCTTTAGACAATGAGACAATTAATGTACGCGGAATTGACAGGGCAAAGAAAGCTGAATTTGGGGAGCTTCAATTAAAAGGAATTCTAAACAGAATTGGGACCGGGGTAGTAAATTAGTAAAAAGTAACGAGGGTTGCGTAGAGGCTGATTTTCGGCAACAGGCTTGAGCAACGGAATGTAAAGGAAGACGAAAGGGCCCACGGCCACCTGCGGCCACCGACCACCCACCGCCGAGCTGATACAAACAGGCTCATTAGGGGACCCGCCTCAAAATATCCATAAGCCCTAGCTGAACGATGGGTTACTTACAACCAGGCACAGGTACCAAAAAAGGGAAAGTTCCATACGTTTCCCATACCCCCTCACGCTCCCCATCTAAATAAGGCCCCCAGCCACTGCACCGGGACAGATAGTCTCTCCTCGGCTGTCCCCGCCCGCCGCTCCCTTATGGTGTATTCAATAAACTTCTATCTCTGTTCTGCCTCAGGTGAATTCTTTCACCGTCTGTTCCGGTGGGCTTCCATCCGATCGGGTGGCCCCACATTGGGGGGCCCCCACCCAATCGGGAGGAGACACCACAGGTTGTTTATATAGCCTCCTGGGCTCTAAATTTCCCATCTCCGGTGATAAGGATGTCTCTTTACTGCCTGCTATGGGAGGGGACCTCTCGCACGGGAGACTTAGCTCCTGCTTTCAGGGGGGACAGAGAAGGGTCCGAGTGTCCTTTTTGTGCAGACTGTCCCTTAAGTAACTTCTGCTTAGAACAATCAGTATTCTTGTTATTATCAATGTATTGATGCATCATGCATACAAAGTGGCACATTTGGGGTCAGCCCGCCCTTGGCCCCTACGCCCCCAAACGGCCAACAAGTCCTACTGATTCTGTCTCAGAAACTTCTCCTGAAACAGGTGCCTCACCCACTCTAGTACTCCAACAGCCTCCTAGCCGGCCTCCGTGCTTCCAGAATGTCGTCTCTACTCTAGGCCATCCTCCATGCTGTGCCAGAAACTTTCCCTAAACCTCACATGATTAGGTCACCCACTGCGCTGCTGAACATCTGCCCTCTGCTATTATCTCTGCGTGTTGACCTCTCTTTGCACACAGAAAGTAAATGTTCCAGATGCATAGCCTGTCACTCAAGGTTCCCTAACTTGACCCCAGTCTACCTCCCCAAGCCCCCATTCTGTGCTCCCGACGTTTCCCCTGCACGCCAGCCAAAACGAACTCCTCGTTCCCCAAATGTTTCGCCTCATTCCGTATCTCCCGTCTTGGTCCCCGGTGTTCTCTCAACGTGGGATGCGTTCCCTTCATTTATCCTTATGCTCTCACTCATCCTTGCCAGACTTCTATCAGGTATAACCTTGTCTTTGAAGATCTTCTCATCCCCTTCCTCACAGGAATTAGTTGCCCTCTGCCCAGACCTAAAAGCTCTTCCGTGATCAAGGCTCCTGCTCACTCAGCGTCGTGCCCCAAGCATCTAGACAGTTCCTGGTCAGTGCTTCCTGAATGTTTGCTGCCTGAGTGAAAGCACAGTACCGCTCGAGTTGTCTGACAAGAGCACGACCCTGAAAAGGTATAAAGCTCTGCATATAACGGCACGAACATTTCATACCCTTGTGTCCTACGAACCATGATTTAACATATCTAGCCTCGACTGCATGGTGGGTTCCACCTCCGCACGTACCGACACACGGTGGGAGAATTTGGGGCAGAGCCAAAGTTGTATCCTAGTTGTAAAGCAGAAATGTCACTGAAATAGTGCATCATGTCTTGGGGGCCGGAGAAAATTGTAATTCCCAAGGCTGCTTAAGTCACTGTGAGTTAGTTGAATCATTAGCATAACCTTTGTCATTGCTGAGACATTAATTAGAATAAAGCATCTTTAAAAATTTTTTTTCTATGTTTATTTTTGAGAGAGAGAGAGAGAGATAGACAGACAGAGCATGAGCAGGGGAGGGGCAGAGGGAGAGGGAGACACAGAATCCGAAGCAGGCTCCAGGCTCTGGGCTGTCAGCACAGAGCCCGACGCAGGGCTCGAACTCACGGACCGCGAGATCATGACCTGAGCCAAAGGCAGACGCTTAACCGACTGAGCCTCCCAGGGGCCCCTAGAATAACACATCTTAACTGAGGGAGTCTTTTTTTGCGTGTGTTTTGTGTTTTGTTTTTACTTTCCATGTTCAGGAAAAAGAAAGGATGTTATGACTGACTGACAAAGTTATCATCAGAGATTTATTTCTAAAAGCATCTTTCAGGTGACATTAATGTGCCAACGTGGAGTATTTTCCAATAGTAAACGATGAAAATATATTACCGTTATTAGGGGGAATATAACACTATTTTTGAGTGTACTAGTTTTGAATGTACTATTTTTGAGCGTATTTTTGAGCATAAATGTGTACTACCTAAGGTAAAACTATGCTGTAACACATGCATCCAAAATCTCAGTGGCCTAGAAAAATGAGAAATTTCTTTCTTTTTCATGGAAGGCCCAAAAGAGGGTATTCCTGACAGGTGGGTGACACTCTTCCCAGTGGTAATTCTGGTACCCAGCTTTCTTCTCTCTTGTGGTTCTGCTGTTTTCAACATATGGCCTCCAAGGTCACGGGTAATAGGAAAGAAGGACTGGAATGGGCTAGGCCTGAAATTCATCCACACTACCTCTGTCGGCATTTCATCGATTAGAATGTAGGCACATGGCCACACCCAAGTTCAAGGGCAGCTGGGAAATGTGGGCACTCAGTGAGGCAGAGGAGAGGGGTTTATTCAACATCTGGCCAGTCTATGCCAGGAAGGTCTGGTTTTCGGTGTCTCCTTTAGCAACTCCTGGAGGCCTAGTCAATGAAAAGTTACGATCGTAATTATGATCCCGTACTACAAAACACTTAATTGTCAAAATGAACACATTACTGAGTGAGCGTGTGATGCTTATTAAAGCGTAAAACTAAGGCCTGAAAACAGAATGATTTTTTTAAGTTCATCCCGAGTTGGATAAAAAGTAAATAACCGTATACTTGTGAAACCTCTTACAAGCATAAAGTTGAACAAAAATCAAAATGGCTGCACTAATGCTCCCGTGAGGCCCAGTTTTCAAGCAGCCTTTTCCTCTCTTCCGCACGCCTCCTCTCCTGCCTTCTTAGCCCTTCTGTTTCCAGAACCCGGTGGCACCCTGAAAACGACTGAGGAGGTACAGACGCAATTCCTGTGGAAACCGGCTAGATGCTGTATCTCCCTGTAAACCACTCGGCCCCTTCCTCTGGGAAGCCTTGCAGGATTTGAAGGCCACAGCCTGCTTGCGCGGCCAAGCAATAAAGCCATCGTTCCTCTACATCCCAGACTCCGTTTTTGCGTTATCTTTCGGCTCTGAGGCGCAGAGGTCGGTGTTTGACAACAGTTATTTGGTGAGAGTCGCAGTTAATTCAGCTTGTACTGTCATCATAACTTGGAAAGCTCTCCCTTTAATTTATGCCTGAGACATCACAAGAGGCGATTTGTACCGCGGATACTAAAATGCTATGGCATAAAAACACGTTGCTTACTGCTTGACAAAGGCAGCCTGCCCCAAGACAG
Organism: Panthera tigris; assembly: GCF_018350195.1. Taxonomy (NCBI): domain Eukaryota; kingdom Metazoa; phylum Chordata; class Mammalia; order Carnivora; family Felidae; genus Panthera; species Panthera tigris. The sequence continues at coordinate 9,822,584 of NC_056677.1, read as the reverse complement.
TCATTCAGGTGGCGGCAATTAACGTGACCGTGTCGGAGTGACTCAGCTGGAGGTGGGGACGCACAGAACCCAGGAGAGAAGGGACCACGTGGACGCGGAGCTGTGTGATTAACCCTGAGACGTAGCCGGCTAGTCCTGGAACAGCCAATTGGAAGGCTTTTTGGGTAGATGTCAAGCCAGCGCTTTATGGGAAAAAAGAAGAGTAGAGAAGCAGGCGTTACATAGCGGTAGCCGAATGGAGGGAGAAAACGTGGAACGGAACTTTTTTTTTTTTTCTGTGTCACGGGTAGTGTAGGGGCCAGGGCCAGGCCACCCCAGGATGGGCTTTATCTTTGGCATAAAGATTATTTCGAGTTAAAAGCCATCAGAGCCCAGCAGATTCAGGAAAGGATCTTTGCCTCTCTCTCTACTGCCTACAAAGAGTTTTGAAAGAGGACCTGTTCCAGGAAGGGACCTGTCCCCGTAGCTACGCTATGATAGGAACTAGGTACGATAGACGGGATGAAGCTGGCAAGACCTGTTTGATCGAAGTCCCCTCTGTCCCACTGCTTCTGAGCGGCCCCGCAAACGTTTGCTTCCCGAACATTTACTCTTCGTCATCGTCCCGTGAAGCTCATTCCTCCCCTTTGAAGTCCTACACGCCTCCTTCCTTTCCTTAGCTTCGGATGACACACGTATTTCATTTTGCCTGTCTTGGGCATTTCGTGGCTGCGTGGGTTCCCCGTGAGTATGAAATTAAATGTGATTGTCTCCTGTTAATCTGTCTCATGTCAGTATGATTCTCCGTCTGGCTAGAAGGACCTGGAAGGGCACGGGAAGTTCTCCCTCCCTGGCAGTGGCATATCCAATGACTTCGTAAAGCTGCGAACGCCTCTCTGTTTACGATGAACGCTCAGGAAATCTCATGGACTGTACTTAAGTGATAAGAAGCGTTTGGCAAGATATCTTGTTTCCTTTTGGAGTGTCATCGCCAGATGGCTTCGTGAGGTGGGTCATGAAGGCAACCTTTCCTGGGGTGCCGGGGTGGCTCAGTCAGTTAAGCGTCTGACTCTTGATTTCGGCTCGGGTCACGATCTCACAGTTCATGAGTTCGAGCCCTGCATCGGGCTGTGCTCTGACAGTGAGGAGCCTGCTTGGGATTCTCTCTCTCCCTCTCTCTTTCAAAATGAATAAACTAAAAAATAATATAAGGTAGGGGCGCCTGGGTGGCTCAGTCTGTTAAGCGTCGGAGTTCGGCCGAGGTCATGATCTTGCAGTTGATGGGTTCGAGCCTCGCATGGGGCTCTGTCCTGACAGCTCAGAGCCTGGATCCTGCTTCGGATTCTGTGTCTCCTCCTCTCTCTGCCCCTCCTCTGCTCATGCTCTGTCTCTGTCTCTCAGTAATAAATAAACGTTTATATATATATATATATACATATATATATATAAACGTTAATAAATAAATATATATAATTTATAATATATATATATATTTATAATATATATATATAAGGTAGCCTTTCCTCAAAGAGGAAGCACATAATGATATCAGCCACCATCACTGAGCATAAGTCAAGGACCAGGTACAATACCAGACACTTACGCACGGTGTCCCCACTGTAGACGGCGATTGTTTTTGAAAGGAACTAACTTCTTAATCTTCTTTTTCATTTTTTTTCTGATTGTGCTAAATGAGTGAGATGTGTCCAACCACACTGTACAATAGCAGTTTTGGAATGACAGCCCCCTTCCTTCTCTAAAAGCGAGGGAATGTGGTTTGCAAAAGACAGACATATTCCGAAATACGACAATTAGACTTGCCGATAAGAATATGCAAACAGTTCGATTTGGACAAAGCATTTTTTGCTGCTTCCTAGGGTTATTGTGTAAAGAATTCATTCGTGACCGAAAAACATTTCAAGGAGAGTTACCGCTCAGGCTCTATGTGTTTGTCTGGAGTCTTCTATTTGGGAAGAAAAAAACGCCAGTGGCCCTCAAACATTGGAATCGCTTGGAGAGGTTTAAAAAAAAATACTGACGTCTCAGGGCACCTGGACGGCTCAGGAGGTTGGGTAGGTCGGCTTAGGTCATGACCTCATGGTTCTCAGGTTCAAGCCCCGTGTTGGGCCCCATGCTGATGGTGCAGAGCCTGCTTGGGATTCTCCCTCCATCTCTCTCTGCCCCTCTCCCCCTCTCCCTCCCTCCCTCTCTCTCTCTCTCTCAAATTTCAATAAGTAAACTGTAAAAAAAAAAAATAAAAAAAATACTGATCTCTGGGTCTCACTTCCAGAGATTGTGATGTAATGAGCCCAGGGCGTGCAGCCAAGGTTGAGAACCTTTGCAGGCAGACGTGGAAGAAGCGTCTGGAGAATAGGGGAGAGGATTTGTTGGCCTGGGACGATAGGATATGAAGGTTTGGAGCTTAAGATTTGAAGAATGAATGGGAGTTTCCCAGGCACACAAATCAGGGAAGTCATTGTGGGGAAATGGTATGCGTGAGGGTCCAAACAAAGGAGAGAATGGCATTCTGAGGGCATTACTCTCAATGAGTCCCGCTGGCGTGTGCCATGTAACGGGACAGGGCGGGGGACATGACTCAGAAGCCAGAGCACAGAAGCTGTTAAGTCCAGGCTCATAGGTTGGGGTTTCCCTCATAGGCAGCGGAGAGGTGTTGCATTTTGAGTGAGAGATTTTTCATTTCTGAAGAAATGGGGAGACCACTTGTCTAAATAATCCAACCCCCTCTGCGCGCTTTTATACCAGGTTTCGCTCTCACAAGGAGGAAAGTCCTGTAAAAATGCTGTCTTGTACAGAAACAAAGGATAGTACGACGGGTTTGTGTCTATATTGGTTAATCCTGCTGAGCTGAAAATGTGACAACTGTACGGGCACAAATGTCACGGGAGCCCAGAGATCTGTGGGGTGCACGGGGCACAGGCAGCTCCCGGTGTCTTCGTTGACGAAAGTGTTAAGATGTCTACCCTCAAGTCATGAACTTCTCCAGGGAACTCTTTTTTTTTTTTTTTTTTTAACGTTTATTTATTTTTGGGACAGAGAGAGACAGAGCATGAACGGGGGAGGGGCAGAGAGAGAGGGAGACACAGAATCCGAAGCAGGCTCCAGGCTCTGAGCCATCAGCCCAGAGCCCGACGCGGGGCTCGAACTCACGAACCGCGAGATCGTGACCTGAGCCCAAGTCGGACGCTCAACCGACTGAGCCACCCAGGCGCCCCTCCAGGGAACTCTTAACAGCTTTCTTCATCCTTGGCCCCAAGGGAAGACCATTTTAAAGTCTGTGAAGGTCATCCCGCGCCCTTGCTGCCTGACCAGAGTGGACATGCGGATTTAAAAGTGTTTAGGCCCTGATGGTTACCCAAGAAGCCCATGTGGCATGACCCATGCTTCTGCTTCAAGTGTGGCGGTAGAAGACTGGAGCGAACAATTAAGGATGGTCCTGCCTCTAGGGAGGAGTCATGTATTGTCGCTGTCCCTTTCATAGAGGCAGAGGAATGGAGAACATATTTAAGGATGGCCTTGCTTCCAAATTGGAGTCACTCTCAAGCTGAACAGAGAAGAAAATTACACCCAAGGCATTTGCTAAATAAGGACGAAGAAAATTATTGTGCCCTGCTTATCCTCTCCCTGGCTGTCGTGTGAGGCCCCTTTCCGACCCAGCCAGTAGATTTGTTATATATCACGCAGGCAGTACACGGGACTTTGTAAATCAGAACGATAAGACTTCTTCTGTCACTTTAACATCTTTAAAAATAATGAATATATCACTCTTCTAATTTTTTCTCCCTAAGCCTGGAATTTTAAAATTGAAATCAATATAAGAAAAAAAAAATCACGTTTAAACGGGGGTGGAAAGATTAGAACACGAAGACATCTCATGGCATCACCCGAGATGAACTCTGGACCCTCTGCCGTGTCCTCTGACGACAGGACACAGGCATGTGGGGCTCCAGCCTACCCAGTGCTATTCTGCATTGGAATATTTTTCCAAAGGCAATTCCTATGTCTGCTGGAAACCACTCTCTCTCTCACATAACAACAAACCCATAGTCAATGACAGTGCGTATTAGTTCTAAACCTTATGGTTGTTATTTACCAGGGTTTGCAAATATTTGAAAACATGACATTGACAAAGAGCTTGCGCTGGCTTCCCCTCCCCTCCCCGCCGCCCCCCCCCCCCCCCCGCCCCATTCCCCCAACCTCAAGGTAAACTCTTCTTCCTGATCATGAATTCATCCAAGTGTTCAGATCCTGGAAGATCCTGGAAGAATCCAATTTGTGGTACGTATGTGTATATTTGAAGGAAATAGAGTTGGTGGAAAACAGCTAACTGGAACCGAGGATAGAATTATCCACATCAAATTAAAAAAAAAACATTTTTTTTTAAATGACTTTGAGGGAAAGAGCGAGAGAGCATGAGCAGAGGAGGGGCAGACAGAGGGAGAGAGGGGGAATCCCAGGCAGGATCCATGCTGTGAGTGTGGAGCCTGACCCGGGGCTCGATCCCAAGAATCATGAGATCATGACCTGAGCCAAAGTCACGAGTCAGATGCTTAACTGACTGAGCCACCCAGGTGCCCCTCAACCGTCTATATTTATCATGCATGGCCTTACTATTGATTAATTTAGTAACATAAAAGATACGCTTCATATATCTATATCCGTATGTAGATATATATATAGAGAGAGATATATAACTGTTTTTTAAGCCTACTTATTTGTTTTGAGAGACAGAGAGAGACAGAATGTGAGCAGGGGAGGGGCAGAGAGAGAGGGAGAGAGAAAATCCCAAGCAGGGCCCGCACTGTCAGCCCAGAGCCCGACGCTGGGCTCAAACTCACCAACTGTGAGATGATGACCTCAGCCGAAACCAGGAGTCCGACGCTTAACCGACTGAGCCACCCAGGTGCTCCCTATCCACATGAAACTTTAAATCTCCAGAATGTTCCAGAGAGAAGAGAGAAACTCACTGGCGCTCCCTTGAGCAGGGGAGTTGGTCTTTTCCTAAACTACCCACCATTCTAATGCCTCAGAATTGTCACAAGGCACCTTCAAACCCTCATGTGATGGACAGATTAGATAAAAAGTCAAACTGCTGTACCTGAAGGCCATTTCAGCCTTTCTTTAGCAAGGAGAGCATAAACGAAATTTTCTTTCCACACCTGAGTGATGTGAGGTTTGATGCACGCATTATCCTTAGAAGATTCTATTCTTTCTGCCTGGCTGCTCACGTGTGCTTTTAGCTCCGAACCTCCTTCGGAAAAGATGTCATTTTCATCTGTCCCCAGAAATAAAACCTTCCACCCTTGTCTTTCCGGGCTTTAGTGTCTAATGCGTTGACTGGTTTTGTCAACACACAATGAAGCAGTAAGCAGGTACTGGGGGGCTAGGAAAGGTCACAGGGTCCGGAGATCAAGACCGAGATCCTCACGGTGGCTTGGCAGCCCCGGGTGCGATGGAACAATGACTTGTATTTTTGTATTTATGCCACACCTCTCAAAACACACGCATGCACACCCTAATTTCCAATAAACACACACACGAGATTGGCTGTGTATAATAGGAGCCGTAAATGAAAATTGTAAAGCAGCAGAGAAGTTGAATACGCGAGCTACAAAGGTTAATACAGTTACTCTTAAGAAAAAGAAAATTTAACGTGGCTGAAAATGTAAGCAGGACAGTTATGCGTGAAGCTTCTTAGTTTCCAGAGGCGGTTTCTCTTAATGCTAAAATCTAAATCCTTTATTCGGGAGACCTTGCGTGACACGTTACACGATGATTTAAATAGTTTTACAAAAAAAATCAAGAATGTTATGGTCAAATGGCTACTTAGCATGAATATTGGCCAAGAACAGGTTCTAAAATGGAGATTGTTAAGCAATATCATGGATATTTTCTTTTCTTCTTTTTTAATGTTTATTTATTTATTTGGGGGGATGGAGGGAGGAGCGAAGAGAGAGCGAAAATACCAAGCAGGTTCTGTGCTGTCAGCACAGAGCCCGACGTGGCACTTGGTCTCATGAACTATGAGACCATGACCTGAGCTGAAATCAAGAGTCAGATGTTCAACCGACTGAGCCACCCAGGTGCCTTTATAGATATTTTCTTCTTCTTTTTTTAATGTTTATTTATTTTTGAGAGAAAGACAGAGTCCGAGTGGGGGAGGGGCAGAGAGAGAGAGGGAAACAGAGAGTCCGAAGCAGGCTCCAGGCTCCGAGCTGTCAGCACAGAGCCTGACTCGAGGCTCGAACTCATGGACTGTGAGATTGTGACCTGAGCCGAAGTCAGACGCTTAACCGACTGAGCCACCCAGACGCCCCTCATTCTTACTTTGAAAGTACAATTGCTATTAGAACGCAGGCAGTTCTTGTTTGTAATGCTTTAATTAAGAAGCATACATGTTGCTATATTGAAATATCTTGATAACTGAATTTCAGAGTAAGTGGTTTCTTTGTAACACTCCATGTGTTTTGTTCATGCATTTAAATACTCACTCTGGGCAAGGTCCTATATAGACTTCACCAGACCACCGTCGGGCTCCATAGCACAGAAAAAAAAAAAAAGAAAAATCAGACACCTGCTCCAGAGAGGTAAGAAACTAACCTAACATGGTACAGAACTTTCTGAGGATCAGGGCGACTGGATGGCTCCGTGGGTTAAGCGTCCGACTTTGGCTCAGGTCATGATCTCACGGTTCATGGGTTCACGCCCCACGGTGCCAGTGGGGAGCCTGCCTGTGATTCTCTCTCTCTCCTTCTCGCTCTCTGCCCTTCTCCCGCTTGCACTTTCTCTCTCTCAAAATAAACAGATGAATGAACTTAAGAAAAAAAAAAAAGAGCACTTTCTGATGATCTAACTTGGTACAAGTGAAGGCTTAGCAAACCTAGAAGGGAGATGATGACATAGTATGTCTCTTAAATTATAAACCTCTTTCTGGTAAAAAAAAAAAAAAAAAAATGCCATGAGCTTGAGTATTCGCTCAGGTTAGGAAGAGTCAGTGCGTGAAATGAAAGGGGCCCTCCACCCTGCTTTTTAAATCGTAGCCTGTTCACTGAGGGACTAAAGCTTGAACATTTTACTTTGCCTGTAAGAGAAGGGCCTTTGCTGTTTTTATCTGGGACCATTTCCTTCTGCATTAATACGTTAAGGGGCAACCAATCAGCTGAATAATGGGACAATGGCCCCAGAGCGGGCCAGATCCTGATATTATCTGTTACAGTTTAATATCAGACATGATATGCCATCGCGGGCCCCCTACTGTGCCTGTAATCCTCTGGAGTATCCTTCCGCGACATTCTGGCGCCCGTGTGGAAGGCTGGGATGTACCGTTGCTCCCGTGTGCATGGCTCTCTTCCCGCAGAACCTCCTTCAACTGCTTCCCCCCCTGCCCCCCGACATCTGCGGGGGCCAGAATTCCAGTACTCCGCTCTCTTATCGTTGAGCGTTTTCCTAGCATCAAACACTACTTGTTTCGTAAAGTACGGTAATCCTGGCTCTAGCCTATTTCATGTTCATTGCAGGAAATATTTAAGTACCTTGTTATTAAAGCATGCCACACATCAGGAAGAATGTGCCCGTGATAGGTGGAAGCTTGATGAATTTTTTTTTTTACAAAGTGAACATACCTGCGTAAAGGGTACCCAGTGGAGAAACTGTCACCTATACCCCAGAAGCTCTCTTGTGACCCCCTTCCTGGCCCTATACCCCCCAACCTACCGAGAGCGACCACAGGGCTGACTTCTAACAGCACAGGTCAGTTTTCCCTGCTTTTCATACTGGATGGAAATGCAATCGTCAAGTGTTGCATTCACGCCTGGCTTCTTTCGCTCAACACTGTTTGTGGGATTCAGGTTAGTGGAAAGTTTTCAACTTGAAAGTTTAATTCTTGTTTATCCCTTTTGAGGGTTCGTGTCTGGTATGGGGAAGAGAACAAAAATATTTCTTTTAGAAATGTTGACTCTCAGAGGCCCTAAGACTCTAACCCTCGTGGTTTAGATAGCACTATTTTTTCCTCGTTCTGGGCGTTCTTTTTCTTAGAAACTGAGCTCTGATTATAATTCTGTTTCCTGTTTTAAGAGTCAGCACTGAGTACAATAAAGCTGTGGGCTTGGGTATGTTGGACGCCTTGCAGAGAAATTGTATCTGAGCTCTTGAAAGCGATTCTACTTAGAAGTTAGACTTTACTGCCATTCAAGGCCACCCGGGACAGCACAGTTGCCCGTTTAAAGCCAGCTGGGGTGTACTACATTATGCCTTGTTTAAAATCCTTTTTCGTCCCTGTTTCTCTGTGTTACATGCCTTATAACGGAGACGAGTAGAATCAACATGGGACCGTGGGAAGAACGCTGGGCAAGCGATGCAAGACTGGGTTTGGGTTCCAAACACGGGCTCATCCAGCTGTGTCACGCTAGTTCTCGGAGCCTCACCTCTCAGGCTTGACGGAAAGAACGAGGCAACGTATATAAAGTCTTCGCAGACGGTCCTGGGCCGCGCAGTTGCAGGGCACCCTCCATCACCCCAGTCTCTCATTCCGCGCAAGCTGTTCTTATCCGCAGATTTCCTTCTGTCTACTTACCGCTTCTTTTCCATGACCTTTACTCTGCTCGCCTGCTCGACCTCCTTTCCTCCCTGTACTTCGAGGCCTAGCTCCAAGTCCAGCATGTTCTTGAAGTTTCTGCCAGGAGTGCGATCGCTCCTTTCTCTGTGTTGGCTGATTTCCATGGTGTACATATCTTCACCAGGGCTGATTTCAAGCTACCAACGTGATTTCGGTCAACTCACAACATCCCTGAGTTTTGAACAGTTAGATCTTATGGGCCAGCGTGAGCTGGAAGAAACATTCTAACTTTCTTCCTGATGCGTAAGAACATCTGATATTTGATTTTGTAAAAGTCATCCTGTTACTTCCTAATCTCCCGGAAGAAAGTGGGATATGAATGTTTTGCAAGAATACAGGAACATGGACAGATGCTAGGAGCCAATGCCTACTTTTTCAGAAGGATCTTGCTCAGTCTGTCAAGTGCAGCCAACAGCAGAAATGCTTTCATCTCTAGTGTGCGTGTGACCTGGTGTCACCTTAGTTAGAAATGCCACTCTTCTAACCGTAGGGCTGTGCTGCGATTTGAATTTGAAAAATGAAAATGTTCCCACAGTGGAAAATTTCTTCCCCACGTGTTGAAGCTTTGAGTAAAGGCTCTCAACTGGTGAGGTGAAGGACGATGGTCTGCAAGGTGTAGGACACTGGTCAGAGCTCCAGGACGGCATGAGAGGGAGGTCAGACCACCAGAGATATTTCCTGAAGAGAAAGGCACCACAAAGTGACGAGAGACCCTTTATATTTCTTGAGTGCTTTGAGAGATTTTATACCCTAGTCTCAACAATATGCCTAACATCTCCCAGTAATCTCAGGCTGGCAGAAAAACACAGTCTCTTAAAAAAACCATACGAAGTTCATTTTTAACAATACATGTCTCCGTAGAGAAAGCCGTCTGGTTTAGTGAGGTCAGAAGATTCTCCAAAGTGTCAAATAAGATTCATCCTAAAAGGCAACTGACGGAATGGGAAAAGATATTTGCAAATGACACATCAGACAAAGGGCTAGTATCCAAAATCTATAAAGAACTCACCAAAGTCCACCCCCGAAAACCAAATAATCCAGTGAAGAAATGGGCAGAGGACACGAATAGACCCTTCTCTCAAGAAGACACCCAGATGGCCTGCAGGCACACGAAAAGATGCTCAACGTCACTCCTCATCAGGGAAATACAAATCAAAACCACACTCAGATATCACCTCACGCCGGTCAGAGTGGCCAAAATGAACAAATCAGGAGACTATAGATGCTGGCGAGGATGTGGAGAAACGGGAACCCTCTTGCACTGTCGGTGGGAATGCAAACTGGTGCAGCTGCTCTGGAAAACAGTGTGGAGGTTCCTCAAAAAATTAAAGATAGAACTACACTACAACCCAGCAATAGCACTGCTAGGAATTTACCCAAGGGATACAGGAGTGCTGAGGCATAGGGGCACTTGTACCCCAATGTGTATAGCAGCACTCTCAACAATAGCCAAATTATGGAAAGAGCCTAAATGTCCATCAAGTGATGAATGGATAAAGAAATTGTGGTTTATATACACAATGGAATACTAGTTGGCAATGAGAAAGAATGAAATCTGGCCTTTTGTAGCAACATGGATGGAACTGGAGAGTGTTACGCTAAGTGAAATAAGTCATACAGAGAAAGATACCGTATGTTTTCACTCTTATGTGGATCCTGAGCAACTTAACAGAAGACCGTAGGGGAGGGGAAGGAAAAAAAAAGTTAGAGAGGGAGGGAGCCAAACCATAAGAGACTTAAAAACTGAGAATAAACTGGGGGTTGATGGGGGGTGGGAGGGCAGGGAGGGTGGATGACGGGCATTGAGGAGGGCACCTGTTGGGATGAGCACTGGGTGTTGTATGGAAACCAATTTGACAATAAATTTCATATTAAATAAAATAAATAAAGTACCCAAAGTAAAAAAAAAAAAAAAAAAAAAAAAGATTCACCCAAGACGTGAGAAATTTGGACTTTTTACTTAGCCTGAGTCAGACCTTGGGAAATTTATTATCGCTGGGTCACAAGGAAAGAGCCAGGTGAAATGCACATGCGCTGATGTATGAGGGCCGTATTAAGGAAGAACCGAACTACGCTATGCTAGCTGGGCCCTGATCCTTTGTTTTCGAACTGAGACAGAACTAGGAAACTGACCTACATGCCAATCATTTATTTTTGTTTTTTCTTGAATTAAAAATGAGCTCACTGTACAAAAGTGGCTGGTTTCCACAGCAGGGGGTGGGGGTGGGAATCAAGGGAATGATACAAATGGTTTGTATTCAAAGGGCCTCTGTAAACAATGAAAAGCAATTCTCTGGAACCGCAGAACTCAAAATAAATAAAGCGTGTGGGCACTTGGGGCAGAAATCATAAGGGTTTGAGATGTTGAAGTCACAGCTCGTGGTGGCTGAATGTGCCCTTATTTAGAAATGGGATCATTGCAAATTAATTACTTAAGATGATATCATACTCAAAAATCTTCAACAAAATACCAGCAAACCCAGTTTAAGAGCATATCGAAAGGATTATATTCCACGACCAAGTGGGATTTGTTCCTCGAATATAAGAGTGGTTCAGCATATGAGAATTAATAGAATGTGGGACAAAAGCCACACGATCCTTTCAATCGATGCAGGAAAAGCATTTGGCAAGATCCAACACCCTTTCATGATAAAAAACAGTCAACATACCAAGAGTAGAAGGAAAGTACATCCACATAATAAAAACCACATATGAAAATCCCATAGCTGGGGCGCCTGGAGGGCTCAGTCAGTTACGTGTCCAACTTCGGCTCAGGTCCTGATCTCACAGTTTGTGGGTTCGAGCCCCGTGTCAGGCTCTGTGCTGACAGTCAGAGCCTGGAGCCTGCTTTGGACTCTGCGTCTCCCTCTCTTTCTGCCCCTCCCCTATGCTCTCTCTCTCAAAAATGAATAAACATTAAAAAAAAATTAAAAAAGAAAAGAAAATCCCATAGCGAACATCCTACTCGGTAGTAAAAGACAAAAAATTTCCCCTAAGATCATGAACAAGAGAAGAATGCCCGCTCTGGCCACTTCTATTCAACATAATATTGGAAGTCCCAACCAGAGAGATCAGGTAAGAGAAAGAAAGAAAAGGCATTCAAATTGGACAGGAAGGAGTTTGCCGAGGACATGAGCTTATACAGGAAAACTAAAAAGATCCCCATAAACAGTGTTAGAACTAATAAATGACTTAGCAAAGTTGCAGGATACAAAGTGAACGTGCTAAGACCAACTGTGTTTCTACGCACTGACAATGAGCAATCTGAAAAGAAAATTTTAAAATATTTACAGTAGCATCAAAAACAATACTTAGGAATAAACTTAACCAAGGAGGTGAAAGATTTATACGCTGAAAGCTACAAAACATTGCTGAAAGAAATTAAAGACTTAAATAAATGGAAAGACATCTGTGCTCACGGATCGGAAAACTTAATATTATTAAGATATCAATACGATTGAAAGCGATCTACAAATTCAATACAAGCCCTATCAAAATCCCAGTTGTACTTTTTGCAGAAAAAAAAATATCCATCCTAAAATTCATGTGACATCTCAAGGGACCCCACATAGTCCAAACAATCTTGAAAAAGCTGAATAAAGTTGGAGGTCCCACACTTGGTGATTTCAAAGCATATCTTAAAGCTATCGTAATGAAAACAGGGTGGTACTGGCATAAAGACAGACTTGTAGACCAATGGAAGAGGATAGAGAGCCCCCCAGATAAACCCTCATCTGTATGGTCAAATGGTCTTCCGCATAGGTCCAAGACCATTTGATGGGGAAAGGCTAGTCTTTTCAACTAATAATGTTGGCAAAACTGGATATCCACATGCAAAAGAGGGAAAATGAACCTTTCTCTTATACCATATACAAAAATTAACTAAGGGGGTACAGGATGAGATGCCCCAAAATGTGCCACTTTGGCCTAAAGATTAATTTGACTTAAAAGTAATCAAAACCTAGCAGACGCAGGAAAAGCTCTCTGCCTCCCCCATAACTGCCCACGCTGCCCTTGGAAAGGAGAGCCCGTACCAGGAAGACAGCTATTAACAGACTCCCCTTTACCTAAGAGACTCATATGCACAATAGGGCAACCTTATTTTGCCAAACATCTTTCACCTTCTTGCTAATGAGCTTTCTTCCCTTCGGGTCCTCAGGCCCCGTGTTTTTCCTTAGCTCATATGAGCTTCGTGTTGCCTCATTGTCTTCGGAATCTCCTGTCCCTGTGGACTCCCTGTACATATGCTATTAAATTTGAGCTTCTCCCATTAATCTGTCTCATATCAATTTGATTCTAAGCCCAGCTAGAAGACCTGGGAGGGCAGAGGACCGTCTTCCTCCCCGACAAAAACATAAAGGAAGAGCTTCGTGACTTTGGATTTGACAATGATTGCTTGGAAATGACACCAAAAGTACAGAAAACAAAAGTCATAACGGACAAATGGGATTCTCTCAAACTTTGCGTATTACTCTTTCTCATGGCGCCTTGGAGGCGGTAGGCAGCTTTAGGATGAAGCTGAACATCTCCTTCCCAGCTACCGGTTGCCAGAAACTCATTGGAGTGAATGATGAACGCAAACTTCGTACCTTTTGGTGAGAAGCATATGGCTACAGAAGTCGCTGTGGATGCTCTGAGTAAAAAATGGAAGGGTTACGTGGTCCGAATCAGTGGTGACGATGACAAATAAGGCTTCCCGATGAAGCAGGGTGTCTTGACCCGTGGCCGTGTCTGCCTGCACCTGAGTCGGGGCATCTCCAGTCCAGACCAAGGAGGACTGGAGAAAGAAAGCACAAATCTGCCCCGGGGATGCATTGGGGATGCCAATCTCAGTGTTCTCAACTTGGTCATTGTGGAAAAAAAGAAAGAAAGCAGGGGAGAAGGATATTCTCGGACTCACTAGTACTACCGTGCCTCGTCGCCTGGGGCCCCAAAGAGCTAGTGTAATCCTCAGACTTTTCAGTCTCTCTAAAGAAGATGGTGTCTGCCGATACGTTGTGAAAAAGCCCCTAAACAAAGAAGGGAAGAAACCTAGAACCAAAGCACCCGAGATTCAGCATCTCTTTCCTCCACGTGTCTTCCAACAGACACATCGGTGTATCACTCTGAAGAAACAGCATACTAAGAAAAATAAGGAAGAGACTGCAGAGCACGCTAAACTTTTGGCCAAGAGAATGAAGGAGGCCAAAGAAAAACGCCAGGAACAGATTGCCAAGAGACGGAGACTGTCCTTTGAGTCTTGGGAACTTCTTCTTTTTTTTTTTTTTTTTTAATGTTTTTTAACATTCATTCATTTTTGAGAGACAGAGTGAGAGTCCGAAGCAGGCTCCAGGCTCTGAGCTGTCAGCACACAGGCCCAACACGGGGCTCGAACCCACGAACCGTGAGCCTGTGACCTGAGTCGACGTCGGATGCTCAACCGACCGAACCACCCAGGCGCCCCTCGTCTCTCGAGAACTACCTCCAGGTCTGAGTCCAGTCAAAAATGAGATTTTCTAACAGCAACAAATAAATAAGACCAGACATCGACAAGCAAACAAATACAAAGTTTGTGTATCAAAGGACATCATCAACAAAAACTAACTCAAAAGTTAACAAAAAAACCTAAAAACGCAACCCATGGGATGGGAGAAAATCTTTGTAGATCATCTACCTGATAAAGGGTGAATAATTAGAGCACAGAACCCCTACAACTCAATAACAACTCACAAATAACATGATTTAAAAACGGCCAAAATTCTGGAACAGACATTTCTACAAATGGCCAACAAGCGTATGAAAAGATGCTCAACGTCACTCATCATTAGAGAAATGCACGTCAACAACCCCAATGAGATACAACTGCTTCATACCCATTACGATGGCTGAAGGAAAGGAAAGAAAGGAAAGGAAAGGAAAGAATAGAATAGAATAGAAAAAAGAAAACAAGTATTGGTGAAAATGTGAGTGATTGAGACCCTGGTGTACTGTTGACGAGATTGTAAGATGGTGGGACCCCCACGACAGAGTACGACGATTCCACTTCTGGGTATATACCCAAAAGAATGGCAAGAAGGGTCTCAAAGATGGCTTGTTCTAAGGGAAACAAACTGTTGTGTTTTGGTTAGTCCTGTGGAGGACCTGAAGCCATCAGCCCACTGGAACAGGGGCATGCCAATAACCCCGTGGGGGAGCCTGCAAGTTGGTTCTTCCAGCCCCGCTCACATGCTCAGGTGACTGCTGCTGGTCGACAGCTTGACCGCAAGCCCAAAAGAGCCCGAGAGCCATCACCCAGCTGAGATGCTGTTGAATTCCTGCTCCCCAGAAGCGGTGACATAATAAATGTTGGCTGGCTTCAACTACTATGGTTTGGGGTCGTTTGTCACGTAACAATACCAAACTAACAGATAACCGTAGCACTAACGCTGTGAATGGAACGAAGACATTCAAACATTACACAGAGACCCATCCCTGTTTTTCAGCTTGGGCTGTTGTTGTGCATTTATGGGGAAAAGAAAGAGTTCATTGTTAAGAGTGCTTTTTAAATGCACATAAGCATGATTGTTTCCATAGTGGTGGGAATGTCATAATCAAATATGCAAACTAGAACACGCGGAAGATTACATGGGATCCCATCAGAATGTGACCATTGGTGTTCAAAGGACCAAAATATTGTAAACTGTTTTTGAATAACTGAAGAATGTTGGCCTCATGCGCCCTAGCAATATTTTCATTTTATATTCAAGATATTCAGATTATATGCTGCATTTCTCGCTGGCATTGCATGCTCCAGATCACAGAACATTGCCTCCCCTCATCATGATTTGAGAACATTCTATTTCACTGCAATTACAATTTTCAGGAATGGCAGCTGATGAATAATCACAGGAAAATTGCTTTAGTGCTGTTCCATAAAATCGACATGTTCCCAAACCTGGCATCTGTGGAGATCGTAGCCTCATGCGTGGCTTGAAGATCCAAATGAAATCTGGGGCGCCTGGGTGGTTCAGTCTGTTAAACCTCTAACTTCAGCTCAGGTCATGATCTTGTGGTTCGTGGGTTCGAGCCCCACGCCATGCTCTGTGTGGACAGCTCAGAGCCCGGAGCCGGCTTCGGATTCTGTGTCTCCCTGTCTCTTTGCCCCCTCCCCGTTCATGCGCTCTCTCTCTCTCTCTCTCTCGCTCTCTCTCTCTCTCTCAAAAATAAACATCAAAAAATTGTTTTAAAGATCAAAATGAAATCTAAATGTATTTTATAAGATTTCCTTTGAACACCTTGCCTGCTTTACCAGCATCAGGCAAAGGAACATTAGTATTCTTTGTATTATCTATTCAAACAATTTTTTTTTATTTCCCCAAATTGTCATTAAAAAATATAGACTGTATAGATCCTTCTTAAAAATGAAAGGTTGGAATAGATGGCAGATAATTTTTAAGGCCCATTTTATAGACTTTAAGTGTATCTAGGAAGTGACTCATGGACCTAAAATGAGGCGTCTTAGGGCTTTTCCAGAAACCCTCTGATCACCTAGTACGTGGCCTTCTGGGGAGGGGCCAGCTCTCCCAAATAGAATGGAAAGCAGACTGACCCTGAATTAGATACAGGACGTTCTGCTAAGGATGGAATCAATGATAAGAATGCCCTAGAATCCAGGCTGTTTGCTGTGGTTCCCTAGCAGGCAGGCTGATTTTTTTCTGAGTAAAGATAGAACCCTCCGTGTGTGGCCAATCCGCACAGTGGGTACAAAGCTGCAATAAGGATGTGTATATGGTGCAGGGGGTGGGGGTGGGGGGTAAAACAGATCTGACAAGGAGGAGCCCCCTTTGGGGACCACTTTATATAAGCCCAGAGACCCCAGTGAGGGGACAGTAAGCCCCGGATAAGTTGGAAGGGACGTTTCCAGGCTCCCTTCTACTGACATGTGCCGTGTTTGAGGAATCAGAACCTTAGAAGCCGACAGAGAAGAGTCTTTGCCAAGATGCAAGTAAAAGGGGAGACCTGGCCGGCTCAGTCTGAAGAACAAATGACTCTTGATCTCGGGATCGCGAGTTCAAGTCCCCCGTTGGGTGTAGAGATCACTAAAAAAATAAGTAAATAAAATCACTTAAAAAAAAAAAAAAAAGAAGCCACTAAATAAGGAGGAAATACACCAGTTATTTGAACAGAGAGAATTTCATATAGTCAGTTAGGTAGATATTGGCGGACTGGGAAGTCGCGGAAGGAAGACCGCCGTGTCACAGAAGTCGTCACTGCTGCTCGAAGCAGTGGTCACTCCTAGGCCCGTGGGAACAAGTAGAAGTTGGGGCTCTCAGAACCCCAAATCTGTGAGCAGAGGCCCGTCCTCCGTCCTTCGTGCGTCTCCCTCGAGCCGGCACCCCTCCCTGGATTGGCCAAGCCATGAGACAGGTGGCAAAGGGGCAGTGGGGCTCGCAGAGTCCCAGCCCCAGCACCAGAGGGCAGAGTACAGAAAGCAGGGCTTGCGGGGCGCCTGGGTGGCTCAGTCGGTTAAGTGGCCGACCTCTGATTCGGGCTCAGGTCGTGATCTCACGGTTCGTGACTTTAAGCCCCGTGTCGGCTCCGTGCTGCGACAGTGCCCAGCCTGCTTGGGGTTCTCTCTCTTTCTCTCCCTCTCTCTCTGCCCCTCCCGTGCGCTCTCTCTCTCAGAGTAAATAAGTGAACGTATAAAAAGGAAAAAAAAAAGAAAGCAGGGCTCGCGCCGAGAGACTACGGCTTAATAACTAGTCTAAGGAGACCATACAAAAGAGAGGGCCTGTGGTCCCGCATGACCTGGGAGCCCAGCGCAGGGGGATGGACCCTGCTAACAGAGAGTAGCAGGGGGCCACGGAATGCACCCTCCTGTGAAAAATACTGAATCCAGGGATTGGACCCGGGGGGGCAGCGGAAGGCACGGGGGTGGGGGTGGGGGCAGGGACAGTTGGGCCATTGTACACACGTCACGCTTTGTATTTGTGTTTTTTTTTTTTTTTTTATGTTTCTTTATTTTTGACATAGAGGCAGAGTGTGAGCGGGGGAGGGGCAGAGAGAAAGGAAGAGAGAATCCGAAGCAGGCTCCAGGCTCTGAGCTGTCAGCCCAGAGCCCGACGTGGGGCTTGAACTCCCGAACCGTGAGATCGTGACCTGAGCCGAAGTTGGACGCTCAACCAACCGAGCCACCCAGGCGCCCGCCCCATGGATTTGGAGTCGAATACACATTTATATACCTTGGGAGAGAGTTGGGGAGGCAATATTTTAACGCTGCCTTCAACTGCCACTGCTCAGACCTTCCATGGCCATCCTCGGTGCGCCCAAATGGACCCTGGTCATTGTTTCCTCACTTGGGATCCCCTGAACCATTCTGAACTCTCCCGGTTTGGGGCTCTAATGCCCCCCCCCCCTCCCCTTACAACAAAGGAAAGTTGCCACTTAGGGAAAGACACTCATTGCCGGGTTTCTTGTAGAATCGAGATATCGAGCCACTACCGAAATGGGTCTTCCCTCTTTCCCCTTGACCTCATACCACGGAAGGGGTAGGTAGATCCACACAGAGAAAGGCGTGATTATTCCCCAGCGGCCCTGATTCTGCCGAAGTAGATTCCAAAGAGAAGTGCCCATAGCCGTGGTTTCAAAAGACGCAAGAGCTTTTCACGCCCAGAAGAAAAGGTGCTTTTAGGACCCGAGTAGGATGAGTCCTAAAGATACGAGCACAGCTCCAAACAGGATTAGAACTGGAACAAATTGGTAACAATGAAAAAAAAAAAAATTGCAGAAGATCCCAGATTATCTCCTTGCCTTTGTTGTACTCAATGACGTCCTCTTTTAAGCTATTGGATCTGCTTTTTAATATTTATGTTTTAACAAGGGTTCCTGGTTTTATAAAGTACAAATGGAAAACCCTCGAGTGGGGTAGCTCCTCTCGAGGCCAGTTCCTAAGAGAAAATAGCCTTTTGAGTTTTGAGTTTGCAGTCCTATAAAGATTTTAATGAATGATAATGATGCACAAGCGTGCTGACAATATTGTTCTCTCTTTTTATTCCTGGCTGTTTCCAGAGCAGTCCTGACTAGTAATTTTTTTTTTTTTTTTTATAGGTTCACGGCTCGTTCCAAGTCACGTGTTCTCTTCACAGTGACCCAGGAAGTAATTATAAACTCTGTCACTTTTGAGTAATAAGGTTGGGCTGTGTTTCATCCTAACATCCGGCATTTATCATATCCAGAGGATGTATAAACTTGTACGAAAAACCACCTGCCACGCCTGTGAATAAGCCTTTTTCTCATCTGTTGGGTTGGGACTCTTAACCGGAAGGCAGATTTAGGCTCGCCTGAGCTTAATCCAAAAAAGGGCTATGAAATATTCTCTTGTAATTTTTCCCTTTAAAGTTTTCCAGCGGGGGTCTTTGCCTATTGTGTATGTGCGAAAGCTCCCGAAAGCATTTCCATTTCAAGCTTTTTGCCTTTCAACTGGATCCCGGATTTCCCATGAAAGAAATCTGTCTGAGAGTCTTACGTGAATGGTGACCAGCCATCCTGGGCGCCAGGGTCTTAGAACCTCAGGGCGACAACTGGGCGAGTCCCAGGCAAACCAGGACAGGTTGGTCAGCCGTCACATGGATGGTTGTCCCCCGCAGGCATCAGGTAACAACTTCAGCAGGCTTCTTTTTTGTCTAAATTCAATCTCCGTGTAACAACATGCAACAATAGCGTCTAGTAGGTTTTTGCTGTTGTTGTTGTTGTTGTTATAAAGCAAGCGATTTTGTTTTCGTGCAAATATAAATTTTATTGTTTAAAACAAGGATCAGCAAATCTTGCCCAACACCTGTTTTTGACATGTTGAAATGACTACACAGAAAAGATGATGTAACAGAAATTTTCTGTAGCCTGCCCCTCAAAGCCTAAAATATTTACTATCTGTTCCTTTACAGGAAAATTTGCTGATCTCCAGTCTAAGATATATTTAGCTGTAGAAATATCATATAGCCAAAACACTAGGCCCATTTTTCTGATGAAATGTGTTTCTTATAAACTGCTCCAAATTCCTTTAAAAACTCTATATTATTTTGCCAGATAATGCTTTATAAATGTAAAAAACATATACAATGTTAAATTGTTAATATTTTTTCTAAATTCATAATCATCACTCATAGTCATTTTTCTTTCTCAATTAAATGAAACAGTAGAAATCACATAACCAGGCCCTCTCATTTTACAGGTGAGTAAACTGAGGCTGGGCAGCATGAGGGGACTTGACGGAGCTCACCCGTTGCTAGTCAGAGAAAGAGCCAGAATTAAGAACAGTGTCTCGATTCTAGCATTTTTTTTAAATCTTTTTTTTTTTTTAATTTTTTTTTTTAATGTTTATTTATTTTGGAGACAGAGAGAGACAGAGCATGAATGGGAGAGGGTCAGAGAGAGAGGGAGACACAGAATCCGAAGCAGGCTCCAGGCTCTGAGCTGTCAGCACAGAGCCCGACGCGGGGCTCGAACTCACGGACCGTGAGTTATTTTAATTCAATCGGTCTGAGTGGAGCCTAAGAAATGAATATGCTTTTAAGGCTCCGTTGACTCTCATATGAACCACGGTGTTTTACAGAAGGTAAAACTGTTTTTACAAACGGTGACATAAGAAATATCTTCACCACAGAGCATGCTCTGATTCTGGAGGTGTCTCAGGCCTGACCGCTTTGCAAACCAGAGCATAATTGTAATTGGGAAGTTTGAGGGGAACAAAACTATCTATTGTGCCAGACGATAGGATTAAGATAATTGGAAGTGGATTAAAGCGATTCCCTTTGGTCTCCATTTTATGTTCTTCTTTCTAAAGTGCATTATAATCATCTGTAATTTTTTTTCTGGCAGCTAAAATCTAGGAAGAAGGCAGTTAGCTAAGTTGTATACCGATGTATACAATAACCAGTGATCAACAGTCCTTAGAGCTTTGGATCTGGAGTGGTTTGGTCAACAGGTAAGCTACTTGGATAGAAAAACCCGTATCCAAGGAAAACAACACAGTTGGCCCTTGAACAGCACAGGTTTGAACTGAGTCTACTTATACGTGGATTTTTTTTTTTCAACAAAAACAGTAAACTACTCTAAATGTATTTTCTCTTCCTTATGATTTTCTGAATCACATCGTCTTTTCTCCAGCTTGCTTTATTGCTGGAATACAGTATGCCACGCGTATACAACATACGTATTAATCGACTGTTTATGTTATCAGCAAGGCTTCTGGTCAACAGTAGGCTATTAGTAAAGTTTTGGGGGAGCCCAAAGTTATACCAGAGATTTTTGACTGCGTCGGGGTCAGCGCCCCAACAGCCACATTGTTCAAGGGTCGACTGTGTATGTTTTTCTACACATCTGTATCTATTTATACATGCGTATGTATATATGTATATATGAGATTACTGATATTCTGATTCGTAAATATTGAACTGAAAAAAATTTTGATCCGGGAAAACATGATATTAAATAACACAAACCTACTACAACGTGTGATTTTTAAATAAAAATTTAATTTTACACATATATATATAATACGCATACACATTTGAACAATGTGTATTTTACCCCAATGTGTCATATTCTAAGAGGTTATAAATATTTCCAAGTGAGGAGGAAGGATTCTTTAATCAGATTTCATGCCATTTGGAGTATATTTAAGACTCAGCTGAGCATAAAGGAAAATTTTCACCCCTCTGTGCTCAATTTTCTAAAATTTTACACCCACTGCTTCGATGCAGTCTTCCAATGATCCAGCCAAAGATGAGAAATCATCACGTAGGTCCTGTTTCTTTGTCAAAAACGGTTCCATATTCTAAATTCATACAGCGAGCATGGGAACGCGAGTCCCTCAAGGTGCCCATTTGTCAGGAGCAATTAGTCTTGATAAGAATCTGTAAAGTGTATTCACAAAGAAGGCCACAGAGCAGAGCTTCTCAGCCTCAGCGCTACTGACATTTCGAACCAAAGAAGTCTTCATTTCAGCCAGAGAGAGGTTTGGATTGGGACGCGGCTCTTCCTGGTACAGGGTCTGGGAACTGCGCCTTCGGAGGGGGAAGGGCAATGTGGAGTACGGGGCAGGTGGAGGGAGGGGGGGGCCGCGGAGACATCGGTCACCCAAGAAAAGATGTCAGCATCTGTCCATCACCGCAGCCCCGGCCCGATGATCGTTTTTTTTCTGCTTCCGTAAGCACCAATGAGATAATGCCACCCAGCCCTGTCCTTTGTTGCCCCTGTCAGTTCCCACCACTGCGCCACCTCTGATATGTTAATGAAGAAACCCAGGGTTTTGTGTGGCTGAAAAGGCTTGCAACAATCCCAACTTCTGGACAGCATGGGCTCAGCAGAGGCTCGGCTCTCCAGGGCCCTTCCTCACACCTTTTCTGCGAACGTGCCTGCGCTTAAGGAAGGGCAATGAACCATCTGGCTGCCGGAAGAGTGGACAGAACGTTCAACAGAAAGAACGTGCACCTTGAGAGCTGCCCCGGGGGGTGCCTGACTGCCCAGTCCACTCCCGGGGTGAAGCCATAAACCAGTGGCCTGAATCTGCAAATGACCCGGTGGCGCCAGTCTGTAGCGCAACTTTGACGAGAAAAATCCACGCAAGCTCTGTAAATCTGTTCTTCCTGTAAATCTGCCCCACGTGACTGCCAAGGTTTAAAAATACCTCATGTAGGCGCTCGGAATCATAAGGTCATAGAATCAGGAAATGTTAAGCGGCAGGAGAATTTTCTTTTTTCTCTCTTGGCTCACCCTGCGTCTTCAATGTTTATTCATTGGATCGAAATCAACAGGTTTAAAGGGAACCTGGCAAGGATTCTTTTGCTAGAATTGTCTCGGCTTTCCAGAATTAGTTAATGATTATTGTGGCTTTATTCAGGCCAAGCAACACCAAAGAGTTTTTTTTTTTTTTTATCCAAAGAAATTCACAGCCATAACTTTTTCCCCACTTCTCATTCCAAATTCTAAAAATTCCTAATACTGTTAACTTTTGCAAAGCAACAGTGCTGTTCTTTAAAACCTGGATTGCCCACCGCCCAAGGTTTATTTATCTATCAAAGATTTATCGCGGTGCCACATACTCAAATAGGCCACGAAAACTCAAAGAACAGTGAGATATAGTTTCTGACCTCAGGAAAAGCATAGCGACGTTAAAGAGATAGTATGTAATACAGTGTGGCCCGTACGTGATGAAGCAGGTGTACCTGGTATTTCCAGATCACCTAAGAGGGGTAAAACCAGCTGGGAGAAGTCAAGGAAGGCTTCCTGGAGGAGGTGAGTGAACTGAGCACCAGCTGCGTGCTGGACACCGTGTCAGGTGCCGAGGAAAAAGAAAGGAAGTGTAGGATATGACTGAGCGGATCCTTTGTTGTTGTTTTTGTTTTGTTTTACTATTTAAACGTTCCTCCTCTTAAGATAGTTCTGTTTACCTGATAGAAGAGATGAAATCCTCATAGGGGAAAACGAAATGTCCTCTTTCTTTTCTGTCTTCCTTTTTGTGACTACGGATGTCTCTTCTGGGCCAGCAAACAGCCCTGGCAGGCCACCAGATATGCTCATTCTGCTCAGAAAAGAAAAGGCAGATGTCCTTAGTCCGGAGACGTGCCGTCAGTTTCAGAGGTGTGGGTGGTGGACCTTCTGTGGTGTTAAATGTGTCTGTCAAGCCGCCTTCATTCATTAGCTAGTTGATTAATTATTTCGCTCGCGATGTGGGCGCCTACATCGTGCCAGCCTTTGGTGATGCAAAGAGGACTGAAGCCTTGCTCCTTGACCTTCAGGAGCTCTGCGTTAGGCACAGGAAACACACTTACGGACGATGCCTTAAGATGAAAGGTGACAAGGGTGTGCTAGGTATTCAAGTTACGCAGGGCAACAGAGAACGCATCGGTTGTTTGTAGAGACGTGTCACAGAGACGTGTAAACATGAGAACTTCACCATAAGCTCTGTGGTCAAACAGTGCCGTCCAATAGAACTTCCTGCGTTGATACGTGAGAATGTTCTATATCTGGATTAAGATCTCGTAGCCGCTGGCCATGCCTGACTATTGAGCAACCGAAATGTGGCTGGTATGACTGAGAAACTGAACTTTTATTTTTATTTCATTTATATGAATGTAAGCCTCAATCGAACAAGCCACATGTGACTACTGGCTAGTGACAACGATGTCGGAGTGCCTACAGCTGGACAGTTTTCCCAGCAGCAGCAGGGAATGGAGGGGAGGTGGCCTGCCTCTGGGAACAGATAGTGAGATTAGAGAGAGAATGATTTGTCTTCTGTTTCTTTCAGAGACAGATCTTTAGTGTCAGATAAACAATTTTGACTCTGGGCTTATGTATTCAGCATATAGACCACAAATTATTACGGGGCCAATTTAGTCGGTACGTCTATAATCAAGAGGAAAGGCATTTCAGTGTAGAGTTATGGAGTCACCACTGGCCCCACCTCTAGGCCGAGGATGGGACATTGAGCAGGTCTTTCAATCCTTAGATTTTTATTTCAGGGAGCTGAACTTCCAACCCCACCCCCCAACCATACCCCCTGTGGAGTCCCCAGTGAACTGTGCCAAGACCGCGATTTTCGATGTGGGGTGGGGGCGGCGATTTGGTCCCTTGGGGGACATTTCACATTTGGTAATATCTGCCGACGTTTTTGGTTGTCTCGCTGGGAGGAGGGGATGTCACTGGCCTCTAGTGGGTAGAGCCCAGAGATGCTGCTAAACATTCTACAGCACACAGGACGATCTGGCCCCCAACTACCACCAGCACTGTGGCGCAGAAATCCTAGCCTAGGGCAGTAGTCCTCTTCTCAACCCTCAATGTCCCTTGGAATCACTTGGGAACCTTGAGAAGTATCCCAATGCCCTGGGCCTTCCCCAGACCAGCTGAACATGAAACTCAAAGAGTGGGGCCCGGCCCAGGCATCGGTGCTTTTACAAAGCTCTCTAGGTGATTCTCTGTCTCTGTCTCAAAATAAAGAAATAAAACTTAAAAAAAAAAGGGGGGGTGGGCATGCCTGGGTGGTTCAGTCAGTTAAGCATCCAGCTCTTGATTTCGGCTCAGTCATGATCTCACAGTTCGTGTGTTCAAGCCCCACATCGGGCTCTGAGCTGGCAGCACAGAACCTGCTTGGGATTCTCTCTGTCCCTCTCTTTTTACCCCTCCCCCCCAAAATAAATAAACTTAAAAAAACAAAAACAAAAAACTTTCCAGGGGATTCTAACCTGTAGCCAGAACTGAGAACTCCTTCGACATCCTAAACCCCTACGTATCCGCTTCCTGTAAGCATCCGTTTTGTGTCTCTCCCAGAGTCCTCTGCGTCCCAACCTTCCCCCTGCACCGCCGCCATGTTGCTTCGTTTATCACCGTTGGGGCTCCTGAAACCCGTCGGACAAAGATAGGGTTGGGTTTTGCCTATCAAGTGAGAGGGGATTCGAGGGCTTCTCTGGTAAACCACCACAGACTGCTTCCTACCCCATCAGGGAAACCCCGAGTTAAAAATGGTTACCAGGAAAGCCAGTGGAGGGAGATAATTAGCAACTATTCGTTCTTTGGTGGCTGTATTCGTAGTCCATGGGATTCCTCAGTAGCAGGAAGGGCCAGCCTTCTATCAGGTCTGTTTAGCTTAACGAACTGGAAAAGAACAACACTTGTTGTCGCATTTTCTTTTTTTCCCCGAGGTGGAAGAAGGCACACATTTTGAAGTTGCCCTTGTTAGCCTGTTGAGATGTCATTGGAAGAGATGTTTCAACAGAAGCAGACAAATTCCGTAGTTTTCGTGAGAGATCAAAACACTTTGCCTACATCATCCTCGTTTCACTTGAGGCTAACAGCTTGGGGGCCAAAATCAGAGGCCTTTGTTCCCCGCAGCGACTCTGGGCAGCCACGAGCGAGCGAGCGGCCCAGCGGCCTGGGCCTTCAGTGGCTGCCCCCCTCCCGGGACCTTTGGAACCACAACCCTTCAGCGCACAGGGCTCTGGTGTTCAGCTGTTTGCTTCTTTACTCGGGGCTTCATCTGTTCGATGTTATACAAACTCTGAGTGACCTAGTTATGCCTGCTTCCGTGGTGGGAGCACACAAGGCTCTCGGCACAGTGTCTTTGGGTACCACTTACCTCGGGCCAGGGTCTCCCGGCCTCTGCACGACTGACCTCTGGGACCGGACATCCTTTGGCGTCAGTGGGCTATCCCGGTGCCAGTAACCACCCCCCCCACCCCCCCCACCAGTGATGACAACCAAAAATGTCTGCAAACATTGTCTCTGGGAGGGGTGTGGGTAGGTGTACAAAATCGCCCCCAGTTCAGAATCTGTCACGAACTTACCAGCTTCTAATTCCAACCGGGAACTGTTGCAGCACTTTGAGGAAAAGAGACAAGAAGAGATTCTAGATTTTTTTTTTTTTTTAAATAGGCTTCAGGCCCAGCACAGAGCCCAATGAGAAGCTTGAACTCGGAACCCTGAGGTCAGGAGTCCAACACTTAACTGACTGAGCCACTCTGGTGCCCCAAGGAGAGATTGGAGACCAGATAAATCCTGCACTAGTCCAGGCAGGGGGGAAGGGGTGATGGCCTAGACAGGGACTTCAGCAGTGGGAACGAGAGATGTTAAAAGGGAGGCAACAGGTCCAAAATGGAGTCACTTGGGCTAATCCCACATCACCAAACTGAGACTTAATACCGAGCTTACTTACAGTTTCAACCTGTCCCAGGAGCGGAATCTTAAGCCAGTCAGTCTGGAACAGCCTGGTCGGTACTAGGAAGGGAACTGCCTGATGGACCCCTGCGGTTCCTCAAAGGAAGGCGATTTGCCCGACACAATCCTCCCTTCCCTAGTAACTTCCTTGTCCCGCCCCTTCTACCTATAAAAGTCTCTCATATTATATGGCTCTCTCCCGGAGTTCCATTCTATTTGCTAGAAGGGATGCTGCTTATTCGATGAGTCATCAATCAATATCACTGAACGAAATATAAGGTCTTTAAAATTTACTCCACTGAATTTCATTTTTTAACAGAGGGACGGGTAGATTGGAGAAATGTTCCGAGAGAGAGAGAGAGAGAGAGAGAGAGAGAGAGAGAGCCGCCAGGGCCAGCCGATGGACTGGAAAGGGAGGGGGGTGTGGAAAAGATCACCCAATATGGCTCTTAGGTGTCCGGCCCTTGGTGCCACACGTTGGCACGTAGGCTATCGGGGGACAAACTGGCGGAGCGCAAGGAGGGCCCGGAGGGGGTGGGTCAAGAGTCCTGCTTTGAGCGTGTTAGGTTTGAGATCCCGCTCGACAGCCCGGCAGCCGTGGTGAGGGGGCAACTGGGTCTTAGAACTCGGGAGTGAGGAGTTGGGAAACCAGACTTGATCCGAACAGGGATGGCGGGAGACGCTATGGGGAAGCAAGTGTAGGCGGGAAAAAAATCGAGGGCTTCTTACTCTCGGCAGCTCTAATTTCAGACTCTGTTTTCAACCCCCAACGGATTGGAGGCGGCAGGTTACAAACGGGAGGAGGCCAGTGGGGCTTAGCGTGGCCGGATTTCGATGCTTGGTGCCTTCGTTGTAGAAGAAGCTTCGGAATGACCCGCGATGCTCAAAACACAGAAATGGAGAATCTCAGGCTGCAAGCGGATCAACTGACTCGGGATCGACATTTTAATAGGAGCCCCGGGGGTGGGGTTGGCATGCAGGTGATAGTTTGAGAACTGGCACATGGCACCATACAGAAAATGGCCCCAGAAAATCCCAGCGTCGAGCAAGGTTCAAGATGTGCGGGACTGCGGTATGCACGAAAACATAGGAGACTTAGAGTCATTACATCTTCCTCTG
Source organism: Panthera tigris (assembly GCF_018350195.1). Classification (NCBI taxonomy): domain Eukaryota; kingdom Metazoa; phylum Chordata; class Mammalia; order Carnivora; family Felidae; genus Panthera; species Panthera tigris. The sequence continues at coordinate 9,795,190 of NC_056677.1, read as the reverse complement.
TATAATTCTGTGACTGTTGAAGGGTTTGTGCATACACCAGCTCAAGGCCAGCCAGGAAAGCGTTCGCTCTGTCATGTTACAACTCTACCGGAACCCTTCAGACACAGAGAGGTCCGGGCCTCCCCAACCCTCCCGCCTAGCCCAAGATGTGGGTTCCTCTCCGGGGTCTGGCATGGCCAAGCCAGAATGTGACAAAACATCAATCCCCTCTGTGCATCAGAGGTCCCTGCAAAGGTCCTGCCAGCCCTCTAGATGAGTGATCCCCATCCTGGGCTGTCCATTGTAATCATCGGGGGAGATGTGAATCTCGTTGCCAGGCCACACCGCAGATCGATTATCAAAATCTTTGGAAGGTGACTCTAGGGGTGAGAAGCATTTCTTTCCATTCTACTGTCAGTGGCGTCCTCCAGCCTCAGGCCAAATAGACAGCTTTCTTCTTCCAATCTGCACTCAGCAGAAGTGAGGCGGCCAGGCTGGAGGAGGGCAATCTATGACTATTTTATTTTATTTTTAATGTTTATTTTTGAGAGAGAGAGACAGAGCGTGAGCGGGGGAGGAGCAGAGAGAGAGGGAGACACATAATCCGAAGCACGTTCCAGGCTCTGAGCCGTCAGCATAGAGCCCCACGCGGGGCTCGAACTCACGAACCGCGAGATCATGACCTGGGCTGAAGTCGGACGCTCAACCGACTGAGCCACCCAGGCGCCCCTGAATTTACACCATGATCTTGTGATTTTACATGAGACGAAGAGACCAGCTTTTTTCCCCTAAGCAGCCGAATCCCACCCCCACCGCTTTTCAAGAGGCAAGACAGTAGCCTGAGTTTCTCTTTCTAGAGGGACGTCAGACCGGAACTCACTGTCCCAGTGCAGCTGTCAGAACCCCATGTGTGTGCTTCTATTTAAAAGTTGTCTGCCTACAAATGCTCGAGGGAGCAGACAATCTGGCTTCTCCTTCGCTCTTAGTCAGCTTGTGCTGGAAATAATTGTCCATGTTTTATGTGACAGGCGGAAACAGGACCTCGCCGGAAGGCGGCCTGGGACGAGACCGGGTGGGAACAACGTTGCTCTCGGCCCACACGCACCAGTACGTCTGATCCGACGCTTGAGGGCCCGAGGGCAGAACTGCAGGGCCGGGTAGTATATAAGCACATAGTCAGTAAACAGGGCCCTGAGCAACTGTGGTGTTCCCCTCCCTCGGTCACTGTGCTAGCCTCTTGTGATACAGCCGGCCTCGCCCGGCAAGGGTCTGCAGGACGGCTCCGCTCAAGGGCCATCACGTTCTGACTGCTCTTACCTTGTGCTGCTCCGTTGTTCCGTCTTGTGAATACATCCACGGGTAGAAGTTATGCTTAGGAATCGCATGGCCTGGGTTTCATCTGGCTCCACCGTCTACACACCTTGTCGTGAGGGCTCGGTCCCTTCCCCTGCGAAACAAGAAGTTTAAGGAAACCGTAAACTCTTTTGTGCCATGATCATTACACGGTACTATCGTTTTTGAGGGTTTTATTTATTTATGTTTCTGTCCAGTGACAAAGCATAGACTCTCACATCCTTGACTCTCTCCTTCTTCCATCAGTGCTTTCTTGTCCTTGGGGCCTAGGAATGGTCCAGAAAATCCAGGCTGGGTTAGTCACCCAGAGGGCTGGGAGGCCGAGGCTTCTTCTTTCGTGGGGGTTGGGGTTGTGGTTGTTGTTAGGAATGTTTCACTCTTTATCACACATCACATTGTGGAAATATATTTTTAAACATGCATCACAATTCCCCTGAGACCACAAGCGCCATTTTATCCCATGGCTCCCTGGGGCTCGTCAAACCCTGGATCCTGTTCTTTCTGGCATCCCTTCCCCGCTGTGCAATGGACACTTCGGCTGGTATTCACATCACCACCCTTTGGGTTTGGGTTTTCTCCCGCCTACCGCGGTTGGGCAGACTGTATCCACTTGGGCCTTGTTTTGTGGCTAGAAAGGGTGAACTTCCCGTCTCCATGTCACGGGTAGGTTCTCTTTCACTTCCCAGCAGCCTTCAGTTCTGTGTGTCATGATCAGCTGCGGTCCTCCCACCTCAGGGCCCCCCTCTACCCGTTAGGAGCTGGAGTTCAAGTTGAATCGTTTTGTTTGGTCTCCATAGCTGTGTGTTGCCCACATCTGATCGTGTAATGTTATGCCACTGATCTCTGTGCCGAGCGACCTTAGGAGGAGGTAAGGGTAAGGTCCGAACTCAGGTTAACTCGAGGTTGAATTAACATCCCTACCAAACAAAAGATGCTCAATTCTCCCTGAACAGGAAAATAAGTAATCATTAACCCTAACTCAGAGTTTCAACCTTGGCGCCGACGAGATTTGGGGCTGGATAGCTCTTTGCTGCGAGGGCTGTCCTGTGCATTGTAGGATATTTAACAGCATCTCTGTGTTCACCTTTCTGCGTTGGTATGCCCGGTATCTTGCTCCTGGGTAGTCCCCGTATGCCCAAGTCCTGCTGCGATACAGCTGAGAACCTGAGCTCTCAGATCTCGCACCAGGATCCTGCCTCTGATTCACAGGCAGTGGGAGCCCAGGCTGATGTCCTTCCTGCTCTTTCTGTCCAACCTCCTCATCGCTGACTGACTCCCGCACATCACCCAACCCTTGCCCCCACATTCCTGTTATTTGCTCCAATTTCTTTTTTTTTTTATTGTTTTTTTTTTTAATTTTATTTTTGTGTGTGAGAGAGACAGAGACAGAGCGCAAGCAGGGGAAGGGCAGAGAGAGAGGGAGACACAGAATCCGAAGCAGGCTCCAGGCTCTGAGCCATCAGCACAGAGCCCGACGCGGGGCTGGAACTCACGGACCGCAAGATCGTGACCTGAGCCGAAGTCGGACGCTAAACCAACTGAACCCCCCAGAGGCCCGTATTTGCTCTAATTTCTGATGCCATCTGTCTGAGATCTCCCACATGTTCTATGGTCCAGCTTTCTGGACGTAGTTGTCCAGCTCTCTGAACTTCCCCTCGTATAGTTAAGCATGGTCTGGTCCAAACTTCTGCTCTTTCCCAGTCCAGAAGTCTAGTTTCTAATACCTTGCTTGTCCTAGTCTAGTCCTTCCTATTGCCTGATGACCCCTTGTTCTGACTCGTGAGATAGATCCAGATATGAGTTATGCCTGAATAACCAATCAAATCATAGAAAATACATTTAACAAATGGAGGATGACTGATTTTATGTAGGTAAAATAGCAATGGCTAATTTTTTTTTTAATTTTCCAAGGTTTTTTTGATTGGGTTTTTAAAATTGTTTGTTGTAGTTTGTTGTTTGTTTTTTGAATTATAGTATAGAGGATCAGAATATGCCTCCTCAAAATATACTACTTTATCATAAGATTATTTTTTTCTCTCTCTCTCTCTCTCTCATACCAGGAAGAGGAGGACAATTCTCAGACTCCTAATAACTGGGGACAACTCTACACTCCTTTCAGCCCAGAGATGAGAAGAATCTATATGTAACAAACTTCACTAAGTAACCATTTTCATCCATTAGTTCCCCCCATATATTTGCTTTACCATGGCGTGACACCCTGAGAAGCCCAAGACCGTTTTATTTTTGTCTTGTCACTTTGCTACAAATCTATTGCTCTTGTTAAGGTGTTAGACCAGCTCAAGTCCTAACCACCACTTTGAGTTCCCACTGAATTTCTTCCACGTATATTCACTCTGCTCACGTTAATAAACTCGGTGTTTCTCTTGTTAATCTGTCTTTTCTCGGTTTCATTTCCAGGGACCCAACTGCTGAACCTGGGGGGTAAAGGTGTTTTTGTTCTTCCTTACAATAGACACAATTGAAATGTTGGCCCTGGTATGTTTAGAAGGACTTCTTAAGAGCCCATTTTGCAACTTATGGTCTCATCAAAAGCCAAGAAGGAAGAGAAGAACTAAAGGACTAAATGCAATTTAGTGTCCTGGATGGGATCCTGGAATAGAGAGAAGACGTTACAGAAAAAACGCAATTCAAATAAAGTCTGGGGTTTGATTAAATTATAATGTGCCAACTTTGGTTTCTGCATTTTGACAAAAAATGCCACAGTCATGAAAGATACTAACCATGGGGAAACTGTGTAAGGAGTTAAAAAAATAAACACGCAGAGGATATTTGGGGAATTTTTATGCTATGAAGAAACGCTTTACAAAAGCATAGGGACATGGCTTTTGTTTTGTTTTGTTTTTAAAAGGATGCAATTCCAAAGCCACTTCTGTTTCCTCCTCTGTCCAGACACCATGTCTTGGGTCAAGATTGCGAGGTAAGCGTTTTCCATGAGAACCATATGGTTGGTCCCCACGTTCTTCCTAGCTCAGAAAGGTTTGGAGCAGATGTTTCCATGCTGAGAAGCTCACACCCACCCTTGTGTGTGTTTGTTAATTTCTTTCAAATACATCACTTCCTATTGTAGCAATCGTCTCCTAATCACAAACATATGAAGTCTTGGCCTCAGCGGCCTCATGGACGTGTGCACTGTTATCAGAAAGGGTTAGCCAGACCCGAAGATAAAGAAAAATGTGAATTTGACTGCATGCCATGTTCAGTATGAGTGAATTCGCATAAGCAAGCACCCGCTGTCCTCAAACGTGATTTTTCCATTTATTCTGGATGGCCTCACACCACGGGGGCGGGTACAGATGCATTTGGCAAACTCATTATAGAGCAACTATATCATGAACCCCTCCCCTATGTGACCTCTAAATTGTCAAACGATGTGTTCAACACGATGTCTCCTAGTTGTGACATTTTTCTGCAGCTAGGGAGAGACCAAGCACAATTTTTCAGCGAGGAAACCTTCCAGCAAGTAAATAATTACTGAAGGTTTTCCCTAAGGTATTTTCTAAAGTAATGTAAGTACGGTTAAGGGTGTTTGGGAGCACGTCGTCTCTCCGCAGGATAATAAGGAGAATGTTTAAGAATCCGTTGCTGTCTTACGCAAGCGTGTGTGTGTCCCCTTCAGGAAAGACAGTCACAAAGTTTTTTAGATGGAGGGTCTTATTTCCATTCGAGATCATGCCTGTTATAAAAGCATTTGTTTTTACCCATATTAGAATATTATTAAAGACACTGAAACGGATCCACAGAGCCAGTGTCTTCCTTGCAAGATGGAAGGACCAACCTTCTATGGGTTAATGTAAAACATCAAGAAATAAACCCGGGTTCAGAATGAAATCACTGATGATGCAATTATTAGTGAGAATAAATGAAATGGTAAAGAAAAAGGAGACAAACGTGCTCGTCTCTTTCCTTTATAGATCGCGTTGTTCTTATGCTGTGAAAAAGACTCTAATTCTGTACCTGCTCGTCCTTGCCAGGCAGGCTAGCGTGCAGATACCATGGGGCCAGACATGGAGGGGTTCACTTCCATTTTATAGTTCCGTGACATGTACATGCCTGGGGACCTCATGGGATATAGCCTCTGTGGCATAAGTTACAAGGCTGAGGTCTTTGATTTCCCTATAGAGTTCCAGAACCCTCTCCTTGGGGCTGGCTGTTTCAGCATTTGGCATCACAAGCCACGGAGACCAAGAGAATGGGAGCTGTCTGCATGAGTAGTTATTGGCGTTTTCAGTCCTATGGCATCAATGCTATAATCCTCAGCTTCTCGACCTCAGCAACTATGGACATCTGAGCTCAGATCACTCTTTGCCGTGAGGGCTGTCCTGTGCGTCGTAGGACATTTAACAGCATCCGTGGCCTCTGTCTACGGAGACTCAGCTGTCTCCAGACGTTGCTGAAGGCCCACCGGGAGGTCACAACAACCCACTCCCACCTCCCTGCCCCCACCTTTGAGAACCACTGCTGTCGTCAACAAGGTAGAAATAACAGACCCAGAGCAGCTAAGGGAAGAGAACATTCAAAGAACGGTGTGTAGGATTTAAAGTCTTTAAAAAGCCCTTATATTACTGTCTACTTTTCAAGATTCATCCATGTTGTAGCGTGCATCAGGACCTCATTCCCTTTTACTGCCAAACCCTTTCACCGTATGACTAGACCGCCATTTGCTTCTCCGTTCATCCATCGACGGACATTTGGGTCGTTTCCACTGTTTGGCTATCGTGACCAGCGCTGCTCCGAACACGCGTGGACAAGTTTTTGTTTCAATGCCTGTTTTCAATTCTTTTGGACACACACCGGGGTGGGGGGGGGGGGGCGGGGAATTGCTGGGTTACATGGTAATTCTATGAAGAGCAACCAATTTTTAGTCTGGAAATCTGCAGTGGTTAGTTATTTCGCTGATTATTAAAAAATCCACCAGTGACCAGACTTAACGCCGGTAAGAGCTTTGAAAGGCCCGAGGATAAGCCTAGTTAACCTTGGGTTTCAAATGATCTTGAGCAATCTCTGGGTGGGTTTCAAAAGACCTGAAAAGCCTCTGGAAATGGGGTCTCAATTCTGTGTGTGTACACACTAGGGAGAAGGACAGGAGCTGTCGGCAGAATCCCAGAAGGGTCCATGACCCCGCCCCCCCAAACTCGGAAGCCTCTGTATCGGAAATATCATTCAGTTCTTGAAGAAAAAAATAGTGTGGCTCAATATATTGTCATTTTATTTGCCAGTCGTACCTCAATAAAGCTGGAAAAAAATAAAGGAAAAGACAGTGTGGAAATCCCAGTTTTGAGATCGGGAGTAGTGTGATTTTTGGCAAACGTCAATATTTCTGAGCTTCCTCATCTGAAAAATGGTTCCCTGCATTCATCGGCCTAACCCTCCAACATCATCCGTTGATTCTCAGCACCGCTTGCCCAGGTGATCTTTTTATACTGCCAAGTTGATTAAGCCACCCTTTCTAGAAACACATCCGTGGCACCTTTTTGTTCTCTGCACAAAAGCCACAATGTTCGTCGAGACTATGATATATTCTGGTCTATATTTTCCATGCTGGCATTATTTCCCATCCTTCTCCTGTTCAGAGCTGTTTCCTGTTTCCGGAACATGCCAAGCTCCCTCCTGCCTCAGGACCTTTGCACATGCGGGTCCTTCTGCCAAAACACTCTCTATCACCCCCTCTCCCACCTGCTCACACCTATTGAGCCTTGACGTTTTAAGGCGAACATTATGTCCTCAGGAATACTGTGTCTGAACCTCCCACCCACAGATTAAGCCGACTGCCCCTCGTGTGGATCTCACGGCACTTATGACAATCACACATTTACAGTTAGCAGGTGTTGGACTACAGTTTGTCTCACCCAGTAGAATAGAAATTCCCTAAGGACAAAGGCTTTGTGTTTGCTTACTATTGCATTGCATCTCAACCCTCGAGTACTTATCTTCTAAAATTCTGTGAGACAAAATGAGAAGCGTGTCTAAATCATCCATCGTCTCAAGGAAAAGCGCTCAGTGACTGTTTCAAGTGCCAAGTTGGAGTTGCAGGGTCAATAAGCTGCTGCTTTCGCGCGGTACCGTTGTAACTTGAAAGTCTAACTGAAAGCCAGTGACTTTCCAGAGCTGAGGAGTAGTGTGATTTTATTTTATATTGCGTTAGGAAGACCTGCATAGCTCAGTGAGACATCATTTCCCTAATGATCAACACACGATGCTACAAAACCATGCATGGGAAAAATATTCATTCAAAACGTAAGATAACCCAATGAACTTTAACGGAAGAGTACGAAAACTTCATTATTATGGTCTCAAATCTCATGATGCATATTTTCTTCAAGAAACGACCACTTTTCAAACTTTGGTAGAGTACCAAAAAGGAATATCTACAACTACCTGAAAAAGCTATTAATATACTCCTCCCGGGGTGCCTGCGTGGCTCAGTCGGTTAAGCATCCAACTTTTGATTTCGGCTCAGGTCATGATCTCACCATTCGTGAGATCAAGCCCCACGTTGGGCTCTACGCTGACGCCTGGAGCCTGCTTGGGATTCTCTCTGTCTGCCCCTCCCTTGCTCTCTCTCTCAAAATAAATAAATAAACTTTATATATATATATTCCTCCCATTTCCAAATACATGTATGTGTGAGGCTGAGTTTTCTCCATATTACCTAATCAAAACAATGTTTCAGAATATATTGAATACAGAAGTATGAGAATCCAGCTGCTTCTAATAAGGCAGACATTAAAGAGATTGCAAAAATGTATAATGGTGTCATTTTCACAAGAAATTTATTTTTTTATTTTAGAAAACGGTTACTTTCATTAAAATGTGTTAACATATACTGGGTTTGTTATTGTTATTTTAAATAAGCTCATAAATCAGTATTTAGAAATTTTTCTCTACTTTTGTTCCTACCATGATAATATCAGTTGAGAAAACCCACACAAACACCAGCTCTCTGGAGACCCCAAGCATTCTTTTTTTTTTTTTTAATTAATTTTATTTTTTTACATTTATTTATTTTTGAGAGACAGAGCACGAGCAGGGGAGGGGCAGAGAGAGAAGGAGACACAGAATCAGAAGCAGGCTCCAGGCTCCGAGCTGTCAGCCCAGAGCCCGATGTGGGGCTCAAACCCACAAACTGTGAGATCATGACCTGAGCTGAAGTCGGCCGCTCAACCGAATGATCCACCCAGGCGCCCCATGGAGTCCTCAAGCATTCTTAAGACTAAATGACCCCCAGGACCAAAATGTTTGAGAATCACTGACTTACACCACAAATAAAGATTTCCATTTTCAAATTTTGAAATTGCTGATAGTCTCATGAGGTTAATATCCAAAACTTATAAGGAACTCCTACAACTCAAGAGCAAAACACAAACAGTCCCATCAAAAAAAACGAAGAGAGGACCCGAATAGTCATGTTTCCAAAGAACACATACAAACGGCCAACAGAGGCTCAACATCAGTAATCATTGGGAGAAATACAAATCAAAACCACACTGAGATATCACTTGACACGAGTTAGAAAGGCTACTATCAAAAAGACAAGAGATGGGGCACCGGGGTGGCTCAGTTGGTTAAGCGTCCAACTCTTGATTTTGGCCCAGGTCATGATCTCACAATCATGAGATTGAGCCCCACACTGGGCTCAGCGGGGGGGTGCGGAACCTGCTTGGGATTCACTCCCTCTCTCTGCCCCTTCCTAGCTCATGCTCTCTCTCTCTCTCTCTCTCTCTCTCTCTCTCTCTCAAATAAACTTAAAAAATAAATAAAGTGACAACGGATAACAAGTGTTGGGGAGGATGTGGAGGAAAGAGAACCCTCGTGGACTGTTGGTGGGCGTGTAAGTTGGGAGGTTCCTCAAAAAATGAAATACAGAACCAGCATGTGACCCAACAATTCCGCTGCTGGGTATATACCCAAAGGAAATGAAATCAGGATTTCAAAGAGAGATCTGAGCTTCTATGGTCACCGCAGCATCATTCACAATAGCCAAGGTACAGAAACAGCTTAAGTGCTTAAGTTTCCCTGGATGGATGAACGGATAAACAAGATGTTTCTCTCTGTGGACATATAATATAAAAAAAATAATAATACACACACACACACACACACATACCCGTATATCCACATGGATATATGATATATATATACATGCACAATGGAGGTCATCATATTAAGGACAATACGTCAGGTAGAGAAAAACAAATACTGTATGATCTCCCGTGTGGAATCTAAAAACGTCAAACTCAGAAACAGAGAGGAGAGTGGTGGTTCCCAGGGGTGAGGGGGTGCAGAAAATGGGGAGATGTTGGTCAAAGGGTACACACTTACAGTTACAAGATGAAAAAGTTTTGGGGATCTACCGTACCGCGTGGTGAGTATAGTTAACGTCCAAATGCCTATTTCCAAGTACATACCGCGTAAAGGTGGGGAAAGACTCAGAAGGGCAAACGTTCATAGGAGGATTCATGGATTCATCAGTTATTAATAATCACTGATCACAAAGCAACACACATTTGCAATCTTGAGAAAGAAGTGATCTGGGGCACCCGGCTGAGTCACAGTGGAGCCCGCGACTCGCGTTGTTGAGACTGTAAGTTCGAGCTCCAGGTTGGGGGTAGAAATTAGTTTAAAAAAACCAAAACAAGAAGAAGTAATCTGCCAAAGGCTTGGAATATCGCATGATAATAAAAGCAGCAAACCGCATTGGTAAACTGGGGAAGGAGAGGGATGGTCAAAGAGGGAACAGAAGGGTAACGACTCTCAAAGGAAACAATCTTAATAACGTTTATTCTTTACCCACGTGCTTTTATAATTCTCCCCCAACCCATAATGTAATGGATTTTGTCTTGAAGCAGGCCCCCCCCCGCCCCCACCGCCAGGGTTTGACCCATTTCTACATTGACTTAGGGGAAGGCAGCAGAGACCGGGAGATGCGTGGGGTCTCCTCCAGGAGAGTCACGACCGAGTTCCTACAAGTCCTCCACATACAACCACAACCCTAGCGGCTATTTTTCCACGAGGCTTGACTGCCCAAGGAAAGCTTCTCCATCCAGGGCAAAGATCTGGTTTCCCGGCAGTTCCAGCAGAAAGACAATTGCCCCAGAACATACATCCTCTACTTGAGATACAGGTACGTTTTGGCTTCTAAGAACTTCCACCCGACCCCCTCTTGGTTGGTGAAGATAATGACAGACCTGAAAACGGCAAAACTTAACAGCTTCTAGCTCTTAACCCTATCACTGTCCCAAATGTTTTCCCAGGGAGTCTGTTTCATGAGCCAAGGTTTTATTACAGGTAGAATGAACATATAAGGAAACACAAAAATCTTTAATGTACCATTCCACGAGCGTTGACAAATGCATACCAAACCTCCGTGAAAAGGGTGCTTACTTTCACTCCAGAAAATTCCGCCTGGCTCCTTCCTTCCCAGCCCCAGATCGCTACCCTCTCCTGCTTAGAGGTGGTCACCGTTTGATTGTCCCACTGCACTGAATTTTGACACGGATCTGGGGGTTGCAGCAGGAGGAGGCAAATTTCTGAGATCCGTCATTCGTTAAATGAGATGAGTTGTGGACTCGTCCGAAGGGGCTCTGCCCGGTCTTGAACTGGACGCCTAATTCTCACAAGTGGGGCTTTTGATTAAGGCCTGAGATCCACTTCCCCCAAAGTTGCTTCTGTTTTCATGGACATAATGCCGCTATATCCAGATGTCAGTGCTTGGGGGCCAGGGAGGAGAAAATACAGCCAAGTAAAGGAATCAAGTCTCAAAGTGTAAAATCTAGCTCTTCCTTGGAACTCATCATTCTTATGTCTCTCTTTCCTATCAAGAGGCTTCAGACTGGGGATCGAAATTTTAAGCATATCCCCAACCCGGACAGGCTATGACTTTGGATAAATTACTCCCCATCTCTGACCTTCTTCCAGCTATAAAGTGAGTATCGCCGTATTGATTGCCACGATAACGGGCAGTGTAAATCTTGCAGCCACAGTACTTGGGATGATGGCTTGTTTATGGGAGTCCAGCCTTGCTCAGCTTCAAGGAAAGAACAAGGTGACCAAGAGAAAGCTCAACGACAAAATTAGCCATAAACTTAAGGGGGAGGGATGGCGTTCAGGAGAATGTTCAGGAAGGATCCATTTGGTCCGTACAATAAAAGAACTACAAATGGGAAGGATTCCCAAACAGTACTCTGTTCGCAAAGAACCCGGCACCGGAACATTGAGGGCGCTGCCTTCTGCGGTGGGAGCTCGGCTGGGCCATGGGTTCTCACAGAACCCAGTTCTCCCTGTTGGACTCTCTATCCCCTGCGTGGCTTTTGCTAACCCTTCTCTGCCGTAGTCCTCTCCTGCCCCCCACCTCTCCGAGAATTCAAGCAGAACCTCGGCATGAATATCCAAAACAATGACAAAGTCAGGTAAGCAAGCCTCAGGTCTAGGAACCCTTTCTCTCCTCTCGGGCCGGGTCTATTTCCCCGTGAACCCTGGGTTGGGAGGCAAGTTCACTGTGAATGCACGTTCTGTGCACTTGGTGCCCCCCAGGACTCTGCAAACCCGTGGGCTCTCAGAGAGGAAGCCTCGTTCCCCGGTGAATGAGGAGAACGAGTTAGAGCAGTGCTACTCAAGGGTGCCCCCTCACAGCACCGGCCTCGCCTACGGACCTGCCTGAAACGCAAGCTCTCCGGGCCCCATCTCAGACCTCCTCGCTTCCAAAAGCCCGGGGCTGCGCCCTGCAGCCCGCAGCCTAACAGATCGCTTTTCTGATTCTGCTGAACGTCCAACTTTGAGAACCACCGGATGAGAACACTGCTTCTCAGACTTTGGTGCGCGCACGAGTCTCCCGCGAATCCTTACCTGCGCCCCGAAGAACATGCCGTTTCCTCGAGTTCCAAGTTCAGGTTCGTTGCCCACGGAGGCACAGAGGAGGAGGCACAGTCGAACTTGCAGCGGGATTCCCGGCTCTACGGACGAACACGCTCAGGCCGGTGTAACCTGACTTGACTTCTTGTCCTCACCGGGGGCGAGAACCGACGGCGCCAGAATCGGCGTCCTGCTTTCCTTCGAGAAAGGCCTTTGTCCGTCACGGGGATAAGGGTGCCTTGTTCTAGCCATCTCAGCTGAGCCTCTAGCCTTTTTCTAGACCACGTTGGATTTTCCTTGGCAACCCCAAGCCCCACGCTTGGCAAAGCAGATACATCAAATAAGAAAAACCTGCGTTACTGTGACCACTCCTCCCCCCGCCCCCCCTTGAAACATTAGTCACTGCTTCCCTTGAATTTTCTCTGTGCTCTTATGGCTGCCCGATGGCTTGTGTCTACTGAACATTCTGGGAGGCGACAGAGAAGGAGAGAGATCCTTCATTTGGGGTAGATTTTCTAGGCGAAAACATCGCCAGTCCAGTGGGCTAGCCTGCTGGGGAGGGCGTCAGCTGAAAGCCATTAGGAGGCAACACTCCCAACAGCTGGGGGTGGGGTGGTCAACGCCGCGTTCCTGAGAAGGGGTCCAGAGAACCTGTGCACACCTGGAGGGTCTCCTGTGTGGTATCGATCAATCATATTGCCCACCTGTATCTCTTTGTTTGACTTTGACCTTCTTTAGGTCTGTTTGACACCAGGAGGCTAGCGTGTACGTCTCTTCGGTTTTGAATGCATACCTCGCACGGTATCGAGTATGGGGAAGAGCCAGGCATTTTTGTTGAGTACATTTTCAAACTTTGGAAAAATATCCTCTAAGTTCTATCATTAGATGCAGCCTTCACCTCCCGATTTGTTTTCTCTCAGCCGCCAGAACATTCTGTTTCGTTTCTAAGATGTCGTATAATTGAAAGCACTTAAAAGCTTGTCTGTTATTTCAAGCAATGTTTCTGAAACCATACCATTAATCTTGATTAATTTTTCTCACTGGCTCTGCACTCAGAACAGCCTCGTCCGACAGAACCTGTGGCTATGATGAAAATGTTCTAGAGTACACTGTCCAGCGTGTGCCTTGGTCTGGCGGGATCTGGCGTCACGGTCGGGTGCCCCGGAACCAAGAGCACAGTCCTTGGTTTAATAGACCGAGTAGGAATGCAGGATCCGTTTAATCAGGAGCTTGACTGATGTGATTCCTCATGAGGAAAGTCAGACGCTCGTTGTCTATGCGTAGGGCAGTTTTCTCTGACTACACTGCCTACCCATTCTAGAAATTCACTAGGTCAGCAGTTCCTCGACAGTGGACTGACTGGGGATTGCTGTGGCCTCGTTCAGTTCTCTATGGTCTCTAGGTTGGGATATTTCCCTAACGAGGCCTCTGAGTAGCCGGAGTTTGCTTATGGTATCCGAATTGAAGCAAAATAAATCCAATGACATGCTCCCCTCCACCCTATCTGACTTTCTGGCTCAAGGACATTTTAATTCGTTTGACCTTTATTTTTATCTCCATTTCCAAAGTTAGAAATTTGATCCTAGGACTGTTTGGTGATGAAGAGAAAAATCTTTCCTCCCTCTCAAGCTGTATTCTAACAAGATTGTCCAGTTGATTGGAATGGCCTTTCCATGAAAAGAATAATAAGGCAAAGACGTTGCAACCGGTGAATTATCTCCAATATTGAAAAAGCAGATTTCAAACTCCAAAGCCTTGAGTTGGTTACGAATTCTTAGCAATATAGTCTAGTCTTGGCAATGAGTGTATTTTAATAGCATTAATATGGAAAAAAGCCGTTAAGTTTGCATCTGAGAAATGTTTGCAAAAATTCACATCAGGTCAGCAATTTACTCGACTGGGTTTTGCTGTGTGCTACTTCCATTTGTTATGGTATTTTCGATTATACAATCTTTCCCCTAGAGAAAGAGGAATAACGCCGTGAGTTGAATGTGTCAGATAAATGGATGTGGGTCTTTCTCTTGATAGGAACGCTTAATGCAAAATTCTTTCCAGGAGGCATCCTTGGTAGTCCCTGGATTGGGTTATTGAAAGTTGTTTTTTTTTAAAATCAGTTTTAGCGCTCTGTATTTAACTATAATCTAGAGCCTTCTCCCCATTATTTGAGGGCCAGCAATTCTGATAACAGCAGTGTGTTATTCCACTACCGAAGTAGCGATAAGTAGCTAGTCGCTGTTCTGAAAGGAGCAGCCGGTTTTCATTCAAGAAGCCTCTGACTTTTCCATATGAGTTAAACAGAACAGCAAGTGAATTTCAACACTCTGTTCCCTGTGGAATGGATGCAAAAATGTCACTCCTCATTTGAAACCTCCCCACATTGTCTCTCGGCGGTTCGGAATCCGAAGGCGAGTTCTGCTCATGATGTCGAGTCGCTTCATTTTTGAAAGAACTTCTAATTGTTGGAAATGTGTTCAATCCGTGTGATGGGGAATTGCTATTACGGTCACAGAGGCTAGTTCTGAACACCAGAGTGGGAGAATAGGCATTTATGATTTTGAAAGCTCAGGTCGATGTCTCATGTTGGCTTGCTACGTGAATCCATGGAAAAAGAACTTGGGAAAAATGTATGCTTTTGTGCTTCTGGTGCATTTCAATACCAGATTTTGGTGTGATATACAGTGATGGTTGCCATAACAACAGAGCAATCCAGCGGCTGCGATTATGCATATACGGAGACAGCAGCCAGGGAGAGCTGCTCTCTGGTCAGAAGTGACTGGTTTGTTCACTGCCATCTAGTTCCTTCACCTTGTACATCGAATGTCTAGATGTGGGCTCTTAAAATTGCTGATCATCTACCTAAACGTTAGGGTCTCTTTCTCTTGATCATTCCCAGGATATTAGAGCAGAAGAGGGTGATGAAGTGGGTGTCAGATCCCCTTGTCTCAATGGCTTAAGAAATCGATATCATTGGGGCGCCCGGGTGGCTCAGTCGGTTAAGTATCCGACTTGGGCTCAGGGCATGATGTCACGGTTCGTGAGCTCGAGTCCCGCGTCGGGCTCCGTGCTGCCAGCTCGGAGCCCGGAGCCTGCTTCCGATTCTGTGTCTCCCTCTCTCTCTGCCCCTCCCCTGCTCACACCTGTCTCTTTCTCAAAAACGAATAAATATTAAAAAAAATTTTGTTAATTAAAAAAAATCGATATCATTGATGAGATGGAGTGGAAGCTATAATATAATTAAGGAAAAGAGGAACCTATGTAATTGTGGAGTAAATAGCGTGCTGGTGGATACTCACTTATCTAAATGATGACAGAATTGCTTTGGAATGAAATATCACACACATGGCCCGGCCAAAGAAATATTACTCTACCTTTCCTCAAAATGGCTGATGGCATTTAGTGTGTCGGCCCATCAGAGTGAAAAGCCAGCTTATTAATTATTCTCAACGATTAGTAACGAAAAGATGTATTCACCACTAGCTTATGGTGGGCACGGAGTCAAACCTAAACCATGGCACCATTGTCTCCCTGAGAGCTGCTCGAACCAATGGTTTTGAGAAAGACAGTGGAGAGCTTTTCCTAGTGAAGTTACTAACTTTTCCGAACTAGTGGCGAAAACGCTGCCTTCCACACACAGGCAAAGGGTTAGACATTTTTGGCACAACTCAGGGGCTCTCACTTGAAGGCTGGAAAGAAGAAAAGAAACGAGCTGGTGGTGAAAACCCACCTCTGTAATAAGAAAAGCAAGCACTCGTGAGTAACAACCCATTGTAGGTACTTTAATGTTATTTCTCAACCTCGTAACAACACAAAGTAAATGTGATTCTCGATTTCATAAATCAAGGGTGTGTGATATTAAGTAACTTCCTCAGCGTCACAAACGTTTGGCTCCTTTTCTTTCGTTCCATGTTTGTGGAATTCAATTATAAGCTGCCCGAAGGCAGATTCTGGGTGTGTTTTCCTCGCCACACGGGACCTACCATGCAGTTCAGACCCTACTTATGGGAGGCACTGCATGGTCTGGACATAAAAGCTTTCAAGGCAGTTTTCCAGCAGTAAAGTCATGTGATAAGCTGTGTTATTCATCTGTTGCTGCTAACAAATTACTCCAAAACAGTGGCTCAAAGCAATCAGCATTTATCACCCTCACAGATCCTGTGGAATAGGAAGCCGGGAGCACCTTACCCGGGGGAGTCAGACTCAGGGTGTCTTGAGGTTTTGTAGTTAGGACATCAGTGAGGCTGCAGTCACCTGAAGGCTCGACCGAGGCTGGTGGATGTGCTTCCAAGATGGCGTGTGTGCGCGTCTGTGGGCAGGAGGCCTCTGTGCCTTGCCACATGGGCCTCTCCATAGGGCTACTGGAGTGCTCCCACAACATGGCGGTTGGCTTCCCTGAGAATGAGCAATCAAAGAAAACAAGCGAGGAGAGGCCACACTTTTATCTCCTAGTCTTGGAGGTCACCTCCCATTACTTTAGGGGAGAGGAATTTGACTCAACCTCTTAAGGAAGCAATCTCAGAGAATGTGCAGACATATCTTCGAGCCCCCACATAAGCAGACTTTGGGTTTCAGAAAACACTGGTCTGGAAGTCCAAGAACGTAAAAAACACAATCCAATTTATCTAATGGAGCTAAAAATATGCCCACAGTCAACCTGTCTATACTAAATGTGATGAAGGTCAGGAAAGTTTGCATTTGTCAAAGATCTGGAGTCCCGGACATAATACAATATGTCTGAATAAGATCAAGGTGACTTTTTAAATAATGTATCTCTAAAATATAATTACAGGAGTGTAGCATTTTTCTAAAAGGGTCAGGCTCACAGTCCGTAACATTATTCATGAGGACTCAAGGGAAAGCAAATAATTAAAACAGAAAAATAATGTAAAGATAACCTATTAATATTTATAGATATCTCCCCTAGCATGTACCAGGAGCAATTTTGTTATGACCCGAAATATCATCTCCTTGCATTCTTAAGCTTATAGCACCCCCAGCCTCTGCTGTGTATTTTTCCAATCATGGAAAACATCTCACTTAACCTTTGAAAGGGTCCAAAGCCAGATGTGAAAGGGAAGGAACTGGATATTTGAAAAACTGAACAATGAAACTGATGGTATCGGTCCGTCACGAGAAGGCGAAAGGCAGAGGTTAAAAATTACCCCCAAACACAAAACAAAGAATTAATGGCTGGGATCAGATGCTCATATACTGGCTCAAACCCTAGATCTCTTTTTGTTTTTAACAACATTTTTCAAACTGTTATTAGAGAAAAACACATTTTATTATAGAACACTGGGAAACAGGGAAAACTACAAAGAAGAAAACAATCACCACCCAGAATCAATTTACTGATTGGTGTGTTTCCTTCACATCTTTGCCTCGTACTTTAGTACGTGTTTTTTTCTTAAACGTATTTGCCAGGCACTGTTCCGAGTGCTATAATCCTTACAATTTTAGGAGGTAGACGTTTTTATTTTGTGTTACGTTTTAAAAATAGGAGAATCAAGTCACAGACATAAATGGTCACTGTCTTGAATTCTCCCCGCTCCCCTGTGCCACGTGACCTAGCACTGCAATAAAGTAGGCTGAGCCTGCGTCCCTGCCCCCTGAGTCTGGGCTTGGCCAGCGGAAAGCTTGCAAACTTGACTGGGGCTTTAAAGCTTTAAGGGCACGTGCGGGGCTGGACTTGACCTCTTAGGCTCCTGTGATTCACCAGGAGAAAAATACGCCTCAAGTAGCCGCTGCTTCGGGGAAAATGGAAAAACAGGGAGATGTAAAATCGTCCTGCCGGCCGGAGCCAAGCCCTCCTAATCCCAGTTGAGGACAACCAAGCTGTAGCTGATCCAAAGACCAGTGCCCGAAAAAACAGACATTTGTTGTTGTCAGCTCCTGAGACTTGGGGGGTTATTTGATGTGTAGCAATAACTAACGAACACTATCAGATACCACAAAGGTCTTTAACCTGCAGACCATGAATATAGTCAGTCATGGATTGTACTTTCCTTGGGCGATCTTCACGGATATTACACCAAGCTTTTTATAAGAACTGTACCATGACTAGTTACTAGTCTTCATTGTGGTATTTATAAGCAAAGTGAATCAAATCGAAAAACTCGATTTTGCATGGTTGAAGGCGATAACAAAACCAATCGCTTATGTCAAATCGCGAAATATGTACAGGCGAGAGGGGAGATGTTAATCCAGTTATGTGCAAGTTTCAGGTCAACAGCAGATGGCTTGGGAACAAGAATAACTCACCTTCAGGCGTACCTTTTGCCTACAGCCTGCCTAGCTTAGGATTTCGGATGAAAACCAGTGGAAAAACTGAAACCAGTTCTAGCTGATGTGAAAGTAGGACAGAAAAAAAAAAAAAGACAGTGAGAAAGGAAGCGAAAAGAGGATGAGGAAGAGAGAAAGGAAACAGGTTTTTTTTAAACAATTTTTAATGTTTATTTATTTTTGAGAGGGAGAGAGTGAGCGAGTGAGCGCCGGGAGGGGGCAGAGAGAGAGGGAGACACAGAACCCGAAGCAGACTTCAGGCTCTGAGCTGTCGGCACGGAGCCTGATGTGGGGGCTCGAACCCACCAACCGTGAGATCATGACCTGGGCCAAAGCCGGACGCTTAACCAACTGAGCCACCCAGGTGCCCCAGGAAACAGGGTTTTATCAAGGCCTTGTTGCTGAACCGTTAACGCTAGGGTTTTATCCTTTGGCTAGGACAGAAGTTGACTTCAATCAGATTTAGTTATCCTCATTTCCAAAGCATTTTTCATGTTTTTAGCATTTTCTGCATCTTTTATGGTGTTTCAAAATGGATCTGATGTGAAACCCCACTGTTTTCTCAGCAGTAACTGAAAACATTCTGACTCCATAGCATTGAAATTATTTTTAGAGTGCTGGAAAGTCCCCCAGCACAACAGAGATAACGATAATCATAATATTTGCAAAAGGAAGTGTTTGGTTGGGATGTGTGTAAGAGAAAGACACACACACACACACACACACACACACACGGACCAGAAAGAATTCACTAAGAACCAGAAGGACACAGATTTATTTTTGTCCCAGTATGAATCTACACAAAGAGTCTTTATTCTTTCAGTGGATCTTCTAATGCCAGTAGAGTCTGTATTAAGATTTTTCGGGCCACTGATGAAAGATACAGGAATGATTAATAAATCCAGATTCATCTCATAAAGCTTTGTAGATGAGATTGAAAAAGAAAACGTTAATCTTATTCAAAAGGGCGAGCATTGTTATTCAAAAGAATAAAGCCCTTTAAGCAACTTTCTGGTGACTTGTTTTACACTTTATTCAAATTTTTGTTTTCATAATAGGCAGAAACTTTTGTCATTGTGGTAGTGCAGAAATAATTTTATTTCCTTTAAAGTCTCTGATGTTTCTGGCAAAGTATTAGCGGTATTGAAATCATCGAATAAAAATTTCTTTGTCAACTTGAAAGTAAAATTCGTGCTTCATTCGGGAAAAATAACTCCTGAAAATTGTTTCTGTTTATAATAGATTGCTTCAAACTATGGTTCTAACATAGCTGTTTCCACCGGAAATGTTGGAACGATGAGTGAAAGAGGTATGGCGGTGTATGAGTGTGTCTGAAAATGTACGCATATGCAAAAACACAGGTGGCTTCAACACTAGAGAAGAGAGAGGGTTCTAGCAGAACGCATCGTCCCGTTACCTACTTTTACTCCCTGAAGTAGATGGATCAGGAAGCTAATTAAAGGCTCCACAGCAAACCTGGGTTCCTTCCAAGGCAATGTCTTCACACGGTCGTGTTTTTGTCAAACTTGCAAAGGCAGTACATTTCACCCACAGTTAAATCTCTTGTCTCTTTCCATCACAGGTCCCCTTCCTTACATGGGGCGGTGCTGGCGACAGCCGTGACATCTTTGAAATCTAAGGTGAAATCGAATCAGGCTGCGTGGGTTTGGTGGGATATATTTGTATTTTAGTCTTAAGTTATTACCAGCCGTCCTGGTGTAGGGATGGCTTTCAGGAATATGTCTATCTTCTCCTGGGGTGACGCACCCAGAATCATGACATTTAGGGCCAGAGACAAAAAAAAACCCAAAACAAACATTAATGTGTGCCGTCATGCCTCGAAGCACCAGAAGCAGGGGGTAGTGGAGGAGACAGAACGTTTGAAATACAGAGAGCCAGAAGCTGGGCTGTGGAAAATCTTCCCATCATGAAATTAGTAGAATTGTAGGTAGAAAGATTTAGTTCTTGACAACCTCAAGTCAAAATGGAAGTTCTCAAACTGAGGGTTGATGGGGGGTGGGAGGGAGGGGAGGGGGGGGGATGGGTATTGAGGAGGGCACCTTTTGGGATGAGCACTGGGTGTTGTATGGAAACCAATTTGACAATAAATTTCATATATTGAAAAAACAAAAAAAACCAAAAAAAACCCAAAAACCAAAATGGAAGTTCTCTCCTATCAGGAAGAGACCATGATAGCTCAGCATATGCAATTATAAACTTACTATATGGTGAAATTACATGTGTGTGTGTATGAAATATATTTCATATGATATTTATTTTCAAATACATGAGAACTATTTTCATATGATATGGATTTCACCACATAGGATGTATATTTCATATATCATTTTACTATATGTAAAAAATACATATTACATCAATAGGAAGATGTATCATGTGTGTGATATATATTTGAAATCAACAGAAGTGACAGTGATACGGAGAAAGGAATTACGATTGAAGGATTCCTTTGGATCACGACAAAATCAATTTCCTTTGGATCACAACAAAATTCTTTCCTGAAAAGGAAGAAATAAATTTTGAATAGAAGTAATGAATAGGCACTTGGGTTGTTTGCTAATCCAGCTAATGAAAAGAAGTGAATCCTATAAGCACAGATGAAGAAAATGAAATTTCTTGCCAATCCGATACGAAATCCTAACACCGACCATGATTAACACAGAAGCGGTATACCGCTAAGCAAGGACATTAATGCCAAATCGTTCAATGAGGGTCATCAGTTCAAAGAATGTTTAAGATCAGTTTCTGTACAAGGAAACTTGAAATGCCCTGAAATCTGAGAGCTCGTACATGCAAGAAATTGGATAGGTTTTCCGCATTTGGGAACAGAGTCTAAAAATGTATGCGACGTTTTTGGCAGTGAATGTCATGTCAACTTGAAAATGAATTGGGAAGCTGAAAATCAATTTCTCAACTATCAAGAGTTTTAAAAAATTAACCAAGCGTGCTAGACAGAGGAAAGACTTTCAATTTCTGTGACAGAAAACATGACAAAAGCATTGTCATTTGAACAACTGGTCACAGGAAATGCAGTTTAAAAATGCAGGAAAAAATGTTGTAGAGGTGCGCGAGGGAGTTAACCAACGTATGCTATTTTTCCAGATTTTGTGATGCTTTTGGAATTTGCGAGCTTTTATTCTATTTGTAATTTGTTGCAATCTTTTTTTTTTTTTCTCATTCCAAATCTGTATTTGAATTTTTACAACTAATTTTGAACTCGGAATGTCGTGTTCCTTTTTCTAACAAGGGGCCCTCAACGGGCGCCTGGGTGGCTCATTCGGTGAAGCGTCCGACTGCGGCTCAGGGCATGTTCTCACGGTTCTCGAGTTCGAGCCCCGCGTCGGGCTCTGTGCTGACAGCTCGGAGCCCGGAGCCTGCTTCGGATTCTGTGTCTCCCTGTCTCTCTCTGCCCCTCCCCTGATTGCACTCTGTTTCTCTCTCTCTCAAAAACAAATACACATTAAAAAATTTTAAAATGGGGGGGGCCCTCAAAATCACATGTTAGGCCCACAAAATCTGGATCCACTCCCACCTGCCCAACAGGCACGAGTGCATACATATGTGCGCACGTGGACACCCGTGCACGTGTGCTCCCACGCACACGCAGGCTCACCTCACCATTGCTCCTTCCCCAACAAGTTTTGGCAACAAGTTTTGCCACCCACCGCAGACACTAGACCCCTAGGATATCATCTGACCCTGAGGGAGCTCGGATTCATCGAGCCCGGAGAACACCACCTAAAAAGCTATTGCCACTCTGGACAGACCACTGTGAACGAAGTTGGCTCTGACCCAGAAGACCTCTGGGGAAGCCTCCTTGTTTTCGATCCCAGGCACCTCGGGAGTTCTGAACGGTTTCTGGAGCGTCTGGGGGAGTTAAGCTTGTTCAGCTCTCCAGAGCACCCTGGGGGCTACGGAATCCTCGATGGGTTCTCTAACAAGCTCTCCTTCCCAGCATCTTCTGGGCTCGTGGGGACAGCCCGAGTGCCTCGACTCCTCTGAAGAGCTGCAGGTCCCCGGCTCAGAAACCACCTCACCCTGGGGAATGAGTAGCTGCTGGGTGCCCAGGGAACGTCAGCGGCGAGGAGCTTTCCAGAGACTCTCAGGGTTTAGCGGTTGCTTTGCAACAAGCTGGCAAAGCCCCAAGTAACCCAAGGGCGGGCTTCTAAGGCCGGCTGTATACACAGAACGCAACTCGAGGTAGCGAAATGGCCCTGGGAACGTTTGCTATTTTGTAAGGCACCCCGCGGTACATGGGAGCCAGGACTCACCCCGGGAAGGAGAGAGGGCCAGCAGGGCAGTGAACGTCCACCTGGGTGGCGCTGGCGACAGAGCAAAGTTGAAGGGACGCGCGATTCAGATCTCGGCTCTTTCCCCATCTACAAGGGCTACGCATCTCTCGTCCCGTTTCTTCGTGTGGCCCATGAAATCCACTCAAACGTGGATACGTTGCAGTTTTGCTGAAGATGTAGGGTAACAGGGACTCACCCGATCTGCGACGTGCCGAAGTCCTTTGAAAGCGTGCCTTGGGTGTGTGCTTTCCTTCAAAAGTCTTCGTCCGACCCCCACCTCCTTCTGTCCCGGCCCCAGGCAGCCTCGGTCCCCCAGCTGCCTCTCCCATACGCAATCCGAGCCTCTCCCCACAGATGTCACGATTGCTGGTGTTCCGTCCGGGCACCACGTATCGTTACGGTTCTCCGAATGGGATTTTTACCCTCGCAAGTCAACCTAAAACTTAATTTTCATATTCGCTCCATACAGGCCCATAAAGGAAGTTTGAAAGAATTTATAGACGGCGAAAGAAAAAAACAAAGAACCCGCATCATCATGTCACTCCCACTCCCCGTTGTTCACCTTGTCGCGAATCTTCCCCCAGATTGGATATCCACCGAAGTTTTTGTCTCTTTGTTTTTCACACGTGGTTTTAACCCCTCCGTGTATACGTGTCTACGTAGCGCTTTTCAAACGTGGATCCTAAAAGTTTTCCATGTTACCACATGGGCCTCATACACATTTATTTATTTAATGGTTTTAAACGTTTATTTTTGAGAGAGACAGAGCGTGCGTAGCGGGAGGGGCAGAGAGAGAGGGAGACACAGAATCCGAAGCAGGCTCCAGGCTCCGAGCTGGCAGCACGGAGCCCGATGCTGGGCTTGAGCCCACGAACCGCGAGATCACGGGCCGAAGTCGGACATTTAACCGACTGAGCCACCCGGGTGCCCCACGCCTCGTACACATTTAAAGGCCCGCATGGCACACCCTTAAGTACCCAGTCCATATTGATTTACCATATTAGTTTTCCACTGCTGCTATAACAAATCACAGATTGAAGAGCTGAAAACAACACGGATTTATTAGGTGACCATTCTGGAGGGCAGCCATCCGACGTGGGTCTCACTGGACTAAAGCCCAGGTGTCCGCAAGGCTGCGTTCCTTCTGGAGGCTCCAGAAAGAATATTTCCTTGCCCTCTGCAGGTTCTGAAAGCCACCTGCGTTCCTCAGCTGGTGGCCCTTCCTCTACCTTCGAAGCCAAAAACATTGCTTCTCTCTGTGCCTTTCTTCGGCTTCTACTTTTAAGAACCCTTACGATTGCGGGAGCATCGGGGTGGGAGGGGGCGTTCAGTAATCTCCCTGAGTAGCAATCTTAATTCCACCTGCAACCTTCATCCCACGCAGCCCCACCCCCCCCCCAACCCCCCGGTCATGTCAGGTGACATATTCGAAGGCCCCAGGAATTAGGACGCAGACCTCAGGGTGGCCATTATCCTGCCTTCCATACATAACCACTTATTATTGGACTTGGAGGTTGTTCCTCACTTTTGATGAGACCATTGAAATAAATGTCATTGTTCAGTTTGCTTTTTCCCTGTTTGGTACACCAAGCTTTTCAGAGGCGCCTGGGTGGCTCAGTCGGTTAAGCATCCGACTCTTGATTTCGGCTCAGGTCACGATCTCATGGTTTGTGACTTCGATT
Source organism: Panthera tigris (assembly GCF_018350195.1). Taxonomy (NCBI): domain Eukaryota; kingdom Metazoa; phylum Chordata; class Mammalia; order Carnivora; family Felidae; genus Panthera; species Panthera tigris. The sequence continues at coordinate 9,770,715 of NC_056677.1, read as the reverse complement.
TCATGGTTTGTGAGTTGGGCTCTGCGCTGACAGCGCGGAGCCTGCCTGGGATTCTCTCCCCCACCCCCCTCTAGAGAAATAAATAAACTTCAGGGAAAAAAACCCGCAACCTTTTCTAGCTACTAATCTTTCTTCTTAAAAGGAAACATGATGGGCGTGTGAGCATACAGCTGACACCTCAAATCGCGTATGTTGTCTGGATGGCGAAGTGGAGAAGGAAAAAATCAGGAAATTGATTTTGTTACGAATCACGTTGAGAAAGAACACTTTTTTGAAAAATCTTTCAAGTGTCTTTATTTTGAGAGTGAAAGCACGACTAGGGGTGGGGCGGAGAGAGAGAGAGAGACAGGGAGAGAGAGAGGGAGAGAGAGAGAGAGATTCCAAGCAGGCTCTGCAAGGTCAGTGCAGGGGCCAATGCGGGGCTCGAACTCACGAACCGTGAGATCTCGACCTGAGCCGAAATCAAGAGTCAGTCGCTTAACCGACTGAGCCCCCCAGGCGCCCCGTGAAATTTTAATTATGGTTTCAAACTGTAATTTGCCTCCTCCCTCACTCCTGCAGCCCCCTGGCCTCCATGCCCTCTGCCATCGCACAGGCAGGCTCTTACTGTGCGGCCTTTATACCGGCTACTTCATTCCCCAGGAGTATGCCGCCCCACACATCCACCGTTTTCCTTCTTCTCCTCCAGTTTTTTGCTCAAACACCTCTGCGAACATCACCCCCGTGGACCGACCTCTATAAAATTGCACGATCGCCGTGACCGCTGGTGTTCCCTACCCCCGTCCCATTTTCTCTATCACCACTAGAATATAAACTTCAAGAGAAGGGATTTCTATTTTATTTGCTGCCTTGTGCCCGGTGATTAGGATGGGGTCTAGTATGTATTATGGACTCAATAATTTTATTAAATGATCGAACTGATTTTAATGCAGTCCAAGCATGTTATCCGTTGGGTGGTGAAAAAGACTTACCAAAAGGCTCTTTTTTTAGCAGAATGTTCCCCATTAAGGCATACTCTTGACACATGATTTGGACAGTGACAGGCCCCGGGAGGAAAGCAAATCAGCACAAAAGAGAAAGACGTCTGTATTCAAAGAGCAAATGTCTAAGGTGAGTGTGTCGCCTTTACTCTGATTCTTTTTTTGTACATTTATTCATTTTTGAGAGATAGAGAGAGACAGAGCATGAGCGGGGAAGGGGCAGACAGAGAAGGAGACACAGAATCCGAAGCAGGCTCCAGGCTCGGAGCTGTCAGCACAGAGCCCGACGCGGGGCTCGAACCCACGAACCACGAGATCATGACCCGAGCCGGAGTCGGACGCTCAACCGACTGAGCCACCCAGGCGCCCCGCCTTTACTCTGATTCTTAACTTTTTTTTTTTAATGTTTATTTATTTTTGAGAGAGAGGGAGAGAATACGAACGGAGGAGCAGAGAGAGGGGGAGACAGAGGGCCCGAAGCCGGCTCCCTGCATGTCCACACAGAGCCCAACGCGGGGCTCGAACTCTCGAACCGTGAGACCGTGCCCTGATGGATTCGTCTTCGTGAAGTTTCCACGAACGACTTTTGATTGTCCTTCCCACACAAGCAGTGTGGACTCAGCACCGCCCCGCTCTGCTCGGACACGCTGTGATTTTACACTCGTGTGTTTGTAACTGTTGTCTAATTGTATTCCCCTACTCGGCAGCTGCTAGCCCCCAGCTTCCTGGCTGTTCTCTCAGCTTCCTCTTCCTTCTGCTCCTTCCACTCTGGGCCCATGTTATTTCTCTTAAAGCAAGCTTTCAAAACATCGAGACAGATAAAGATCTGAGGACCATAACTCTTGGATACTCCTTAAGGACAATCTCTTTTTTGTCTTGGATCCTGTATCCCTAACAATGAAACTGTGCCAAGAATCTATTTCAAAAGCCAAGGCAGGATATATCCCTGTGCGACTCGCGGCAGATAAACAGCTTTCAGTTTAATCCCAACAAGAATAAGCAAATGGACACCGATACTCGGTTTAGCATTTCACTAACGTAATCCCTTTCCTGTGCAGTGATACTGTTCTGTGACTTACTTGTGTGTGTGTGTGTGTGTGTGTGTGTGAAGGACTGTGGTTGTGGGTAGATACATATTTATTCTCCTGGGACATGAGGCTTTCGGCTCTGGGGGCATTCAAGGGCTTTTAGAAAATGCATGTGAATGTTCTAGCAAAAGAAATCATAGGTCATGCTTATCTTTGGTGAAAGCCACATGTGCGCTGGATGATTTCTCACTCACAAAGATAAATCGTCTCCTTCAAGTCGAGCCCACTGCCAGGGAAGTGTGGGGGGAAGTTATTCCAGGTGGTTTCAGCCCAGGCCTCTCTTGTTGCACTCCCATCTTGCGTACCAGCTGGGGTTGAGATGAGAGGAGACACAAAGGGTCAGCTTGAGGTCAATGCCAGCCCAGGACATCCGATTTGGCCCCGGGTTAATTACTGGTGGGGAGAAGTTGGCCAGTTCCAAGAGAGTTCTCAGATTCAATGTGAATCTGTACGTTGGGCAGTTTGTGTGGAGACCAGAGTATGGAACTGGGAATCAGGGTCACAGTTGTCCAGTTAACGATTCTAGATGTGAGACTCCTCCGGTAGATCCAAACCGAGGTTGGCAAGACCAAGGACAATCTATGGGATTGATAGTATTTCAGTTTGAGGATAAATTTGGAAGACTCACAACCCCAGATATTTGGAAAATGGGTTTGATTCCTCTCCAAATGATACAATTAGCTTGAAGGGAGGAGGAGTGACAGTGAATGATTCGAGAGAATACCAAGAATTCACCATAAATTACTGGTGAATTACTGGAAATTCTAGAAAGTTTATTTTAGGGTGACAACTAAGGAGGGAGCATTTCTTAATTCAGGGTCTACATCTCTCCCTGGGTTCCTGGTGTGTGGTAGGAAAAGGATGGTTTAGGCAGCAAAGGATTCATAGGAAGGAGAAATTGGCCGCACAGATTTTGAGGGGAAGAATGGAGTCGGGCATCTTTCCAGTCAGTACAGGCTACAGAGAGACGGACAAATCCTGAAAGCGAAGCTACAAGAATAAGGAACATAAAGTAGATGAAGAATTACCCTTCTCTCCTCCAGCTAGTCTGACTTCTATTGGCCTCTCATTAAGCAGCAGCAAATCTTGGTTGTTGGCATTTTCGGGAAGATGAGCATTTTTTCCATTGAATTCTTTCGTGTTATCCCAAAGTCCCCAGGAAAGAAAACTAATATACTTTCATGAGCTTTATATGAAAGAATTCAGAAAGTCCAGTAAAAACATTTTCAGAATGCAGAGCTTTCCGTGACATTCCAGATTTATCTCAGACCCGCCAGGGGAAAACTTGTACGTATAGAAAAAGTGATGGGCGTGGCCCAGCGATGGGCAATTTTTAAGAGACTGTATTTACTCGGCTTCTTTTTTTGTAAGGAAACAGGTTGAGTGTATGGTGAGGTGGTGCATGGGATGACCCTAGAGAGCAAACACTGTCGGGACAGAGAAACTCTAGGGATGTCCCCTGATCTGCAAAGGGTCAGGCCCGCCAGTGGTAGAAATTGCTAGCAAAAAGAATCCCCATGGATCCATCCCGGCTGGCCCCATCCTAGGGCTTCAGGTATCTTGTTGGCACGAATACCATTGGCAACAATTAGCGTGGGTGCCTGTTGGCTGGGTTCCCCCCAGCTGGCCCTTTTGGGACCCCAAACTAGGGGCTACCTTCAGCTGTTCAAACTCATTCAGTTTCATTCCCGGCTTCAGGGACCCTGATACAATGGGAGGCCTGGGGGCTATTCATATTCCCCCCTCATTCCCACCCTATGGCCTGGCTGTCATTTGGGGAAACCGGAAGTGGCAGAACGGGAGTGGGGGGGAAGGGGGGACCTTGTCTCCAAATGAATTTCAAACTGTGGCCCCAAGCCCACGTAAGACCTCAATAAAAATAATTTTAAAAACACACTTAAAAAAAATTCTAGCAAATTCGTAGAGCATCTGCCCCAAGTAAGGAAGGTCTGACGTCCCCGTCCCTTGCTGCAGATGTCTGTCCTTTCTTCCATTCTGGGGTAGTTGTTCACCCTGCAGCCTCAGACATTTGATAGATCCAAGGAAAGCAGAAACTTGTAGTTTCGCTGTGTTTTCGGTATCGCAAGGGTGTGAGCCATGCTTTTACTAGCCCCGTCCACCTCCGAGAAGAAACTGGAAGTCCCCTGCCTTCCGGGGACCAGCAGCATCAACATCACCTGGGATCTGGTTGGAAATGCAAGTTTTCTGGCCTCACCAGCAATTCTGGGGGTGGGACCGAGCAATCAGCACTCGATCAAGCCCTTCCAAGGTGATCTCGCTGGGAACCACCGGCTCTAGAGAAATTGATCAATTTCTTTTTGGCTGCAAATTGAAACCACCTGGGACTGCTCAACCCCCCCCCCCCCCCCCCCCCCGCCGCCCCCAAACAGGCCAATTAAATCAGGCTCTGCGGGGGGTGGGGGGGGGTGCAGCTCTTTGCTGTGGGTGTTTTGTTTTTTGTTTTTTGCTTTTTGTTTTGAGCTCCCCATGTAATCTTGTGAGCTGAAAAATCTCCAAGTAATGATCTGGCCTTGGCTCGGTGGGGAGAATCTGCCTTAATTTTTTAATATATATATTTTTTTACATTTATGTATTTTTGAGAGACAGAGCCCAAGTGGGGGAGGGGCAGAGAGAGAAGGAGACGCAGAATCCTGAGCAGGCTCCAGGCTCCGAGCTGTCAGCGCAGAGCCCGACGTGGGCCTCGAACCCCCGAACCGCGAGATCCTGAGCTGAGCCGAAGTCGGACGCTCAACCGACTGGGCCGCCCAGGCGCCCCTCTGCCTTAATTTTCTTTGTAAACTAAACTTCATCCCAGTGCTGATTTTTCTTTTTTGGAGTGAGGCATTTCTCCTCTCGGAGCGTCCCCTCCGCATGTGGCCGTGAAAGGCAACAGGGATGGGTGTGCTAGTCCCGGGCACACGGGCACGGAGCCGCCTGCCGTCTAAACGACAGGTCCCGGGTGCCCCCCAAAGGTCTGCAGCATCCTTGAACTGAGAGGGTCCTCCCCCCATTTTGTCTTTGGGTTCCAGGAGCAAAGAAAATACACGGGCTCTGTAACTGCTCGTTACCCTGGATTTCTTGTCACCGAAAGGTGGAGAGAAGGTTCTGACAAGCAAGGCGTTTACTGGAAAGTGAGCTTTCCCTTTTAATAAACGTCCAGCGTTTTGCCCTGGCAAGCCAGCCGGCCTGGAGGCAGGTGACGTGGGTCATTGTTCCCGCTCAAGTTTTTCGGGCGAAAGCAGCTCACCCGTCAAGGAGCAGACGTGCAGACCTTTGCACAAGCTGGGACCCATTAGCAAGTTCTCCGGCCCCGCGCTCCTGCCGGTGCCCAGGGGGTGCTCTTAGAGACATGTGACCAGGGTCAGGACTGACCCAGCTTGGGGGCTGAGACCACTAAGCACCCCGCCCCCCTCCTGTCACAGCCCCGGTGCCCTATCTTCGCCCCCAAGATCCTACTCCTGCCTCTGAGGCTGGCAGGACTGCAGCCTTTTTATTTTTTTTAATGTAAAGCTTTTTTTTTAATGTTTATTTATTTATTTAGAGAGAGAGAGAGAGAAAGAGCGTGAGCAGAGGAGGGACAGCGAGAGGAGACAGATGATCCCAAGCCGACCCGGAGCTGTCGGCACAGAGCCCGATGCGGGGCTCGAACGCACGAACCGCGAGATCCCGACCTGAGCGAAAACAAGAGTCGGACGCTTAACCCACTGAACCCGCCCAGGGACCCCGGGGGGCTGCAGCCTTAACTCCCAGGACCCCTGTAGCCGCATCATCGGCGCATCCTCGTTTCCCACCACGATCCGGTCCTCCGCAGCGTGCTCACTCAGTGCCCGTCACCCCTCCACAGCCTCGCCGCCCTGGCCTCCTGCAGCTCTGTCATCTGGTCCTAAAAGGCACCTTCCACCTCCACCTGCCCTGGACTGCTGCCCCCTGGCCTCCTCGCATTGCGCCCAAGGGTCTTGGCCGAGGGTTTGGAAAGGGATTGGAGAAGAGCGGTCCTCTCAGCCCAGAGGCCGACCGAGGAGCGTCCGGGAGCCGTTGCGGGTGGAAAAAGGCCTCGCACCGAATGGCGTGACCTGCAAAGGCAGAGAAATGCCCGGTGAGGGGACCGTCGCTGCCCAACGGGAATAGAAAGGGGCCACAAACACAAGCCACGAATACAGTGTTACATTTCTAGTGGCCACGTTAAAAGAAAAAGTGCGAGGAAAATGGTGGGTAATTTTAATAATGCATTTTGTTTAAGCCAGTGTGCACCCAATATTGTCATTTCAACATATAACCCGTAAACCGTATTGACGTATTTGGCCACGTTTGGAGGGCTCAATAGTTACCGTGTGGTACGTGGCTGCCACGCTGGCGAGCGGTGTAGACGCTGACGGTGTAGACGCTGACACGCAGTGCCCCGGAAGGAAGGAGGTCGACCTTTCCTCTAGGCCTCAGGGGAGAGGGAGAAAACCAGGTCTTCCCCGAAAGAAAGGCCCAGAGGCTTGTGAGAAGGGAGAGCAGGGTGGGGGGGGGGGGCGGGGAGCGGGGGAGACTCCACTAAACCAGCAAGCAGCTTGCTCTGAGGAAGGGGGAGGGGCCCTGGTGGGGGGGCCAGGGCAGGGGTGCCTCCAAACTGGAGGCAGCAGAGCCAAGATGCCAAGGGTTCAAGACAAACACAACAAAGCAAGCTATTCTAGTGAACTTGACCCACCCGCTGCTGATTTATTTGCTACCACTGGTTTCCATCACCTGTGTTATGGGGTCAGAACTTCCAGACTGCAGATAAAGGAACAGAGCTGCAATTTCCGTGGGGCCGTTAATCTTAGCTTGGTGGTGGGGCAACTGGGAAAAACAGATGAGTCCCTCGTCTTTGGTGAATAACAGCCCTGACGAATCGAATCCAATTCGAAGCGGTAAGTGAAGGTCTTTGTGCAGCACAACAAGTAATTTGAGTATCAAAAGCAGCAGGAAACCCAGAGGGGACCCGGAACTTGATAGAGGGAGCGTGAGTGTTCAATTCTTTGAAGACGGAAGTTTCTGGAAAACGCAAGGGAAAAAAGCCTGGACTAATACGTCCAGGAGGAAGCAGCAATTTTGGGGGGGAGATTTTCTCAACCTCTTGCAAAATAACCAGCATTAAAGGCAGTTAAGGAAAACACTGCAAGTTTAAGGTCTTGACATTCTTCTGTTTCTTTCCTGACAAATAGCACTACGATGGGGGAAGAGGGGGAGCCAGAGAAAGCCAGGGGGAAAGAGACTAGCCTGTCACCATCTCAGAAGGCAGTGAGTGTCCAGTGAACACATCTCTGAGCGGGGGACTGCCCGCAGGGGTAAGAGACCTCTGATCAAAACGCCTCTTTCGGGGACAAGGTTGGAAGGAGGTACAGCTTGGTCCCACAGAACGGTCTCAGTAAAATCCTTGACCTCCATTCCTCAGCTCTGCTTTCTACATTTATTCTGGCATAGGCATTCTTAGACTAAGGCAAAATCAATTATGTATCTATAAATGGGCCATTTCAGTTGCTTTTATTATTTAAGAAAATTCAACCAGCAACTACGACGACGGCACTGGTCTACGCCCTGGCTAATCCTTCCGCGTTTCTGCCAAGATCTGCAAAACAGCTTTGCTAAAGACTTCCCAAAGCACGGAACGACTCCGGGTGTTCTTAGCAAAGGAGACTGTTGTTTTCAATAAGCTTTTCATGTATGTTCTCACCCGGTCACTTTAATATTTCAAACCAAAACAAAACGGAAATGCCTTGAATTTCGAGATCGGAATGACTGTGATCAACAGTCTTTGCCTCCCCAGCGGCTGTTGCCTTGACGGCCAACACTTCAGAGCCAGATGAAGGCAACATAGCCCTTCAAGCAGGGGACCACAGTGCAGACAGCAGCCTGACGACCAACGAAGAGACAAACGTGCCTTATGATATCTTCAGAAAGCGAAATGCCTCTTCTATCAGAAAAACCCACTTAAATGCATGCCAGGCGATTGCAAACACATAGTTAAGGACAAGGAACGGTGTTCAAGAAGCCAGAACGCAAGCAGCGTGGCTGACCTAGTGGGGCTAGTGACGACTTTTTCAATACAAACATGAAAAGACCTTTCCCTTTTCGGAGCGGGGAGAACCAAAAAAGGACTCCTTTGTATAAAATAGCCAATGTCAGAACTCCGCGCAGGGCCCCAGCTGTTCAAATATTTTATTGCCAACAAATTTCATGGCGAAGCGTGCTCCCCTTCACGAGGCTCGGGTTTCTCCTGGGTTTGCTGTTAGAACTCCCCGGGGGGCTGGCCTTCTCCAGGTCACTAGTTGCTAGTATAGGTGGAAAAAAGAACTCTGCAAGGGGGGGGGGTGCGTGGGCTCTATGAAAAGGTTAGAACAGCTGCACTGAAGGACCCCGATGCGCTTCATTCCCCACAGCTGGCTTTTCTGGCCTCTGTTCAAAGTAGGATTTCCAGAAAGTTTCTGCAAGTCGTTAACGACGGGCTCAACGAGACAGTAAAGGTATCGCAAGGAGCGTTGGAGGAACTGCGTATTTATAGGCATTAAAAAAGAAGGCTGTTTGGGGCGCCTGGGTGGCTCAGTCGGTTAAGCATCTGACTCTTGATCTCGGCTCAGGGCATGATCTCGTGGTTTGTGAATTCGAGCCCCGTGTCAGGCTCTGTGCTCACAGCGGAGCCTGCTTGGGATTCTCTCTCTCTGCCCCTCCCCACCAAAAATAAATAACCTTAAAAAAAAAAAAGAAGGATGTTTGAATGAGATGGCTAGATTGCACACGATACCACCCCATCCCTACAGGGCAATAACACTATGACCCTTGGGGTGATCTTTTCCACCAGTCAGAAAGGATTTGCATTTCTTCTAGACAAAATATACATGTTAACACATAACTTCACATCATCTGGGTTCTTGTTTAATGAATAGTAGATAGCAAGTCAAACAAAGATACCTTCTATAGCCAGTTACGTAGTCCTGGGCTGGCCGTGGCAATGAAAGGACGTCCTGAATGCTCCTGGCCTTTATTCTGAGATTTAGGTCATTTTTCTTAACGCCTGACATATTATTCCTCTCCTGATCTATTCTGATGCATAATCAAGATGATAGGGAGAATATACTGGCAAATTAGCCTTCACGATGTGGGAGTTTTCCCTACACCCCAGAAACCTGAACTTAGGTGTGTTTGGCCTTGAGGAAGGAGAGTGAAGCAAAAGCGAACAAAGCAAAAGTGGCTTTAAAAACAAACAAAGCATAACTATAGGCCTAATGTGCCCTACCAGAAACCAGTAAACCGGTTTGGAAGCAGCTTCTGACCTGCATTTGTGACTTTAAATAACACACTTTGTTACCGAAGGATGCACACGCTTTTTTCACAGTTTATCCGGCGTTAATTATGCAACGCTGAAAATGTTCATTTCCCGGGGCCGGGGATCAGCTAGCAGGAAGTAGGACAAAAGAAACCAAAATGAAAAGCTGAGATTTGGAGGCAGGCCCTAGGCTGGAGTTGGGGAGGGTGGGGAGGCTGCCAGGAAGAAAGGCAAGAAAGGCGCGGAGAGGAGGGAGTCGGAGGTGGTGACCTGCTGGGGAAAAACATGTGATGGAATGGTTACGGCTGCAGCTGAAGGGAGAGCTCAGAGGAGCGGCAGATATGCAGCAAATTCTGCGGGGCAGAGAGTGGTCTGCAGCTCGGGGCCAGCCTGGATGCCAAGCTGGGCTTTAAGAGCTTGTAGGAAAAGTGCCTAAAAAGCAATGACGTCACCAAGGGGCCAGGGTGATGGGTGCGGGCCACCCTCACCTAGGAAGGGTATTATATCACTGACATTATTGAGAATTGCTGATGCATGGCGGTAATAAAAAGCAGACTCGTAGGTTCATTATTGTGTCAATGACGAAGACCAGCCCAAAGAGAACAAAGAGGCGGTTTCATCCGGAGCTGGGGACTCGGCCACCATCACTTTTCCCAGTAATTCCTAGACTCGTCTGCCCATTACTATCACAATCACAATCAATCAAATCACAATCTTTGAGCCCGGGGCCCCGCGAATTTCTGAAAACTCCCCAGGTGGTTACAATGGGCTGGAAGTTTGAGAACGAGAGCTCTAACTAACGCTTGCTACTTGAAGTGTGGTCGCCCAACCACTAGCAACACCTGCTTTGTCTGGGAGTTTATTCCAACTGAAGGTTCCTGGGCAAAACCCTCCCTCTATTGAATCAGAATCCGCATTTTACCTAAGCTCCAGGTCATTCGTATACACATGGAAGTTTAGGAGGCACTCCGCGTGGCCTCTCTGTGAGGACAAACCCTTAGGATTAGTTCCTGCCTCTTAGCCCAAAGAAGAGATACCTTCTCCCTTCCCTCACCTCTTCGTCTAACTGTAAATTGCTACAGTTGGAAGCCCAGGCGTTCTTTCGGAGAAAGCAGGCGATTTGTCACCGGAACTAGTTTTTTTTTGTCACCCTGTGCTGAGGGACAGTGCACTTGCCTATCAAGATTCCCAGCAACGTCAGGAAAAATTGATTAAGGCAGAAGCCTCCAAAAAACCAATTTTGTCTTTTCCCGGGAAAAGCTTTTAGGTTGAAGACTCAAAGAATGTTCTATCAGGTTACCTAAACCCTTGAAGTTTGTCTGAATAAAACAGTGTCCATAAAAAAAGACCACTGATTTCTACATGTTTTAAACACGTTTTACAGGAGAAAGGATTTAGGGTGGGATTAAGTCATAATAAGAAATGTTTCTATTTGTCTTCCCGTGTGTGGGTGTAAGGTCAAAATTTATTATTGACAAAGATCTTAAACTGAATCAACTACATGTTTATTTCTCTGGAACTACACACACACGCACAGAGGCTGAAACCATAAAGTCTATTTCTTAAAAGAAGTTTTTTTTTTAACTTTATTTTGAGAGAGAGCACAAGTGGGTAAGGGGCAGAGAGAAAGGGGAGAGAGAGAATCCCAAGCAGATTCTGTGCTGTCAGCACAGACCCCAACGTGGGGATCGAACTCATGAGCCATGAGATCACGACCTGAGCCAAAATCAAAAAGCTTAGCCTATTTCTTATAGGATCGCCTGGATGGCTCAGTTGATTAAGCTTCTGACTCTTGATTTTGGCTCAGTGCATGATCGTGCAGTTCGAGGGTTCGAGCCCCATGTCGGGCTCTGTGCTGACAGCTCGGAGCCTGGAGACTGACTCGGATTCTGTGTCTCCCTCTCTCTCTGCCCCTCCCCTGTTCATGCTCTGTCTCTCTCTCTCAAAAATAAATAAACATTGAAAAAAAGTTTTTATTTTTATTTTTTTTTAATTTTTAAAATGTTTTTATTAATTTATTTTTGAGACAGAGAGAGACAGAGCATGAGCAGGGGAGGGACAGAGAGAGAGGGAGACACAGAATCCGAAGCAGGCTCCAGGCTCTGAGCTGACAGCACAGAGCCCGACGCGGGGCTTGAACCCACAAGTGGTGAGATCATGACCTGAGCTGAAGTCGGACACTCAACCGACTGAGCCACCCAGGCGCCCCGAAAAAAAGTTTTTAAAAAAGCCATTGAAGAAGCCAAATATATATATAAAGTCTATTTCTTATAAAGAAGTTACTTTGTGAGGATATGGAGTAAGGAAATGACACCAAGTGCTGACACAAATCCACAGGAAGAAATGAAGAGAACCAAAAATGGTAAATAAGAAGGTTAATATAACAAATTCTGTAAATATATATTTGCTCTCCTTTCTTCTCTCAGCTTCTTTAAAAGACATGAGATTATACAAAGGAATAACTATAACAACATATTGTTTGGTTTCTAGCATATATACACATAATATGTCTAGCAGTAATGGCACAGAATAGGGGGAGGGGTGGAGCTATACAGGAATACAGTTTTTTATATCTTACTGAGATCAAATTAGTATACCTGAAGTGGATTTTAAGTTCAGATGTACTTTGCAAACCTTAGAGCATCCACTAAGAAAAAAGAGAGAGAGAGAAGAGAGGAACAGTAAAAATATGATCGAAAGAATTAAAATTACACACTAGAAAATATCCACTTACTACCACAGAATGTAGTAAAGGTGGAAGACAGAAACAAAAATATCTGAGACATTTGGAAAACAAAACAAAATGCCAGAGATAAATCCAACCGTATTGAGAATAACTATAAATGTAAATGTATTAGACAATGCAATCAAAAGGCAGTTACTGTCAGACATTTTGAATCTAAATGGGTCTCTTGTGGAAAGGATTTCTGAAACATATGTAAAATCTTTGCTCTCCCACGAGCTGAGTTCACAAATCAAGGGCTGACTGCGAGGCATACACACGTAGTAGGTAGGCAGACATCTGCATGTTTCCATTAGAAACACTACATCTTGAGACTCTACACCTTATCAGCCTTATGGAAAACTAACATGTATGCCAAAATACAATGTCCAAGTTGGAGACAAAATGGTTAATATCTGAAGGAGTAATGAAACCGTTAAGACTTTTCTGTTACACAGAAATCATTGACATCTCTACCTGACAACAAACTTTCTCAGTGTATCAATTGTCCACAAGTTATCATTTAATTTTGTAAAGACTTGGGTCGGAATCAAGTAAATAATAAGGCAAACAAAGTTGCTTACGTGAGCTGCCCCTGAGGTGGGCTTGTAGGTAATGTTCTTGAATGCCATTGAAAGGGCCCACTGTAATCTATTTGTGTTCCGTGTTTTGGAAATCTTTTCTTAATAAAAGTAGATTCAGTTGGGAAATGCTTTTTAACATTACAACAACCATTGCAAGGCTAATATTTACTGCTGATTTCTTCCCAGGCACTCTACTGAGTACTTTACATCCTGTATTTCATTTCGTTCTCACTCCAAAGCTAAGGGATGGGTGGATAATGGATGATTAGCTCCATTTTCTGGATGAGAAAATTAAGGCTTAGATAAAATAAGTAGGTTCCCCAAGGTCATCTATCCAGTAAAAGGTGGAGACCGAATTTGAACCTGTGGTTTCTTACACTGAAAGCTTTTGTATCTCACAAAGAGGACTTCTAAAATCTCTCTGAATCCACAAAGACAGTGTCTGAAATATTATATGTGTTCAGTATGTTTTTCTGGTTTATAATTTTTTTTAAATCACCAGTTTTTAAAATAACTTTTTTTAAAAAAATTTATTGTTTTTGAGAAACAAAGAGAGACAGAGAGAGCACGAGTGGGGGACGGGCAGAAAGAGAGGGAGACACAGAATCCAAAGCAGGCTCCAGGCTCTGAGCTGTCAGCACAGAGCCCAGAGTGGGGCTCGAACCCACGTACTGTGAGATCATGACCTGAGCCGAAGTCAGACGCTTAACCCACTGAGCCACCCAGGCGCCCCATGTGTTTCTGGTTTAATTGAAAATTCAACCAATACAAGCAAAGCAAAGAAGTAATAAATAATTTTAGAAGGTCTTTCCCTTTGTGCTTCTGTACAATCTCTCCCTCGCGAAAGGAGCTTCTTCTCTTTGCCCAGAATCTTCTTCACCTCCCTTAGGTAACAGCAATTGCATCACTCGAAGACACTGTGCAAGTTACAACCAAGTATGGGCATAAATCTTTTTATGACAAAGTGCGGGCAGTGGAAATGTACTGGCCTTGTCACGGGTTGATTCCATCTCTGTTTCACCTAGACAGCTAAAAGAACATGAACAACTATCATTCCCTAGATCAGTTGAGGAAGTTGAGTGAGCATGAACTTTTCAAAAATTTACTTTTTACAGGTGAAAGACCAGATAGGCCAAGCGAACCCAAGGTCACAGAGCAAATCCTTAGAAGAATGCAGGAAACACGGCCAACTTTTTCAGTCCAAACTTCGAGTTTTAACCACTGGACAGCCTCTCTCTCCAAACTGTTTTCTTCCATTTCAACGTCTCCTTTCTTGAGAAAAAAATCATGCCCAAAAGATAGCTGCTTATAGATGGGGGAGAGAAAACACTTCAGAAAAAAAAGAAGGTCTCTAACGTGTCTGGCAGGGGCAATTTTCTTGATTATAACAGTGAATGATTTTTGGATTTCCATGTAAGTGACCACATGCAGCAAGATAAAACTGCCAAACACCTGGCATGTGTCATATACTCTTGGCTAAAGGAACCTAAGCCGTGGGAACCCAGAGCCCATCTCTGATCGTGTGCTACAGTAGGGTTGAAGTCCGCAGTCAAAACGATTGTGTTCAGATGCCCTCTTCTAAGAGCCATGCACTTACAGGTCTCTGTCCACCTGGAGGCTCGAATGTGTGCAGATGTCCTACACGCCCTGAATTGCCATTGTCATCAATTTCCATCACCTCTTCAGAGGCACCTTAGTCATGAGCCAAATGAACAGTCTGATAGCGTGGCAATGACCAGCAAGTTCCTGGTCCTACCTGTCTTCTGTCCGGAAAAATCACAGGGCTTGCCTGCATTGGGATAATAGGCATTTGATCCACAGGCTCGGGCAAGGGGAAGGCAGGATAAACGGTGAAGAGCCTAGAGAGGTGAGAGACGCAGCAGGTATCAAGAAGCTTCTCAATCAATCAGACCTGTTGGCTTTGTGGACCGTGTAATTGATTCCCGTCACAACGACTCAGCTCTGCGATGTCTGGTGACAGCGGCCCCAGATAACACATACGTAAATGGATGTGTCTGTGCCCCAGTAAAGCTTTATTTGCAAAGAAAAAAGATGGCTGGCTGGATTTTGCCTGCGAGCCATAATTCGCCTACTGCCGAACCAGAGGAATAGGTATGCGAACGTGACTCCACCTCGAGCCTGGACTTCAGAACTACAGATGTCAGGATCTGAACTGGGAGCTTCTGACCTTCTAATACATCGCAGAAAGTGGGTGCTTTCAAAATCTTTTTATTTACTTATTTACTTTGAAAGAGAGATAGAGGGCAAGCAGGGGAAGGGCAGAGACAGAAAGAGAATCCCAAGCAGGCTCCGCGCTGTCTGCACAGAGCCCGATGCGGGGCTCGAACTCACCAACTGTGAGATCGTGACTCGGAGCCGAAACCAAGAGTTGGACACTTAACGCATTCGCGTCATCAGTACTCGGGTTACGAAATTGCAAAACGCCACCCCCAGCCTCCCAGAGGTTCGACACTATCCGGTGAGCCAGGCCTGTCACTGTGTGTACCTGCCGTCCACTCAATTCTATTGCCACAGAGTGTTTCTGTGTATGGCCCCATCGCCCCCACCCCTCAGAGTGACGACCCATAGGGGTTCCAGGCCTGGGTCCCCCCCCCAGCAAGCTGTCCCGGGTTGGCGTCTGAAGCCTGAGGCTCTGCTGGTGTTAAGAAACAAAATTCAATGGAGTGCTTTTGAAACATCTCATTGGCTTTATTCAACGATTCATGAATTGGACAGCGTCCTACGTAGCAGACAGAAAGGAACTCCAAAAAGCTGTACAACATGGAAGGATCTATAGGCAGAAAGGGGCAGGAAAAGGAAGTTTCTAGCAAAAAGTAGATTGTTTCAGGCAAGGTCACCTTCCTACAGGGGACGGAAGGGGTCTGCTGGGCGGATTCCCCACTAGTGCTAACACGTACCTCCAGATCTTTAAGTTCTGCTTCCTTTTGGCTGAACACTTGGGTCTCGAAGTCCTTTCTCTCTTCGCGTATTTTATTACGGGGGGGGGGGGGGGGGGGGGGGAGGGGCGCAAGCCCCGCCTTCAGCACTTGGCTCGCAGAGAGCCTCAGCTGTCTGTCCCGTCTCACCGCTTGCCAGTTTGACCTTGCACTAAACACTACCACACACAGTCAGCCGACTTCTTGGCCGCTTTAGGACGAGATGGCCTTTCCTCCGGTTTCCGATCACGTGGTGCTCATTTCCGCCCGAGACCCCATCAGCCTTTGCCATCCGTGTGCCTGCTGCCACTCTGTTCTGGATTCCTTAGGGATTCTCCGAGGCTGAAGCTTTCCGTACAGCGCTCCTCTTTTCCTTCCGAGTCGTCAGCATCGCCCTTACCGGCGCGTTCGTGGCACGCAAGCACCACTACGCGCTTCTGGCCTCGACCTGTTAATCCAGATCCAAAGCCACTTCTATATTTTCAAGTATTTATTACAGCAGCTCCCGCCCATTTCTTGGTACCAATATCTATCTTAGTTCAGGCTGCGATCACCGAATATCACAGACGGAGTGGCTTAGAAACAACAGGCATTTACTTCTTCTAGGTCTAGAGGCTCGACGTCTAAGATCAAGGCACTGGCGGATTTGGTGTCCAGAGAAGAGGGCTGGCTTCCTGGTTCACGGACGGACAGCTGTCCTCTGGCTTTGTCCTCACAGGGCAGAAAGGATGAGGGAGCTCTCTGGGGGCCTCTATCACAAGGGCACTAATCCCAGTCATGGAGGCTCCACCCTTATGACCCAATCACTTCCCAAAGGCTTCGCCTCCAAATACCATCATGCTGGGATTCGGTTTCAACATGTGAATTTTAGGGGGACACACACATTCAGTCCATAGCAGCATGGTTACGGGCCTCTCAGATATTCTTTGGTGTGTGAAGTGTCTCTTCCAGTCTCTTGCCCACTGTTCCATGGTCTTGTTTGTCCTTTTGTGACCGATCGAAGGAGGTTTTTCTTTTTTCTTTTGGCCTGAATGCTACTCATGTTGCTATGGAACATGTTACTTAAAACTTCCTTCGTGCCTTTTCAGTTAAGATTTTAATCCTCTCTTGAAGCAAGCGTTTTGCGGAGGGTGTAACGTTACGATCTGCTATGACTCATTTATGAAAGGGTCAACCAAGAGATGTTTTTTTTTTAGGCACCGGAGCTGAAGAGACGAGGAATTTCTCAGCGAGATAAGGGGAGCCCTGCAGCACAGCTGGAAATATGGAGGGTCAAGAAAGTTGCCTCAGGAGGAAAACTTGAGAAACCACGTGCTCTCCGAGTCGTGGTAGGACAGGGTCTGCCCCCGAGCGTGAGAGCCGTTTCAATTTTGCACCCCGGGGGCCTTAACGTGCCTCACCCTCGTCCAGACCCTGACTGGAAGCTCCAAGTGGCACACGGTGCTGTGTCCATTTGACCTAGGCGTCCGACCTCGGCTCAGGTCATGATCTCACAGTCTGCGGGTTCGAGCCCCGCGTCGGGCTCTGTGCTGTCAGCTCAGAGCCTGGAGCCTGCCTCGGATTCCGTGTCTCCCTCTCTCTCTGCCCCTCCCCTGCTCGCGCTCTGTGTCTCGAAAATCAATAAAAACTTTTAAAAATTTATTTAAAAAAAGAATAAAGGACATGCTATTGCCATTTGTTTTTGGTCGCAATTTCACGCGGCTCGACTATCTGCTAATTGCCGGGCACTTTGCTGCCCTAATTATGAACCCTTCGGGGATCAGCCCCATTTTACAGTTCAGGCAAGTGAGGCTCATCAAAGCTACAAAACGTGCCCCAGTTCACGCAACTGCTAAGACGTAGTGCCAGAATCCCAAAGGAAGTCGGCCTAAGTCCCACACCTCAGCTCGTTCCCGCTCACCAGGCTGGATCTTTCTGGGGGAAGATGGAAATTGACAGCTCTGGGTGTGGTGTAACCTGAGGCCCTCGGAGCAGAGGTTTATAGTCTGTTATGCTAGCGATGACCCACATTACGCAAACCTATTTAGTGCAAATCTCGTACGTGAAATGTAGATATTGAGGAGTTTGCATAAAGTGGCGTGGGCAGAGGGAACTCAGAGTAAGTCCTCACGCATGACTAACTGAAGTTGAGAGAGATTTCATAGGTGGGGCAGGGGTGGATTTGTGTCTGAGGAGAGCTGCAAAACCTTTCACTAGAAAATTCGGTTTCAACACCGGTGAGGCAATCTAGTCTTTGTCCACTTTCTGGAAAAAGGAAGGGATGGTTTTGATTTTATTTTCTGCTGTGGACGAGGGAGTGGTTTTATTGATAAACACGGCCGTTGTGAAATTCTGTTTTGAGCCCAGGGCGTCAGTACGAGTTACGGCCTGCAAGAAAAATATGCCCCTTTCCAGTGGAATAATTACCCTCTGCTTTTGAGAGTGAACCCTATGCGAGTGTAGGTGAAAACTGCCAAACGTGGGCAATTTCGTACGGTATCACCTACCACATCATCAAGAGCAGGGTTGGCAAACGTTTCCCGCAAAGAGCCCAGACAATAAATATTTTAGGCTTTGCCAGCCAGAAGGTCTCTGTTCGACTACTCAGCCCCGCCACTGTGAAATGGAAGCGACCATAGGAAATATGTAAATGAATGCCTGCGGCTGTCTTCTAGAAAAACTTCATTTATAAAAACAGATGGGGGAGCTGGCTTTGACATGCAGGCCATAGGTGGCCGACCCCTTTTCTAGAAGCAGCCTTCGAGGGTAATTTAGCGTCTTTCTTTGCTCTTTAATATATTGAATTTTCTGTTCTGTGGTTTGTTGTTGCCCATGGCTTTGGTTTTTTTTTTTTTTTGTTTTTTTTGTTTTTTTACAATTCTTTTAAAGCTAGAATGTTAAAGATAAAAAAAAAAAAAAATCCCAGACGGTGCCAAATTTCTTTGAACGGGGAGAAATGGTTTGGCCATAGCTCCCGCGTTCTAAGAGGGCAGCTGTTTTCACTCTTGCATTGATAGGTGGAAGAGGCATCCGGTCTCATAATAAGTTCCAAGTTCCAATTTGGTATTTCAAAAATAGAACTTGTTGCTGGAACATCTCTATCTTCAAGCACTTGGAGGGGCTGCTAACGAAATATCATGGGCCCGATATGTCACGTGCTTAACGCTGTTATTAGGTAACGCATGAGAACCTCTGCTTTGTGCAATTTACTTGTGTGCATTACGTGTGTGCGCACGAATAAGAACACTGTGCCCGGGGAATGCATGCTGAAAGAAAAAATAAATGAATGCATAACACGGCTTTACCTGAATGTACTAGAGAGTTCCAGTGGCTGTGTATGGATTCACGCCGACGCTGTGATCATGGCCACGGGCTTGGATTTCCAGTCTGTCTTCCCTGTTGAGCCTTGGGCAGATTGTGTGGCCCATCTCCTCCCTCCTCCCTCCTGTATTAAGAGGTTGTTTTAGAACCGAGCGTTGCAAACTCAGATGCCTCCAGGGGCCAGGCTGATAATACAAGGAAGTAAGCACAATACGAAACACCAGATGTTAAGTTGATGGTACTGTAATCTACGTTCTTTCGTGGCCTTTTGTCTTTTTCTTTCGATGAAGACTATTTAAAAAAAAATTTTTTTTTTTAACGTTTATTTATTTCCGAGACACAGAGAGATAGAGCCTGAGAGGGGGAGGGGCAGAGAGAGAGGGATGACACAGAATGTGAAACAGGCTCCGGGCTCCGAGCTCCGAGCTGTCAGCACAGAGCCCGACGCGGGGCTCGAACTCACAAACCGTGAGATCATGACCTGAGCCGAAGTCGGTCGCTCAACCGACTGAGCCACCCAGGCGCCCCAATGATTAAGACTACTTTTCAGAGCAGTTTTAGGTTGACAGCAAAATGGAGGGGGAGGTGCAAAGACGTGCTACGTCCCCTGTCCCCACACATGCCCAGTCTCCTCCATGGGCAACGTCCCCGACAGAGGGGACATTTGTTGCAAACGATGAATCTGCACTGACGCGGCGTCATCACCCGGGGTCCGTGGTTCACATCAAGGTTCACTCTATGGGTTTGGACAAACCGTGTAACGGCGTGCATCTACCATTACAGTATCGGGCCGAGTATTTTCCCTGCCTTAGAAATCCTGCATATCCCATTTATTCATCCTTTCCTCCCACGCAACCCCCGGGAACCACTGATCTTTTTCCTGCCTCCATAGTTTGGCCTTTTCTGGAATCTCACAGAGCATACCTAAGATCATGTATAATTCCGGAATTATATAGGGCACGGCCTTTTCAGACGGGCTTCTTTCGCGTGATAATTTTCAGTTAAGGTCCCTCCACGTTTTTGTTTTTGTTTTTGTTTTTGTTTTTCATGGCTGGAGAACTCATTTGTTTTTAAAGCTGAATGATGGTCCGTTGCGGGGACATACCGCGGTTCGTTTCTCCATTCACCCACCGAAGGATACCGTTATCGATTCCAAGCTTCGACAGTTATAGCTGCAGCGGCCGTGCACCTCTGTGTGCGGGTCTTCGCGTGGACGTGAGTTTTCAACGCCTTTGGGTAAATGCCAAGGAGTGCAATTGCCGGCTCCCAGGGCGAGAGTGTGCTTACTTTGGCAAAACAGCACATGGGGTCGGCAGCGTTCGAGATTTGGGCCGTTCTGATAGGTGTGTGAAAACTAGTGTTTTCGTCTGCAGGTCCCTGATGGCGTGCGATGCGGGGCCATCTCACCTCTCAAGGGTGCCGCCCTGCAGAGAAAGGTGGACGCTATACAAAACTACTTGCCAAGTTCACCTGTCGCCCACGACTGTCACCTCCTGGACCAAAGGAGGGTTTGGCTACCCCAGCGCCGTTGATAGGTCTGTGCCAGGGAGAGGAGGGTCAGCTTTTCCTGGCGTTGAATGAATGGGCTTTAAGGATTTCAATAACATGGATTCCCTGAGCTGAACTTTATTGGCCACCTCCAGGATCGCTTAGTTCGCTTGGACCATCTGTCTATAATAAAGTAGCTGCCAGTCACGGTGGCCGCCTGCCCCAAAATAATCCCCCCAAGGGACTGTGACTGGATCCTCGCTTCCTTTTCACTGCCCCCTCCTCCACTCTCTCCAGGAGTGTCTCTCACAGGGCTATAATGCGAAAAGAGAGACTTTTGGAGATGATTGTTTTCACCGAAATATGATTTGATTATTAAAAAAAAGGTTTTAAGTCACATTGACTTACAAAAGCCAATATTTCCATAGTGTTTAGATCTTTTTTTTTTTGTCTAAAGAAGTAAACCCCATCCAATAACCTCGAGTGAGTGTGTGTGTGTGTGTGTGTGTGTGTGTGTGTTCGTTGTAGGGGCCCAGGGCAGGCTGCCCCAAAACGGGCCACTTTGGCATAAAGATAATTTTGAGTTAAAAGTAATCAAAACCCAGCAGATGCAGGAAAAGCTCTCAGCCTCCCCCTCAGCTGCCTAAATTTACATTGGAAAAGAGAGCCTGTACCAAGAAGAGAGCTATTAACAGACTCTCTCCTTTACCTAAGAGACTTATCTGCATAATAGGGAAACCTTTGTTTCTCCAAACTCCTCCTTTCCCCTTCAGCTAATGAGCTTTCTCCCCTTGGCGTCCTCAGGCCCCTACCCTTCTCCTGAGCTCCGGATGTCGGCTATACCTCAGTTGCCTCATTGTCTTTGAAATGTCCAGGTCGGTGTGGATTCCCTATTAAAATTGATTTTCTCCTGTTATTCTGTCTCCCATCAACTTGATTCTAAGTCCGGCTAGAAAGACCATAGGGCACAGAAAGGTCTTCCTCCCTGACCGTGTGTGTGCGTGTGTGTGTGTGTGTGTGTGTAATAAATAGTCACGGAAGGAAACTTGAGGAGTCCAGAAAGGACAAGAAAGAAAATTAAACCGATCCATAATCTTACTCATCAAAGAGAAGCATGATTAACATTTTTTGTTTCTTTCCTTTCTTCCCCCCTCCACATAGAAGTTCTAAAGTCCTACGTACTGCAGCTCTGGAAGTCAACAAGCACACAAGGATGTATCTATTAGGCATGTAGAGTTGTGCCCAGCTCTTTACAAGTAACCTATCTATGCCTGTTCCATGACCTTGTGAGAAGTAAGGGAGATGATCCGTTGTCAGAAATACCAACTAAAAGCTGTGCTGTCTCGTTAGCAGTAGGTTTACGACCTATGGGATACAGGTACGCACCTTCCCACGATGAGTCCCAAACCCTTAGACCCTTCGCTTCCGGGTGCTTCTTCCCCTCTCCGTCTCGTGGGCTTATTTTCGCCGGTTTTGCAATGAGCATGCGCCAAAGAACAAAGGGAGGGGGGCCTGAAAGTCTCTGCGCCCCCCTCGGGGAATGTCCATTTGTTCCAATCCGACTTTCTCCTTTGCCTCAGCTTTTGCTACCATGGTGAGAAAGCGGCCGTAATCCATACGTGGATAAGTGGGCATGGCCGTGTCCCAGGAAGACTTGATTTACAAAACGGCTATGCCCGTTGAGTTGGCAACCCCAGATCTAAACAAACCCAGCAGGCCGGCATTTAAGATGCCCACCGGTTAAAGAGTTTCCCCCATTACTCTGCCGCCATTTCCCTTGGCAAAGACGGACAAGGACAATGGTGTGGTCCTCCAGAGACACCATGAAAGGAAAAGAGGAACAAGTGTTCTTTGGAACAAAATCTACATCTCCAGTGTTCTCACCTCCACGGGAACGTATATATGTGCTAGGAAATGGTGCCAGGACAAGGAGCCAAGTAGAGTTGTCTGAGCGCTCCGATTCATGGCTGGAACAGAACTTGACGCACACATCTGCTCCCAAGGCCAATGGAAGCTGGGCTGGTACTCATCCACGGTACTCGTCACTAACATGTACTTCCTTCTGGGAAATCTGAGAAAGTAGAGCGTCGCTGGGGCCCAAAGTGAACTTGCCCCCCACCCCCGACCGGTCCCCGGTTTTCCCTGGTTCTAGGGTGGTGACGGCAAACGGGATCTGCGCTACGCTGGATCCGTTTCACGGCTCCCTGGATGTTTGGATTTTCCTCTGTGAGGATTCAGGAGAGCCACTTCTGGGCTCTTCGCTGGGGATCTGCTGGCTTCCCAGCAAGCCCCGAGGCAGGGTCGGGTTGTCAGTGCGCTTCTCTCACGGTGACGAGATGATTCCCACATGACCCGACTTGTGGGGGAGTCTTCCTTTCCCCCCAGAGAGCTGACTCATGGGATGTATTATAGCCAAGATGGCCTCAGAGCTAGCTCAAGAAGAGAAGGTTGCGATAATTACTCCCCAGGGGCTGCAGAAACTTGCCTGAGAATTTAGTCTGGGGAGCCAGAGGGCACACTCTAGGAGTGGAAGCTGGAGGGAGGCTAAAAGCGGAGGCTTCTGGGAAGGACACCCAGGAGAAGCTCTAGAAAGAGGGCCTGGAGCCTACTCACACATGGTGGGGCTGTGAGAAAGCAGGCCAGGACTGGAGCTCAGAGGGGTCAGGATCTGAGTCTTGAGAATGAGCAGGAAACGTCCCAGTTGGCTATGAGCTTGCCCCAGCAAACCTAACCCAGCAGAGGCCAATCAAACACGGCCAAGGTGGAGGCAGCTGCCTGGTTCCCAACACGTCCGCGTGCCCAAGGGTCATTGGTGGGGATCCAAAAACACACGACTCTACATTTCCTTCGGACAGATTCCGTTACAGCTAAAGTGAGGCGTTTTTAAAAACGTTCCAGGTGATTCTGGTGCCCTGGTCCTTGAATCCCACTCTTCAAAAGACGGGATGTGAGAAGAGAAAATGATGCCTTCACTGTTATCCCACCTATTAGGCCGCCGCAGCAGCGCCTAGGCCACCAACCTGGACCTTTGCCTTTGTCCAGCATTTTTTATCTTAAAAACACTTCCGCGCTATGATTTGCTAGAATTTTCCTCCCACGGCGTTCTAAGGTAGGAAGTTTATAATCACTTCACTGGCAAAGCGACAGGCTCACAGCGCTTCCTGTGTAGTATTAAGTGGCCGAGCTCACTGTACTGAGATAATAGGCCCAGATCTCCTGAGCACACGTCTGTGCTTTGCCCCCTTATATCAGATGCTTGTGCAAAAAAAAAAAAAAAGAAAGAAAGAAAATGTACAGAATCTAGAAATCCTACCTTGGTTTCCTGGGGCTTCGAGAACAGACGAGACTTGTCTCTGTCTTACGCATAGAATGTGTGTCCTCTGAAGGGACCCGCAGCACAGCCCCAGGCAGAGATGAAACCGTTCAAGGTAGGGCCAGGGTAGTTGGAGGGGCGGGTAAAGGGACTAAGAGAGCATTACTGAAAAGACCAAGTTCGCACATCTGCCAATCCAGCTCATAGTCTCCGGTCAAAAAAAAAAAAACCAGAGTTGGTGAGACTGACACCACCGGAGAAGATTCCAGAAGGACCTGTAGTCAGTCAAGGGGAGCTGGGAGCAACCTGGTGAGATGTGGTTTTCTGGCCACTTTCCATCACGTAGGCAAGAAATTGATTTCCATAAATTTTAACTGTTTCCCTGGTCCTCTCAGGTTATTTGCTTTACTAGAAAGCAAAGATGTACAACAGGCTTGGGGGCCAGGGGGCAACTAAAAGCTACTGAATTCTAATAAATATTCTTTATTAATTTATTATTAATTTATATCCCCAGTCTCTTCCAAAACAATTTAAAAGAGCTTTAAAAATGAGTATTGTAGCAGATTTTATCTTTTTCTTTTTTTTTTTTAGGTTGAGAGTATGCCTTTATTTATTTTTTATTTTGTATTTAATTTACATCCAAGTTAGTGAGCGTATAGTGCAACAATGATTTCAGGAGTAGCTTCCTTAGTGCCCCTTCCCCACTTAGCCCATCCCCCCTCCCACACCCCCTCCAGGAACCCTCTGTTTGTTCTCCATATTTAAGAGTCTCTTAGGTTTTGTCCCCCTCCCTGTTTTCAGATTTTTTTTGTTTCCCTTCCCTTATGTTCATCTGTTTTGGATCTTAAAGTCCTCATATGAGTGAAGTCATACGATATTTGTCTTTCTCTGACTGAATAATTTCGCTTAGCATAATACCCTCCAGTTCCATCCATGTAGTTGCAAATGGCAAGATTTCATTCTTCTTGATTGCCGAGTAATCCCCCATGGTGTATATATATATATATATATATATATATATATACCACATCTTCTTTATCCATTCATCCATCAGTGGACATTTGGGCCCTTTCCATATGTTGGCTGTTGTTGATAGTGCTGCTAGAAACACGGGGGTGCCTGTGTCCCTTCGAAACAGCACACCCGTATCCCTTGGATAAATACCTAGTAGTGCCATTGTTAGGTCGTAGGGTAGTTCTATTTTTAACTTTTTGAGGAACCTCCATCCTGTTTTCCAGAGTGGCTGCACCAGCCTGCATTCCCACCAGCAGTGCAAAAGAGATCCTCTTTCTCCGCATCCTCGCCAACATCGGTTGTTGCCGGAGTTGTTAACGTTCGCCATTCTGACAGGGGTGAGGTGGTACCTCATTGTGGTTTTGATTTGTATTTCCCTGATGATGAGTGATGTGGAGCATTTTTTTTGGTGTGTTGGTTGGCCAGCAGATTTTATTTTCTAAAACACAGCCGCTGCAGTATTTCTCATGCCTTCCAGAATCTTGCCGTTCCCTCATTTAAAGATGGAATCTATTTCCTTTCTTTGGGAGGGACTTCGTGACGGCCCTTAGGAAAGAATTTAGCAGGGGTGATGCTGCCTGACTTCCATGGGTAGGTAGTAAAAGGCAACACAGCTTTGCCCTGCTCATCTTTATCTTGGGACCCTTGCCCTTGGCACTTGGTCTCCATGTTGGCCGTAAGTGTTCCGGCCCTAGTCCCAGCTAATAGCTGGGACTTCCCATCTAACAGCCAGCATTAACTTCCACACATGTGAGTGAGCAAAGCTTCAGATGATTCCAGCCCCCAGCCTTTGAGCTGCCCGAGCTGATGAGCTGACACCGAGTGGAACAGAGACCGGCTGTCCGGTCAAGCCCCACCCAAAGTACATACGTGTGAGCAAAATAAGTGTGCACGTAAATCACCCGGGGTCTTGTTAAAATGCGGATTCTGATTCAGTAGGTCTGGTGGAGCCCAGGATTCTCCATTTCTAACAAACTTCCAGGTGATGTCAAAACTTCTGGGACCACACTTTGAAAATTAAGTATGTAAGGCACCTTGGACCACTTTTCTGCAACAGAGAAAAATGGGTTGCGGAAAGCTGTTTCCTAGAAGGGTTCTTTGTTGCGGAATAAAAACACACGGCAGAAGGAAATTCGCTAAGCGATCTGTGTAGGGTCTGAGCAATGAAGGTCAAGTACACAGCTTGCTAACAGATTGGACTGGTCCAAGGGTGAATTTGGTCCAGTCCTCCAATGTGGTAAATCCTCAGAATATCTAAGGCTAAGGATGGACTTCATTTCTTTTAAGCAACCCTCCAGCAATACTATTCCTTGCCAATGTGTTTCTGATAAGGTTTGCAGAGGAGATTGTTCAAGGTTAATATCTCCGATGTGAACATTTCTCGCTGCCAAATACAGGATGATCCATGTGATTCAACCATCAAAAAGAGGGTGGAGTTGAGGTCATTTGGGGGAAAATTATAAAATACCAACTGAAGACACGTGTTGGTTGAATGTCCTCACAGCCATCACGTGGGAAAGATGAACCAAGAGTGTCTCTGTAGAAAGGATCAATATATCCCTCAGCAAAGTGTTCTAGACTATTCTAACCTGTAGATAAATGGACGGCCCAAACCTCAACTATGGGCCACTTAGCTCCCAGAGGAACCCCACAAAATAAGTGTGATCTGCTCTGTCAGAGGACATTTTATACTGAGCTTGACCTTCAAGGTTATAAAAATACACGTTTTTGCGCGAGCAGGTCAGTATAATCGAGCCCTTCACGTATCTCCATTCATGGAGGCAAAGGCTGAAAATGACCAAAAGAAGCTAGAAGCGAGTGAAAGCTTTTCGTCACACATTTCTCTAAAAGTGTTAGGGTTAACAACTGGCAATGGTAGACAGAAATTCCTAAAGCTTGCCTGTTCCTCATGGAGAATACTGAACTGAGAAACCCAGGCTTCTAATCCAAAGGAGAAAATAGGCATTGAGTGAAAATGGGTTTTCCAGTGAATGAAGTGGAATGCATAATTTGGGGTAGAAAAGAGAAAAAGGGAATTTCACTTTCTAAAAACAGGATAGACGAAGGTCTGGGCCCAACCAGATGGAATACACCCAGAACGTACTCTGGATACAGCGTTCCCTGATGGAATTCATGTCAGAGTAATCCAAAAGCCACACCGAGGTGACAAGCAATTCAAAAACTGACAAGGATAAGGGGAAACCAGTTGGTGGTGAAGGGGTCCAGGAGGAGATGCCCCCAAAGGGGCCACTTTGGCATGAAGATTATTTCGGATTAAAAGGAATCAAAACCCAGCAGATGCAGGAAAAGCTCTGCCTCCCCCACAACTGCCTACTTTGGAAAGGAGAGCCCGTGTACCAGGAAGACAGCAATTAACAGACCCTCCTTTACCTGAGAGACTCATCTGCATAATAGGGCAAACTTGTTTTGCCAAACATCTATCACCTTCTTGCTAATGAGCTTTCTCCCCATTGGGTCCTAAGCCCCTCCCCCTCTCCTCGGCTCATAAGCTTCTGTTGCCTCATTGTCTTTAGACTTTCCACGTCCCTGTGGATTCCCCCAGGTACATATAAAACTATTAGATTTGATTTTCCCCTCTTAATCTGTCACATGCCAATGAGATTTTAAGTCCAGCTAGAAGGACCATAGGGCAGAGGAAGGTCTTCCTCCCCAACAGTGGTAAAGAAAGTGCTGGAAGAGACAGGAAAGCATCAGAAGAGAGAACACTACCATCTTTTATGTACAGATAGAATTAGTTCCTTAGCATTACAAAGATTTTTCTCTGTCATTATTGAAAACGCAGTGCTTCAGAAGACCGTGAAAATTCTTTAGCATAATGAAATGATGGTGTTTATTATCCAAAATGAGGAAGTGCTCGTGTTTAGGCAATTAAAGAAAGATAATGTTTATTAGATTAAAAAAAAAATGTTTGAGAGAGAGAGAGAGAGAGAGAGAGCAAGCAGGGGAGGGGCAGAGAGAGAGGGAGACGCGGAATCCGAAGCAGGCTCCAGGCTCTGAGCTGTCAGCACAGAGCCCGAGGCGGGGCTCGAACCCATGAACCGTGAGATCATGACCTGCGCCAAAGTCAGAGGCTCGACTCCGACTGAGCCACCCAGTCGCCCCAGGGGAGCAATGTTTTTAATGAACTATCCACGTGTTGCTTTGTGCACGTGTAACTTTGATAAAACCAAAAAAGAAAATTTCCGTATCTGTCACTGATTGTCCCCTTAGACCTTTGCTAAAAGATGACACTTCTCTCAATAAATTCAAACACAAAATACCAGCCATCAACGTGGGCTGGTGACGCTGTGATCTTCGGCACATCCGCCATCCCAGAAGCTCGCCCCATCATCACCTCGGGGGCTGCCTCCGCACCCTCCTGGGCAGCACCAGTAGTTTCTAAATCCCTAACTTCCTCTTTATTGGTTTATTACCTCATTTTGGTGCAACTTCTCCCCTAGAAGCTTCCAAAGAAAGAAAGAGGAGGTGAAATTTCAAACCCTTTCAGGTCTAAATATATTTTTCTCAGCCTCGCACTTGATTGCCTGACTGTAGGGTCCCCGGCCAGTGACTTCCATGCAGGATTTTGCAGCTACATCTGAGGCTTTTGGGTCCTTATGGAGAAGACCAGCGTCTTGTTTATTCCTCCTGTGATATGATCTATTGTATACCTTTGTGTGGAAATGTTTAGAATCTTCTCTTTAACCCTGGTGTTCTACAAGTTCATAGGGATATGGTATGGTTTGGGTGGGTTTTCTTTCCTTAGGCTGCTCACTTAAGGGAGCCTTTTCAATCTGGAGGCGTGTGTTCTTTAGTTCTGGGGGAAACTTCGTAACACTTTCCTGAAGATTTCTTCCCTTACATTTTCTGAGCCCCTTGTTTCTAGGTTGGCCGCTGTTTCACGCTGGATCTCCTAGATGGTGATCTAATTTTCTTATCTCTTCTCTGAGGCATGCCATCTCCTTATGGTTTCATTCTATCTCCTCGAAGACCTCCTTGATTTTATTTGCCAGAACTTCTACTATTATTTGTAATTTGTTTTCATGCTTCTGATTTCTAAGCATTTGGTGAATGTTCCTTTTTCATAGTGTTTTGTTCCTGCTTCAGGAGTACAACACCTTCCCTTGTACCTTTGAGAATATTAGCTATAGATTTGCTATTATCAATTTTTTCTTCTCTCTGCACTCTGTTTCTTCCAAGTTCCTTTTTTGTTTTGGTCTCCATCTTTCATGCTACAGGCTCCCCTCAGATATCTGGTGACCTCTGACTGCCTGCTCATATTGAGGAGCGAGGCAGATTGGAACACCCACTTATGAGTAAAGTTTTTCTGTTCTTTGCAGACTTGAACAAAGAACGTTCTCTTTCACTCACTCGGAATGCCCAGCTGTCCGTTTCTTTAGGTATTGTCAGTGATTCCTGAGAATTCTTTCATTTCTTGCTTAGAGTATATGATACCCTTGCCGAGCTCTGGGTTCCAAGTAGGGGAGGCAGCTAGACGTGCCACCGTTAATGGCACAGATGTTTAACCTCCTTTCTTGGGCACCTAGGTGGCCCAGTCAGTTAATAGCCAGCTTCAGCTCAGGTCATGATCTCACGGTTTGTGGGTTCGAGCCCTACATCGGGCTCTCTGCTGACAGCTTGGAGCCTGGAGCCTGTTTTGGATTCGGTGTCTCCCTCTCTCTCTGCCCCTCCCCTGCTCACACTCTGTCTCTCTATCTGAAAAAAAAAATTACAAAAAATTAATGATCCTTTTCTTAGCTCTACTTGAAATCTTAAGTTCAAAATCCCCCTAGTTAAAAAAAAAAAAAAATCCCCCTGTTCTTACCCACAGTCTTCTGCCAAGATGGGGAGGGGTTTGGGATTCTCACTTCTTCCTCACTTCAACCCCATTGTGTCTCCAGCTGTGGAGGTGATGGGTGGCTCGAACCCTGAGCCTGTGTGGGCTTGTACACCACAGGCATTTCTTTGGGGACTTCCAGCACTACTGGCTCAGGTTCTAGTTTTTGGGTGTCTTAGTTCAGTTTCCACTCATGTAACCATTGTTCACCTTTTAAAATGTCATTTTCTGTCATCTCCCATCCCATTCTGTCTTCTATGTTTTCACCTTTTTTTTTTTTAAGTTTATATATTTGAGAGAGAGTGTGAGCAGGGAAGGGGCAGAGAGAGAGAGACAGAGACAGAGACAGAGACAGAGGATCCAAGGAGGGCTCCCTGCTGACAGCAGAGAGCCCAACATGGGGCTTGAACTCACGAACCGTGAGATCATGACCTGAGCCGAAATCAAGAGTCAGACGTTCAACCCACTGAGACACCCAGGCGCCCCTGTGTTTTCATCTTTAAAAATAGTCTTCTCATTTCCATTTTAGGAGGATTTTGTGAGGGATAGAGGACAACATGAGTGTTCAGTTCACTGCCAGAGAGCCAGTATATCTATTTTTTATTTTAATGGCTATATTTTTATTTCCTAATTTTCACTGTGTGTGTGTGTGTGCATGTATGCATGTGCGCACGCTCATATGTATCTGTTAATTACAGTTGTCTCCACGTCTGTTAATAGCTGTTTACTTTTTGGTGGGATAATGACATAGCTTATTCACATTCTACTTCATGCACTTTCTACCGCTTTAGTATTTTGTTTTGTATTGTTCGATAAGCATGCATTATTTTTCTAATCAAGAAAAAGATGTTATTTTGAAACAAAAATAATGCATCGGTGACATTTATTCCCCGTGGTTATTCAGGAAAAACAAAAACAGCTAGAAAGAGGGGCGCTTGGCTGGCTCAGTCGGTTAGTGCGTGTGACTCTTGACCTGAGGGTCATAAGTTCGAACCCCACCTTGGGTGCAGAGATTACCTAAAAATAAAATTTTAGTCGGGGGGGGGGCACCTGGGTGGCCCAGTCAGTTAAGTATCTGACACTTGATTTCAGCTCAGGTCATGATCTCAGGGTTCCTGAGTTCGAGCCCCACATAGGGCTCTATGCTGACAGTGAAGAGCCTGCTTGAGATTCTCTCTCTCTTTCTCTTTCTGCCCCTCCCCTGCTTGTGCTCTCTCTCGCTCTCAAATAAATAAATAAATAAATGTTAAAAAAAAGAAAACAAAATCTTAAAAAAAAACAGAAAAAAAAAAGAATGTAGGTAAGAGAAATGAAATCTTTATAAAGGTCGGCATTGGGACTGAAAGCATCATGAAACAAAAAGACAGTGGTTTCTTTTGTTTGGATTCTATTCGTGTTACTACATGAGATTTTGAAAAGAATATAGTGTATATTAATTTATCAATGATTCACTGACATTTGATTAAGCTAGGTCCTAGCATTACGCGGCCATGAGGACCCCACTCCAGTACGGGAGAGAGAAACACACATCAATGATTGCATCAGAGGTTTGTGCCACAGTGCAGACACGAAGCTTTGGCTGTCACAGAGACACAAAATATTAGTTCTCCGGGGGCAGGAGTGGGGAGAGGATAGGTTAACAAAGTCCTCAGAAAATGACATTTGAAGTGAATCTTTTTACCAAGTTCCCCCCACCTTCTGGCGCTCCCTGCTAATGTACTGGAAACGACAAAACAGGTTTGTTTGGTTTGGGATTTTTTTTTTCTCTGGATTCTTCTCTTACCTTTTTTTCATTTAGAAGAATGGAAAGGTATGAATTTTTAAAGCACGCTTTCAAACAGAGTAATGAGAGTTCGTTTAGGGAAAGATTGACTTCTCTGCTCTGACTTGAAAATCTGTTATCACCCGCAAGGAATTCAAATGATAACAATGTGAAAGAAGGCAAGAAGAGGGACAGCTGAGATTAAATAAAACCCTTCCATTTTGCAGATTGGGCAACCGGACTCGGGTAACAAACAGAAAGGTATTGCATCATTCATAGCTTTTGAGAAGAGACCCAATTTGATTTGCCAGTGTAGCCATAACAATATTAAAAATTCATGGTAATTCTTCTAAGGTTTAGCATTGCTGGAATTTACTGGTAAGTTTAAGTTTCTGAGGAGGGAGTGCATTTGCACGGGAGAAAAACAAGAATGTACAACAGGTCTGTTTGCCAGACCCAGTTCCTACCGACCACTGCCGCCCCCCCCCCCAGGGAAATATTCATTTTTGTTTTTCTCTTATTAAAAAAAATTTTTTTACATTTATTTACTTTTGAGAGACAGAGAGAGACAGAGCATGAGCACGGGAGGGGCAGAGAGAGAGGGAGACACAGCATCCGAAGCAGGCTCCAGGCTCTAAGCTGTCAGCACAGAGCCCGACACGGGGCTCGAACCCATGAACCGTGAGATCATGACCTGAGCCAAAGTTGGACGCTCAACTGACTGAGCCACCCAGGCGCCCCCTTGTTTTCGTTTTGTACGGATTTCCCTCCCCCCCCGAGAATTTCAACCAAACAAATATGAACGTTGATCCTTATTTCCCCCTTTATATACAAGAGTTGTTTCTGACAAGCACTGAGTTTGGTCCAACAACGTTAACAGCGCTGAGGATTTAACAGCAGATGTTTAGTTAGACATTAAAGATGAAACACCCACATTTATCTCTGCCTCTCCCACAAACCCATTAAAACGATAGTAAAAGATGGAAAGATTAAAACTTCCCAAAGATACAGAGAACAGGAAAAATGAGACGTGAGTCAACCTGAGATACCGTGATAGATTTGATTATTGTTCCCGGCTCGTCCTTGCTTGGCTTTCCCGTGGGTGCAAATACTTTGCCCCACATACTCTGGGCGCAGCCATCAGACTTGCTCTGGCCAATGCAATGGGCGCAAATAATACACAAGACGT
Organism: Panthera tigris; assembly: GCF_018350195.1. Lineage (NCBI taxonomy): Eukaryota > Metazoa > Chordata > Mammalia > Carnivora > Felidae > Panthera > Panthera tigris. The sequence continues at coordinate 9,738,214 of NC_056677.1, read as the reverse complement.
GTCTGAACAAAAGCTTCAGCGCGCTTCCGTGGTTCGACTCGTTGCTTCTGTCCTTCACCAGAAGAACAAAATTCCCCAGACAGTGTCTGCTCTTGAGCCCGAGTCCCAGATTGCAAAACCGCATGAAGCCAAGCCCAGCAGAACCCTCCTGTAACAGCAACAGCCCTCATGTAACGTTGGGGGAAAAAGTGTTGATGTAAGCCGTTGAGATCTGGGGGTGTTTGCTCCCTAATGCAGATCCCAGCACTGTGTTTTTTTTGTTTTGTTTTGTTTTGTTTTGTTTTGTTTGCAAGTTGGTAGCAGTAACAGGAGAAAGCAACGTCTCCCAGGTCTCTGGATACAAATACCGATAGATGGTCATTTATAAATCCTAAATCCTAAATCTCCAGATACTAATATCTGGAGATCTACCAACGTCAAATCTAACTCAGCAGAAAATCGCTGCACACCCCACGGTGCACGTTAACTGGGATTGGGCCCCATCTCTGCTCGCTCACAAAGCTTCTAATTTTACTTTCCATACTTTAGCCTTAAATCTGAACACAGAACGAAGGAAAGCCTGCAATGTGAAAGACAGAAACCAAAACACACACAAGTGAAGGAACTTGTAGAAGGCAAAGATAAATCGGGAAGAAGGAAAAGTTGAAAGAAATTAAAATTAATTTTCTCAGAATCATAAGGGTTGTACTAAACATGAAATAAGGTTATAGGCGAAACAAGATAAGGATGACTTATTAGAAGGAACCGAAAAATGTTCTCAGCGAAAAGCTTAGATGATAAAGGTTATCTCCCCACCATACCATTGAACAATCTCACAAAAAACCACTGACATTATCTAGTGCCCCATGAATTGTGCAACTAAGTGGCCCAAAGGAGAATAAAACACAAATGGATCATGTGAGAGAAAGGTGAAGAAAAGTCCGTCTAGCACGTCCACTATCTAATACATAGAAGTTCCAGACACAGAGAGCAGGGAAAGCAGAGGAGGAAAATCATAAAATGACCTGCGAATATATTCTAAAACAGGAGCGTCTCCAGATTAAAGCTGAGAGCAAAATAAATCAACAAATACAGCAAAAATAAATAAGAACCACGAGTGACATCCAGGCACTGTGAAATTCCCTACCATTGGAATTTCTTTTTGTTTTTAAGTATAAAAGATTCCTGGTGGCGGGAGTGGATGTGGGCTGATAACACACAAAGGATTAAGAATTGGACTGACCTTGGAGCGCCCAGGTGGCTCAGCTGGTTACGCGTCCAACTCTTGACCTCCGCTCAAGTCATCATCTCTCAGTTCGTGGGTTCAAGCCCTGCATCGCGCTTTGTTGGCAATGATGGAGTGGAGCCTGCTTGGGATTCTGTCTCTCCCTCTCTCTGCCCCTTCCCTGCTTGCTCTCTGTCTCTCTCTCAAATAAACTTAAAAAAAAAAAAGAATTACATTGACCCTATTCATTTTAAAACATTTTTTTCAGTTTATTTATTTTGAGAGATAGAGACAGCATGAGAGCAGGGAAGGGGCAAAGAGAGAGGGAGAGACAGAATCCCAAGCAGGCTCCGCGCTGTCAGCGCAGAGCCCGACTTGGGGCTCAAACCCATGAGCCGTGAGATCATGACCTGAGCCCAAATCAAGAGTTGGACGCTCAACCAACTGAGCCACCCAGGCACCTCTGACCTTATCCTTAATAGGGACACAGCATGTTGGAAGTCGAAGAAGCATCGTCTTAAAATGTTAAGCAGAAACTCTATATGCAGCCAAAGCATCAATCAAATGAGTAGTTAAAATAACATTTCAGACAGGAAAATACTCAAAAATTTACCTCCCATCTCTTTCTCAGGAAAACACTGGTGGATATATTCTACCCCAACAAGGGAATAAACAAGCAAACAAAAATGATAAAGGAAGAAAACCAGGAAGGAAGAAGGAAGGAAGGAAAGAAAGAAAATATGGTATGCTGGTTATATTTTGCTGTACAATAAACTACCCAAATATGTAGTGGCATAAGAAATTTATTATGTGGTCAGAAATTCAAAAAGGACACAGCAAGGATGGCTTTTCTCTCCTCCATGATATCTGAGGTCTCAGTTGGCATGACTCGGACTAGTGAGTCAAATGGCTGGAGGCTTGAATGACAGGAGCCGGAGAATCGACTTCCAATCCAATCCTTCCATTCACACATCTAGCCACAGGCTGAGGTGGCTAAAGGCCAGACTTAGGGCCAACATCCGTGGGTGTTCTTCCCGCAGTGGTCTCAGGGTGGTGGGCCATTTTACATGGCGGCTCAGGACTCTTACGGCAAGTGTTCCTAGTGAACAAGGGCAGAGCTTCAAGGTGTTTTATGATCTAGCCCCAGAAATCATATAACATTACTTTTACCACTCTCTATTGTTTGGAGCTGTCGCACGCCCACCCAGATCCAAGGGAGGGGACACACACACCACCATTGGTGGGAAGAGGGCCAAAGGGATTTGGGGCCATGTTTTAAAACCATATGTGGTCGGAGAGTCAGGGGATACAACACAGAAGAGTAGGAAGAAACAATCCTGGAGGATAGTCACCCACCAGGTCTAGAAAGCAACCAGTTCAGACTGAAGCAGGAAGACAAAAGATTCTAGGAAGGATGTCACGAGGCGGGGGGGGGGGGGGGGGGGGACAATAAATAATAAACAAATAAATAAATCTGCTCTATTGTCTGTTTGACCATGCACAGGTTGGAATGTATGAGAAGAATTAGCAATAGGTACATAAAGACTAAGCGAGTGAAAAATAATGTGATTTTGACTCTAGGGGAAAAATGTATAATTATTGTACACTACTTGAATAACATATATATATATGTTATTCATATATATATGATGGAAATAATAGCATAAATACAGATTGATCCCCAAACTGTGATACCACTATTGGGAGAACTGGGATTGATATAATGAAGGAAGCTAATTTTTAGACATATTATTCGGACTTTCTATTATGATAGACGAGGATTAAGCGTTTGGTAGAAGGTAGACACAAGAGAAGAAAGAGCCAGAAGAGTTGAATATGGGTGCTTATGGGCATAAGACTGAGGATGTGGAAGGGTTGGGCAACCCTTGTTTGTCTCATAAGTTTTATGAGGACTATTTGATTTTGATTTTCATTTATTCATTTTAAACTTTATTTACTTATTTTGAGAGAGAGAGAGAATGAACAGGGAGAGGGGCAGAGAGAGAGGGAGAGAGAGAATCCCGAGCAGGCTCTCTGCTGCCAGCGCAGAGCCCAATGCAGGGCTCGAACCCACGAACCACGAGATCATGACCCGAGCCAAAACCAAGAGTCATACCGAACCACCCAGGCCCTCCTACTATTTGATTTTTAAATACGTCCCCATGGCTTTTACTCTGTTCATTCTGTTTCACTGAAATAAAAATCCAAAGAAACATAGATATACCTGATTGACATATACATAAGAGAAAGAAAGAAAGAAAAGAAGGAAGGAAGGAAGGAAGGAAGGAACCCAACCATCTTTGGTTGATTAATGGATAAAATTCAACATGGTCCTTCACAGCCAACTTCCCATGTACCTTGTACTGACGCCATTTGCAATTCTAGGCTTTCCGTGAACACATCCTGCTTCTTCATAGTTTTGTGCCTTGGGGTATGTTCTTCTCCTATGCGGGGATTTCTCTCTCACTTATTCCCCTTCTGGCAAATCCTACTCACCCACTGTTTAGCCCAAATGCTTCCACTAGCTCCCCTGCCCAGAGCCATGGAAACAGTCATTTCTCTCCCTATCCTTGTGTAGCGTATAGTGATACTTTTATTACAGAACACTGCACTTATGTGTAAATATCTTCCTTTCTTAGAAGAGGCCTTCCATCAGAGGATTCTTAGAAGTTGTGTGTCGTAAAGAATCCCATGTGCTGGTCCCTTTGAACGCGGGTTTACCTGTTCTGCTCCCTTTTCCCTCACAGGGAATAATTCATAGCATCTTCAACCTTGTCACAGTCTGCATTCTTATCCGAGTAGTTGAGGCCCATGAAAAACTCAAACATGTCTATATTAGTTTGCAGCAAACACATAAAAACGGTCCATACTCTCCCCAGCCAGGCGGGAGAGTTACAAGGGTTACAAGGAAATCTAGTCCTTAAATTAATCCACTCTTGGGCCTGTCAACAGAAATTTCCTTAGTTACCCTCAATTTATTACTCCCTATCTTGAGTCACTTACTCTTTGCTGGAAGAAAGCTTCATCGCCTGATTCAGAGAAAGCCAAGTACAGCCAGATTTCCTGTGACCTCGGTAACTGATCATCCACAGAAGATTCTAGCAAGGAGATGCAATGAAGGCAGACATTGAGGGTAGCAAACCACAAGCTACCCAGGAAGGAATTTTTAGGGACAAAAGATTTCTTATAGCCACCCAAGACACAAAGGAACATATTTTAACCTTTTAATGGCCTTGCTATTGTATCACAGCATGAACTATGCCAAAAATACTTGCGCCCAAACTGACATTCGCTCTCCCCTAAACCCTGGCGTCCTGTGGAAATTCAGCAGCTAATGGCTGGCCTGCTCTATCTTTACATGGATTGTTAAAATACCAGTGGGTTTCCTGCTCTCAGTCTCGGTTGCCCAGAGAGTGGGGTAGGTGCAAAACGACGGAGAAGTCTGGAAAGTCACCACTGTCAACAGAAAGGCTGGGTAAAGAGGAGAAACATCAGAGCATCTCAGAGGACAGACTTCCTCTCCCAACAGGAAGTCAAAGGGTTCACAAGTTCGCTGCAGGAGGACATGGGCACAGGCCTGGCTGGAAACATTATCACCTTCGGGGAAGTTTCTGCTCCTGGAGAAGCCAGAACGCGCCGTGATGTACACAGAGGGTCACAACCAGCTCTTGCGGCCTTAAAACTGGAGGAAGGAAAACTCCCTCCCTGACAGCCCTCACTCGTCTTAAGTAAAAGTGACCCTCTCTGTAATTAGAAAGACGATGATGTCACGGAGAAAAGGGCCGGAGTGCCAGGCTCTGCACAAAGCCCTAGGCTTCAAGTGCAAAGCCACGCTGGAATTTGAAATTTAAGCCCAAATGACAGGATACCATAATACAGCCACAAAGGGGCTGGGGCCGGCAGGCAGACCTCGGGGACATTAGAACTCTCCCCACCCTGGGGAGAGAAATTTTATTCAGATCGGGGAGACTGGATGTTTCCGAGAAGGAATTGCATAAACATGCCAGGCAAAACCACCAGGAAAAGCCGTTGTGTGACTCTGGGAGTCAGTGGCAAAGCCGCTCATTGTATCTGAATAGAAGTGGGTAGAAATTCGCCGAATTCTAGCATTTAGTTTGGTTTCCTGCCGAGAGTCGTTGAAAGTTCAATTTTTTTTGAAAACCCTACGATTTAATAGACATGCTCTCCCACTCTCGAACGTACGTGCAATTTAGGAGCAGAGAAGTCTCACTCTATAGGCAACGTGGCCCTTATCCCCCAGCCCTGTATTTCCACCGCCTTCCGTGCGTCCCACCTCTTCACTGGAGAATCACTCCCAAAGATGTACTTTCCAAACCAGGTTCCCGGCCACCCTGCACCCATCATCCCCATACTCCCTCCTCCCGCCCTATTTCCAGGTATTTGCCCTAAAATCCTTAAAATAAGGTTAGATGCTTTCCTCGCCTCCTTTCAATGGATTTACCAAGTTCTGTTGGAGTTATTGCTTGAATCGGTTCCATTTTCTCCAAGCTCTCTCTTCAGATTCTTATCCTCTGTCCCTGCCCTACTGTCAGAGTCACGTGCTGCTCAGCTAGCGCCCCTCCCCCCCCCCCCCCCCCCCCCCCCCCCCCCCGCCCCAGGTTCCTCCTAGGACTCCAGTCCCTTTTCCACATGATTGACAGAGTTAGCTTTCTACAACATGTCAACTGTATGATCGATCACTTAAATTGATACTCAAAACGTCCAAACCGAGGCTAACACGTCGCCTGGCAAATCCGATTTCCTAGCATTGTTACAACGTGTAGCACCACAGAGGCACGTGTGAATCCTGGTTTTGATTCCTGCCCTCAACTCTTTGCAGAGCTGGGCGCTGACACGTCACGTAACCCGTCTGCAGCTACGGTTTCCGCACCTGTAACAGTCAGTCACGGCAAATATGTGGACTGGAAGGGTTAAATGAGATATAAAGGAAACCGCCTCGCACTGTACTTTCCAAGAAGTGAGCGTTTGACAAATGCTGGATGATATTATTATCACTGTTATTACGTTAAAACCTCTCATCACAGACGCTCACATTCACCACGCCAGAGGTGAACAGACTGCCGTGGGATGAGCCCTCTGCGAGACATGTTGTGGCTTGTGACACTTCCAGGAACCTGGTGGACAAACCCTAAAACCTCACTCCTGACAGGATGGGAGACACTTTCAATCTCACATGAATAAGACCAGATTTTAGTTGTTCATTCACTGAGTGATGATTTATTGTCTCTCTATAATGTGTCGGACGCTGGGCCAGATCTCATCCAACTTTGACTCCTTTATTGTAATAGAAAACTTCCTAGCGCATATTAGAGACAAAAACACGTGTTTAGAAAGGAAAATCCCTATAGTTTCAGTCTCCGAAACCAACCAAAATTAAACCCAAATGTCACAAATTCTACAGAAGTTAAAAATTATAGTTCCTGCTTCTTAGAGGTTCCTACGATCCCACCCAAGTGTTTCCAAAACCCTCGAATGAATTTTCCAAAACGTGCTGGATAACATGTATTTTTCCCGGTTTAAGTAGCCTTCTTTGATCTGGGTTTAAAAATGGACTCCATCCAAATGTCACGAAAACCTTCATTCTCCTGTTTTCACATTCTTTGGAGTCAAAGCGTATTATTTCCTGACGTCTTTGGTAGCTGGGAGATAGATCATGTCGTTTAGCCTTAAGAGTACTGTAGAGTTAAGAAAATATGAAGAAAGCACCATAGAAGAATTTTGTCAAGCAATCGGTAGATAAAAGATACAACGGCAAAGGGAGAGATCTTAATAGCTAAATGATTAACATATCCAAACAACAGCTATTTTCTCAGGGCCAAGAGATAAGGTTTGGATTTGGGCCAATAGCTCTCTGCGAATCAAATTGGGTTTGTGCAATGGTTTCAGATTCTTCCGGGGGGGGGGGGGGGGGCGGCGAAATTAACCTGGAGGCACTGAGTGAAGGTCATAATTTCAAAGACATTTTCTCAGGGGCGAGTTGAGGCGGTATTGGTGAAAACCGAATGACAGCCCTGGGCGCTGGGTGGTGATGACTGTATCTAGAGGCAACTTTTTATCTCCAGCAAGCCCAAGTCGCCAAAAGGATCAGAGAAAAGTTTAAGTGTAGGGGGTTTTGTCTTAGATGTGGTCTGGACTTCATCTAGTGGGATTTCTTGAAGCCTCCAGGTGGATGAGGAATGGGGAAGAGCCCAAGTGAAAGCAGAATTGCCTGGTGGGCAGGGCTGGGAATTTCAAGGGCTTTGTGTCTGTCACGGTCCATCAAGCCTCTTTGCAAATTGCACCTGTTTTAGAAATGCTGTTGTTGTCGTTGACTGACTGTACGAAAATACCGGGATGTATAAAATACGGAGAAGCCGAGGTTGGAAAATTAAAAGCACCACCCAGAGATGGATTACAAGGGATGTTTTGGCCCATTCTCTTCCTTCTTCTATTCCTTTCCTTCCTTCTCACCTATCCATCTATCCATCCATCCTTCCTCCCATTCACCTGTCGCTCACACACACAGCTCTTTCTTTTTTTTAATATTTATTTATTTTTGAGAGAGAGCGGGTGAGCAAAAGAGGGACAGAGAGAGAGGGAGACAGAGAATCCGAAGCAGGGTCCACACTGACAGCAGAGAGCCCAAGCCTGGAGTGGGGCTCGAACTCACGAACCGTGAGATCATGACCTGAGCCAAAGTCACACACTTAACAGAATGAGCAACCCAGGCGCCCCCACCCAGCGCTCTCTATCCAGCTCTTTCTCTGACCTCGTGTGGTTACATGCCTCTGTGGTCCGTTATACAAAGTTTGCACTGTCACTGCTTTTCAGATGTTTTGACTCTTATTCTCTAATTTTGCAGCCTTTAATGCAGGGGGCCTTGTGGCTTGTCTAGTGTAGGAAGGAGGAAATTTTACCCTTCCCTCCAAGGTTCTTCCAGCTGGTTTAGGAATAATTTAACAATTTAACAGGAGAATAAACCCAAGTTTTATTATGTGCCTGCGGGGAGGCCTAATAACGAAATTGAAATCTAAAGCAGGCAGTTTTTTTTTTTTTTTTTAACATTTATTCATTTCTGAGACAGAGAGAGACAGAGCATGAACGGGGGAGGGTCAGAGAGAGAGGGAGACACAGAATCTGAAACAGGCTCCAGGCTCTGAGCGGTCAGCACAGAGCCCGACGCGGGGCTCGAACTCACATACCGCGAGATCGTGACCTGAGCCGAAGTCGGATGCTTAACTGACTGAGCCACCCAGGCGCCCCTAAAGCAGGCAGTTTTTAACTGACAGGATGAAAACAAAACAACAAACAAACAGACAAAAACCGCTTAACTTTGGGAGCTTCAATTAGGAAGGAATTCTAAAGAGACTTTGGGCAGGGGTAGTAAATTAGTAAGCAGTAATACGCATTGTTTATATAGCCTGTCAGCTGTAAATTCCTTATCTCTAGTGATAAGGAAATCTCTTTCCCTCCTGGTACAGGAAGGCAAGTTTCACACGGGGAGACTTATTTCCTGCCTTTTGTTGGGGGGGGGGGGACAAAGGAGGGTCTCTGTGCCCTTTTTGGGCAAGCTGTCTCTTAAGTAGCTTTTATTGAAAATAAGCAATACACCAAGGAAAAAAAATAATCAATATACCAAAATGGCACGTTTGGGGTGGTATGCCCTTGGCCCCTACACTAGGCAGGGTGGTGCGTGGGAATGCGTGACCCTTTAGTCTCTGTAGAAAGTCCCTTGCAATCAAGAAGCTGGTGTTTCTCTTAGTTTAATTAAAGCAAAAACACAAAATCACACAGAACTAGAGGGGTTTGTACTAAGGAATTCTTTTCGATTTCTGCCTGCAAAATTATATTCCACAGCATCTCCTTGGCTCATTCCCTCACGTCTCTAGATGTGGGCCTCTGGTGGCTCCTTGTGTCTCAGAAAGCTCGTTACTTAGGGCAGGATTACAAGTGTGTCTGTCAAGATCCTCACTGAGGCATCTCAAAGGACAGGTAATTTGTGATTAGTAACTCTAAGTCACAGTGTTTCACATCTTCATGGGTGTTATAATTTTATTTACAAAGTTTTTTTTTACATTCATCAAGTCAGCTGGGACTGGTAGAAAGCTGCTTTGGATTGTGAGTCAAGGTGCCTTGAATTCTGTTCCAAGTTTTGTCGCAACTATTATCCTTTATAAGCACTCAAATTCTTGGGGCCTTGGTTTCCCAATATATGAAAGGGAGGGAGTCGGTGCTCAGTGGACCAGATCCTTGCTAAGATCATTCACACGTCAGCAGTTACATTGTATTATGAAGGTTTTGATGGCCCCATATTGGATGGACAGTGAGACATTTTCATCAACTGCCAGTCAACAGTCAACTTGCCGTGGGCACACACTCAGAAGAAAACAGAGTGTATACTAATTTGGGTAGGTGGGGGTCGGAAGGAAAATCAGGGTCTGATTTCTCCAAACAAAGTTGTAAGTTCTGCTAATACAGTTCCTCCATAACTCTCCTAGTCCCTTGGCTGAGATAAGCTAAGTGAGTAGGGGTATGCGTGTATAGATGGAGGGTAATTTATTACATCCATACTTCACGGGGCGACTGACACCAGCTGGTCCTTCCTGAATAGCCCCAGAAACAAATGGCAGACGGAGAACTGGTCAGAGAGAGCACACGCTCTATCGGGTCTGGGCCCACAAGGGCCTCCCACAAGAGCTGCTCCCAAAGAGCAGAGTCCACGAACACAATGTGTTTCCTCCTTTCAAGGGCACAGGTTAGTTGCTCGTGGTTCTGGGCCTGGGCATTCACCCACAACTATTGCCCTGCGATGTACTCAGGGCTGGGAGGGAGGGCAACTCCTGGGAATGGCTTTCTGTTCCCCACTCCTTGTGCTGGGCCCAAGGAAAGGAAGAAACCATTTCACTTGCAACATTAATGGAAGTGTTTTCCTCTCAACTTCATTGTTATTGACATAGCCAGTCTACAATGATGAATTAAGTAAATACTGGAGACTCTAATGCTTCTATGCCTCTCATTTAAAAGTGACTTGGGGGCCTCTGGGTGGCTCAGTCAGTTGAGTCTCCGACTTCAGCTCAGGGCACAGTCTCGCAGTTGGTGAGTTCAAGCCCCACACCGGGCTCACTGCTGTCAGGGCAGGCAGAGTCCACGTGAGTTACCAAAACAGAATATTGGAGTAAATCCCCCAAGGCCACTTGGCAGGCTGGTGGGTTCAACCCCTACATGGCTGGCACTCACAATTAGCCTCGTTGGTGGGACAGGGCAAGGATCTACCCACCAACACCCTCCCCCACCGTATTTTTACCCGATTCCCTGTTTACCTGAAATTCCCAGGGTTGAGAGTCCTTAGGGTGTGTTAAATTTCCCCTATTAAGATTCAAGTCTTAGGGCAGGAATAGCACTCTGAGCTTTTATCAAACATTTGCCTTAGTGGAATATTCTTCCTCATACCCCGTTCGGAGAGAATTAGCCAGAAGCCAGGTCTTCCTGGAACAAGGCAGGAGTGAGACATCGCACCGTGTTGGGGGAGAAGGGAGGAAAGACTGGATGTGGGGATTTGCTCAGGACAAAGGTCTCCTTGTCACAGGCTCATTCCAACCACCCCAGCTTGCAACTTCATTTATGGATCTTCCTTTTGGGAGTGTGTTTAAACTACCAAGCAATCAAGTAGTCTGGGAGTTGACACGTTCAATTAAGTTGAGGTTTACTTAAAATTATTTACCTATTCTCTTCACTGATTCTCCTACCTCCCTCTGTTCCCTAAATAGAAGCTGCCCCAAGGACTGGTTCCAGCCCACTTTTTGCTATACAACTTCTCAATTCGTGTCACTCTCAGGCTTTCTCGGCCTTAAGTATCACAGTAAAGAGGCCACACCTCCCAAATTTCTCTTCAACCCAAGGGTCGGTAAACTTTCTCTGCCAAAGGCCAGATCATACATATTTTAGGCTTTGTAGGACATACAGTCCCTGTTGAAATGACTCAGCTCTGTCTTCACGGCATGAAGGCAGCCAGAAACAACATGCAAATGAATAGGCACGTCTGTGTTCCAATAAAACTGTATTTATGAACACTGAAATTGGAGTTTCATGTAATTTTCACTTATCACAAGATATTGGAGTTTGTAGACCCCTGTTCGAACCAAAACCTCTCTCCATGTTTCATCCCTCCTGCTGTCCAAAACGCCCCCAGACGTGACATTTATAAAATGAAAATCACCCTGTCCCTTTCTCCAGCCCACAAAATAGCTGCTCTTTCTCACTTCTTTATTTCTCTTAGGACACCAGAATTTCCCCAGGGACCCAGGGTGGCATTCTCAGAGGCACCTTGGCTCCCACTTGGGTGCGTGCAACACCAGCATTCCGATCCGATGGCTGACCTCATGCAGTGCTTCCAGCACCTGTCCCTCTCTCCCACACAAGATATTCTGTATGTCCAAATTAATCCTCATAGAGCAAGACTTTTGTCATCAAACCCCCTTCAATGTCTACCATTTCCTGCACACATTGACCCAGCCTACAGGACCCTCTGCCTGTTTAAGTGCAGTTTTCCCTTTGATGGAGTTTTCTAGTCTTAATCCCTCCCTACTTCCCTACACAGATCCTCTGTGCAAACCCAAATGACTGGCTTTCGACAGATGAAATCAACACTCTGGGGGAGGGGAATTCCTACCTTTATGCCCTTGCCCCTGATCTCCCCTACCCATACCCCCCCCCTCCGACCCCCAAACTCCTTTCCCTAAACCCGTGGTCCTAGGAAAAGACTCATGGCCAACCACCATAAGATATCACCTCACACACACCCAGGGTGGCTATCATAGAAAGATTGACAGTAACTAGGGTTGGCGAGGATGTGGAGAAATTGGAACCTTCACACAGTGCTGGTGGGAATGCAAAACGGTGCGGCCACTTTGGAAACCAATCTGGTAGTTCTTCAAAAGATTAGACATAGAGTTACCATATGACCCAGAAATTCCAGAATTCCAGGTATATCCCCAAGCGAAATGAAAAAAAAATAAATAAATAAATGTCCGCACAGTGACTTGTACACTTAGGTTCACAGCGGCATTATTCATGGAGCCAAAGAGTAGAAACAACCCAAACGGCCATCGACTCATAAGCGGACAAACACAAAAGGTCACATACTCCATGATTCCATTTGTACGAAATGTTCGCCATAGGCAAATCTACAGAGCTAGAAAGTAGATTCGCTATTGCCTAGGCCCGGGGTGGGATTGAAGGAATGGGTAATGGGTACAGGGTTTCTTTTAGGACTCAAGAAAATGTTCCAAAAACGATTGTCAAGGTGACTGTTGCACAACCCTGTGAATACAGTAAACACCACTGGATTGTACACGTTTAAATGGGGGAATTGTATGGTATGTGAATTACATCTCAGTCAAGTTGTCTAAAAAAAAAAAAAACAACAACTTGTGGCCAAATCAGATCATTATAACTGGACTGTCAAAGAAAAGATGATCTTTATTTTGTAGCCACATTATTATGTGTTCTGCTCAGTTGATGGTATATACTACCTTAAGATTTTTCTTTCCTGCCTGTATTTTAATTTCCCAAGGACACTTTAAACTCTCATATTTTTGCATATGGATGCCTGTGTTGGTTGATTTAATTCAGAAGACGATTCTGAGTAATAGTAATTTAAATCAAACCAGAGCTGGAGATGCTCGGTTGTAGAGTGTGAATGTGTCAAACACAACTCACAAACTACCATATTGATGTGAAATGATGAATTGGGGGAAACATGTTTTGGTTTCATTTGTGAATTGATATGTCTGGCTTTTACCATTGTGCAGCCCTTGGACACTGATAGACTGAGCCTGGGCTCTCTGTCTGATTTATTGGAAAGTGTCTGGAAAGCCAGATAATTGGCTGTGCTTATGTCGGAGTTTCCACATTCATAAAGCCAGAGAATGGTGGAATCATATACATTTTTTATTTAAAAAAAACTTTTAATGTTTATTTTTGAGACAGAGAGAGAACGAGCGAGCGAGCATGAGTTGGGGGGGGGGGGCAGAGAGAGAGGGAGACACAGAATCTGAAGCAGGTTCCAGGCACTGAGCTGTCAGCACAGAGCCCAGGGCTCGAACTCATGAACCGCGAGATCATGACCTGAGCTCACGTACTTTAAAAAAAAAATCCATCATTTATGACTGCTGTGAGCCTACTATGCGCATGGCATCGGACCTAAAGACTAAGCAAATTCAATAAGTAATAAATGACCATGTTAGTGTGGCTATCAGCTTTCTACAGACTAGACACATATACTCTAAATTCCAATTGGTAGTAATTTTTTTTTCGAAAGGCTTATATTTGGCACATGGTTTCTTAAAAGAAATCAATTAATACCATATTAAAGTGTGTATCGTAGGTCTACGTTTAACATATATTGGCTAGGTCAGCAAGAAATTAAGTATATGGAGATGAATAGAATCCTATTCGTGTTTAGTTTTCTCTGGAGAGCAACCACGATCCATTCCGTAAGTTGTATCCAAGTAAATGCTCCCAACACGAGAGTCAAGTTACCTGAATAGTATTCTAGGGTCCCAAAGAATTTTCTACCCTCGAATACTATTCAAAGATGCAGTGATATCTTAAATTATTATTGATAAGTTTTGATATCAGAGAAGTATCATTTCAGAGAAGGTCAGAAATCACTTGCCTCTCAGATGTCTCAATTTGAATGACCTTAGCAACCCAATACCCAACAAGGACCTCCATGGGTAAGGGTGATACAACATTTAGCCCAGCCGTCTGCCTCATTAGCAAGTGAAGACGTAAAGTCAAAGCTGTAGCCAAGCAGGGCCCATGAAAGGCCAACTGCGATTGCCTTACAGCCTCATTTCCAAGATTGCTCAACTCCTTGAGGGCCACCCAGGGCCTAGGCAAGCTGGCCAAAGTGAGATTTCCCACCTGGAGGTGTAGGGCCATGGCTGTAGCTAGTAAAAAAGCATTATCCGCTTGTTTGGAATGTCCTCTCTGTGTACTCCCCAGGAACTTGAAACGGTCATGACCAAGTACTCGAGAATTAGAATCCTGGCCTCTCACGTCACTACAACCATTCCCATCGGCGGTTGTGGAAACACCTTGTCCTCATCTTTCCATCTTCTGTCTAACCTCATGGAGAAAGTTCTGGTGGAGGCTCCAGTCACGTTTGGAATCCTGGCTTTGCCTTAGAGACTGTATTAATTTCCTATGGCTGCTGTAACAAATTACCACAAATTTAGTGGCTCAGAACAGCACAGATTTGTTATCTTACAGTTCTATAGATTAGAAGTCTGGCATGGATCCCACTAGGCCAAGATCAAGGTGTCAGCAAAGGCTGTTCCTTCTGGAGTCTCTAGGGGAGAATCCATTTCCTTGCCTTCTCTGGTTTCTAGAAGCCACTGGCATTCTTTCCTTTGTGGGCCCTTCTTCCTTCCTGAAAGCATCACATCTTCCAATCTCTCCCTATCTTCCTCGTTTAAGGACCCTTGTGATTACATTGGGCCCACCAGGTTTGTATAGAATAAGCTCCACATCTCAAGATCTTAAACCATCTACAGAATCCCTTCTGTTGTGCAAGGCTATATATTCACAGGTTTCAGAGATTAAGACAGGGACATATTTGGGGGCCATTATTCTACCAGAGAAACACAACGAGGAGCCTTCTTGGAATATTAACACCATTACCATCGCCACTGCCTTTAAATATGTACAATGGTCTGGGCATGGGCAGTGCACACTCTATGTCCATCACTTTATGTTGTCCTTAAACCACACTGGAGCGTGGCATTGGTACACCCATTCTACACATGGTAACACTGAAGCTCTGGGGGGCCTAATGACTTACTGAGTCCCACAACGTTGAGTACAGTCACCTCTTCCTGCAAAGACTATGATTTTTAAGCATGATCAGGGAGGGGGTTCCTTGGTGGCTCAGTTGGTTCAGCTTCTTCTGACTTCAGCTCAGGTCATGATCTCACAGCACGTGAGTTCCAGGACTTCAGCTCAGGTCATGATCTCATAGCACGTGGGTTCGAGCCCCATGTCGGGCTCTGTGCTGACAGCTCGGAGCCTGAGCCTGCTTTGGGTTTTGCGTCTCCCTCTCTCTCTGCCCCTCCCCCACTGGCGCTCTCTCTCAAAAATAAATAAACATTAAAAAAAAAAAAACACGATCAGGGAATTCTGTCTGGCTTCTTACGTCACTATAACCATTTCCATCTGGGGTTGTGGAAACGCCTCGTCCTCATCTTTCCATCTTCCGTCGAGCCTCGTGGAGAAAGTTCTGGTGTAAGCTCCAGTCGCGGTGCCAACCCAATACCCAACAAGGACCTCCATGGGCAAGGATGACCCAGCATCTAGCCCAGCCGTCTGCCTCATTAGGGGTGGGTTCAGTTACTTGACACTTTTTTTGCGACCACTATGCACGAGGCATGGTGTCAGACCCTGGCAGTTTGCCAATTTTATCTCAGACTATTCTATCACCGATAACACCCATAACACTTACAATTCTAGTAGTATAACTTATACAACTTGTTCTGTACTTTTCAAAAAACATTTTGAAGTTTACTTATTTATTTTAAGAGAGAGAGAGAGCACAAGCAGGGGAGGGGCGGACAGAAGGAGACAGAGAATCCCAAGCAGGCTCCGCACCATCAGCCCACAGCCCGATGCTGGGCTCGAACTCATGAACAGTGAGATCATGACCGGAGCCGAGATCAAGAGTTGGACACTTAACTGACTGCGCCACCCAGATGCCCCTGACTTGTCCTATGCTTTTTGATTTAAAACAAATAGTTATCCTTGACCCCAACTTGACCCCAGTATTTACAATACTCAAGATGAGATATAAATCCTTACAATTTGGTCACTGCCTTTTCTCTACCCAAGGCCAGGATTCTTTGACTTTTACTTGGTTTGCTAATTTTAAATAATTATAAATAAAGGGTCTTCCTGGTTTCCAAAGGGGAAAGTGAGGCACAGAATGGTTGCTTGGTCCAGAAAAAGGAAGAAAAATAGTCCAGGGGTATCCCGGTCTAAAGCTGCCACTTGTAGAGACTGTGAGCCAGCCCTGAGAAACATACACATTAGATAAACTATGTCTGCAAAGGCTGGCTTATGACATGACTGTGATAGGCCTCTTAGATTCACCTGCCTTATATGTTTGGATTATGCCTACAAAATCTCCGAATGTTCCAGAAAAGCCCAGTCCATCACTATTCCCAACTGGGCACATAAGTTTGCTGGGTCAAGAAAGTATTTTTCTAAAGATGGAAGAGATTGGGCATATTTCTATGTTTAAGGGGATAGAGGCAGGAGAGAAGACAAATTTTTATTTTTTTATGTTTGTTTATTTTTGAGAGAGAGCAAGAGAGACAGAGCGTGAGCCGGGGGGTGGGGGTGGGGTGGGCGGACAGAGAGGGAGACACAGAATCCGAAGCAGGCTCCAGGCTCCAAGCTGTCAAGCACAGAGCCCGACGCGGGGCTCAAACTCATGAACCACAAGATCATGACCTGAGCGGAAGTCGGCCGCCCAACCTACTGGGCCACCCAGGTGCCCAGGAGAGAAGGACAATTAGAGATAGAGGAGAAACAATAGCCACAGACTAGGAACAACCCAACCACCAGGAAGATGGATAAACAAAAAGAGGTGCATGAGGGAACACGCTACAACTCAGTAATAAAAAGGCACGATGGACTGTGATGCGCCATCATAGGGCTGAATCACAAAATCCCTTCGCGGAGCGAAAGACGCCAGACAACACAGAGTACGTACTGCGCAAACTAACCTGGGGTGATGCAATGTAGATCACTTGGTGCCTAAGGTTAGAACGAACCACAAAGAGGTACAAGGACACTCTTGAAGGAGAAATATTCTGTATGTTGATTGTGGCAGTGGTGTCAGGGTGTCAAACTGAGCAAATTGTGTACCTTAAACGTATGTCACTTATTGTATCTAAGTTCTACTTCAATAAAGCTGATTTACAAAGAGACAAGGGGGAGGCTTCTTGGGGTCCCGGGGACCGGAAGAGGCCCGCCTCTTACAGATCCATTCATAGAGGAGGAGGGAAGGGCAGAGAGACGAGGGTGGCTCGCCACCATTTGTCTGAATGCTTTCTCAAATCTCCTTGCATCACTGTCCCCAGCAAAGAGTCTCCAAATGTCCACACTCACGTCAACCACCATGAGGTCGATTCATATCCGAAGACCGCAGACTCCCACTGTCGCATCTTAACCCCACAACGTGTGCCTTGTGGGGAACATACTGGCAAGGTCTACCCTTCTCCTTATCCCTCCAAATTCAGCCCACCTTCAGCTTGGTATTCCTGTCACACAGAGCCCCTGGGAGCCTCAGTGGCGAACCGGCTGCTGTGTTCTGAGTGGGGTTTTCTTTCATTTCTTCCTGTGTCGTCTTAATCACCGGCAGCTCCAGAAACCATAAGAAGGTGGGAGTAAAGTCTTAGTCAGAAGGCTTCAGGCTGGTAGGAGAGCCTGAGAGATAGGAATCTGTAAACGCCTCTGTGGTTATCAACTCCTTCGTTAACCACTTTCTGGAGTAGGCCTGCCAGTATTTTGCAGGAACCAAGAGCCATGGCAACCAGACTACAAAGAGATATTAGCAGTTTGCAGCTTCCATTTTCTGTGTGTGTTTGTTTCCTTTCCGTAGCTCCTGGAGATACGCTGTGTTTTCTTCACATGGTGCGAAACTAGGGAGGTTGTGATTTACCACAGCTGGGTTTGGGGCCTCAGGCCGGATTCTTCCGCCAATAGCCATATTAGATCGAAATGGTTTCCCTCGGTCATTAAAAAGATCCTCCTCAGAACATGCTTTCTTAGCTGCTGTCTACTATCTGGTGCCTTTTTCTATGAACAATAATCTTTTCATCCTTCTGAAATAACAGGAAGTTGTGATTAAGTGAGGAAACCAAAAGCCTTCCCCTCGACACGGTGCTAGTTGGAACCCGAAGGTCCTTCGCCAGGGCTGAGTCTCTCATCCAAGCTGAAAGCTGGGCAGGGTCCCCACCCTTCGCATATAGTAGATGAGGTGGGTCACAAAACTTCTCCGTTGTAGCCATTTGGGCCTTTACAAAAGAATAATGATGTGAGGCCCCAAATGAGGACCAAAAAACGTGACTCTGCCCGCTGCCCTCTACCGCCCACCCCGATACACATCTGCTCCACATTTAAAGGTGAATGGGCTCCCTCAAGAATTGAAAATAGATAAACAAATACTTGGGCACGAAGGTTCATCCAGCACTGTTCACAACAGCTAAGAGGTGGAAACAACCCAAACGTCCATCGGTGGACGAACGAATAAGCAAAATGTGGTCTATCCACACAATGGAACGCTACTCAGCCATAACAGGGAACGAACCACCGCCACGTGCTACGTGGATGGACCGCTAAACGCGGAGTTAAATGAGAGAAGCCAGTCGCGACAGGTTACCTACCGGATGGTTCCACTTATATGAAATGTAGACAAATCCACAGAGACGGAAAGTAGACTGATGGTTGCCAGAGGCTGGAAGTAAAGGGAAACCTGCTTCATGGGCATGGGGTTTCCTTCCGGGGTGATGAAAAGGTTCTGGAACTAGATAGTGGTGATGTTTGCACAACAGTGAGAGGCCCTCGTCTTAGGGTCCATTCATAGAGGAGGAGGGAAGGGCAGGGAGACGAGGGTGCCTCGCCAGCATTTGTCTGAATGCTTTCTCAAATCTCCCTGCATCACTGTCCCCAGCAAAGAGTCTCCTTTGAATATCCACAGTCACATCAACCGCCAGGAGGTCGATTCACATCCGAAGACCGCAGACTCCCACTGTCGCATCTTAACCCACAACGTGTGCCACGTGGGGAACGTATCGGCAAGGTCTACCCTTCTCCTTTTTCCTCCAAATTCAGCCCACCTTCAGCTTGGTATTCCAGTCACACAGAGCCCCTGGGAGCCACTCAGTGCCACTAAATTGTATGCTTTAAAAAGGTTCATTTTATGTTCCGTGAATTTTACCTCAAAAAGTTGCCACGTCAGAACAGATTGCATCATGTTACATTCAACACCTTTTAAATACAAATAACGCGCTCAACAATAAAATATTAAAGGAAAAGATGCTATACAAAAGCCGACTGCCAGGCAAATATATTCCATTCATTCTATTAATATTAAGCGAGCTGTCTGCGTCTCATCTAGAAGAGGAAAGCCGTGTGATTATGCCGCCCTATCCTGTGATGAGGACGGGACAAGGGCGGCGGAAGTAAGGATAGTGGGAGGAGCTGTTTTGCCCAAGGGCCACCAGCGTGGTAGGGGACAAATATTGCCAGCGTGCCTGACACCCGGAGGCCACAGCCTGCCTCGTGGAAAAGTTAATTAGCCGGGCAAGGCAGAATTCGGTGGGAGCTCAAATGGGGCGATAAAGAGTATTGTACACGTTTACAGAATGTAGAGATGGAAAAGCTCTCCTGGCCTGTACTCCTCAAAGGCTGAAAAGAGGGCTCACAGTGAGCTCGAGTTCTGAGAATCAAGAGTCATCAGGGCTTTTGTCCCTGTTTGGGTCACTGCACGACCATGAATGTGGTCAAGCCGTGTAACTTTCTGGATCTTGGTTTTCCTTGCCAAGTGCCTCCCAGACTAAGGTGACATCACAGATGTCTGTGGAACATTTAAAACATAAAGACTCGTAGGGCAAGAGCAAAGGCCCCTTAGAGATCAACCAGGGGTTCTCAGGCTTGAACCTTCTGGGGCGTATTATTCAGATCGCCGATCCGCACACCCAGAGTTTCTGATCCAGTAGGTCTGGGGTGGAGACCTGAAAATTTGCATCTCTAACAAGTTCTTGGGGAGGCTGATGCCTTAGCACACCTTGAGAACCACTGACTTAAGCCAGACTAGATGTCACCAACCTTGGCCGCTCATCGGAATCACCTGGAAAATATTTTAATACAAAAAATACCATACGTATTTCACACCATATGTAGTGAACCAGGAATCCTCGAGACTCTAGACCTTTTTGTCCAGCTCTAGGTCCCGTGATGCTTCTGAACAGTGGGCCTGGGCCCTTACGGTGAGTGGGATTTGGAATACGGGAGAGAAGGACATCGAGATTCGCTTGAGCCAGAATAAGCAGGAATCGGCAGCCTACCATGGAAACCACGACGCAGCTCGTCTTTGATAAAATGTATTGGTCACTCACTGCGCTGATTTGGCACCTAAGGAAGTGAGGGGAAAAGATGCCATAGGAAAAGGAAAGTGGCTTTTGCACAGACACGCTTGGGAAAGAACTGAGGAAACTTCACAGAACATTCCAGACGGTGCCAGCACCGTTCTGCCAATATCTCATCCTGCCTTCTCTTTATTTTTTCCCAGAATGAAGTCTAAAGAATAAAGGGTTTTCAAATAAAAATACTGTAGCAGAAATTCCTAAGGAATGAAATCCAGCGTGCTGGGGTTTTAGCATAAAATGTTCCGAGATGCCACTTCATGGAGCGCCTGGTGGAATGATTTGCTCACTGAATATTTAGCTCGTGGAATGGAGAGAAGGCGCCTTTCTGTTCTGCCCCGTTAGTATTTCCCAATCCAGACATCGTACAGCACAAATACAGACCCCATGGCTGGTCTTACTTAGAGCAACTCCGGCTAGTTATTCAGAGACGTGACCCTGAGTGGCCTATTTGACCTTAAATCGTCTGCTGGAATTAAAACAGGCAAGAAAGTCCTATTGCTTCAGAAAAAACCAGGATGCATTCCTTGGCAGGCGCACATCACGTGGGTGTCACGCGGTGAGCTTCTACAAGGTGCAATTAAAAATCCTCCCAAGGGGCGCCCGGGTGGCTCAGTCGGTTAAGCGTCTGCCTTCGGCTCAGGTCACGATCTCAAGGTTCGTGGGTTCGAGCCCTGCGTCGGGCTCTCAGAGCCCACTTGGGATCTTCTGTCCCCCTCTTTCTCTGTCCCTCCCCCGCTTGCTCTCTCTCTAAAAAAAAAAAAAAAAAATCCTCCCCCAATGGCAGCAAGTGGTCTGGCTATTTGGGGAATTCTCCCTGGTAACTACCATTGATTTGGAAAACTTCTTTTCAAGAAGAGTGTAAATTCTCGGAGGTCATGCTGTTACATACTTCAGTTGTTCACAACACTTAGGGCAATGCCGAGCACACAGTGCATTCGTAACTTTCTTTTCTTTTTGACTCAGAGAGGCACACAACAGAATCTCTGGACGCTAGAATGGGTTTACTTGCTGATCAGAAAATACTGCCTTGAATACGCATCTTCTGTAACAGTTCCAAGGCAAACGTATTCTAGAGCTCCACAACGTCATTGCTGCACTTTTCTTATGACTCGGATTCTCTCGCTCTCTTTTCTTTTTTTATAATTTTTTTTAATGTTGATTTATTTTTGAGAGAGACAGAACACGAGCAGGGGAAGGGGCAGAGAGAGAGAGACACACACACACAGGATCTGAAGCCTGACGCGGGGCTCGAACCCACGTACCGCGAGATCATGGCCTGAGCCACAGTTGGACGCTTAGCTGACTGAGCCACCCAGGCGCCCCGATTCTTTCTCTTCTCAATGTATATTATCCTATGGCCGTAGAACACAGCCACACTATGCCTTACTCGTGAACAGACGTGATGGGGGCGGTGTGGAAGGAGGGCTGGCCAGGAACCGGATTTGAGTCTCAGCCCAACATCGGGTCGCTGGGTGACCCCAGACATATCAGTTAGGCTCTACCAGCCTCCGTTTCTTTATCTGAGAAATGTACATAACGATACCAACTCGGCCACGTCTTAATCTCTCAACTTGACTGTTAGCAACATAAAAGCAGAGGCTGGCTTTTCTTTCTCTTTGGTCTACTCCCTGTTACCTGCTGAGCACCCCCCATAAGCTCAGTAAATACTTGCATAACTGGAGTTTGGAGGAAGAAAGAGACAAAGGAAGAAAGGACTCTAGGGTTCAGGAGAGGTGCAAAACTCAGAACTATTTTTTTCCCCAGTTTTTTTTTTTTTTCTACTCTGTGTTTTCCTGGCGTAAGGACAGAGGACGGCAGCAATGTTTGTGAACGTCAGCAGAGAGGGTGATGTTTGCGCAAGTCGGTGAAACTCGCAAGAAGCTGGGAGACTTGGGGAAACGATCTGCCTGACAGCCAGCGAGTGAGACTTCTAGCCCCATAGGCTAGAATGTTGCCCATCTCTGATGTTGCCCATCATAATGTTGCCCATCTCTGCAAGGTAATTATGGGAAATCGATTAAATGCCACAACATAGACCCTTCTCCTGCCTTCCCCTTCAATGGGCCCCATGTGAAGGGTACTATGGGAAGCACTCCCGCCTGAAACAGGAGTCATGTCTGTAGCCCGGGAGGTTCCAGTGGCAATGCTTTTATGCTCAGGGACATGGCCCTCGGAGATTCCATCGGATCTGTAGAAAGATCGCCTGGTAACGAGGGAAAAACACATTTTAGAAGCCAAACCAAAAAACCAGGATACGTTCATTTACACCGTTGGCAAAAGAATCATCAAGGCTCTGACTTAGTTAGATCAGCAAACCTTATCAACTTGTAAGCTCTGAGTTGCTCGGGAAGAATTGTGTTTCATCCAGAGAGAGAGTTCACTTTCAAGTCATTTCTTGGGGCCACTTTGCAGGGAAAGTAGAACATCATAGGACCCGGGTAACGCGAGAAGCACCAAGGTCATCGTAGAGAGCAACGTTTTGGGTAAAAATGAGTATTTAACCAGTCTCGGTACAGGAATCACAGAGCACCCTGGTAACCAAAATTTCAACAAACTCTTCGGGCTGAGAAACAGCTCCGGAACAAAACCACAGAGGGCCCCAGACTTAGGATTCAACTTAAGACTTTCGACTTTACGATAGTGCAAAAGTGACACGCATTCAGTGGACACAGTACTCGGAATTGTGAGTTTGGATCTTTTCCGGGGCCGGCGATATGCGGTCCGATCCTCTCTCGAGTCAGCCACACAATCGCGAGACTGATCAACTGCACTGACGACCACCGTGTCCGCACACAACCAGGCTGTTTTTCAGCTGCAGACAGTCTAAGATGAACTACACGAGAGAGTCACCCCTTTGCTATCAGATACGCTTTGGGGCGAGATGATTTTGCCCCACTGTAAGCGAAGGCAAGTGTTCTGAGCACATTTAGGCAAGGCTGGGCTAAGCTATGATGTTTAGTAGGTTAGGCGTAGTGAATGCATCTTTGACTTCTGACATTTTCAGCTAACGATCGGTTTATTGGGAGGTAACCCCACGGTCTTCAGTGGGTGCGTGGGAATCACTGAGGGAGGCGCTTTGAGGAGAAAAGGCGCATGGCAGATATAGTAGAGAAGGAAACGGAGGAAAACAAGGATTCAGTCTCAGCGTAGCTCCGGCCTGATCCCACGAAGGAGCTCCGGAGCACGGAGAGCACCACAGAGTTGCGCCCTGAAGCAAGAGAACCCGCCTTTGGTAGGGGAAGAGCATGACCTCCCAGACAAGGTGACTCCCTTTGGCCAGGGGCAAACTTCTGAAGAGGGCAGAGCTGTGAACATCCTGCCTCTGGGGGTGGTGTATCGGCCCCAGAGAGGGGATCCAAGTGGGGCACCACCAGCATCTATCCTAGTCGCTACCCAGAGCCGCCTACTGGCACTCAGTCAAGACAAAAACCCATCCATCTCTCAGCCTTGCCGCTGGCTCGTCACGTCCGCTTTCTCTAATGGCAATACGTACCATATGCCATCCTTCAGGAAACATGTTCAGAACGCTTCCCTCATTTCACGCCCACTGTAATCCAGGGGGACAAACACGGGCAGATACCTGCGTGCCCTTGGCGCGGAAGCTAAGAGAAGGGTCCGGCCACGGTCACGTGTCTGGAAGTAACATAGTTGAGACTGGAGCCTTGTTCCCTTTATGCTTGATGCCTATTGAACACAGCTCTTTGTCACGGGTTTGGTGTGGTCCTCTGTCCCTTTTATGCTTGGCAGTGGTAAGCCTCAAACAGGGACCCCTGTTTGAGCGGGGACTCGCTCCAGGAATACTGAAGTTCCTTGTCATGTATCACCAGCCCCGGTGAAGGGTTTCTCGTTTCTATTTCTAACATTTCGTACCAACTCTTAGTAATAAGCGAAAAATAACCTATTTTTATAAGATGACTCAGATGTCTCTGGAAACATTGACAATGCTTGGAATGTTTTGTTTTAATAATGTCCTGATCTGTATGCAGTAAGGCGTTTTAATGTAATAGCTAATGCGAGAGATTCTTTATCATGGCGACATTTAAATTTTGCTTTTATACTTTCCTTGCTTTTAAATTTAATCCTAGTCGATCCTCTCATGAGCTGAATTTGTGATAACTTCCCCCACTGTTGGCTTATTTCTGGGGAGCACTCTTGGCTTTCCATCTGACCTTTCCCTCCACTTTCTGAAGCCTCAGATCCTTTCTCATGAGCTAATGCTTTCCTGCACTGGCATCTGGACATCCTGAGCCTACTCTAAACGCTCTCCTTGGAATGCTCATGTCATTGCGGGGGTCACCGGTACAAGGGCATTGTGGAGTTGTACAGACACAAGACATTGGCTCCAGACCGCAGTCCAACTTTGTGCTGACCCTGTGATCTTGTAGCAAAAAAAGAGTGTGGGTACTTAGAGTTGTGCACACCCTTTGACCCAGCAATGGTATTTCTTACATCTATTCTAGAGAAATACTTGTAGATATGCCCAAAGGCTTGATTATAAGGATATCTATGCATGGCAATTTTTATAAGGAAAAAACAACAACCGTTCAGAGACTTCTTAAAAGAAGAATGGTAGCATAAAACATGCTGTATGCAGATGATAAAATAAGATGAATCTCAGGGTGTCTGGCTGGCTCAGTCGGTAGAGGAAGTGACTCTTGATCTCGGGGTTGTAAGTTCAAGCCCCACGTTGGGTGTAGCGATTACGTTAAAGAAAAAAGATGCATCTCAAATTTGGATGTGCATCAGAATCCCCCCAGAGGACTTATTAAATCAAACACAAGCTGCTGTGCATTATCCCCAAAGTTTCTGATTAAGTAGATCTCAGACGAGGTCTGGGAATATGCATTTCCATCCAGGTTCGAGGTGGGACCCATTGCTCCATGAGAATACGAAATGACATAGTCTGTATACAGTAGTCTGAAAAGGCAATTTACAGACCAGACAGTACTTCAACCCTAGCTTTGGAAATTAATACCAATATTAAAAAAGTTTTTTTTAATGTGTATTTATTTTGAGAGAGAGAGAGAGCAAGCAGGGAAGGGAGGAGCAGACAGAAGGAGAGAGAGAATCCCAAGAAGGCTCCGTGCCGTCCGTACAGAGCCAGAGGCAGGGCTCGAAGTCACAAACCATGAGATCATGACCTGAGCCGAAACCAAGAGTTGGACACTTAACTGACTGAGTCACCCAGGTGCCCCGTTGAAGGTCCTCTAGAGGCTTCCAAGTTTGGGTCATTGTCTTCCAAAGTGGCTGTGCAATTTTACACTCCCACGACCAAAATATGAGAGTTCCTGTTGCTTCGCATCCTCTCCAGCATTTGGTGGTGTTGGTGTTTGAGATTTTGGCCATTCTAATAGGTGTTTGTAAGCCGTATCTCATCGCTCTGGTAATATGCATTTCCCTCGAGACCTGTGGTGCGGAACGACTTTTCATATGCCGATCGGTCTGTCTTCTTTGGTTCTGCCAGAATTTTTAACAATCCGTTCCCTGAATGTCTAAACATCGCCACACATTTTGAGTGACATTTTGCCCTTGAAAATTGACTGTGTTTGCCCCACGGCTTAGCAATTCGCCTAGTTTGAAAAAGGAGTTTCGTAGATATAGCGCATCACCCACTGTCCCGTCAGGGCAATTCTCCCAGCTCACGTTGACTAAATGGGCGTTCGTTAGGTGACCAGGTGGGTGTCTGGAGGTCCTGCCCAAAGCAACCTTATGCTAAGTAAACAAACAACAACAAAAAACTAGACCCAAAAGAAAATAGAGAAAATATTCCACTTACATGAAATATCCAGAATAGACAAGCACATGGAGACCGAACACAGAGTAGCCTCTGTCAGGGGCTGGGGAGAGGGGGAGAATGAGGAGTGACGGGTCATGAGTGTGGGGTTTCTTTTTGGGGTGATGAAAACGTTCTGGAATTAGAATGCGGTCATGGTTGTGCAACTTTCTGGTCATCCTAAAACCACTGAATTGTACGCTTTAGAAGGGTAACTTCGGGGCGCCTGGGTGGCTCAGTGGGTTGAGAGTCTGACTTCGGTCATGATCTCATGGTTTGTGAGTTCGAGCCTGGCCTCGGGCTCTCTGCTGTCAGCACAGAGCCCGCTTTGGACCCTCTGCCTTCTCTCTCTCTGCCCCTCCCCTGCTCTCTCTGTCTCTCTCAAAAATAAGCGTTTGAAAAAAAGAAAAAAGAGTAACTTCTGTGGTATGCAAATTGTATCTTAATTTTATAAAAAGGATTCTTAGGTTAGCTATCTTTTTAATGGCTTCCTAGAAGACCTACAGAGCGGACTCTATCTTTCATCAGATCACATGAGGTTGGCTTCTTTTCCACCATTTTTTCACTTCGATAGTAACAGTCCCTTAAGTGGAAACACAGACTTTATATCTACCTTGGTTTTTACCCACCCCTCTCTCGTGAGTGGTGTTTCCTTCCTTTTACAGGAAACATTTGGTGGGCATTTTTACAACCCTCTTCTGGAAGTTCAAGACATGCCAGGACACATACAGCCTAACTACCTAGTAAAACAAAAAATAATATAAGAATTATTATGATTAATTTTTTTCGCTCCTGGAGCTTTATGAGTTTTGTTTTTTGAAAGGTTTGATCCAGCTTCCTCCCCTTCCTCCCTCTTGATTTCTTTTTACAGAGGCCCAGAGATTGGAAAAAGGGCCGTGAAACACACCCACTTGCTCGCAGCACCTCCCAAGTACAAGGGCAGGTTGAGCAAACACCCTAAATTATCAAGAGATAAAGCCAGAGGTTTGGCCAAGAGGGGGTGCAGGAAGGCAGTGCCCAGGAAGGCCAGGCTCTGGCCAGATAAACCGTATCCTGGGGGCCCCTCCCACTGTGCACACACACAGCTCCGGGGACTCTTTCTCCAGGAGCAGAATATCTCCGGGGTGAAAGCCAACACTGGCCCTTTGCTCCCCTGTGCTGTGTGGGTTTTAGATAACATGTCTTCAGGATCTCAAACACTCGCGTACGTTGGATCATAGCAAGAAGTTTGCCTCATACGCCTTCATTGACGGAACAAGGAGTATTTACTTCTGGGTTCTTGGGGTGAGGGAGGGCACTGTTCTTTCTCCTTGGGCCGCCCACGCACAGCCACTTTGGAAGACAGTCTAGCGGTTTCTCACAAAACCAAACACTCTTACCATATGATCCAGCAATCACGCTCCGTGGTACTTACCCAAAAGAACTGAAAGCTTCTGTCCACGCAAAAACCGGCACATGGATGTTTATAGAGGCTTCCTTCCTGATGACCAAAACTTGGAAGCCTCTAGATGTCCTTCAGCAGGTGAATGGATAACTTATGATATATCCATCCAGACAATGGAATATTATTCAGCACTAAAAAGAAAGGAGTCATCAAGCCATGAAAAGCCATGGAGGGTACTTAGATGCCTGTTCCTCAGTGAAAGAAGCCAGTGTGAAAAGGCTACAGACTTTAAGATTCCTAACCATACGGCATTCAGGACAGGCAAACATGCAGACAGTAGAAAGATCAGTGGGGGCGCCTGGGTGGCTCAGTCGGTGAAGCGTCTGACTTCGGCTCAGGTCACGATCTCGCGGTCCGTGAGTTCGAGCCCCGCGTCGGGCTCTGTGCTGACGGCATGGAACCTGGAGCCTGCTTCGGATTCTGTGTCTCCCTCTCCCT
This sequence comes from Panthera tigris, assembly GCF_018350195.1. Lineage (NCBI taxonomy): Eukaryota > Metazoa > Chordata > Mammalia > Carnivora > Felidae > Panthera > Panthera tigris. The sequence continues at coordinate 9,710,144 of NC_056677.1, read as the reverse complement.
CTGCCCCTCCCCTGCTCATGCTCTGTCTCTCTCTGTCGCAAAAAATGAATAAAAAAAAAAAAAACATTGAAAAAAAAGAAAGATCAGTGGTGGCCAGGGGTTGGGAGGAGGAAAGGATGAACAGGGGGAGCACAGGTCATTTTACATTTTACGTTTGTGCAAACCCGCAGAACGTTCCATACCCAGTGAATGGTAATGTCAACTGTGGACTCTGGGTGATGATGTCAGTGTAGGCTCATCAGTTGTAACAAATGTCCCCTCTGGTGAGGGATGTTGACAATGGGGGAGGCTGGGCGTGTGGTGGGGGAAGGGGGAAACTAGGAAGTCTTTGTCCCTTCCCTCAATTTTGCTGCGAACCTAAAATTGCTCAAAAAATAAAGTCGATTTAAAAACATTCTAGAAGAACCCTTGGCACTAGAATGGATTGTAAATACTTGCCGCTAACCAGGCCATTCCCCCCCTGTCTGGTCTTCTCCCAACAGGACTTTTAACCCTGAAATGCCATGTCCATGTGGGAGGAATCCACTTGAGAGTTTCACGAACACCGGTTTTAGCCCAGTGCCCCGGGATCCACCTGTTGTCTGCCATTCACCTGTCTGGGACTCAGTTTCCTCATCTGCGAGTGGGGGAGTCAGCCTAGGTCATCTCCAAGGCGCCTTGCACTTTACCAGCTTAGGAGCTGGGTGGGGTCTGACAAAAGTCAATGTGTAAGGTTGGCTGAAAAAATGTGACCTATACCTGTCTATCAAAACAAAATTCAGGGGTTATTATCCCAACGAAAGACTTTTTTTTTTTAATGTTTGAGTCTGGGCTGCCTACCACTATGTATGTTCAATATAGAAAACTGGAAACGTTTAGAAATAGGTAGAAAAGCAAAATCACTCATGGATCCTTCTCATTCAGGATAAACACAACGATATTTTGGTGGCTTTCCTTCCAGCCATTTTGAAATGAATTGTTTCCAAGTCTATCTTCTTCCCTAGACTGTATTTGTCTTCCCAAAGCCTAGAACTTAGCCAGCATGCCTTCCTTTTTTGATTTAATGAATCAATGAAGTTTGCAAGGCAGAGTATTTTCAATTCCAAGGTATTTCTGTAATTTATAGGAATAACAGGGCAAAGTGATTAAAAACAGCTGCTCCGGGTCAAGAACCAACCTTACTTTGGGGTAATAATCAAACACTTAATTTGGAAGAATTGGCCACTGAAGATAAGTTTTAAAGATTTTGGGGGGAGGGAGGGCAGAGAGGCTCAGGGAGGGAGGCCGATGCATTTCCATAAGAAAAGCCAGGCCCCGGAATTCAGAGCCTCTGGGCTTTCATAAAGGAGGTGACATTCCCCGAATAACCAAACTTCAAACTCCTGCAGACACGGCTCTTTTTAGAGAGTTTACATTTTTTAAACAATAGTTTAATGTATTTTAATAGCAAACTTACAGGAACAGCACAGAAGACAGACAACATGAAAAACATGTGGTCAACCCAGTTAGAAAAGTATAGTGACTGGATGGAATCCGTGTGATAAAAATGCGACAAACACCACTTAGTTGAAGTCAGTAAGAAATTTACTTGTTTGCTTGTTTAAGTTTTATTTATTTTAAGAAATCTCTACACCCAACATGGGGCTCGAACTCACCACCCCGAGATAAAGAGCTGCACACCCTTCCGACGAAGCCAGCCAGGTGCCCCAGAAATGTTCCTGTTTTTAAAAAGTCCAAATGCTGGGGTGCCTGGGTGGTTCAGTCGGTTAGGCATCTGACTCTGGATTTTGGCTCAGGCCATGATCTCATGGCTCTTGAGTTCAAGCCCTAGGAGGGCTCTGTGCGGACAGTACAGAGCCTGTTTGGGATTCTCTCTCCCTCTCTCTCTGGCCCTCCCCTGCTCGTGCTCTCTCTCTCTCTCTCTCTCTCAAAATAAACAAACATTAAAAAAAAACACCTCCAAATGCTGGCATTGTCTGGAAAATTTTAACAGGCTGATTTGTAATTGTTATAAAAGTTGAACCGCTGAAACACGTTCACTGAAGCATTTTGACTTGCATTACTGCTTTAGGTCCCTGCATTTGTGTTAAAAATTCACACGCACGGAACAAAACAAAGCTTAAAATACACAAATAAATAAAGGGAAAAATTCACACACAAATGAAAACGGAAACACTGCCGATACCTGATTTCCATCCCCTGTTTTTCCACTTGGCAATCATACACCTAGGTCCCTTTTGACCCCGTTGGCGGGGGGTGGGGGTGGGGATCTAAAGTTCAGAACTACCAATAACAAAAAGAAGGGAATTTTTGAAGCGTGAAATGTTTCCCATCAGAGTGGATTCTTAGGCACGTTCTCCGCGCATGCGGCGTGCTAGCTGGATGGCCTTTGGCACAACTGTTACACGTTAGGCGTGGACAGCACACAGGCTGGTGTCCTCGAAGAGGCCCCCCAGGGGCCCCCCAGATAGTCCTCCCTTGCATCCTGTGCAGCACCGATGGCAATGTCTCCCACCAAACGCTGGAAAGGAAGTTTGCGAACCAGAAGTTCAGTGCGTTTCCGATGATGGCGTCTAACCTCGAGGCGCGCACAGTACCAGGCCTGTCACAGTGAGCTTTCTTTGCCCCTCCAGGAGAGGGCACGCTCTTGCGAGCGGCTTTTGTAGCTGGTGGCTTGGTGCGGGGGGGGGGGGGGGGCGGAATTTACCCCCGGTCGGTTTGTGGGCTGTCGGCTTAGTAGGAGCCGCAGTACAGACACCGCCTTACCCCCCTTCTCCTTCAGCTGGAGCTCGGCGAGGTAGAGGCAGTGCAGCAGTGGGTGCCCACACAGTTCGAGACTTTTAAACTTTTTAAAAAAAATTTTTTTTTCAACGTTTTTTATTTATTTTTGGGACAGAGAGAGACAGAGCATGAACGGGGGAGGGGCAGAGAGAGAGGGAGACACAGAATCGGAAACAGGCTCCAGGCTCCGAGCCATCAGCCCAGAGCCTGACGCGGGGCTCGAACTCACGGACCGCGAGATCGTGACCTGGCTGAAGTCGGACGCTTAACCGACTGCGCCACCCAGGCGCCCCCGACTTTTAAACTTTTTTAAAAAAATGTTTATTTATTTTTGAGAGAGAGAGAGCACAGCAGAGGAGGCACTGAAACACACACACACACACACACACACACACAGAATCCGAAGCAGGCTCCAGCAGGCTCCAGGCTCTGAGCCATCAGCACAGAGCCCGACGCGGGGCTCGAACCCACGAACCGTGAGATTGTGACCTGAGCCGAAGTCGGACGCTCAACCGACTGAGCCCCCCGGGCGCCCCGAGACTTTTAAACTTTTCAAAGCAGTTTTAGGTGCATACGATAACAAAAGCGAGAGGAAGGCACAGAGATTTCCCATTTGCCCCCAACCCCCCCGCCCCCCCCAAGCACAGCCTCCCTTGGTGTCAACAGCTCCTCAGAGCGGCGCTTTTGCTGCTGCGTGAACATCGCTTAGTGTCGTGTTCCGCTGCGAGTAGTGGAAAACCAGACTTGAGCGGCTCGAGGCTGGAGGCACGAATTTTTCACATAACAGGAAGTGCGGAGACGGACAGTGGCGCGTTCCGATGAAAGGGCTCCACCCTGTCGCAGCGGGACCCACATGCCTCCAGCAGTCTGGGCCTCTCCCTCGTTTTCCAGGTTCCAAGCGTCACTTCTGCGTCCAAGGCAGAAGGCAAATGGGAAGAGAAGAGAGAAAGGCCACACCAGCCGGCCCGGTCTCCTTTGGTCATGGAATCAGAGGCTGTCCAGCGTTCGCCCCTGTCCCGAGAAGACTTCTGCTCAGGGCTCCCTGCCCGGAATCAGGTCACATGGCTCCCGGCTACAAGATGGCCCGTGGCACAGGGCTGGGCAACGTCAGTGCCGCAGACAAATTGCGATTGTGTTAGCACAGAAGAAGGGGGTGAACGGGTACTGGCATGCAACTAACAGGATTTGTCATACACGCCGCAGTGACCAACAGCTGTGTGGCTTGCTGCAGGATTTGAGTTAGGGGAGACAAAGCACCCATTTCAGTGGGCGTCCAGTGTAGGGTAGATTTTTGTTTTCAAGGAGTTTTATGTATTTGTCTATTTGAGAGAGAGAGAGAGAGAGAGAGAGAGAGAGAGAGAGAATGCAAGTGGGGGAGAGGGGCAGAGGGAGAGAGGGGATCTTAAGCAGGCTCCAAATGCTGAGCGTGAAGCCCGACACGGGGCTCGATCCCACGACCCCTGGGGTCGTGACCTGAGCCAAAACCAAGAGTCGGATGCTCAACCGACGGAGCCACCCGGGCCGCCCCCGGTGGCTTTTAATAAGAGTGGCAACTCCGTTCATTATCACAAACACTTCCTTGGAGTAGGCAGGTGAGGTGTCCCCAGCCCCGCCGGACAGACGAGAAAACGGAGACTGAGGCGGGCGCAGCTCCGGGAGCACGGTCAACCCGGAATTCGAATCTGACCGTTGGCACCTCCCAGCCTGTGTCAAGAGCTGTGATTCTGTCCCTGTCCTGCTCAGTCAGCACTGCATGTTGAACCTCCGGCTAAGGTCAGAGGACTTAAAATAGTGAGAAACGAACAGGGTCGACCCGAGTTGGGGGCCAGTGGAGGATGGCGAGTCTGTCTGCGGTTTCCTCTGCCCCCCAGATGGCCTGTGGGCTTCTGGTTTTGTTCATTGCAACATTCGGAAGGACTTTCTGACTGCAAGTGAGGGCTGGCAAAGTGTAGACTGAGCAGCTGTGGCCGGCGGTGGGCAGTCACGCCCGCACCCCCCCCCTCCCCCGCCCCCAACCTCCGATTACAGAAGGATATTGACAAACAGTTCACGGCCTCCGGTTCTTGGCAAAAGCTTGCTTTTCGAAAGACAAGTCCTTCAAGATCTCTTTTTTGAAATATCGGGGTTTTCCTTCGGTTGCTGAAGCTTCTCACGCCACAGAGAAGCTATGGGGGGGACTAGGAGGGAATTTCAGAGACCGAGACCCATAAAACCCCCTCCACTGAAACGCAGACAGGGTACCGTATGTGTGGCCCCTGGGAGGAAAAGTCCTCCAGCGCTTGGCAGTAAGCAAAAGAATGACTGCGTGCCCTTTCAAGGTCACACCGAAGCACTGTGTACCAGGCCCAGGGACTTGAACTCTCTACAGAAATGCATCTTTGCTTGAGGTACCTTTTATCATTGATTAGGACCGGGACCCTATGAAGTTAGATGTTAACCCATAGACTGATGACTTAGAAACGATTTTTTTGGTAAAAGGGATCATCTGTAAGGCTACAGTTTTATTGCCTCGTAGGACATTAAACAGTTTTGTATCGATCGTCACAATCATATCGTGACATTCCTTTTTCCGCTATTTACACAGCGGTGTCACTTATATGCTGGTTTCCTCGTGAATGAATTCAATATGTCTTTGATACAGGCTCACCATATATTTGCATGAAGGTCACATCTCGAGCTCTTTGAAGTTTGCCTTGGCAATTCTGATAGGGAAGACAGAGTGTAGTTTAAGGCATTCGGCAACGTGAAGATTATGAAATGCAAAGAGGAAAGTCCCACTGGGAGTATATGTGCTATTTAACTTGATCCTTGCCTCTGGCTGTTCATAAACACCGTCTAGAAGCTATTCCTCACAGCGTGTTGGCGTGGGACTCCAGAACGGAAACAAAATAAAACAATGCAAAATGAGAGAGCCCTATGCAAACTAATGGATGAACACAGAAATTACAATTTTAGAAATGAAATGGAATCTGGTGGCGGTGGCCACCCAGAGAGCATCCTTCTAGCTTCTAAATCCTGTCTCTCTACAGGTACTTACGTTCTTTCCAACCCAGAGTCTATTTTCAAGGCCACGAGCATTGGATAGAATTTCTAGTACAGAGAAAAACAAGCTGCATCAAGCAGATTTTACCCTCATCTCCCCAGCAATCCTTTCGTCCTCCAGGGAGGAGGACACACATTGTAAAGATCCAGAAACCAGTGCCTTCTCGAATGGATACCGGTCTCAAACGACTTTTGCTGAGTTCCAGCTTCTAGAAACAATCGTTTGGGCTCTAGTGATAAAGGTTACTATTGTACTTGTTTGTTTGTTTGATTTATTTAAACCGTCTTGGTGGTAGAGCCGACAGAGTCTGGGGAAAGAGAAGAGTATTTGGGAAACAAACAAATTATGTCCTGTATTTATCGTGTGTGTGTGTATGTGTGTGTGTGTGTGTGTGTGTGTGTAAAAGGGCTCTTGTTTGAGGCTACCCTTCAGTTTTGGCACTTCTGAGACTTAAGCAGAGGTCACTGATGATCCCATGGGCTTTGTTGGTGAATTTGTTATAAATATAGTAGACACCTAGCCCACATCATCACATGAGTTCCTGCAGTCCCTGACCACACGTTTCCACCGCTAAGGCAGTTGCATGTGGGGAGGCTGGGAGTGTCAGAACAACTGGTTTAACTACATGGTGATACTCCTCCCAGAAAAAAAAAAAAAAAATAACTAACCACCGGGATTTCCAGGATGATTTCCACCCAGTGGGTCACAGGAAAGAGCTCTGGGATAATCCATGTCAGAGTTCTGGTATGTATACCGTGTGCAACTGACAAATGCCCATAAATAGAAAGTCCCCGTGACGATATTGTCATTTACATCTGCAATCCATTTACTGTCTCTGTCACAGTCTAGATCCTCAAACACCTCGCCTCTCAAAGAAAAACAGGGTGAACTATATACAGAATCACAGGACATATTTTTTTTTATCGTTGGTGTTGCTTAATATAAAATAATATTTTATGTATTGCTTAATATAAAATAATATTTTATGTATTACGTTATATTCCTAGATGCGAACTGGTAGGAAGCCACATGTGGGTCAAAGAATCTTTGAATTGTGTTGGTTGTGAGGCAATGGGCTTAGTTGTCCTTTCCCTAATGTTCTCATACCACAAACTATCCTCATTTCATAAAATAGTAATTTTATTTTAAAATGGTTTGAGATTGATCAGGCATTACTCTTTCCAGGGAGCTGTCACTCAATGCTGGTGATGACTGGTTTTCTATTAGGAGCTCAGCAATCAAACCTTTGATAATTATGTTAGACTCCTATCCATTGGCCAATGGTATTCAGAATCTAAATTCTGATCTTTAGTCTTTTGGTGCTCATTCCATTCTGAGTCCTCAGTGGAGGGTTAGAGGACTCAGGTTACGTCTTCTCAGCTCCTTAAGATTGTCTTATGCCAATAAGGAGACTCGAAAATATTTACAAACACTATTATTCATACGTTTCGGAAATATTTGAAAAAGCAAACCACTTTCAAATATGACAAATGATTCTTTCCCAAACTTAAATTCTCTCATCTGCCTTTTAAGGTAATATTCTCATATGCCTCTATTAAACCCGTCCTCCTCTTGTCTGGCGACACGAGACTTTCCTTGTTTCTTAAGGTTTTCAACTGAAATAACCATGTTAATTCTTTTGTTTGCCTTCCTGAGCCAGAATGTAATCATTGTGCATCCAATTTCCTTTTCTTTCTTTCGCCAGTTTTTTTTTTTTTTTGAACAATACTCTCATCAACAAGTAATGGGTGGGATAAGACAGTATTGTCGCTTGTTACGAATCGCTCTAGGCTTAGTATACTGGAAAACAAAAATCTAGTTTTGAAAATGGCTTTTGACCGTATTTTTTTTAATGGGAGAATCAATTATATAATTAGCTCTGGCACAACCTCAGACTCCTTTTGCAATATCATTCTTCATATGACTCTATCAAGAAAAATAATGGACTGCGTCTTTTTTCCACAGCCACCTCCCATGCAGAAGAAAATCACCAAGGGCTTTTGGACCAAAATGATCCAGCAACCAGCTTGTCTGGAGAACTCCCTATTGCCCCAAATCTCCTAGTGGCTTTTCTTTCCCTTTCCAGCACCGTGAGATGAAAGGGTCAAAACAAAACCCTTCATGTTACTTTGTTTTTTTAACCTTTCTTTTTTTTAAAGTTTATTTGTTTATTTTGAGAGAGAGAGAAAGAGAGCTCAAGCTTGGGAGGGGCAGAGAGAGAGAGAGAGAGAGGGAGAGAGGAATCCCAAGCAGGCTCTGTGCCATCAGCGTGGAGCCCGACGCGGGGCTCGAACTCACGAACTGTGAGATTCTGACCTGAGCCAAGATCAAGAGTCGGACGCTTAACTGAGCCAGCCCGGTGCCCCAAAACACTTCATGTTGTTATTGAAGGCTTCTATACTCTAATTGCATTTGTAATTCCATGAATTCTTCAAGTTTTCTTTGAATTTTCGAAAGGAGCCTTAGCTAGAACTTAACTCTTCTTCCAGAAACACGGAGCAAAAGTCTCTGGTAAGTTTTCTTCCATACAGAAGGCTTCCGTGTCTTTCCATCCATTTGGTTTCCTAGACTCCATGACTCTTGTGATACTTCCTTTTCCCTAGCAATGCTACGGATCTATACAGATCCACGGAAGGATTCTTTCGCTGTGCACCTTTCACACAGCATAGGTTTTGATTTTTCACTTTCTAAAATGATCAAAGACACTGGCTGCCTTCGGAATTGCGTGCCGGCCCCTGTTCCCTTCTTGAGCTAGCCAGCCCTGCTATCGTAACCTTCGTGAAGGCAGGGGGATCTGGCTACTGCCATACCCCTGATACCTAGTGCAGGACCTAGTATATCATTTCATTATCTCAACAAATGCATATGGAGCCCTACTGTATACTAGGGCTATACTGCATAGGGCTCCATATACATTTGTTGAGATAATGAAATGAACCCCTTCCCCTAAAGACGATGTATAGAGTATGAGCCACTCACCTCTTTAACGGATCTCAAAATGCAGTTACACTTTGCTGGGCCAGGATCTAGAGACATGGTTCTGGAAATGTGTGTGTACCCTAAATCCTTCTGGATGTGTGCTGAAGGCCGTGGACATTCTGCTCAGGGAGAGTTTGACAGCTCCAACGAAAAGGGTCGTTGGGCAACTTAGATGCCGACCGATTCCCAAACTCCCATCTGTGGGCCTCTACCTAAGGGCGTCCTCTCTCAGCTGTCCGTGAATGTTCATTTGTGAAGAGACGTGCCCGGGACTGAGGGTCCCAAAAGGGGGTGCTTCCTGAGTGGTGGGAACGTGGGGGCCTGAAACAGAGACTTGGAGGTCACTGATGGCCAACCAGGGCCGCAAGTGGACCGTGAAGGGCTCGGGTCAGGGAGAAGAAAGATAAAGAAGCGGTGGTGAGGAAGAACAAGTGGAGAGATGAGGGTTACCTGGCACAGGGACATTCCTTCAGCCTTCCAGGGTACACTGGAAGATTCTTGGGGGTGCTCTCGGGTTGAGATCTGGGGCGGGGGGCGGTGAGGAAAAGGAGGTGGAGATCCGACACTGAGCCAGGACCGGAGGTCCAAAGCCAAAGTGTCCTTTTCTTCCCCTTGCCAAGAAGAGTGAGCCAACAGTCCCGGACTTTAAGCGCAGAGTGGAAGGGGCAGACGGTTAGCAGGAGAAAAGAAAATAGAATCTAACTCGTCACACGTTGATTGAGCACCTGCTTTGCTTTGACCGGCCCAGGAACTAGGCAGACAGCGGGCACCCTTTCGTCACGGAGCTTGAGCGACTGCCTGACCGGAAAGTCTGGAAAAGGATGAACCCGGCCGAAAGGAATGATCTTGGCCCAGCCGTTGCGAATCCGCCCACAGCTCCCTCACGCAACAGCGGTGGTGCTCAGCGGGGAGCGATTTTGCACCCCCACCCTGGCCCCGGGGGACATTGGGCAACCTCTGAAGACAATCGCGGCTGTCGCATCTAAGGGGGAGGAGGTCCTGGCATCCAGCGGGCAGAGCCCGGGGGTTCCCGCTCATCCTCCGGGGCACAGGACAGCGCCTGTGAGCCTTGGCCTTGATCCAGCCAAGACAGCAGTAGTGCTGAGGGACGCGGCCGCACACGACCGGGTTCCGTGCCCTTTCATCAGCCGACCGGACCGGTCCACCGCTCCCTGCCTGGCTCGACACATTATGGGAATGAGGGGCGCTGGCAGGAGAAAAGCGAGCGGGGCAAATGCGTGATGCCCTGGGCCTGGTCTCTAGACGCGAACCCCGTCCGGCTCCCCCCGTGTCGTGGCTGCGCAAAGTTACCCGAGCTGCCGCGCGACAGCCCCGGGAGCGTGGCGTTTGGGGTAAGTTTCGTCAGAAGGTGTGCTCAAGGGCATCCGGATGCGCTTGCAATTAGTCCAAGGCAGACACCCTCGGAAGGTCGCAAGGGCAAAGCCGGTGCAGCCGACGGCGCACGTGCAACTCAGCCTGACTTCACAGAAACGGGTGTCGCGTCGTGCTTGTCCCTGCCTCCCCCGCGGCCGGGCGGCCGAGGGGGAAATAATAGGGTTCCCTTCCGTGTTACGTCCAGTGGGGGCGGGAGCGTGAAGGGCAAGGCCGAAGCACCTCAGGTCGTGAAGGGCGGTGGCCCGGAAGCCAGGCCGGCTTGTCTGTTTTGAGCATGACTCTGCGCCTCCTTCCGGCGGCTTCCTGCGAAGCCTTAAGTCACCGGAAACAAGTGCACGTGTGCCAGCGGCCTGCCTCCTTTCTGTTCCCTTCGATTTTACGAACTGGCGGTTAAGCACCCGTGGAATAGCCAGGTCCGGATAACACTGCAGATTGGCTCACTTAGAGTTCTTCTTGTCCTTCTCCTTCTGTCCTCCCGGACACCGTGCTTTCCTCGTGAGGCCACCCAGGGATCCGCAGGGCGGGGAGTGCGTGGGAGCACTACCCCCTGGCCGGGGACTAGACGATGAATACAGGTCAGATGGATACAGATGTTTCTCACTGACCCGTTCCCCCGGTAAACTCCTTTAGTAGAAACATAGTCATTGCACGCGTCCCCAAGAGCTATTCTGGTTAATAAACTTACTCCGCATGTACGATCGGTCCGCTGAACAAGCCGGTGACGGTTTGCAGAAGCCATAAAAGAAGAACGCCGAACCAAAAGGCCTGTGTATCTTGTTTTAAGGTAGCGCTACCAAGGGGAGGAACAACCGAATGGGGTGTTTGGAGAAAATGCATTTCCAGACTTCCAAGAAATTCCTGCGGCGGAGGCTGTTGAGATTAATGGCCACGCGTGTGGTGATGGCGGAAGGGCGTCTGAGAGGTGATGGGGCCTGATGCAAAATGAAATACGCAAAAGAAAAGTAGGTTTAGAATATCTAAGAAAGGGGGCGCCTGGGTGGCTCGGTGGGTTGAGCGTAGCCTTCGGCTCAGGTCACCGTCTCACGGTTCGTGAGTGCGAGCCCTGCGTCGGGCTCTGTGCCGACAGCTCGGAGCCTGGAGCCTGCTTCGGATTCTGTCTCTCTCTCTCTGCCCCTTCCCAGCTGTGCTCGGTATCTCTCCGTGTCTCCGTGTTAAAAAAAAAAAAAAAAAAAAGTTTAAAGAATATCTAACAAAAAAAGTAGATTTTTGGGTATGTACACAAAAAGCACTCTCCCACTGTTGAAGACGGTATCACAGAGATCACCTTGACACTGAAACAGCTTCACAGAATTCCTCCATGAAAAAAATTCAACCACATGGTTGTAGTTATAATATACGCAAGCCACAGGCCTAAAGAACCTGGCCACAAGCCTGTATCACTATCATTACCGCTTGAATAAAAGTACATAGTTTAGGAAGTTTCAGTAAAATGAATCGGTTAGAATATAGTCCTTTGCAGAAAATTACTACCTAACGTTTCCCAAGTCTTGCTATGAGTATGGTCAGCCTGTGGAACTCAAATAAATAAATACAAGGTGAGGGTCCCCTAAAAGAATTTAAACAAATAGGAAAACTTGGCTACTTAAAGTTGACACAGGAAGTTGATGGTTTCACATTCGCAAACTAAACAGCCCTAGGAAATGAGAATGTTTTAATTCTATACCAAAAGCTAACATGAAAAAAACATTTGCAGAACACTCAGAACACTTCCCCAGCACACAGCTTTGGTTTCCTTCAAAACTGCCATCAGAAACGCAGGAAATCTTGAAGCATATTCTTCATCTAATTTTTAACATCACAATATACGAGAATGTTGCCTTTGGCTGCGTTCAAATGCCCAGCAAATTGTGATCCATGAGCCAAATCCTGCCTGCCGCCTGTTTTTGTACAGCCTGAGACCTGAGAACGGTTTTTATATTCTTACATGGTAAAAAGAAACATCAAGAGGAAATTAATACTTTGTCGTACAGGAAAATGAATTGAAATTCTAATTACGGTGTCCATGAGTACAGTCCGATGGAACGCAGCCCCGCTCGATCGTTTACGTATCGTCTGTGGTTGCTTTTGAGCTATAGGGCAAAGTTGAGTCCTTTCAAAAGAGATCCAATGGCCTGTAAAGCCCAAAATATTTACTATCTGGCCCTATATAGAAAAAGTCTGCCGATCTCCCCTCAAATATGCAAAGACCTGTGTAACCTGAAAGTAAAGTTACACACACACACACACACACACACACACACAAAGAGAGAGAGAGAGAGAGAGAGAGAGAGAGGGAAAGAAATAACTTGATTTTCATAAGCTGCACTTGACCCTCTTCTGTGCATCTGTACCCACTTTTTATGGCAGTCCGGCCATCTTAAAGAGGTCACCCTCCCTGCAAAACCTTGCCATGCTTTCAGCTGTGTGATCTGTGCAAAGCTCAGGTATGGTTTGAAACTGGATTCACGAGTTGGAATTAGTTCTTATTTTAGCTGGTTTAGGCTACTTAGGTTAACAACAAAGCAAAAATAAGCTGAAATATGTATGTAAATGAAAAACATATGTATACGGAGAGGGAGCAATCAGTTTTCAGGAGAAAGAAATGTTTTTTTTTTAATGTTTATTTATTTTGAGAGAGGGTGAGAGCGTGCATGCGCATAGGCATGAGTTGAGTTGGGGAGGGGTAACGAGATTTGGAGAGAGAGAAATCCCAAGCAGGTTCCACACTGTCAGCGCAGAGCCTGATGTGGGGCTCGATCTTCTCAACCATGAGATCATGACCTGAGCTGAAATCAAGAGTCAGATGCTAAATTGACTGAGCCACCCAGGCGCCCCAAGAAATGCTCTTTTCCATGGAGCCCTTTGTGAGTACGCTCCCTGGCTCCAAGGGAAATGGCAGGGGAGGAGGGACTGTCGTGTGGGTCCCAGGAGGACTACCAATCAGCCAACAGCATAGAAACCTTGGTTGATTGTGGGCCACGGCAGAATTCAGTTTGTACTGATGCTGTGAAGGTCGACGAGTATGTTGGTAATAAACTCCCATGTAACTTCACGGTGGCGAGAAAATGATCACTCGGGAGGTTATCCCATGATATGTTTTGTGACACTTTTGCACACTTCTTTTTCCTTGACTTCTACTGAAAATACCCTCCAGACATCCTAAATGCCAGCGGTTGAAGCCATCAGTTATAGACCTTCCCTAGCCCAACTGCGGTCGGCAGGCCAGCAGCATCACGATCTTCCGGAAGTCTTCTGAAAGCGCAAATCACAGCCTTCCCACCGCCAGATCTACTGAATCAGAATCTACATTTTCATGGAATTTTCAGATCATCTGAATGCACATTAATTTTCGAGAGGCACTAATCAAAAAAAAAAAAAAATGCACAAGAGTCAGGGTGTTGGAGATCCGGTTCCAGATCCAACAGGTACTAATTCACTGGTGACCTTGGGCGAATTCCTCACCGTGTTTTTGCCTCGGTCATCTTCTCTCCAAAGTGGGGCAAAAATCACCTTCCCCCACTTTTTGAGCAATGCTCTTACTGTCATGTGACCTCGTGAACTCGAACTTGAAAGAGGATCAACTCCTCTGTGGTTATGAAACATTAAGAACGCTAACGGCTCGCATCTACAGAACCTTATCCGTGCGTGCTGCTCTAGACTGACATGTGAATGTGGAACTTTCATTTCAGTCTCCCCAAACCTGCCTGATGAGAGCAGTCATGTCGCTGTTACCTTATGCGTACGGAAACTGAGCCACAGAGAAATTATGTGCCTCACCCAAGGTTACCCACGTTTTTAGTCACAGAGGTGGAATTTGAGCCCCGAGGCTATGTTCTTACCCCTGAACTCTGCTGAGTCTAGAATACAACGTGGCATAGTGGAAACGGACGAAATTATTATCACGGTTGACTGTCCAAAAACCACATGTTTTTAACTTTTGGGGCTTTAATTGTAAAAAAAAAAAAAAAAGGGAAGAAAATTTTAAAAGGACAAGTTCCCTGGAGATTAACGGCTCCGTGTCCCAGGGCACATGAAGCAACATGAATGTGTTAATCGAAAATGGTGGCCTACTGGTTTCCTCTGTGATTGTGCTTCTAGAAGGTGTGAACCCAGTGACCACTACGCCTAAGACACAGTGAGACTTCCAGGTTCTTATCTATTAAGATTCATTGTGTCTGTTACTTTCCAAAAGAAGTACTTGGAATCACAGGGGAAGCAAGAGACAGAGCACGAGTGGGGGAGGGGCAGAGAGAGCAGGAGACACAGAATGTGAGGCAGGCTCCAGGCTCTGAGCTGTCAGCACGGATCCTGACGCGGGGCTCGAACCCACGAGCCGTGAGATCATGATCCGAACCCAAGTCGGACACTTAACCGACTGAGCCACCCAGGTGCCCCACAAGGTCAAAGTTTTAAGAGTAGAAACCTAGAGGGCCGACTCAGTGGCTCAGTTGGTTACCCGTCTGACTTCAGCTCAGGCGGTGATCTCGCCGTTCACGAGCTTGAGCCCCGCATGAAACTCTGAGCCTGGAGCCTGCTTCGGATTCTGTGTCTCCCTCTCTCTCCTCCTCTCCCCTGCTCATGCTCTGTCTCTCTCTCAAAAATAAATGAACATTAAACAAAAATTTAAAGAGTATAAACTTAGAGAGCTGACCCTAATTTCATAACTCAGTTCCAAAATTTTGGATGTATCAAGATGTTTGGTACATTTTGCATCATCTAGTCTGCCGATCCCTCGGGTAGCAGAAACTTCGTTCTAAAGAAAGGTGCTGTACTTTGGAGGCCTCTTGAAAATCCTGCTGCATCTTGGCTTTGAGCTAATGTTTCTGTCTTGTTTACATGGTGAAGGGTACTCCTCTAAGAGCTTTTCAAATCTTAAATATTAACCCTCTCCACACCCCTTTTTGGCAGGTGGTATGATTATTCTAGATTATGACTTAGATTGATTGGATTATTATTCAGCCGAGGAAGCACAGTTAGGCTAAGGGACTCTCCTAAGATCACACAGAGAGGTTCTGGATTTCAAACTGAAGGGGTGGGTTCAACACTCTTCTCTTAACTGCTACTCTAGAAAGCCTGCAGCTAAACCTACCTCTCAGGGATTTTTTTTTTTTTTTGGTTTATTTATTTATTTTGAGAGAGAGCGTGTGTATGCGCAAGCGAGCATGAGCAGGGGAGGGGCAGAGAGGGAGGGAGGGAGAGAATCCCAAGCAGGCTCCGTGCCGTCGGCACACGGAGCCCGACGTAAATCTCGATCTCTCGAACCACGGATCATGACCCGAGCCGAAATCAAGAGTCGGACGCTTAACCAACGAGCCACTCAGGTGCCCCCTGAGGGATCTTTTTTTTTTAAATCGGGTTTTAATATGATTTGAAAATATGCTATTAAAATAGAATCTGAAGTCTGCATTGGTAATATATTGATGCGTTCTTCTCGAAAAAGAGGGGGGAGTGTTGTTTTCACAGCTTTGGGGGGGGTCTGATCACTGCACTGGTATCTGTAGTCTCATGCTCTAGCAGAAGGATGATTTTGCCCCACAGGGGATGCTTGGCAGACAAAATCTCTGGAGGCATTTTTTTAATGTTTATTTATTTTTGAGAGAAAGAGCACGAGCAGGGGAGGGGCAGAGAGAGAGGGCTCTCCTCTGACAGCACAGAGCCCGATACGGGGCTGGAACTCACGATCCGTGAGATCATGACCTGAGCCAAAGTCGGACACTCAAGCGACTGAGCCACCCAGGCATCCCTTGGCCAGGGCTGCTGCTGACCATCCTACAGCGCACGGTACGGCCCCAGCAGAGAAGGATCTGGCCCCAGATGTCAACAGAGCTGAAGTTCAGAAACCTCGTCGCGCAGGAATTAAGAGTAGATAGCATTTATTGGGCACGAGCTAAGAATACACACTGGATGTTGGATGTGACAGACAAGTGGACATGTAGTTACAAAACCATGAGGACCATGCCTCACCTTTAAGGAGACCAATGGAACCTTCGGGAACAGCCAATGGCAAGCTGAAGCGGAATCATGACCTTGTCTGTGCAGAAAAGCCCAGTGGAGGGTGGAGAGACTCAACAGAATGCGATCAAAAGTAAATGCGCCATTAGGGGCTCCTGAGGGGCTCAGTCGGTTAAGCATCCAACTCTTGGTTTTGGCTCAGGCCATGATCTTGTGGTTTGTGAGTTTGAGCCCCGCGTCGGGCTCTGCACTGAGAGCGCAGAGCCCGCTTGGGATTCTCTCTCCTTCTCTCTCTTTCCCTCCCCCATTCATGCGGACTGTCTCAAAAATAAATTTAAAACACTTAAAGTAAACGCGCTATTAGACACGATCAATCCTAGATTAGGGCATGGGGTGTTCTGATTACAGAAAGCGATGGGTAACGTAAAAGCTCGGATTTATCCGGGACCCGTTTTGGTCATTGCTCTAAATACTGCGTCCCCTTCAGCAGAAATTTACATTTGGAGGTGGATTTTAGTCCTGGAACCCCAGGACGTTTTGTCTGAATCCTCACTTTTCGCAGGAGAGGAGAGGCAATTTGCCACGTGGGTCTTTCTCAAACCGGGCGGTCTTTGGAAACTTTCTTCCCCAAGTTTATATTCAAAGCTAGAACAGTGAAGGGGTGTTGATCTCTGGGGAAAGTGGGAGTTTGTTCTGGGCAAAGTGAATTTGTCATTTTAGTGAAACCATGGGTTCCCTGGGGTTAGTGGCTCTTTTGAGGGTTGGGTGAGGAGGCTGGGAGAGACAAAGCATCAGCACCCATTCTCACACTGCCCCCACAGATGGGAGTTTTGGTCAACGTGGTTTGTTTTCAGTGTGCAAAGACCAAGCGGCTCATGCAAATACATGGCTGATGTATCAGCTCACGCTTAAGCAGCATTTCCGCGTGGAAAACAGCCACTCTGTGGGCAAGGAACGCGTCAAAACCATGTGCTTGAAAACCTTCCTGCTTTTTCCTGGGATTCCTTCTGGATCTCTCAGAGAAATCTGGTGGGCCACTAGGACCCGTGGGGCCACTGCAAACAATGTGTCCTGTAAAAGGCTTCGTCAAACAACGGGGATTTGGTTCAGAACCTTACAGGGAACCTCAGGTATATATCCTGTCTACTTTTAATTTGGGGAAAGCTTGTTTCTCAGTATGAGTGGAAGGCTTTTACGTGAGATCTTTTCACTCTCAGAGATCTGTGAACGTTCCGGAGGTTTGCTGGAACTGAGGCAGGATGAAGACCAGCCAAATAAACACGTCCAGGATCCTACAAAGAGTTGTCAGCAAAGTGCTCTCGCAGGCTTGGAACGAAGGTCATGACTACAGAAGGATCTGAAATCCGCGTGCACCCGAACCTTCAGGCCCAGGCCGTCCTTGAACATCTCAGTGAAACAGCCCAGGGCCCAGCTACACGTCCTGTAGAAATCTTGCACCCACGCTAATGTTCCTGAACATTCCCAATGGTTGGCTCCTTCCTCCTGGCGGTTGCCTCCTCTTTTTCCTCTCAACTCCAGTCCTAGGGGCTTCCTCATTGTAGGTCACTTTGAGACTTCTTGCCTCCTTGGACGTGGCCTGCCGCCATTCCCTTCACACAAGAGACCTTCGTCCTAGCTTGTTTTCTCAGAGTCACAGAGTTCCTGAATTCTTGACTTTGAAAGTGTGCGGGAAAGGAGGGGGCGATTTAAAGTTGTTCCTGTGCAGGCGGCCCTCTGCCTCAGTTTCCCCCTTCCCATGTCCTGCCCTTCCCCAACTGGAGGCAGGGCCTTTGGACTACACCTTTAGCCACACAAAGTTCTGGGCCCAAATTTTGAAATCACGTTCTTTAGGGGTTTTATTTGCGTCCTGATCCCGTCACATCCCTTTTTTTTTTTTTAATGTTTATTTTTGAGAGAGACAGAGACAGAATGTGAGTGGGTTAGGGGCAGAGAGAGAGGGAGGCACAGAATCTGAAGCAGGCTCCAGGCTCCGAGCTGTCAGCACAGAGCCTGACGCGGGGCTCGAACCCACAAACTGTGAGATCATGACCTGAGCTGAAGTCGGACGCTCAACCGACTGAGCCACCCAGGCGCCCCTATCCCATCACATCCTTAGAGAATGGAAAGGCTACACACACACAAAATCCCCCCACCTTTCAGATGCACCCCCAGGGATCAGCAATCAGACACTTAAGGAAATTAAAGAGTTTTTGCAGTAAGCGATTGAACCCAATAGAACGTAAATTTCCATAGGAGGGCGATTTCAGCCTGATCGGGTTAAATTGTGTCCCCAGCACCTTGAACGTGACTGGCATACAGTGATGCCCCCAAAATATGTTGAGTGACTGGCCGAGTGAAGGAATAGATGGCCCATGAATAGATTTAAACATCGTTTGTCTGGTGATAATTAAGTGGCAGCAACTGAGATAGGCAATGAGGACTTTACCAGAATGAAATCAGCCCGACACTTGCCCCGGATGAGCTCTAGTTGAATAGGGAAGACAAGACACATACACACACACACACACACACACACACACAGACCTTGGAGGTTGCACAGTAGAAGACTAGCCGAGAAAAGAAGAAAAGAAATTGTTCTGATTCACCAGGTGAGGCAATGGATAGACCCCAGTATTGAGTTACTGAGGTCGCACGAACCAGCAAAACACCGTAATTCCCAACAGGGCGGTGCGGCCCTGCTTCTACCAGACAGCGCGGGTCAGCGTAACCGTCTGTGGCCGGTGGGCCTCTGGGAATAACTAGTCAGACGGTGGGCTTGAAGCACACACAGCTTCCTTCATGCTGCGGTTGTGGCCGAGCTGTAGTTGTGACCCAGTCTGCATCCCTTGAAGCAGCGGACAGGAGAGGCTGGCGACACATTCGCAGGAAACTCCCAGCGAGCCAAGGGGCAGAGCCTTTAAAAGTGGAATTTGCTGGAAGGATTTCCAGCAAGTCCTTGTTGGTCGGTTTAAAAGAAATTTTTTTTTAATGTTTTTTTTTTTAAATTTTTAAACGTTATTTATTTTTGAGACAGAGAGAGACAGAGCATGAACGGGGGAGGGTCAGAGAGAGAGAGAGGGAGACACAGAATCGGAAAAAGGCTCCAGGCTCTGAGCTGTCAGCACAGAGCCCGACGCGGGGCTCGAACCCACGGACAGTGAGATCGTGACCTGAGCTGAAGTCGACGCTTAACCAACTGAGCCACCCAGGCGCCCCTTTAATGTTGATTTTTGAGAGAGAGAAACAGAGCATAAGCGGGGGAGGGCAGAGGGCGAGGGAGACGCAGAATCCAAAGGAGGTTCTAGGGCCTGAGCTGTCAGCACAGAGCCGACGTGGGGCTCAAACTCAAGAACCACAAGATCGTGACCTGAGCCAAAGTCAGATGCCCAACTGACTGAGCCACCCAGACCTCCATTCCAGCAAGTTCTTGTGAGTGGGCCTGGCCGAAAGGATGCCTGGCTGGTTTTCTCCCCATCAGATGTCTCCTCATACATGTGGCTGCAAACTGGGTCTCCCCACATCATATGGAGAGTCTTCTAAATATAACTTAATCGCTTTTTATATGATTATAGCTGGATAAGTTTTTATAGGCGCTTTAAGAAAATACGGACACGTGTAAAGGAGAAAATAAAAGTCAGTTACAAATTAAAACCTCAGCGTAACCTCTGCTGACTTTCAGTGTCTTTACCTCCGACCTTATTCTTGAGTGTGATTTTTTTGTTTGTTTGTTTTTACACAATCGGGCCATTTTGTATGTACTGCCTCTTAGCCTTTTCTTTCCTCATTTAGTAATGCTATACCACCGTTTGAAGACTGTTCCAGGAATCCGAGGACTCTGAAGAAAGGGAGCAGGTGATGGCCCCGGGAGACAAGCTGGTGTTGGTGGATGGACTTCAGGGGTGACCAGTGCCTGGCATCTCGGAGCCTCTCAAGAGCACACACATTCAGGGCACACAAACGAACGGGTCTGCATCCGAGAAGTTTTAGCTGCAAACATTCACCAACCAGGCCTGAGGCTCTCCTCCACAGGCCTCCTGATCCGGGCTGCTTCTGTGGTAGAGGTCAACCCCCGCCAGGTCCTTTCTCCCCTGAAGGTCAAGTATAATTCACAGTCAGACCTTCCCAGGCGTGTGCAGAACAACAGATGGAGACGTACTTGGCGTGTTTATAACTTTGCAAACTTTCCCCAAGGACAGGTGCAGACGTTTTCGGAAGTCGTGGAGATGGCAGAAAGTTTGTGTTTTTTATCTCGAACTCACTATTCTGACCTTGCTCTCATCTTCTAGTTTAGAATCAATGGAGAATGCGGGGCATCACCCAAATCTACTCAAATACCACCAGGCGTAAGCAAATCCTTTTTATGTTTAGTAACTGAAATCGACTCATCAGAATTTATTAAATGTTATAAACGTTGGGTCATGAAGAGCTTCAAATGGCTCCAAAATTCCATCCCCCCCGGGCTGTAAAAGACCTGGAAACGGGCTCTGCTTCATTCATCTAGCAAAAACTCAGGAAACATTTACCAACATTTACCCTTATTGTGTGCCAAGCTTGTCCCCGGACCCTGGGAAAACATTGGTCAATATACTGAGATACCTGTTCTCAAGGAGTGCTTTCCAGTGGGGGAGACATTTAAGTCAAAAAAACCAACTATAATCTCATTTTGCCTTCCAACAGAATCAAGGTGAAGCAATGCCAGACAGATCAGAATCGCTAGGAGTTTTAAAACTTGAGTAAATTACA
This sequence comes from Panthera tigris, assembly GCF_018350195.1. Taxonomy (NCBI): domain Eukaryota; kingdom Metazoa; phylum Chordata; class Mammalia; order Carnivora; family Felidae; genus Panthera; species Panthera tigris. Next base: position 9,689,272 of record NC_056677.1, on the reverse strand, counting down.
CATGCGAAGGTATAGGCGTCCGGTCCTCCGCAGGGTGCACCTGACTACCAGCCCAGGATGAATTAACGTGCCCAGAAGGCGAGCAGGTCAGTGGTCTGGAGGCCTATCCCGCTGCCAGACGAAGTGTGTGAGAGCAGATCGGGCTTTGCACATGGAGGGAAGACAGTCGAAGGCAAACGTACGACAGAATGTCTCTCCCTCAAAACTCTACAAAATCAGGGTCCATGGGTGAGCCTGCCCATATTATCTCTACCTTAAGCCCTTTTGTTTGTTTTTAACTCAGACTGCGAACTGTTAAAGGGAATCAGGGTTGTGGACGGATGTTCTTAGAAACACATAAAAAATGGGGTGCTCGGGTGGCTCAGTCGGTTAAGCGGCCATCTTCGGCTTAGGTCACGATCTCGCGGTTCGTGAGTACGAGCCCAGCATTGGGCCTAGAGCCTGCTTCGGATTCGGTGTTTCCCTCTCTCTCTGCGTCTCCCTTACTCCCACTCTGTCCCTCTTTCTCTCAAAAATAAATAAACATGGAAAAAAATTAAAAAACAGAAACGTATTTAAAAAAACTCCTTATAAGAAGCCACAAATACGCCGTATTCCTCACCGCTGCCAAACACCTCTCTCTCTTCTTTCCCTACAAAAGTGAGTCCTTCTGCTTTTGGCATCCAACGTGGCTCCCCCAGACAGAGGTTACACCCCAAATTACTGCCTGATGCCAACTTGTCAATTGCCTTTTACGATGCCCCCTTGACATGCCGTATTAATTACGTGATCGCGTCATTGCTAACGTGCTTTACTGGAAGCCTCTGCACAGGACCGGTATGCTGATCGTTCTCCTGGAGGATCGGTCTCCGAGGATACTTCTCGTATTCACTGGTAATAAAGACCGAAGCGGCCCCCCCCCTCCTCCCATCAGTTTTTGGTAGACTGTTTTAACTCAAGAAAGTTTGGGGAGCAAGGGTGTGGTTGGCCAGATTTCTTTAACGACATCACAACTGGGCAATTGCTAAAGTTTGCTGAGAGCCAGCAGAGAGAGCAGATGACACGTCCCCGTCAGCTTTTTGGCCACTTGTGATTCTACCCTGAACTAAAAACCTGTTTACTCTTATGTTAGGAAAAATCTGGGCCCTCCGCTCCTTGCTTTCACTGGAAAGGGCAGGGCAGGGTTTAGGCTTATCAGCAACACATTTATTTCTCCTCGAGTCCATGAACCTGGATTTCTCCTGCAACCAAAAGATGACAGAAACGCTTAGCAGCCTAAGCAAAAGTATCCTGTTTTCTCTAACATTCATCTCTTGAAACTGCATTCTGCTTCGGATTTACTGAAACGTCTCCACTTTTCCTTGGAGGGCAGAAGGAATGTGTTTACTCTTTGTCCTTATTTGGGTTCAGTTTCCTCCGCGGGCTTTTTTGTGTTTGTTTCTCAGGCCAACGATAGTAGACCCAGCAAATTCATGTGTGGAAACTGTCTGGCTTTGGTCTGTTGTCTGTATTTTTAAATATAATTGAGTTATTCTATTATCATTCTGTTTAGTAGCCACCCACATTTGGAATGCTTCCACCTTCAGTGACAGACGTATCTTTTTTTATTTCCGTTTTAGAGTTTATTTTAAAATTTAGAATTTGTTGTTCAGGCTACCGGATGGGTATAAGAGAGAAACTCTCACTTCTTGGTAGGGCCATCTACGAAATTTATGCAGCCCAGTGCAAAATGAACATGTGAGGCCATGTTCAAAATGATTAAGATTTTCAAGGCAGAGGCAGCAGAACATTAACTCAAGCGTGGGGTCCTTCTAAGTGAGGGGCTCTGTGTGACCAAACAGGTCACACGCCCGTGAAGCCAGCCCCAATCCTGGATTATTTATAGGCAGCCTGAAGGTTAACGGGGCTCTGTGTTTTCTCTCATTCACTTTCCTGCTTGCTGCCTTGAGACAAATCTCTGGCCCTTCAGAAACTGCTATGTTAAGTTGTGGGCTGGGAAAATAAACAACATAAAATGAAATTTATTGATTTGGCTAAAGGCAGTTGGTGGAGGGGAGGTAAAGATACTAACTAGTGAGATATTTTCCCGTCGCCTGATTATTTCACTTGTCCTTATCGTGAAATGGTGTGATAGCATGGGAGAGTAGCCGAACACTCAAATGAAACTCAGACCTTCCAGAAGTTAAGCATAGAGTCGCCATATGACCCAGCAATTCCACACCTAGGTATCTATCCAGAAGAGTTGAAAACAGGGGCTCAAGCAGGAACTTGTCCAGCAATCTTCATAGCAGCATTGTTCACAATAGCCAAGAGGTCAAAACAACTCCAATATCCATCAGTGGATGGAAAAATGGTGGTATATGCAGACAACAGAAGATTATTCAGCCATACCCAGGAAAGCAGCTCTGACACGCGCTACAGCATGGATGGACCTCAAAACCATTACGCCAAGTGAAAGAAGGCAGTCGTAAAAGGTCGCGTATTGCATGATTGATTTATATGAAATTTCTAGAATCGGCCAAGCCATAGAGGCAGAAAGCAGACTGGTGGTTGCCAGGGGCTGGGTGAGGGGGAATGAGGAGTAACACCAATGTGTTTCCCTTTGGGTCGGTGAAATGTTTTGGAACTAGCTAGAGGTGATGGTTGCACAACCTTGTGAATGTACTAAATGCTTCTTAATTGCTCACTTTTTAATTTTATGTTATGTGAATTTTTACCCCCATTTCTCTAACATAGGAAGCCAAGAGAACAATCCCCTTTCAGGGGAAAGGCCCAGAGCTTTAGAGCTATTGTCCCCAGCTACCCCACCGTGGTATCTGGAACCATGGCCATTAGAGTCACTCCAGACAGATCCTGCTTCACTGCAGATATGTTACCAGAGACGTGTGACGCAGATGTACTCGGATGCCAAGCAAACAATTTATTGTTGATGACATTTTAGGCCATCTAGGCTTGAGAGAGCAAAGTTCAAGGGCTGAAAGTCGGGGACCTTGGCTTCCTGGTCTCTGCTTGGTTACCTTGGGAGTGTCACCTCAATTCCCTAGGTCCCTGGGCGCTGGAGCAGATGTTCCCTAAGGTTAAGACTCAGTTAAGACTCCTGTGTTCATCAGGTTGGTGTGCAGAGGGACTTCTGGAGGTCCAAGGGTGAGGAGAGGAATGAGGATGGGGATTGATCCCAAGAGTAAGACAAGAGTGGGAAGGCTTAGGAGGTTTACACCTCGGGCCCATAAGAAAAGACGAGATAAGAAAAGACAAGACAACCAGGGTCCTGAAGGCAAACTGAGCCCAGTGCATGATTTGGGCAATATAGGAGAGACTTCCCATCCAAGTTCTAGAAAACACAATCTACTTATGATAAGAGGTATAAGTCATGAGGTAAGGAAATGGCTAATAAGATAGAATATATAGGGGCACCTAAGCAGCTCAGTTGGTTAAGCGTCTGACTTTGGCTCACGGTTCGTGAGTTCGAGCCCCGCATCGGGCTCTGTACTGACAGCTCAGAGCCTGGAGCCTGCTTCAGATTCTGCATCTCCCTCTCTCTGTCCCTCCCCCACTTGTGCGCGCTCTCTCTCTCTCTCTCTCTCTCAAAATAAACATTAAAAAAATAAAAAAAAAGAATATATAAGCCACCTATCACAATTTGGGAATATTTTTTATTGGTATTACAGAAATTCAAAGATGAAAAGGCAACCAACTCGGTTGAAGAAACAGACATCGGTCCCCTAGACCCTTGCCCCTCCCAGTGTGGTCTGTGGACCAAGAGCAGCAGCATCACCTGGGAGCTTGTGAGAAATGCAGAATCCCAGGCCCACCTCAGACCTGGTGAATCAGATTCTGCATTTTCACAAGAGCCCCAGGTGAGAGAAAGGCACGTTAAAGTTTGAGAAGCACTGTCTGGACCGTATTTCCGGACACATAACCTCCCTGCCACCTTACTTACTCTCACCTGCTTAGCCCACCGCACAGCCTCCTACAGAATTTTTAGCAATTGGAAAGGACCTGATCCCTTAGTGGGCAGAGAGGAAGGAAAGGAAACACTCGCGTTAGAGGAGTCTATGAAGTGCGGAGCACCGTAGTGGATCATTGTAAATGGGGATCAGATGCTCCCGTTTTGGGCAAATGGGACCTCCTGGGCCATGTTAGCTGCTCTCGGCAAGCCTTCAGAACCTGATGAATCTTCTGGAACATAAGTCGGCCAACTTTTTCTGTAAAGGTCCAACGAGTAAATATTTTTGGCTTTGTGGGCACAGAATTTCTGTCTTTGTCACGACTATACAACTCCGCTAATGTAGCTCGAAAGCAGCCATGGAGAATATGTAAATGATTGCGCCTGGCCGTGTTCCAATACAACTTTATTTGGGGACACCGAATTTTGAATTTCATAGAAGTTTCATGTCATGAAATGTTCATCTTCTCCTGATTTTTTTTTTTTCCAGCCATTTGAAAGTGTAAACACCATTCTCAGCTCCCAGGCTATAAAAACACAGACAGTGGGCTGGATTTGGGCCACGGGCCGGAGTTTGCTGACCCTGTCCTACATAGAATGTAGTCAGCCTGGGGAGAAATTATAGGCCGAAGATGTATAGCATGTTTCCTACTCAAAATTTGGAGCAGAAGATCAGGGACGAGAAGCACAGACATGTAGTATTTAACTCCTCTTTTGGGCTTTAGATCATGACGGGGGGAGGGGGCTTGCAAATTCCCCTTTTGCACGGGCTATGATTACAGAGACAGCAAAGGGAACTTATCACCCGACATCACCCGCCATGGAATGCTTTGGAAAGTCCACCCAGAGACTCTAAAGAGTTTATGTCAACAAGCAAGAAGATTATAGAAGTGAGCAACCACATAAATACCCTGAATTCTTTTTCCTTTGAAGATGCCACATAACTTGAACTAATCTAAAGGAGACTTTCTTCTTTTCCATGATCTATTTAAATTATGTGCCTAAGGAGCTCAGCCAACAGTCACTCAATGATACTCTAGGGATCAACCCACTTGCTGCAATGACTTCTAAGCCCTGCTGATGTGAAATTGAAGCCAGAACTGCTGTGATGTGATTTTTTTTTTCCTCAATTAATTTCTTGGTTTGCGTCTCATTACAAAACCTGGCGATAACATCACGAGCTTGTACATGAGTTTCCATAAACTCTTTGTGTTTGTTGAAAAGATCTTTAGAACACTCTTCTTTTTCCACTGCGATGAAAAAAAAGGGTAAAGGAGCTTGTTATTAGGGCTATTGGTGGTATAAAAAATCCACAGAAATATGGCAGATATCATCTCTGAAATCCTTCATCAAGAAAAGGAGTCCAAACATTTGACGGAAGTGAAGTTAATTGGCTATAGAACTCCCTCCCTTAATTGTTTCAGAATGCAAATCAGAGGGGATGCTTTTATCCCAAGGTGATATCGACCTTCAGGCTAAGATTTGGGCACATTTCTTATATTAAGTAAGACTTTTTTTCTTCCCAATTATGTATAAATTGTCACAGAGTGTATGGAAAATAATCTTACAATAGAGACCAGATTTTGCAACATTAAAATTCTTTGATAACATTATTCTATCCTTTGAGTTTATTCTCTGGAGAGAATCTGAAATATAGGAAGAGAAAATGTAAGCCCAAGGATGTGTGTATAACATTACCCCATATTAGCAAAACACTGGAGGCAATCGAAATTTATAAAAAAAGGAAATGATAAGAGTAAATTAGAATTTTATCATATGATGGATTATTATACAGTCATTGAAACGTTTCGGATTTCAATTTGTGAGGTGACCCCTCTGGGTCCCCAGATATGAATATAAATCTTCTAAATTATCAGATGAAAAACTCACATGTTTATATATTTTAAAAATCAGGAAAGAAAAAATAAGATTACAGAATTAAACCCAGACATATGTGTAAATGTATAACAGTAGAAGTGAATGAAATAAACGTAATTTTATTTTTAAAAAAAATCTCTCAGATTGAATTAAAAAAAACCTTCCTGGAGTGCCTGCGTGGTTCAGTCAGTTAAACGTCCGACTTCAGCTCAGGTCATGATCTCATGGTTCGTGGGTTCGAGCGCCCCCCCCCCCCCCCCATTGGGCTCTGTGCTGACAGCTCGGAGCCTGGAGCCTTCTTTGGATTCTGTGTCTCCCTCTCTCTCTGCCCCTTCCCTGCTCTCTCTCTCTCTCTTTCAAAAATAAATAAACATTAAAAAACAAAAACCTTCCAACTCTCAGTGATACATGGGAGAAGCGTTTAAACCACGGTGACTCAAAGCAGAAGACAAGCAAATAAATTGAACAAAGACAGAAAGAAGGAAAGAAAGTACAGACTCATGTTCACAATGTTCCACAACCATCACCACTATCCATTTCCAGAACTTTCTCGTCATCCCAAATAGAAACTCTGTCTGCATTGGATAATAATTTCCCATCCCTCTCTTTCCTTAGCCCCTGGTAACCACGATTCTACTTTTATTTCGACGAATTTGCCTATTCCAGGTACCTCGTATGAGTGGAATCAGAGAATATTTGTCTCTTGCGACTGGCTTATTTCACTTGGCATAGTGTCATCAAGGTTCATCCGTGTCGTAGCATGTATTAGAGTTCCATCCATTTTTATGGTGGAATACTATTCCATCGGATGGACAGACCACACTGTGTTCATCTATTCATCTATTGATAGACACTTGACTTGTCTCTAGTTTGGACCATGGTGACTAATACCACTGTGAACACTGCCACACGAGTACCTGACTCCTCACTGTCTGTCCTCTGGGGTATATACCCACGAGTGAAATTACTAGATCATACGATAATTCTATAAAGTGAATGTTTTTTTAATCGTGGCGGCAAATAGGGCCTCCTAGGCAAGATGTCCAATTCAGAAGCCATAAAGGAGATTATTTATACCGTTTAACTACATCAAAAGTATAAACTTCTTTATTTCAGAAACTGTTATTGCTAAAGCCAAAGACTGAGAAAAATACTGCAGCGTGAATGAAAGTGAGCTCATACAGATCAGCAAGAACAAGATGGATAAACCGGTAGAAATCAGGCAAGCAGGAAGTTTCTGGAAGGGAGCGGGGAGGGGGAACAAAATAAATAGCCGGTGGACTTTTGAAAAGACACTCTCACTTAGGGGCGCCTGGGTGGCTCAGGCGGTTAAGCGTCTGACTCTGGATTTCGGCTCAGGTCATGATCTCACAGTTCGTGTGGTCGGGCCCTGCGTCAGGCTCTGCGCTGACACCGCGGAGCCTGCTTGGGGTTCGCTCTCTCTGCCCCTCCCCCGCTTGCACGCTTGCGCGCTCTCCCTCAAAATAAATCAACATTTAAAAGAAGATACCCCCACTTCTAATCGAAGAATCGCAAATCAAAACAACAGCGAGGTACTGTTTTTAGACTAGGAGTGGTCCCAAAAGTTAAAATCTGTCAAGGCCCAGTAGGGGCAAGAACGTCGGTACACGTTCCCGTACGCGTTTTGGCGGACATGTACATTTTCTCCGCATTTTGGGGGAACAATTCGGTGACAGCTGTTGCAGTGTACGTGGCATGTAATTTTTGTCCGAGCAGAGATGCAGGTATGTAGACACAGAAAATTTGTTGCAGCACTGTTCGTAATGCTAAAAGGGTGAAACAACCCCCAAAGTTGACCGCTACAAGACTAAATGAATAATGATACATCCACACAATGGAACGTACCCAGAGATAATGGTAATTAAGTTATGAAGAATCCATGCTTTCTGACCTTCTCTCTCTTTCCCCATGGATTCTCTTCACCAGGTTTCAACGTATTTGAAATTCCCTAGAATGGCACTTGGGGTGTGCGTGTGTGCGTGTGTGTGTGTGTGTACCTGAACCTTCTATTACAAATGGTTTTCTAACTGTCGCTCCTCATTACTTTGTTTCTTGTCTTGCTAATGTCACTGCCAGGAGCTGTCAAAGGAAGCTTCATCCCAACCACGCTGCCATCTCCAGAAAAGAATCTGGCTCTTCCTGAAGATTTACAGGCCTTCCACTGTCGAGGAACTCAGAACAGGTGCACCCAAACCTGGGCTCCCCTGGCACCCTGGCAGGTGCCACGCCGAAACTTGTCCTTTCGCCACCGCCTAGACCTGGGGTCCCGGGATGTGCACACATCCTCCGGCTGTCTCCCCGCACAGCCGTGTTCTCCATTTGCCGGAGACGTTCTCTTGCCCACCCTGAGGCTGGGGAAGCCCGTCTCTCCTCATCTGGGAGTGTTAGTCTCAGAATCTCTGAACTGCGATTATTAGCCCCAATAACTCCTTCAGTTTCAACCAAGAGGCCAAAAGGATTCAGAGTAAACTGTACGATCTGCCGATGACCCCACGCTTGACGTGGGCTTTGGCCCACCCCATCGTCACCTTTGTTGAATATATTTCCACCCGCTCCTGCGATTACACCCAAGTCTGTGTGTGACACAAATATGCTATTGAACATTAAGAGTTTAAATTCTCCACTTGTGTCCTACAGTTGTTGATTCCTAGAAGCGAGAGCGTATAATTGGCTAAAAAGCCAGAAGCTCACATTATTGCTTCCATGATAATGCGCTCCTTTCATTGGAGAGGTATTTTGAAGTCCTCATTTCCCTAGCATGCATAATAAATAAAAAAGAAATAACGGCGTGCTAATTTTAACTCCGAGTTTGTAAGTTCATGATTTCTCTCGGGCTTTATTAGCTCTGAAAGCAACCTATTTCTGCCGGAAGAATCCAAGAATTGGAATAGCATTTAAAAGTCAAATTGAATTTAAAATTCAAAATGTAAAAAGAACTTGTATTTAAAAGACAAGCTGGGTTCTGTAACTGCTGAGTTTTGTAGCCACCGGGGATTTCCCATTGGCCTTTGAAAAGAATCCCAAAGCGCCTCTGATTACTGATTTTATCTGCTGGACCTCTCGCCTAAACTCTTGGAGATTCCCTCAGCCTCTGTAGCATGCTCAGTCACGTAGTCTTTTCTTTCTCGGGCCATCGGTGCCTTTCCATGCCTCAGGCTCTCACTCCTACTCTCTCAACTCTCTTCATCACTTTGCCTTCCCCCAGCTTTATGGAGCTATCGTTCACATCTAACACTGTGTCCCTTTAAGGTACACGGTGGGTCCCGGTATTTGATAACGCGTGTATATTGCAAAAGGATTACAACACGGTGAGCTAACCCTTCCTTCGGCTCACGTAATTTTTTGCCTTGGTTCTTTTTGGTGATGAGAGCACGGCAGTTCTACTCTGCTAGCAACTTTGAAGTATATAATATAGTATGATTAACTACAGCCACCGTGCTGTATGTTGGCCACAGGACGTCGCGTAACTGGAAGCTTGTGCCCTCTGACCCGCATCTCCCCGTTTCTCCCAGGCCCGGGCCCTGGCAACCAGAACTCTACTCTCTGTGTCCAGGAGTTCAGCTGTGTTGCATTTCACGTATAAGTGAGATCATACAGTATTTCTGTTTCTCTGTCCGGCTCATTTCACTTAGCATAATGCCCTCAGTGAAGATGTAATTCACAAACCATACAATTCCTCTTTTTAAACTATACAGTTCAGGGCCACCTGGGTCACTCGGTGGGTTAAGCGTCCGACTCTTGATTTCAGTTCAGGTCAAGATCTCACGGTTCGTGGGATCCAGCCCCACCTGGGGCCTCTGTGCCGACAGAGCGGAGCCCGCTTGGGATTCCGTCTCTCCCCGTCTCTGCCCCTCCCCTGCTTGCGCGCTCGCTCGCTCTCTCAAAAGACATAAACTTCGACAAAATCATAAAGGATGCAATTCGGCGGTTGTTGGATTCACAGAAACTGCGCACCAACTGGTAGCCCATCCGCCTTCTTCCCAGCCCCCAGCCCCTGGCAACCACCCACCTACTCTCTGTCTCTGCAAGGCTTTGCCTCTGCTGGCAAATTCACATCAACGGAATCATACAACGCGTGGCCTTTTGCGGCTGGCTTCTTTCTTTCCGCGCCACGTTTTCAAGGTTCCTCTGTGCATCAATTGCCCACAACCCTTTGTGGCTGAATAGTCTTCCATTGTGTGGATGGGCTCCATTTGGTTTACCTACCTGTGGATGGACATCCGGGCTATCACCAAGACTGCCTGTATTGACATGTGTTTATGTTTTTGTGTACGCGTATATTTTCATTTCTCTTGGGCGTATACTAGAGGAGTTGTTGCTGGCCGTGTGTTGACTCTGTGTTAACCCTTTGAGGAACGGTCAAGCCACCTTCCACCGTGGCGGCACCATTTCCCATTCCTGCCAGCAGTGTCCGAAGGTTCTCCAATTCCTCTCAACGTCTGTTATGGTCTTTTTGATTCCAGCCACCCTCCTGGGTATGAAGTCGTGTCTTGGTGTGGTTTTCATTTGCATGTCCCTAATGCCTCATTAGGCTGGCCATCTTTTCAGATGGATATGAGCCATGGGGACAGCTTCTTTGAGGAAAGGTTTATCCAGATTCTGGTCACTCTTGATGATGCATTTCCCTACCTGCCCACTTGTTGACTAGCAACCACCCACCCCCACCTTCACCCCGCACGTCAGTTGTGTAAGTCAGCAAGAAGGAAACCCTGTGTCTGGGCTGAGCCGGCAGAGCCTCCAGCCCCCGCAGAGAAGAGCTGCCTCGCTCTCAGGACTCTGGTCTCCTCCCTCCTCCCCGCCCCTCTCCGCTGTGAGTAATTCTCTGCTCAGTTTCCCACCACACCCGGCCCCAGATGAATACTCACTTCCTGGTCTTAAAGCTGACACTCCAATTGCTAAGGACTTCTCTTTCTCTTTGCAGTGGGTCAGAGTTCAGCCTGCAGCATATCCCTTCTGCCCTTCTCTACTGCGGACTCGCCCTTATTCCGCAGCCCGGACCCAGGGAATTGCTGGGGCCATCTCTCCTGCACCGTGGCAAATCTGGCCTGGGCGCAGGCCCCCGAGCCACCCTCCACTGGGGAACTGCGCCGATTTGATGGACTTGTCCGGTTGTTACCGTGAGAGCGAACGTGGTCTAATCTGAGCTCCCCCAAAAGAATGCCCCCCTTGTACCGTCTTGTTTCTGCCACCACGTTTCACCTCTAGTCTTGTGAGGCAGCATAGCTCTAAATTGCACTGCTTAAAAGGATAAAATATAGGGGCCCCTGGGTGGCTCGGTCCATTGAGCATCCGACTCTTGATTTAGGCTCAGGTCATGATCTCACGGTCGTGGGATTGAGCCCCTCGTTGGGCTCTGTGCCGAGCGTGGAGCCTGCTTGGGATTCTCTCTCTCCCCCCTTCTCTCTCTGCCCCTCCCCAGCTCATGTGTGTGGACTCACTCTGTGTCTCAGAATAAATACATAAACTGGGGCGCCTGGGTGGCTCAGCTGGTTAAACGTCCGACTTCGGCTCAGGTCACGATCTCACGGCTTGTGGGTTCGAGCCCCGTGTCACGCTCTGTGCTAACAGCTCAGAGCCTGGAGCCTGCTTCCAGTAATGTCTCCCTCCCTCTCTCTCTCTCAAAAATAAAAATAAATATTTAAAAAACCTTAAAAAATAAAAACAAATAAATAAGCGTTAGAAAAAAAGGGCAAAATATAAATAACTTACATAACCAAGGGGATGAAGTTAGAAGCGACATGGCCAGGTGTTAAGAACTTGGACCCTGGAACCAGAACATCCGTGTTGAATTTCAGGTAGCAAGTTAGTCAATCTTTCCTTAACTCCGTTTCCCTACCTGTACAACAGGAGTCGTCACACTATCTACATCACAGCAATGGCATCAGAGGGCCTGGAACAGCACCGAGCACATAGGAAGCACTGTGTGTGTTCATCGCGGGCATTTACGAGCCTACCGTAGCGTACAATAAGGCCGTTTAAATGGATGATAAAGGCGCATATTTGTTGGCACGGAAGGAGCTTCACAATATAGAAATACGTCACGGAAGCAGACGTCAGAATAGTAGCCGTTTGACATCTACGTATCTCACAAACACGTATGGATCCACGGAGGCATAAACACTGATAGGCTGACAGCTGTAGAATTTTCATTGGTTTTCTCGATTGATTGGTCTTTTCCTTATTTTCTAAGTTCTCAGTATTAATTATACATAACTCGAATCACATTCGAGAATAAAGAAAATAATTCTCTGCTTCCCTCGCCGAACCCTGTGACTTCCTGGTTTCGGGTCCCCTTTGTATGGGAGGTACGTGAACGCTCATATTGTTGGGATTGTTTTGTTTGCTTGCTTGCTTTGGGGGCATGGATTATATTTAGAGAGAGTGGTTAACCACCTTGGTTTTAGTCTTCCTACAAATTTACGATTCCTTAAGTATCTACTCTCAGGAAAGCGTAAGGGGGCATAGTTTGGCTCAAGCAAGCAATGGAACCCACGTTCCTTGCCTCCTGTTCCAGGTTTTGTCCTACTGCACCCCCTTTGAGTGACAATCACCAGTCACTCATGTTGGTTAGAGGCCGAGGCGCCCTAGTTACCCTAGAAGATCTGTTAACGAGTTGTGACTTATATTTCTTTATTGTTTGTTTATTTACTTTGGGGGGGGGAGAGACAGAGTAGGGAAAGGGCAGACAGAGGGAGAGAGAGAAGCCCAAGCAGGCTCCACGCTGCCAGCGCAGAGCCCAACACGGGGCTCGATCCCACCAACCGTGAGATCATCACCTGAGCCAAAATCTAGAGTCGAACGCTTAACCGGCTGAGCCACCCAGGCGCCCGTAACTAAGCTGTAATTTAAAGAAACATTCCGGGGCTCCTGGGTGGCTCAGTCGGTTAAGTATCCAACTTCAGCTCAGGCCATGATCTCGCAGCTTGTGAGTTCATACGCCGCGTTGGGATCTGTGCTTACAGCTGGGAACCTGCAGCCTGCTTCGGACCCTGTGTCTCCCTCTCTCTGCCCCTTCTCCGCGTGCGCTCTGCCTCTGTCTCTCAAAAAGAAATAAATAAACATCAAAAAAATTTTTTAAAAAAATAAAGAAACATTCCACCACAGGATTAGAACAACAGGCCTTTTCAATTATTTTAACTGAGAGGTACCAACAAGTTTGAACAATAACATGTGATTAATTAACACAGAAAATCAGGTCAGTCCCAACTGGCTTCTGTCTGTAGAGAAAACTTAAATCATGCTGGTCATAATTATGCCACGTCAGAATCGTTTGTCCAATTCAGGACAAACCTCAGGCCTACCGATTGTTTGGTGTTCTATGGTCCAAACATCTGGATGCCTGGATTTTACGGAGTTGGGTGTTTTGTTGCTACTGTCTGTGTTTTCTTTTCTGTACAACATGGTAATGACTCAAGCTCCAAACTCCTTCGTGGATTTGTTTGGAGAGATGCAGAGTAAGTTGTCCCTTTGCCCCCAGATTTTTATTGTAAGACAAAAGACGGGTGAGAAGTTCAGGATGACCTATTGTGACACTGTACCTGGCAGTCTCGTACTTGACATCAGGAGAAAATGTTATTATTCACGGTCAGGGGTAAGAATTTATTGACCTGTATTAACGTGCCACAATTTACTTATTAACCACCTTTCCCCTCCAGTACCTATCCAAATAAAGGATCACATGTGAAAGGCACTTTTAAAAGAGATGGGCCCAAGGGCACCTGGGTGGCTCAGTTGCTAAGCGTCCAGCTTCGGCTCAGGTCATGATGTTGCGATTCGTGAGTTCGAGCCCCACATCGGTCTGTCGGCGCGGAGCCTGCTTTGGATCCTCGGCCTTCCTCTCTCTCTGCCCCTCCCCTGCTCATGTACGCTCGTGTGCTCTCTGTCTCTGTCTCTGTCTCTCTCTCAAAAATAAACATTTAAAAAAAAATTAAAAAAAATAAAAGGTATGTGCCCAAATTAAGACATGCCTATAATAGCAGAGACAGACAGAAGAAGGGATGAGCAAATGTTTGGTAAAAATGTGCTCAAGTTTCCGCAGACTCGACATGTCTTCTTTTCGGTGACATCTCCCTCCTCTGACTTATGCCACACCATTTTGTCTAGGCCTGGACATAGACTTTGCATCCTGACTGTAGTGGACGTGACACATTGTCAGCGGCATTCGAGTTTCAGGGTTTCTCAAAGTATCATCCCCAAAGCCACCTATGTCTAGATAATCTGGGCGATTGCTGAGTATCGCGACAACCTGTACCTCACCACAGACCTACGGAAGAAACATATCAAGGAGTGGAACTTGGAAATCTAGACGCTAATCAAACTTCCCAAATTATTCTATGCACACACTACAGTTAGAGAGTGAAGTATTCGTTGTTCAGGTTAACATTCTTTTTTCAGGAGACTGACCTTAACCCACAGAGTATTATGGATTGGGTCAAAGCCAGTGGCACCTCGTAGCTCCTTACCCTGCTGTTCAAGATGGTGGAGGGGTCAGGAGTGGGGCTAGGGACAATCCCAACACCCTGATGACGAGAGTGTATGACAAGACACCGATAAGAAAACGAAAAGGCGAGATGAGACAAGGAGAAAATATTTACCAATCACATATCTGATTAAGGACTCGTATCCAGAAACATCTAAAGAACTCTCGCATTGCAATCAGAAAAACGAAACAAACAGCTCCATTGAAAAATGGCCGAAAGATTAGGTCAAACTCTTCACTGAAGAGACAGAGTATGAGCAGGGAAGGGACAGAGGGAGAGAGGGAGACACAGAATCCGAAGCAGGCTCCGGGCTCCAAGCCGGCAGCACAGAGCCTGACACGGGGCTGGAACTCACGAACCGCACGATCATGACCTGAGCCGAAGTCGGACCCTCAACCGAGCCCCCCCCCCAGGTGCCCCAACTTTTGGTTTTTTTTCAACTGCTGATGCTGCTCTCTCTCTCTCAAAATGAAAACTGAATAAAAGCTTTAAGAAAAACGTCAGGCCAGTTCCCACTGCATTGTTTACCAACCCCCCCTGAGAGAGCTGTGCTCTCTTCCGAAAACAGTTCCAGGACGAGGTCAATCAGCACTCTCTCTCAAAAATGGCAAAGAAGATCAAATAACAGGTGATTTGTTTTTTTGTCCAGAAAACAACTATCTACACAGCGGGAGAGCAGTGGAAAGATAAGTGTTTAATAACAATAACAACAAAGAAAAATAAGGGAAAAAAAAAAGATACTGAATCACGCCTTTGTTTTAATTCCCTGGTGCCAGATAGCCGAGCTGGGTGACTGACGTTTCTTATTTGCTGACTCAATCTGTTTTGATGCCGCTCAGACACGGCTATTTTTTTTTTCCCATGGAGGGGAAGAAAGGGACAAAGAACAGTATGAGGATTTTAGGGAGACCGAGTTTTAAACAGCAAAAAGGGTGGGATGGGGGTGCCTGGGTGGCTCAGTCAGTCATGATCTCACGGTTCGTGAGTTCGAGCCCCGCATCCTTTGGGCTCTGTACTGACAGCGTGGAACTTGCTTGAGATTCTCTCTCTCCCTCTCTCTGCCCCTCCCCTGCTGGCCGGAGCGCTCTCTCTCTCTCTCTCTCTCTTTCTAAATAAATTAATAAACATTTTTTAAAAAGGGTGGGATGTTTGTTAATCTGAAAACAAGCCGACACCGTGCACCATTAGAAAAATGCTATGAAACACCCATGTCAGTGAAAGAAGTCTGCCTTGTAATGAGTAATGGCTGCTGGAAAACGCACCTTGTAGAAAGACAAGCTACAGTCTCATGGCAACACTACAGGGTCTGAAAACAGCTTCCCCTCCTCCAGTCCACCCAGTCACGTTTGCAAAGCCCTTCAGGATCTGTAGGATTCAGGGGCACTCAAGTGGGGAGCAGCTGGCACTCAGGAGTTCCCTTCTGAAGGGAGCTGGCAGCCGGAAGCAGGACAGGTGTCCGTGCCCAGGCCCCAGGAGAGCTGCGGGTTTGGCGGGGGAAGACTCAGATACTCAGAACGGACACCACAGAAGGATCCGATCGCCCTTGTCCTGCTCATTCCACATTCTTCTCCCTGCCTGCAGTTGGCATTTCCATCAGGGCTTCACTACACAGCAAACTGTCCTTTTAAAATAGTTTCTTTCTTAGGGAACCTGTCTGCGCGGGCACCACGTTCAATGCCAACGCCAGGCAAGAGCAGCTTTGAAGATTCGGGCTGGTGCGAACAGGAAACGATAGGAGAATGTGTTTATGTGCGTGTGTTCGTTCAATTCTCCATGCTTCATGACCCGCCAGCTCTCTCCACGGCTGATTCAACCAGGCATGCGTAGGGCACTCTGTTTCTTTAAGAAATTTACTTTAATGGACAGAATCGGGAAAATGAGTACAGAAAGACTGTCGCTGCTTCATTTTTGTCCAAAAATCTGTTTCCTTGTATCCAAACCATGAGTAGTGACAGTAGTTTTGATAAAGTTAAGCAGATACCTTCCCTACGGCCTGGCCATTTTATTCCTGGATATATAACCAAGGAAAATGAAAGCACAGGGCCGTAAAATACAACAATGCTCATAGCAGCTTTATTCACGAGAGGTCCAGCCTGGAAACGATCCAAACTCTCATCAACGGAAGGATGGAGAAACACATTGTGGCATATCCTTACGATGGAATAACACGCAGCAATTTTTCGAAAAGAAGAAAAAGCTACCGATACACACAACCACGTGGATAAATCTTAAAAACGTCACGTGGAGAGAAAGAAGCCAGATGATTCTCGTTATATGAAATTTGCAAACAAGCAAACCTAGTTTATGGGGTAGAAGAGAGAACAGTGGTTCACCGAGGTGTGACGAGCAAGGGGGTTAGTTAACTGGGAAAGGGAACAGGGGAATGTCCTGGGGTAATTGGACAGATTCTGTACCTTGATCCGGGCAGTCGTTACAAGGAAGCACAGAGAGGTAAAAAGTCATCAAGCTGTACTGGTAAGATGTGTGCTTTTTACCGCATGTAAATCGCATGCCAATTTAAAAACAAAGAATACTAACGATGTCTGTTGCTGCAGATCTGACCGAATGGGTGAGGATTCCGGTTTAGGAGCATCTCACTTGGTTTTGAGCTTCTTGACTGCCAGGGAACGAAGAGAGCAAAGCAACCTCTCTCATCGTAAGGACACGGGAAGCACACATTAATCGCGGATTGAGCACCTACTGTGTGCTTGCTGAGGCGCTGGGGTCCTTGGGAGACGTAACGATAGGTCGAACAGGGTTCCTGCTTCCCAGGAGCTCACGATCTAGCATAGGACATGCCACGCGTATGCAGACAAGAAACTGAGGGAGAAAGTGAGAGGCAGCCCCAGGCAGGTTGGAAACCGGCACCGGGATTGTCCGATCACTTGCCCGGCATTCACGGGAAACTGTTGGCTGAGAGAAGCAGAGGGACGGTAGGTGCCATATTTCCACAGGGGAGGGTGCTTCACAGGGAAGGTGTAACAGGTGAGCGTATAGAGGAAGGTGCAAAGGAAATTTCCATTTTCCCCTCAAACCCTGCCCCAGAAGGGCTTTGCCCTCGTCTGTACTGGAAGGACCTGCCCTTCAGCTTCAACTGATCGATTTGGGGGCTCAAGGAGTGTCGGGGGGTTTTAGTTTTCTAGGGCTGCTGTGACAAACTACCGCAAACTCAGTGACTTAACACAAGGAAGGCTTATTCTCATGGTTCTGGAGGCCAGAAGTTTGAAACCAGTGTCACCGGGCCAAAAGCAAGCTGTTGGGGGGGCCACGCTCCCTTCGGAAACTCTAGGGAAGCATCTGTGCCTTGCTTCACCCTGCTTCTGGTGACTGCCCGCATTCCTTGGCTTCTGGTCCCGTTGCTCCCACTTCTGCCTCTCCTCTCACATCGCCCACTCCACTGCGCATGGGTCACACCTCCCTCCGCCTCCTGCTCAGAGGGGTATTTGCCATTTGCAATCAGGGCCCACCCGGAAAATGCAGGATAACCTCCCCATCTCACGGAGCTTAACTTAATCATGCCTGCAGAGACCATTCTCTTTTCCAGAGAAAGTAACATTCACCGGCTCTAGGGTTTCAGACTTGACATCTTTGGGGGCCATCATTCCGCCTACTGCCCCGGGCCAGTCCCTACCTTGGCCCCGATGCCTGTAAACGGAGGCAGACACTGACCTCTCTCTGTCGGGAAGGAAGATGCAGTAAATTTGAACCTGTACACATGGTCCCGCCCTCTCTCTGCCCGCCCTCGGCCTAGTGGTGCAGGCTGCCGGCTTCCTGGTTGCAGAATGACTCCTTGAAGGAGCCCCAGACAGAGCTTCCTCTGAGCTGTGGGTAGAATGCACTGAACCACGACTCTCAGGCAGGGCTTCTCACCGCAGCCCTAGTGGTATTTGGGGCCACATGGTTCTTTGTTAAGGGGAGTGGGGGTGCGTCCTGTGCACCGGAGGATGTTTAACCACATCCCCGACCTCTACCCACTGGATGCCAGCAGCACCCTCTCCCCCCGGCTGTGGCAGCCCAAAATGACTCTAAACATTGCCAAATCGCCCCCGGCCCCGTGAGCACCGCTGTTCTTCAGGGAGGAGGTGGGGCCTCTCTGTAGTCCCAGAGGGAGGCTGGGCCGCCTTGCCCTCTCCTTCCCCTTTCTCTAGGTCTCCCCAGTTTTGAGAACACAGAGGACCATGTGGCTGGCTCTCTGCTCCAGCCCATGTGTCTTCGGCCCCACGGAGGAGGGCTTTCTACAGCTGGGGCTCCCGAGACTAAGAATAACGAGGCCCCGAGTGAGGGGCTCAGCTGGTGGACCGTGGGCTCCTCTCTGACCAGACAGTCCCAGACGTGGTCTCTAGGGGATCACTGGGAACTTTCCCAACCTCAGGCCTCACACAAGCTGAGAAACCTCTCAACTTTCTCTGGGATCCTGAGAGCTGGAGGAGGTTGAGTTCTTAGAGACTGGGGGGTCCCCAGGGCCATTCCGTATGACTCAAGGCCTCTGTTCTTTCCCATAAACCGAGAGAACATCTCAGTGGAGTAGAGTGAGGTGTGGTTAAGCGTGAGGGCTTGGGCATCTGACCGCTGGGGTGGATTCCCAGCTCCAGCGTTTGTGAGCCCAGGCACCTTGGACAAGAATCGGGACTCCTTTGTGGGGCCGTGGTGAGAACGAAATGGACGGTGCATAAAAGCGGTTACTAAATAGTCACTTAAAAAAGGTAGGCTGAGGTTTGTCGTATGTGTGTTGGATCTTTCCACAAGGCTTGCTCGTCCTTCACAAAGAAGCCTTAAGAAGGTACTTTGAAGGGTGCATTTATCTCTTAGAATCCCTGGGAAACGGGCCTCCTACACCTCAATAATGCACACAGCATTCCTTCTGCAATCTCCCATAATCTCATAAGCCACTTCTGGGTATTTGCGCACAAGACAAAACTAGTTTGTTTTCTAATGTATTTTCGTGTAAAGGGTATAAAGCCAGAGGATGCACTTGAAGTTTCTGTGTTTGCCTTTTTTTTTTTTTTTTTTTTTTTTGGTTTTCATAAGAGTAAAAAATACGTTTCCTCCACCGGCTCCTTTCTTTAGCCTTGAAGCTATACCCGGGAAGTCCACGGGCAGGCCCAAGTGTGGGGAGATAAGACTTATTTTATAGCAGGGAGAGAGACACCCACTTCTCAAAGCCTTGCTTTTCAAGTGCATATAAAGTGCATATATTATAAGTTTTAGGTGAATGAAGAAAGAGCACAGCCAAATATGGGCAGAACACTCAGAGAAACCTCAGCTGTGATTGGCTCTGGCCTCTGCCCCTAAAAGAGAACATTGCGGTTTCAAAGTCGTCCAGGAAGTGTCGAAATCAACTGAATGGCTCTTCAACCTCCTTCTTCATCATTTAAACCAGGGCCCGGGCCCAGGCAATTGGCAATTAGCTGAGGGGCCGCACCCCCGTGTCGTTGACATTTGAGTCTCAGGAGCTTTCAGGCCCGACGTTGGGTCGAATTTCAGTTGGGTCTCTGGCCACGCTGCCGATGTGTACTGCTATCAACGCAGCAGCTTACGAACACTCTGAAAGGCAAGCCATAGTTCAGCCGGTTTAAAAAGCCCCATTGAAAGTCCGGACACAGTTGGGGTGGCTTCAGCTGGTCCCTCTCCTTGATGGCCCGAGATGATAGACGTTTTAAAGCACCAGCGTCCGCGCCAGCCCAGTGGAATTCTTTGTTACCACCACACAGGCGTTCGTTTCGCCCTTGTGACCGGATCACGAGTCTCTTGCTCAATCACCCCAGAAACTGTGAGGATGGAGACTAGTGAGGCCAGCCTCATTTTGGGAGCAACCCAAGTTGTCTCTGGAGAGCCATTCGGGAGCCCAGGCCAGGGCCGGCCTTCCCCGCCAATCTGCAAATGGCCGTCAGATCCTCTCCTCCAAAGCCTGATAACCAGCGAGTCAACCCCCCACACCCCTTGGGAAGCCCGTGGGGAGTATTATCCCCAGTAGAAAAACAATGACGCCGTCAGTTCTGGCCAGAAGCTGAAGTGGACGAGCCCTGGGTCACCTGGAGGTGCCCAGTGCACGGGGTGGGCGTGCGCCGAATGACCTCAAAGGTCAGCTTATGCATTCACTTTCCTCTCCCTCAAGAGCTAATCACAGGCGCATTCACCCTCCCCTTGCTGAAGCCTCAAACCCTAGTTGGCCACCCTGTCACGAACCCTGACTTGAACAGAGAAGTGTGGGTGTGAGGGACATAAGGGACATTTTGGATGAAGTAGACGTCTTTCTCGCGTTCAGTTTTCTTCTTGGATCTCTAAATCCCAGATATGGAGCTGCGCTGGGCTTCTCGCTCTCCCTTAAGCCACTGCACGATCACTATCAGTCCTCAGCACCACGGATCCTTTGATAATAGAGCAAAGCTACCGTGACTGTAAACCAGTAGAGACATTTGGAGGACAGGCTCATAGCGTCTACCAACACCTTCTGATGACCGTTAATAACCACGTTGTAGGAAAATGGGGGTGATGTGGCTAAAATATCACAAAAATACAAATAAAGAAGAGAGGGAAGCAAAATGAAGACCCAGAATAACCGGGGTCTGTAAGAAAAGAGACGTGTTCAGGCAAGTATGTAGAGGCGGGGAAAAAAATGCCGGAAGGAAATACATCAAAATGTTAACAGCGACCTTGGCGCGTGGAGGGTGAAGTTCATAAGGGCTCCCCCCCCCTTCTTTGTGCTTTTCTGTATTGTTGACATTCTGTACGGTGATTAAGTATTGTTTCTTGTAATTAAAAACTCGTTTGGGAACTGAGTCAATTAACAACACGAAGTTGGGGGAAAGGCAACGTGCAAATAGTCCAGTCGACTCGACAGAGGCTAGGATGTCGGCTACGAGGACATCCTGTGTTTTCTCTCCTTGCTGCTTATAGAAGGGCCGTTGTGATAACGTATAACATGTGCTGTGTCAACAGCCCCTGCTTTCATGCTCAGAAATGGTGACTAAAAGCTCGCCCAGTCGTGGGCGATGGTGCAGGGAAGAGAAAGCCTTCGTCGACCATAGCCTTCAGAGCACATTGAAGCAATCCCTGGGCAGAGTTTGAGGACAGGCCTGGAGGCCCGAGGAGCCCCTATTTGGGGACCTGTGGCCATGGTCACAGTGTTCTCTTATCTTCAGGAAACTGCCCACTTGCAGTCAGAACTGACCAGATGCTTGTCCTTAACGGCACTGAATAACGTGTCCATGGTTGCTTATAAGGAGAGAGGACTCGGCCATTCCTTGGGGGAACATGTGGTGCTAACGTGTGAGGTCTGATGTGAACCTTACATGAGACCACACTCCCCTCCACCGTCTCTCATTGGTCTTCGCTGGGCACTGGACTCTGTGGGCGAGGCTGCAAGCCTTCTGGCCTCACACACCAACCTGCCCACGCCCATCCCATCTGTCGAACCTTCGAGAACCAGCTTACCATCTGTCAATCGTGTTTCCCTGTCTCAGCCCGATGCTTCCTTGGAAGTCCCTCTGCCAACCTACCCCGCTTTTAGCTCTGGAGATGTCCCAACTCCTCTCCAAGGCTAAAGTGGCTCCTCTGTCTCCTCTCTATTGCCTCATAGTATCTGTATACTAATGGAGAGATTTCTAGATGTCAAGTATTCAGGAATAGCTTAAAATACAAAGTATACATCCTTCTTTCTCCCATCTTGGAAATAGCACAAAGCTGATGAAACCTGTACTGCACTGTGCAATCTTTCTCACGAGCCACACGAAACATGAAGCTTCTGGGGGGGGGGGGTGGCGGGGCGGGGGGGGGTGGTTCATGCAAGCGTGTGCTAGATAGAAGCGGTTTCGGTGCAACAGGTAGATTTTGCAGCCGGAAACATTCACACAAGACACCCTTTATGGCTTCTGGCCAAGTCAGGCGTTGGTTAGACGCGGTCCCGTTCACACTTGGCAAAGGCCATTTGATTTCTCATGCTGTATTTATTTTTACTTAGTGCAACATCTGAAGGCACGACGCACGGGACCACAGGCTGGGTCCAGTTGAGGAGAGGCCTGGGTTCAGGGCCTTTGCTCACCTGCCCTTAGAGAATCCCTCAGATTGAGCCATTTTCCCTTGCGCAACAATCCCTCCACCTTCTAGAGAGACCACTCGCGGGAGGAAGAGCCCGCTCTACTAACGCAGCTGAGTGAGCCCTTTTTGGGAAACGAGGCTAGAAGAGAACACTTGGAGCTGCCTTGTTAGGAATTTGGTCTCAGGGCCATTCGATGTCGTTTGTCACAAGCGAACAAGCATTCGTGGAGAGTCTGAGAGGGCCCTAAAACCACATCTAAGATGCTCAGACTGTTAGGACCACCCTTTCCGATCCCAGTAGCACCGGGCTGGGCATTTCCCTTCCAAGGGAGAGGAAGAAAGTCCACAAATTAGGATGCACGCTCGCGAGCTCTACAAGCAGGTTATGCTTCATTACGAAGAAATTAAAAAAAATAATAAAATCAACAAAAACACCTCTTGTACCGTTTATTACAAATGCAATCAGACTGCAAGACTGCAAGATTAGATACGTCTTGCACAAGGGAGCTGGACATAGAAGGGAAGCCTTTGTAAACATTTACAGGTTTCCTCATGGAGGTTTTGTGTGTGTGTGTGTGTGTGTGTGTGCGTTTCTTTTTAACGTTACACGGCGTTAGCAGAGGAACACAGCTGGTTCACAAGATCTCAAACGGAGGGTGGCTTCCCTAAAGAGTTTGCAAACCCGTATGTCTGTCATCCGATTCACCTTCTTCCCTGCCCAGCTGTGCTGAGAGGGAGGTAAACAAACAAAAGAATGAGTAAATAAAACGGGTTTGGGATTCACTGCCCTTTGCTCTTCTGTCCCATCTCAATCCAAGCCCATGAAGGGAGGACAAGGGGGGACAAAAATCAGGATAAAGCAAAGACTGTAAAACCATTCCTGAAACCCTTGAAAGCGGCTGCAGACAGAAGGACCTAGTAGCTAAGCGAATGCTCTGGGTAGGAGGGTGTGGGCAAGGGAATAAAACTAGCTGAGAAGAGAGCAAAGCCTGCCTTCCCTAGGGTTCGCTCGGGCTCAGTGTGGGTCACCTCCTTGTCTGCAAGCTGCCTGTGTGCTCTGCCGCATGGCTTCCGGAGAGAGGCTTCCTGTAGAGGAAAAAACACTGATTCTGCACTCTGGCTCTCCTGTTTTCAGCTTTCGAGAGCCTGTCTTGGAGAAGACAATAGACGCTGAAGCACCACGCTGCCCGGTCATCTATTGGGCATACAGATTTGCTCGGAAAATTCTAAATTAATTAGCATTAACATTCCGGCTAATGTGGAGATACAGGTACCGTTATGTGAGGGGGCTTGCGAGGCCAGATTGGACAGAGAAATAGTCTGCAATTACACAAATGCCCAACCCTGACCACTTCAGAATAACAAACAGATTTGAGTGCGGGAGAAGAATCAATTCTCCGTCAGAGATTTCCTGATTTCATTTCTCTGATGAAGGAAAGGGGGTCTTAATCACTTAAAATCCTTCTGTCGCAGATACTAAGTCTTTCCTCTACTGAATGAAGCAGCAAATCCACGGGCTTAGGAGCTATCGGTTACTTCCAAATTGGTAAAAAGGACCAGAGACATTTGGCGGGGGTGGTGGAACTCTCCAGGTCGGCCTGTACTTAGCTATATGTGTGCGATTGTTTTTTAGTTTAAAATGACCTTGCGGGTCCTAACTCAGAGCCTTTGTTTTCCAGATGAGAAAACCCGAAGACCAAGGTCATTCAGTTAAGCGGTGGGACCAAGGGTCTTAAAAGCCGAGATCCCCCAAGTTGACGCCCAGTTGGCGCTCTTTGCACAAACCTCTCAAAGCCAAGGGCCGGACTTTCTGTGTTAGCATTTTCAATGTATCTTGGGCTTCATATCTCAATAATGATCATCAAGGTTCCTAACTAGGAAGAACAACGGAAGATCGGGTTCCTCTTCAGTCCAATAGATGAGAACGACAGGCTGAGGCCAACCAAAACAGGCCTTGCTTTATTGGGCTTGAATTTTGATATATGTCAGTTACTGCCATGCCTCTAAAGGTGGTTCTAGCATAAATTCCAGTCTTCCTTCTTACACTGTACAGCAATAATCAAACAAGCAGATACATTTAAAAAAATTTTTTTAATGTTTATTTTTGAGAGAGAGAGAGAGAGAGAGAGACAGAGTGTGAGCGGGGGAGGCGCAGAGAGAGAGGGAGACACAGAATCCGAAACAGGCTCCAGGCTCCGAGCTGGCAGCACAGAGCCCGACGCGGGGCTCGAACTCACGAACTGCGAGATCGTGACCTGGGCCGAAGTCGGACGCTTAACCGACTGAGCCACACAGGCGCCCAAACACGCTTAGCCAAGACGATGCTAATGCAGTTATAAATTGTTATTACTATGGTGGTTTCAATAATTTTATTGGGAACGTAAGAGTCTCCAGAGAACGGCAGATATTGTGGGGAAACGTTTCAGGAGACTGCTTACCGAGTCTTTTTTTTTTTTTTTTTTTAAGGTCATTCTTAACATTTATTTAATGTTTTGTTTTTGTTTGTTTTTTTTTTTCTGTAGGAAAGAGGAAGAAGGAAATGTTACTAAGTTGCTTGGTTTATGTTTTATCAGACTGTTGTTCTGGTGAATGCCACCAATCGGGGGATGTTTCTAGCGGGTTCACGCGTAGAACGTGTGTTAGGACGAGGGTTTCTCAGTCTCAGCCTCAGTGACATTTTGGAACCTTCTTTGTTGTGAGGGGCCGTCCTGTGCATGGTGGGATGTTTAGCGGTATCTCTGCCCTCTACCCACTCGATGACAGTAGCAATGCCTACCCCGCTGAATCATGACAATGAAATATATTTCCGGATGCTGCTACGTGTGCCCCTGCCAATTTGCCCCCGGTTGACATCCACCGGGTTGGGCAGTCTCTGGCGTCTTCCAGACAGCTTTCACTGTACATCCAAGGGCATATGAAAAACCCTAAATGATGACTCCTGCCTCACGCCAGGACTGAGCCGCCATCCGACTTCCCCCGTGAAAAACACAAATGCCTGCTATCGTTTGAGGAGGCTTAAGTCAACCAAGGGAAGCATTCGTATCCGCTTGCCTTACAGCAAGGGAAGAAAACCCATCGTTCTTTGGCCATCAGGCAAAACTCTGCTCCGTCCTCTGCGGCTAGGAACAGAGCAGCTCGGCAGCGTGAGGGTCGCCAGTGTCGGGTCATGCTACTGGCAGATTCCCTAAGGTGACAGCATTCACAAAAAAAATCCCACCTGCCCTCTGCCTCTTGGACATTCAATGCCTGGACAATGGAATGCGGATCCATGAAACGCGTCTTTAAGCCAAGTGGGAGAATGGTAACTGATATAGAGAAACCCTTCCTGTCCAAGGCTGCAACTTGGCGCCCAAGAGCTCTCCTATTAGAATTCCGCGCTAAATCTTAGATGCCTGGTGAATTCGGATGCCGTGGTACTCCGCTTCCTTATGCTTGAGATAGACAGACACACATAAGTTTCAGCTCGAGGCCAACACTGAAGAAGGGACGTAGCATTTCTTGTTTGCTTTTGTATCAGATTAGCGGGATCTCCAGCCACAGTAAAGATCCGATTAACAGAGATGCCGCGTCTGCAAAATGTAAGAGCGTGAAGCACATGATATGAGTTTCTAATCATAGATTCCCTTGCGCAAGGTCTGTATGCAAGAGTCTGCGGCCTGGCTTTCCGAGAGCAACTTCCTGCTCGTGTACGAAAATATTTCAGGCAGAGACCTATTTCTGAATCCTTGTCCCTTTTTTTTTCTCTCTGTTCCTTTTTCTTTCCTTCTCAGACTTTCACCCCCCTTGTGGTAAATCCAGTTGTCTTACTTTGAATACTAATATAGATGTCCTTTGGACCTCCCACAATCACCATCGAGGCCCTGCACAAATTTAGTAAACAAATGCAACCTGCAGAAAGGGGCTTTTATATTCTGTCCTCCCTCCATCCCCGATAAAAGCTATCACAGCCCACATAGGCCTGGATGAAAGGAGATGGCGTTATTTGTTAAAAAAAAAATAATAATAATAAGTTACTGTCTCCCAATAGGAAATGTCTTCCAGCTCCACCAGCTTCTCTAATTAATAACTTTCAACCCAAAGGAACTCTTTCGGGTTCAAAACTCAAATGACTTGTAAGCAAGTTTTAACGTCAGCCCAAATGCTATTTTTTTTTTTTTTTTGAGAGAGAGAGAGAGCACGTGCACACATGCGCATGGGGGAGAGGGTCAGAGGGAGAGAGAGAGAATCCCAAGCAGGCCCCACGCTCAGCGCGGAGCCTGACATGGGGCTCGATCCCACAACCCTGGGATCATGATCTGAGCCAAAATCAAGAGTTGGACGCCCAACCAACGGAGCCACTCGGTCGCCCCAACCCAAATGCTTATATACCTCCGTGAAGTATACAGACTGGCAGGGAATAAAAAGCCATAATAGCACTTTACTGTTAGATTTGATACTTCACTTTCTACGGATATTTCCTCCAGAATCCACTTAATGGAATCTGCTTGAATTTGTGATTCCTTGTTATTTGATTCTGTGGACATTTTTAAAAACTCGACCCAAATTGAGCTCAGAATGTGGAAACATGCTAAAATCCTTTTCTTAATGGAGCTACATTCTAAGGACGGAGGAGGAAAGGGAGGGGGGGAGGAGAGAACAAGCAACAAACAGAATAAATCAGTAAAAGTACAACGTTTGTGTGGAGGTAATAAATAGAGTGGAATAAAGGGAATGATGCTTGAGGCTGGTGTCATTGGAGATGGAGGGGGTGAGGACAGGCCTCCTTGAGAGGTGACATCACCGCAAAGACATAAAGGAGGTGAGGATTGCCAGAAGGGTAAGGGCGGGGGGAGGATCGGTCTTCCAGGCAGAGGGAACAGCCTGGGCAAAGGGGAGTGAAGGGCGGGAACACATCTGGCACAGAGGAAAAACCACACGTGTGGAGGCCGGTGTGCCCAGGAAGGCGGGGAGGGGGCTGGGAGGGACAGGAGGTAACAGGGCCAGATCCCACAGGACTCGGCAAGCCACTGTAAGGGTTCGGCTCCTACTCTCAAAGAAATGAGGAGCCATTGCAGGTTTTAATTAAGTAATAAACATTTTTTTTTTACCGAGGTAAAATGCACATAATATAGAATTAACCATCGGAAAGTGACCAATTCATAATGCTGTGCAACCCCACCTCTGTTGTGTTTTTTTTTTTAAGTTTATTTATTTATTTTGAGAGAGAGAAAGAGAGTGAACCTGTGTGTGGGAAAGGGGCAGAAGAGAGAGACAGAGAGAGAGAGAGAGAGAGAGAGAGATTCTCAAGCAGCCTCCGTGCTGACAGCACGTGGGGCTCAAACTCCTGAACCGTGAGATCATGACCTAAGCCGAAACCAGGAGTCAGCTACTTAACCGACTGAGCCCCCCAGGCCCCCCAATCCCACCTCTTTTTGGTTCCAAAATGTTTTCATCACCTCAAAGAGAAACCCCCAAACCCATAGAGCAGTCACCCCCATTCCACTCTCCCCTTCAGCCTCCGGCAAATTCCGGTCTGCATTCTGTGTCTATGGATCTGCCCATTCTGGATGTTTCACGTAAAAGGAAATCAGACAGTACATGGCCTTCTGTGATTGGCTTCTTTGACTTGGAATAATGTTTTGGAGGTTTATCCGTATTGTAGTATATGTCAGTAGTTCATTCCTTTTTACGGCTGAGTAATATTCCATCGCACGGAGAGACAATTGGTTTACACACTCATCAGTCCACAGACAGTGGGGCCATTTCCATCTTTTAGCTATTGGGAACGGTGCTGCTAAACATTGCAGGTCTTTAAGTAACAAAGACACATGATCTCACTTCCATTGATACAATACCTACGACACTACTGTAGGAGTCATTTAGAGCCCAACTTAGTAAATCCATTTTGTTTTAAAAGACAAAAGTTAAGAGGTGAGGGTTTCTCCCGCTGCATTCACTGGACCCCTCCTTCTGCCCCGTGTTACCACCTGCTTGGCTAATTAAAATAGCGACTTGTGCCAGAACGATTATTTAAACTGTTATACATTTCCTCTACCATTGGCCATGAGGGGCCAATCAGCTACTGAATATAAGAATGTCCTCATTATCTAAAAAATAAATGTTTCCAAAATTGACATTGGGATTTTAAGAAAGATAGGCAATAATGATTAAGAATGAAAATTCTCCAGGTGCCTGGGTGGCTCAGGTGGTTAAGCACCTGACTTCGGTTCAGGTCACCATCTCGCGGTTCATGAGTTTGAGCCCCGCTTTGGGTTCTGTGCTGACAGCTCAGAGCCTGGAGCCTGCTTTGGATTCTGTGTCTCCCTCTCTTTCTCTGCCCTTCCTCGGCTTGTGTTCTGTCTCTCTTTCTGTCTCTGTCTCTCAAAAATAAAAATAAACATCAAAAAATACAAAAATAAATGCAATTCTCCAGGGCACCTGGGTGGCTCAGTTGGTTAAGTGTCCGACTTTGGTTCAGGTGATCTCGTGGTTCGTGAGTTCGGGCCCCGAGTCGGGCTCTGTGCTGACAGCTCGGGGCCTGGAGCCTGTTTCGGACTCTGTGTCTCGCTCTCTCTCTCTGCCCCTCCCCTGCTCACGCTCTGTGTCTCTCTTAAAAACAAATAAATATTAAAAAGAAATAAAACTTAAAAAGAAATTTAAAAAAAAAATGAAAATTCTCCAGCCGAAAGGGGAAATGATCTTGCTTGAGAAAACAGATGACTTCATGTAGCGTGCTGTCCTGGGCTGGATCCTGAGACAGGAAAAGGCCAGCATCTGTGTCCCTGCGCTGACACTGCCTGGCGCAGAGAAAGTTTTCAGCACTCGGGCTCATTTTTCCCTCCTCCACCAAATAATTCAAGTGCCTGTGACCCGCCAGACCTTGCTGGGTGGCAGAGAACGAATAGCCATAAGTTTTCCCTGCGTCACAAAAGCAGCCATGAAAACCAAATGGGGCCGAGAGGCATGCCCTCGGTGCTCAGGGAAGCCAATCCCCCCGAGCACCAGACATCGAACTTGGGTTTGAAGTTGCTTCTGGCTCCTTGGCTCTCCGTCCGCCAAACTGTCACAGGAGTCACAGGAGTCCTTCTGATAAGGGAAATGAGGAGTGTTCCCAGGACACCATCTCCCCCCAGCCCAGCCCATCCCCCCGGCCCCAGGTTACGCAGGGACTGGTCTGGCTGGAAAGGCAGCAAGCCAGGAACCCTCCCCCACCCCCATCTCCCAAGCAAAAGCTAAAACCGGAAGCACTTCCCTTTTCCAGCAGAGAGCCTCCCTCAGATTTTCTCCCCAGGGAGCGCGGTCGGGCGGGGCCGGAAGGATAGTGAGGGGCAGAGAGGGCCCCTCTGACATCTTTACCAGGCAGAGCCAGGGTAAAGGGGCAAAATCAGCCAGCCTTGAAGACCGAAGTGCATCCCTAAACTCAGTTTCAGCCTCTGCGGCCTTCTTGGCAGGGTGGAGGAAGGAGGGGAGGAGGGGAGGGATGAGACCACAGGCTGATGTGGAACCCGAAATAAGCCATCGCTCCCTCCAGGAGTCCCCTCCCTGATGTCCCCAATTTGGAGGGGGAAGGGCTGGCTGCTCAAGAAAGAATTCCTTCCAAAGGACGGATTGAAAGTTTGCAAACTACAGCTGTCCGTGCCAGGCCATAATCATAGCACCCCCCCCCCCTTCCCACCCCCCAGGCCACTTGTTGGAATTGTGGTTCCGAAAAGTCCAAGTGCATTGACCCCGCTGGCGAAACCAGGTTTCGGCTTTCTCATGCCCCCCAGCCTTGGCCCACTCGGCGTCCAGGCCTGGACCAGCTCCAGTTGGGCTTTCACCAGCCCGGCCGGCGGCTGGCGTTGTCAGGCAAGTCTCAACTTTTACATCAACTCCTCGGGGGAGTCACCCCTGCTTCATCCCCCGCCCACCCCCAAATCCCAGCCAGTTAGATTCGACGCCATTCTTTATCACTCTGTATTCTGTTGTTATGCCTCCACTGGCAAGGAGTGGGCAGGTATTCAAGAAATGTTTTTGGACCGGATGGATGGATGGATGGATGGCTAGATGGCTGGCTGGCTGAAATTATAAACAACAAATAACTCAGTGTGCCCAGTACATACCTCCTTACAAAACATGTTGATAGATCGAGGATAGGTAGGTAGATAGATAATCTGGTTGGAATTCATGAATCCCCGAAGAACAAATATTTTTTATTTTCATCACATCAGAGTAAAGAGAGCCTCACACCTATAAATGACTTGACCAAGTCACGAGCGATGTAGTCAAGTTCTAGTTCATGGAGATACTATTGCCTAGAGTATGATGTGTTTATTTATAATTTTGAGGTTCCTTTTACTTGAAAAAAAATATTATGGGAGCTCTTGGGTGGCTCAGTGGGTAGAGCATGTGGCTCTTAATCTCAGTGTTATAAGTTGAGCCCTTACTAGGTGGAGAGATTACTTAGAAAAAAAAAATCTTTAAAAAAAAATATGGTGCAGGGCGCCTGGGTGGCTCAGTCAGTTGAGCACCTGACTTAGGCTCAGGTCATGATCTCGCGGTTCGTGGGTTCGAGCCCTGCATTGAACTCTGTGCTGACAGCTCAGAGCCTGGAGCCTGCTTCGGATTCTGTGTCTCCCTCTCTCTCTGCCCCTCCCCCGTCTCAAACCCAAACAAACATTTAAAAAAATATGGTGCTAGCCTTGGAATTAATGACATTGATTCTATGGAGAATATATATTGAATATAAAACTACAGGATATTAAAGTTCAAAGAAACTTGCAGGCTCATCTGGGCCAAGTCCGTTATTTCGCTGATGAAGAAACTGAAGCCCAAAGAGGTTAAGTGACTTGTCCAAGGTCACACAGCTGCTAGGTAAGAGTCAGGAGTGGAATCTAGATTTTGTTTCTCAGATACTAAATTCAGTACCTTTTGTACCATACGACAAAGATAATTGGCTTCTAAACAAACTCTTGGAACACAGCGTATTTATATCTTGGGCCTGCTTGTGTTTATAAACTACACATGCCCAGAGTTCCCAGGATGCTTCCCGTTGCGAACATCCTATGCCAGGTTCAGAACACAGGGTCCCATGGGGTGACAGAGTTCAGAGTTAGCTTTGATGTCAACTTACCTACATTCAAATTCTAGCTGTGGGACCTTTGGTAAATCACTTAGCGTCTCTGTGCTTATTTACCGCCTGTAAAATGAGGACAAGAGTCCCTACCTCGGAGGGTTGCGCTGAAGATTAAATTATTTACTAAATGTAGTGACTCATACTAAGTGCTAGCAAATGTCAGCTTAACTGATCTTGGTTCAGAAAACAGCTCCTGACCTCCTATATGAGGTCACTGGTAGTCTACCTGAGTTGAGGAGAGCAGTGACCAGAAAGGGTCATGAGGAGGCCTTCTGGGTGCTGAGAATGTTATCTTTCCTGCTCTGGTAACTGGCTTCGTGGTCATGTGCGGCTTACAAAATCTATCAAGTTGATCCATATAATTACCAAGAACTGTGAAGGGTCTCAGATTTGACCCTCCTTGCAAGCTGACCAGTTAGCCGGCCACAGTTCTGCGGATGCCACCAGAAGACATGCGACTCCTGGGTCAGAAACAAAGGATCTCATTGCTCATAGCACAGCAGGCAGCATGAGCCTCTTGTTTGCATCAGTCACCCTGGGCCCCCTAGTCCCTGGGGACCCCTGGGCAACACGGAGGGGCCCATGGGATGCCGAGCACGAGGTAGGTTTGTGTCCTGATTGAAGAGCCCAGGCTTTAGGGAAACCCGAAGCTTCTAAAATAGTAAGTCTGCCTGACCTTTGCCCTGGAGAGAAACACCGTCTTTATTACATTGGACTGGCTTTATTATGCTGGACCTTTGCTCGGGAGGGAGACCCTAGCTTTGTCTTCCAAGGCTGTTTGCTCTATAAACATCCTGGAGAAGAGAATTCAGAATGAGGGAAGTCAGTGCTGCCAGCTAGACTTGCAGAAAGGCGAGGGACCTATGAAGAATGGTCATCCAACAACATTACGTACACTATTCTGATGTATGTCCTCCTTCAACAAAAAGTTTCCAGAAAGTGCTACCTGAGGGGCGCCTGGGTAGCTCAGCCGGTTAAGCGTCCAACTCTTGATCGCGGCTGAGGTTGTGATCTCATGGTTCCTGGGATCGAGCCCTGCAATGAGTTCTGTGCTGTCCTGCTTGGGATTCTCTCTCTCCCACTCTCTCTCTGCACCGCCACCCGCACCCCCCGCCCGCCCTGTGCGTGTGCTCTCTCTTAAAAATAAGTAAATAAACATTTACCCCAAAAGGACTAGCAGCGCTATCAACAATAGCCAAATCGTGGAAAGAGCCCAAACGCCCATCAACTGACAAATGGAGAAGGAAGATGTGGTGTGTGTATGTGTGTATGTGTGTGTGTGTATGTGTGTATATATATATGTGTATATATATATATATGAATATTACTCAGCAACCAAAAAGAATAAAATCTTGCCACTTGCAAAAACGTGGATGGAAGTAGAAAGCATTATGCCAAGTGAAATAAGTCAGTCAGGGAAAGGTAAATATCCTATGATTTCACTCATATGTGGAATTTAAGAAACACAACAGATGAACATAGGGGAAGGCAAGGAAAAATAAGATAAAAACAGAGAGGGAGGCAAACCATCAGAGACTCTTAAATACAGAGAACCAACTGAGGGTTGCTGGAGGGGAGGTGGGGAGGGGGAGGGGCTAACTGGGTGACGGGCATTAAGGAGGGCACTTGTTGGGATGAGCACTGGATGTTGTATGTAAGTGATGAATCACCAAATTCTAGTCCTGAAGCCATTATCACACTCTATGTTAACTAA
Organism: Panthera tigris; assembly: GCF_018350195.1. Classification (NCBI taxonomy): domain Eukaryota; kingdom Metazoa; phylum Chordata; class Mammalia; order Carnivora; family Felidae; genus Panthera; species Panthera tigris. The sequence continues at coordinate 9,656,123 of NC_056677.1, read as the reverse complement.
CTTGGGTTTAAATTTGAAAAAATAAAGGAAAATAAAAAATAAAAAGCCACCTAAAAACAATGTTGTTCTATGGTCAAATACATTTGGGAAAATCTGGAGATGTTTCTTTGTCAACAGTGGACTTAGCAGAATTCTTCCTATGCTAATGTGTGTCGTTCATCTTCAAACAGGAGGCCCGAATTATACTTGTGTCTCAACATTCGGTGCTTCTCAAACTCTTCCTACACGTTCATACAAAGCATTTGGGCATCCAGTTAAACGCGGACTTTGATTCTGCATTTAGATCTGGGGCTCCCAGGAGGTGTGGGTACTGCAGCTGGTGAACAGCACACTTTGAGTAGCAGGGGGCTGGGAACCTCTCCTTTCAAGGAACTTCTCACAAGACTGGATTCCAGCAAACGTGCTGGGAGAATACGGTCTCGGATCTAGCCCCACCATTGCGTCCAATCTAATATGGGGGGCGGGGAACCAACACAAAATTCTCCAAAGCAAGACCTCAGTGATTTGTAATTTTGGTCACTCAAGGCTGGGTGAATGTAAAATGCAGAAATACTAAAATGCTGAGGAAAGTTCGAAGAGGACAGAAGGACAGTAAACCCTTGGGTTGCGAGGAACTTGTTCTGCGAGTGTTCCGCAGGACGAGCAAACATTTCCAATACGTTTTAATTTGGTAAATGAGCGATGTCTTGCGATACGAGTAGTACGTGATGTGCTGAATGTCACACGATCACAGCTGAACCCATGGTTCTTGAAATTCGCTCTGATGTGCAAGTGCTTTAGATTACAAGAATGGTTCCGGAAGGAATTATGCTCGCAAACCATGAGGGCTGAATAGCAATGAAATTCTAATTTTGCCATAAATGACAACCTCAAACACTAAAATCAATTGAATGTACTTGTGCAAAAACACCTAAGCTGTTGAAGGCCTGGAGTGACAGAGGCTGGAGACGGTTAACGTTGTCGGCGGAAGTCCTCCAGTAACATGTGGCCCCTGAGCCACCGTAACCCTCCTTGGGTGTCCCCGTAGATGAGTGCTGGGGATGGAAGGCTGTTCCCGTGTCCCTTCCACACAGCCCTGGGCAACAGGGCATCAAGCCTGGAGCAGAATTGGCTCTGTTGCTCCTCGTCCCACGCTGATCTTCTTCATAAATCTGGTCCTCAACCCTGGCTGCACATTAGAATCCTCAGAGAAGCTTTGGAAATCCTCCCGATTCCCTGGCTCTTCCAGACCGGTAAACTAAGAATCCCTTGGGACAGGGCCCATGCATCAGTAGTTGTAAAAATCCCCCCGGCCTTTCTGATGGGAACTGTTACCCTTAAGTCCCTGACAGACTTCAGTGAAGGAAGTGAAAGCCCGGTAAACTCCCTCTGTAGGACTTTGCAGGATATTTGACCAGGATGAAATTAACCATAACTCTTATTTCTGATAACTGGAGTATTATACTCTCTCGCCTATTAGGAACGATAAAGCAGTTCTGCAGTATCATTCTGTGAAGGTTTCTGGGTTGGGGCAGGGCTTTCTACACTTCCTAGCCGCGTGACCCGGTTGGGCAAGTGACTTCACCCCACCCCACGCTTGTTCATGCGTAAAATGGGGGAATTTGTAAAGTTCACGGAGTCGTGAGAGGCAAGGATAGAAGGTAACTCATGAAAAGGACTATACACACTGTCCAGGGCATAGGATGCCCTCCATAAATACCAGCTGTTTTTATAAGTTGGGTTGGTTTCATTCAAATGCATGATTGCGTAGACTGGTGCTGGCTATAGACTATTTATTGCCCCTCCTCAACGAGTATGTAAATTGAGAGCAAATGTTGGGAAACTTGTAGACTAATTTGACAGAGAAATTATCTTCATTGAATCTAATAATAAAACACTTAGGCTTGCATCTTGTATGCCTTTTTATGTAATTTTTCTAACTCATTTTGATTTCACTTTGGGAAGGTTTTTTTTCCATAGATGGATTGGAGCTGAAAACACTGGGCTTTTTTTCACAGGCAGGGTTTGAAAATAACCAGTTCGAAGATAAATTTGTGAATACCGGGTTGTAGAAACTAGTGGAAAACCCACTGTATTTGTTTCCTATGCTGTATGACAAACTACTCCAAATTTAGCGGCTCAAAATAACACCCATTCACTGGATCAGAAGGCCGGGCCCAGCATGACCGGCCCCTCCACTCAGGGTCTCACTAGGGCCACAGTCAAGATGACAATGGGACTGCAGTCCCCTCTGGAGCTCAGGGACGTGTCTTCCAAGCTTCCGTGGTTGTTGGCAGAGTTCAGGTCCTCGAAGCAATAGGACTGGGGTCCCTGTTTTCTTACTAGCTATCTGCCAGGGGCTGTCCTCAGCCTCCTAGAAGCCCCCCGAAGTTCCCTGCCATGTGGCCTTCTCACAGACGTAACATAATCAGGGGTGCGACATCCCATCACCTGTACCATATTCTGTTGGCTGGAAGCAGGCCACAGGTTTCCCTGGCACTCAAGGGGAAAAGGTTATATAAGAATGTGACTCCCTGGGGGTCACCTTACAATGTATTCACCACACCCATCTACAGATAATCTTATTTTAATGGGCTGAGTCTTTGAATAGTAAGCCATCAGTCACCCTATAAACCCAACTTGGCAGGAAGAAGCATGTGTACATTTAGGAGGAACAGATTAAAAGAATCCTAGAGAATCTGGATAATTTGATGCTCATTTAACATCGGACGTGAATAAGCCAATCTATCAGTTAGTCCTGCAAAACTGCCAGGCCACGGTTTTCAAATCACACGCAAAAAGGAAGTGTTACTTTTGATTTCCACCTGTTGTATCACTGATGCTTCTGAAAAGCTGGGGCGTATGGCACATTTTTTCTGCAATTATTTTCCGATGAGTATAGAGTCCAACATAATTGCCCTTGAAATGAGATATTTAATGATGTGAAAGCTAATGACCAGGTTCATGGTGATTCCCAATAAAGACCTACTTATCCCCATAAACTCCCTGAAACATAATGCTGTAGCTGGGGAAATTGTTTAATAGACCTCTTTAAATCTTGGCTAATTTTTATAGACCATGGGTTAATTTAGGGGGGACTTTAAAAAAAAAAAGCCCTGCTCTCAAAATAAAACAAAACAAAACAAAAAAACCCCGACTACTTGAAAAATTCCCCAAAGGCCTGGCCTCACGTCACTTGCCGCAGTATCGGTGTTCATGTAGAACTGTTTTCCTTCTGTAGAGGCCTCAGTTTGACCGAACAGCAATGGAAGAGTTTGTATGCCTAGGAAAGGTGTCTGTGCACTTCAAGAACTTTCAGAGTGTGCATGGTACATAAATATCACGAGTCAATGAGACAAACGTCACTCCGAAGAACAGAAAGCTATCGATAACGGAGCACAGTTAAAAAACATCGGACAGACAGCTTTGCCACAGAAGTGATTTGGTCATTAATGGCACCTTTAGAATTTTAAAGACTTTTAATGGGGAAGTAGATATGGAAATGGGGCAGAGGGGCTTATACAGAAACATGTAGAGATTATCTAAAGGGAAAACAGTTTGAGACCACATAATATTGATTGTAATACTGATTGCAATAGACTGCATTTACGATGCTTGGTTTAAATACATTACCCCAAAATACAGCCTCCCGGATGTTGGAAATGCATCTTTTTACTGGGACACATGGCCAGAAGTTACTGGACTGAGAGCGTTGTGATCTCACTTCTAACAGGGTAATAGAGAATCTGTCTTCTACATTCTTTGGGGAAAATGAAAAAAAAAAAAAAAAACTATGCTTATTTTATTTTTGAGAGAGAGAGAGCATGAGGAGAGGAGGGGCAGAGAAAGACAGAGACCCAGAATCCGAAGCAGGCTCCAGGCTCTGAGCTGTGAGCATAGCGCCCAATGCGGGGCTTGAACTCATGAGCCGTGATCACGACCCGAGCCAAAGCTGGACACTCAACTGACTGAGCCACCCAGGTGCCCCTGAGGGAAAGGTTTTAAAGCCCACACCCCTTGTAACAACTGTGGGGGATTCTCTAGGCTCAGGGGTTGTTAGCTTTGTGGAGATGAAACAGAAAAAGAATAATGAGCAACCACAAAGCTCAGGGAGACGTCTTGGGAAGGGCATGCTAGGGAGGTTCTCTTGTCGCGAGTCGCGTCCAGCAGTTGAGGAGGGTACAAAGAAGGGAGGCATCAAAGGCGAATGCACCCCCATTCTCCATTCTTCCATGCTTGCGCTGGTTCTTGTGGCCCCTGAGAAGAAACACGCTGGGGCTTTAAGGTTACCAGTCTTTATTGGGTGAACTCATAAAAGGCTGAGTTGGACCCTATAGACCAGCGCTCTCCATTGGAAATACAACGTGAGCCACAAAAATGAACCACATCCGTAACTGAAAGGTTTCCAGCCACATTTCAAAGAGTGTAAAGAAACAAGCGAAATCAATATAATACATTGTGTTTCACTCAATATATCTAAACGATTACCATTTCAGTATTTAACGGGCAGAGAAATTACTCGATATTGTGTATTTTCTATCCGTACTGAGTCGTCGAAGTTCGGTGTGTACATTACCCTTCCAGGACTTCTGAGCTTGGATCTGACACATTTCAGTAGCCACATGTGTATACTGTACAGAAAAGGTTAGATACAGAGCATTCAAGACCACATGTTGGCAAGGATGCCGGACGTCTAAAACACTGGAGACTAAATCTGGAAAACTCCTCAGGATCTTTCAGGGATAAACACCATCATAAGTAATGGATTAAGGAAGAAAACTGCCTATGAAGAAGTCAAATATCATCCAAACATAAAAGGTACATTTGTACATGCTTATATAAAAGAGTTTCTGGACTCTTAGCCTAGAAATACCATATTAATTATGCATAAATATGTACACACACACACACTATTCAGATGTCCTTAATTTCTCAAGCCATGAGTGATTTGGCAAAACTGAGGTGACAATCTGTCATAGCCTCAGTGTGGTAAGGTGACGATTATTAATGTCCCCATTTTACAAGGGCAAAATTTGGCAGTCTTCTCAGGGACACATATGGGTTTTGGCCTCTGCTGTGGATTAAAGTGTATCCCTCCAAAATTCACATATGGAAGCTTTAAGCGTGCATGCGTGCTCTCTTTCTCTCCCTCTCCCTCTCTCTCTCTCTCTCTCTCACACACACACACACACACACACACACAGCAAGAAGGTGGCCTTCTGCAAGGCAGGAAGAGAGTTCTCACCAAGAACCGAATCTACTGGCACCTTGATCTTGGACTTCCCAGCCTTCGAAACTGTGAGAAATCCATGTGTGTTAAGCCCCCCAGTCTGCGGGATGTGTTATGGCAGGCCCAGGCAGACTAATACAGCCTCTCTTCCTTCCTGAATCAGAATTCAGCGTCCCAAGTGCATCTTACTGGTGGGCATCTAGAGATACACTGTCCATCTATCACTGGAATGACTTTGCACGAGTCGCCTGTTAATTGCTCGCTTCCAAGTTGTAGAGATGATGAATCACCCGGAAGTTGAAGTCTGTAAATGTAACTTTAGAACAGAAAGTCTCTGTGCCTCTCCAAGTGGAGATTCCTTCTTGCTCTTCTCCCGAAGCCATTCGCCTTATTCAAGAGTCTTTCCGTTACGGAGAACCAAAGTCCATCCAAGTGGTTTAAGAGTAAACGAAGAATTACTGGAAACAGATACAGAAGGATTTCACGGAACACGGTGGGCTGTATACGAAGGCCAGAATGAGAATACCAGCATGTTCCACGGAGACTGCCCATGGGCTGCCTCGTCTCCATTTCCTCTCGTCTCTTGGCGTCTGCTTCTTTCTTTTTTCTCTCTGTAACTGATTTTCTCTTTCCGTTTGCACAGTGTCCAAATGTGGCCATCCGACTTGCAAACATTGACCAGAATCACTTTGTCTCAATTTTATCTTCCTGGGAGCCGGCTGGGGGGCGGGGGGGGGGGGGATCTAATTGGCCTAGGTGAGGGGCACCTGGGTGGCTCAGTTAAGCGTCCGACTTCGGCTCAGGTCATGATCTCACAGTCCGTGGGTTCAAGCCCCGCGTCGGGCTCTGTGCCGACAGCTCAAAGCCTGGAGCCTACTTGGGATTCTGTCTCCCCCTCTCTCTTCCCCTTCCTTGCTCGCACTCTGTCTCTCTCTTCCTCAAAAATAAACAAACATTAAAAAAAAATTTTTTTTTTTTTTTTTTTTTTAAATTTTTTTTTTTTTCAACGTTTATTTTATTTTTGGGACAGAGAGAGACAGAGCATGAACGGGGGAGGGACAGAGAGAGAGGGAGACACAGAATCGGAAACAGGCTCCAGGCTCCGAGCCATCAGCCCAGAGCCTGACGCGGGGCTCGAACTCACGGACCGTGAGATCGTGACCTGGCTGAAGTCGGACGCTTAACCGACTGCGCCACCCAGGCGCCCCAAAAAAAAATTTTTTTAATAATTGGCCCAGATGATAACACCTCCCTACAACTGAATAGTGTGTATTCATTAAACATAGTCCTTGCACTTTTGGTAACGAGAGAAAAGGCGTGTGCTACCATGTAAAACGAAAGCACTAAAAACCAACTGTTGTTATTATAGGAGTCTGACTCTGCTGAAAATGCTTTGAAAATAGATACTGAGAAGATTCCAAAACACCATGGGGTGTTTCTGTTACTGCTGGCTGCCCAACAACAAACCAAAACATTTAGTGTCATAAATCAATAATTGTTTATGATTGGTCATGATTCGGTGAGTAACTGTTCTTATCTGGGTGGCTTTCTGTTCCATGTGATGTCAGCCGAGGTCACTCGTTGCACTGCACTGCCCTGGTGGCCAGGGTAGGCTGGAATGTCCTAGAAGGCTTTTCTCACGTGCCAGCTGTCTTGGTTCTTCTTCTCCGTGGGCCTCTACTCACCATTAGCTTGGGGTTCCTCACAGCGCGGAGGCTCTACGTAGTCAGACTTTTGACATGGGAGCTGGTTTCCCGAGGGAAAGTGAAAGCTGCCAGGCCTCTTAAAGTCCAGGCGTAGAACTGGCTCGGCATCACTTCTACAGACTTCTAATGGCCAAAGGAATTCGGGACACCAGCCCAGATTCAAGGGGAGGGACCCCGCCTCTTGATAGGTGGGAGAGCACGTGCGTACAGGCACAGAAGGAATTGACAACAGACTTCGTGGGGACCACCGTGCGGGGACAAGAGTCTGGGTGTTTGGAATTATAAGAGAGGGGATATGTTGCCTGCTTCTTTCTTTGTCTCCGTGCCTTCAAACTCTCCCAACGAGCACCACCGTAATCCTAGTAATGATTTTGCAACGGTGCTAAGTTTGAATGAAAGAATTCATTCAGCGGCGTGAACTGGAATGCCTGGAATAAACAGATCAAGGAGAAGATGTTTCTAGGCTTTTTGAAACGTGATACCTGTCGGGAAAGAATGTCCTCGAGCCGTTCTCTCTCGGATTTGCCTCTCTGCAGAGCAACAAAAACCAGCCACGGGGTCAGCTGAGGCACAAGAAGGAAAAGAGATTTCTTGCCGTGGACTCAACCTAAAGCCTTGCCCCCTTGAGCACTCCGCTCCTTAGTCGTGCAGCCTCTTGTATTTTTTTTTTTAATTTTTTTTTAACTTTTTAATTCAGTTTTGAGAGACAGAGAGACAAAACACTAGTGGGGGAGGGGCAGAGAGCGGGGGAGACACAGAATTGGAAGCAGGCTCCAGGCTGAGCTGTCAGCACAGAGGTCGACGCGGGGCTTGAACCCATGAGCTGTGAGATCATGACCTGAGCCGAAGTTGGACGCTCAACTGGCTGAGCCCCCCAGGCGCCCCAACCTCGCTTGTATCTGTATCACGGCTATGGCCTGCATCCTCATCAACAGATTCACTGACCCTGCCGGTGGCCATGAGCTTTCTTCTGCAGGAGACCTTCTCCTCCAGGACCAGTCTCCTGGCTCCTGGGGGATCAGGAGGCTCCTGAACGTGACCTCTGTTGGCCGCTGCTCAAGAGAAGCATTTCGGTCTCGCCCGAAAGGCCTGAGTGACAGCCTGTGCCAAGCCCGGAATCAGTGTTCCCAGTGGTTCCGCAACTCGCACCGGGTGAGACCCGATGGGCTCCCCCCATCCAAGCGCCTGCTGTATGCAGCGGACATCGGACCTCTCTAGTCTTCTCCACTCCCAGCAGCCTCTGCCAACGACCCTCCCACATCCGTGCCCTCTTCCTCCTTCCTCCAGGCCATGTCCCTGCCCGGGTTCCAACTGTTCTCCTCGGCCTTCAGATCAGGTCCAACCCCTCTCCTCCAGGGGGCCTCCCTGCATCCTCAGGCCCAGTTTTTCCTGCTCTGCGCCCCCCGGGGTCCCCGGAACGTTGCCACGGTTCTGCCCTCAACGCTGCAGGTGGGAAGGGGGCAACACTTCAAATCCCTGCCCCGGGCGAGGCCCACGGGGGTAGAGAGGAGCGAGGAGGGTGGCGAGGGCCGCAGCGGGGCCCTCCCGGGGGGACTCCGAGGGTCCGGACGAGGTGGCCGCGCCGTCCAGTCCGACCGGCCGGAAGCCTCCCGCAGGTGGACGACGGGCCAGGGAGCGGGCACAGCAGGAGCACAGGGGACAAAGGCAGGAAGGCACAGGGGGAGTGAAGGGGCTTTATGAGACCCCAGAACCTTCATCTCTGTGACCCGCCCCCCCCAACCCATACTTGTTCTCGCTCATTCTCTTGTGGATGTGTTTAGGAAAGTATAGGGTTTTTTTTTTTTTTAATAAAAAATATATCGTGTTCAACACATGATGGCTACACTTAGAGTCATGATTAAGCATTTTTAAGTTTCTCCAGTTGAATTGCTACAAGAGTAAACCTTGAGAGATTTGGCCCCCACAAAGGAAGGCTCTTTGAGGTCCTCGATAAATTAGGAGACACAGGCGGGTCCTGAGACCGGAGCTTTGGAAATTGCTGGTATGGTCAGCCCTGGAGCCAGGTTCCCTGGGTTCCGATCTCGGCTTCTCTTAATTCTCATCATTACTACCCGTGTGACCTCGGTTGGATGAGGTTGCACATTTCTCTGTCCTGTTTCTGCATTGGTAAAACTGGAAACACAGTAAGAGTGCCACCGTGCAGACTGAAGGAGGTCATCAGTCGTAGCCCTTTGGGAAGGTGCCTAGTGCATGGTTCGTGGTTGACACGTGTTAAACAACGTTAACATACGCTCGCCCCAGCGCTAGTAGGCACCGGGCATTGTGCTGGCTTCCAGTGACACAGGTGCAGTCCTCAGGGGACCCACGGCTGGGGGAAGGAGCCCCAAGGAAACGGATCATGTGTGCATGGAGTTGGCCAAGGCATATGGGACGATGCAGCCAGGACCTTCAGCGAAGGAATTTAAACATCTCGCTCCAGGGAGATGCTGCTGGGACAAATCCCTCAGCGAGTCCAGAATGTTCTGAACTGACATATTTGTCAAGAACGTTTACAGAGCTGAGGCTTAATGAAAGGAGGGCTGGCTGGGAGTCCCATTACCAGGGATACTCCTTTTCTGACTTGCTTTGGCAACTTATTTAACAAACAGCAAACATCTGCTGTGCTCCCGGCACTCTGCTAGGGTAGAGGGACATCAAGATGATTAAGATACACCTCCTGCCTTGAAGGAACTCCCAGAACCGAGAGGAACGTGGCCCGACTGTCATTATGCACCAGAGACAATACACGACAAGAGGTGGGGAAGCCACCTAGCCGCTCTGACCCGTTTCTCTAGCTATCAAATGAGCACAGCCCTGCCTAATCAACATTTCTTCCTGACCCAAGACCCCGGTCCTCCATTCGAATGTGTTCGGTCCTTCCAGAAACCACGTTTGGAGTTTGAGGGTCATTTGTCAGTATCATGAACCTTGGCAGGGTGAGGGGGGGGGGGAGGGTGCTGTGCTGTGGTGAACAGTATAGTCACACTGTATCAATGGAGAGAGACTGGGACCCAAGGCAGCTTCGAATCTTGCCCATGGTGAGAGGACAAGATGCCTCAGGACACAGAGGAACCCAAAAGCAGAGACGTTTCCACGCCTCTTCAGAGTTCGGGCAAAAGATGTTTCTCAACACGAGATCAATTTTTCCAATTCCTATTTGAGATTTAAAATAGAAGCCCAGCTGGCTGGTGCTGGCTAACAATCTCCCCGACCCTCATCACCATGTGTTCTTCTTTGCATATCTCCCCCCTCGAGACGACAGTCACATAGATGCCCGACACCATCTAACACAATGGCATCGCCTGAACTATTTAGCTGATTTCCGTGGCTAACTACAAACACTAAGTTTATTCTCTTAACATAACCTCAAATACAAGGGTTACCCAAGTAGACCTAAGAGTATTCCATTGTAGTTTAGAATTTGCACATTTACATCGTGGATCTTGTGACGGCATTGCTGGAATTGTGTGGCATCAGCGAATATTTACAGAGCTATGCCAGAACTTGATTTATTTCTTCCCTGTATGCAGAGAACTTTCTGAGCTATCACTTATATTTGCGTAGGGAACACTGATTCTAATTACTTGAGTATTGCATTTCTAGCGTCAACGTCCATACGCTAGCGGGAAGCATTTTGCTAATGTGATGCTTTGGTAATCAGCCGAAGCTCAAAGAAATGTAGGTCAATCAAATGGAAGAGAGAAGCTCAGTGTAGGTTTTTCAACTGTCCTTTTCCTTTTATAAAACACAATCTATGAATTCAAGGAGACCTGTTTAAGATCTAGTCCCAGACCCTGGATCGCTCCTTGACCTGTGTACGGCCTTTCTACCTTTCATTATCCCTACCCCACCCCTAAGTAGTTAACATTATACTTCATCAGCAATGGCCTATTTTTTTTTTTTTTTTTAAGGATTAGGTTCTTACGGTAGTCTTTAAGTTGGGAGTACTCAACTTAAAAAAAAATTTTTTTAATGTTTATTTACTTTTGAGAGAGAGAGAGAGAGACAGACAGAGTACGGGCAAGGGAGGGGCAAGGAGAGAGGGAGACACAGAATCCGAAGCAGGCGCCAGGCTCCCAGCTGTCAGCACAGAGCCCGACATGGGGCTCGAACTCAAGAACCATGAGATCATGACCTGAGCCGAAGTCAGACACCTAACCACTGAGCGACCCAGACACCCCGGGGAATACTCAACTTTTAAAGATATCATTCCATTCCCACCTAACCTGTATGTCATAATCATGGAATGATGAGTTCCATCTGGCCAAACTTTCCAGTATTCTAAGTTCTGTCCGTTTTGGCGGCTGTCACGGAGCCCGTGTCCACACGTTCCCTTTGTTCCTGCAAATTGCTTCTAATCAGCTCCTTCCCATTTTCAGCGGAGTGAGCAATCCAATGACCAACCTTCTTGGAATCATGGATAAAGCAAGCACAATCAGATCTGAGTGAGGGCTGCAGCCCAGTCACCCTGGAGGAGACACAAGCTACTTTGCTCTAATGGGCGGACTCTCGGAGTTAGACACTGTGCACAGAGAGATAATCCAAGTGGCCAGTCTCTCCGGGTCCTTATCAGTAAATCAATGCTTTCGTGCTGCAACTATTTATTGAGCCAAGAGCATGGTTTCACGTTGTCAGACTCAAGGTTGTCTCTATCTGCTCAGGCTGGACCTTTTCATCTTTTCCTTGGCTGACTCATCCTGTCTGTTTTCTGTCTAAGGCTCAAGATACAACCTCTCAACTTCAGATAAAAACAGCTTTATCCTCCCCTCACCACGAAGCTCACATCAAGAGTTTATCTTCCTTGGAAAACAACTTGCTGACACCATGCAGGATGCATATCTGGGAAGGGAGCCTCCTGGGTAGCTAAGACAGAAAGTGAGGGTGCTGACAAACTCGCTGTGGGGGCGGTGGGCAGGCCCTGGGTTTAAGGTAGCAGGGCCACAGGTCCCCAACTTCAGGAGCACCAGAATCCCTTGGGATGCTTGGTAAGAATCCACTTTCCTGGGCCCCACTGTCAGAAATTCAGATTCAGAAGATCTGGGGTTCAGCCAGGAAACTGCAGTTTGGTTTTTTAAAAAATGTTTTTCATGTTTATTTTTGAGAGAGAGAGAGAGACAGGTAGAGACAGAGAGACAGAGCACGAGTGGGGGAGGGGCAGAGAGGGCGACACAGAATCCGAAGCAGGCTCCGGGCTCCGAGCTGTCAGCACAGAGCCCGACGCGGGGCTCAAAGTCACGAACCGGGAGATCATGACCTGAGCCGAAGTCGGATGCTTAACCGACTGAGCCACCCAGCGCCCAAGAAACTACAGTTTTAATTCGTACGGTTGGGGACTATGATCCGAGACATAATACCATTTACAGAGGGCACAGCGTGGGCAAACCAAAGCATATGCTGGCTGGGCCACCCTTGGAAGAGAGTGAGAAGCCTTTGTCTGGATTGGGAGCAGTGTTTGTACAAAAGGCAGAATAATTTGGTTGCTGAAAAGAAAAACATCAAAGAATAAAGAACACAGAAATGTGACGTATTTGAGGGGCACCTGGGTAGCTTAGTCGGTTAAGCGACCATCTCTTGATTTCGGCTCAGATCATGATCTCACGTGGTTCGTGAGTTCAAGTCCCACATTGGGCTCTGTGCTGACAGCGTGGAGCCTGCATGGGATTCTCTCTCCTTCTCCCTCTGACCCTCCCCTGCTCTCTCTTTCTTTCAATAAATAAATAAACATAAAAAAAAAATGGAGTATTTGAATTTCTTATAACATCATCTGACAAGAAAACCCTGGCAGCAAAGATAGTTAACCAGATTCACTTCCCGATTTGAAATGACACCAGAAAAGATCTGCGGGCCGTCTGGGAGATGGGGTTAAAAACACAAATAACAAGTATCTCAAAAGGGACAGAGTTTTTGTTAGTCTTTCACACATTAATAGCACAAAAGATGAACCTGAAGGGATGATTCGATCCCTTTGATAGAGTACGGTCAATTGAACACCGTGCTTTAAGTCAGGAGGTTCTTAGCTCAGGAATAAACATCCTATGATGGACAGGATAGCATCCCCCACCCTAACAAAGAATGACCCCCAAATGTCAATAGGGTTGATGGGAGAAACCTGCTCTAAAAGATAAAGACTTTATAAAAACATAACCAACGACACTGTTATCACACCTGAAGATCCTAATTACTATTATATTTTAATAAGGCAGGAGCTCCCCAAAACAAGAATGGTGTATTAAGGTCTTAAAGTAGCGGACAGTATTGAACTTAATGCGCATCAGGGAACTTATCTATCTTCAAGCTACTCCAAGATGCTCAATTAGGATTCTCACTTTCGGATAAAGCCAGTGATTGATATATATAAAATAAATATATAAATATATAAATTTTATAAATATATTTATTTATATATAAATATATAAAATTTATAAATATATTTATTATATATATAAATATATAAATTATATAAATATATAAATATATAATATATATTTATAACATATATAATTATATAAAATATATTATATAATATATACTATAATATATATAAATATATAAAATATATAACTAAATAAATGTATAAATATATAATATATTTTATAAAATATATAATTTATATAATAATTTATAAAATAATTTATATAAAAATTTATAAAATAATACATATTTTATATATAATATATAAATATATAATATATAAATATATAATATATATTTATAATATATATAATTATATAAAATATATATAAGTATATAAAATAGATATTGTATAATATATATTGTATAATATATAATTATATAAAATATATTGTATAATATATATTGTATAATATATAATTATATAAAATATATACAATATATAATGATTATATAAAATATGTATTATAATATATTATATATGTTATATGTTATAATTAAATATAAATATATATATTTATATATTATATATGTTATAATATATAAATATGCATAGATATAAATATGTATATATTTATAAATATGCATATATATAAATATATACATATTTATAAATATGCATATTTATAAATATATACATATTTATATATATAAATAAAATGTTGCCTTAAGCCCCCTTCTCTGTCAGCCCCTACTTTCGGCCACGGAATAGACGATTACAGTTGAAGAAGAGATCAGAAATCGTCCGGCCCAACGTTTAGCATGTCAGACGAGGCCCAGAGAGCTCCTCTGTTTTTCCAATAAAACACACGGCTGAATTAGTGCAAGTTTTCATAGAACTCCCTGAAGTAGTTTTAATCCCACTTCGGCATTTGGTCACAAAGGAACAAATCCACAGAAGACATGTGCAAAATAGCAAACACCAGAAAGTAATGTGCTATTTGCACATTTCTGGAATACTGAGTAATACAAATCATGCCAATATGGGCGGGACGTGGCCGTTGCCGTCTCACTCAAAGCCTGGGACCTCATTTCCACTGAGGGCAATGGGTAATGTATGCATAAACACTTGGGATTGAGCAGGGGGGGGTTGCCGCCGGCTGGCTGGGTGATGTGTGGTGGCAAGCAGCAAAGGGACGGGCAGGGGACAAAAGCAAAGTCTTCAGTCCAGTGACTGATGTGGAGCTTTGAACGTTGCCGAGAAAGCAAGCAGGAACGGTGCGCTCGGTGTTTGGGTAGGGAGAGGGTTTGAAAAACAAGGTATGTCAAAAGAAGTAAACATGACGGGGCTGGGGGGTGGGGGGAGCTATCCCTACCACATGAAGGTAATTAATTAAATGCCATCCTACACGGAAAAGCATTCAGAAAACCACAAGCGCTAGGTTGACTGTGAAGGGTTATTATTGTTGTTACTGCTGAGAATCATTCAAAACCAATTACAACACATACCAAGGGATGGAGGTGAGATGAGGTGACGAGGGGCCGATAGAGAATCATGAACAAATTCTGTCATTCCTCAAGTCAAGACCTCACGGCGGTGATCAGTTCTCATTTCTCATTTTTTGGGCTATGGAGCATTGGGCTTCTTAGTTAGGACCAGTTGCCCAGTGTGTGGCTCTCGGTGGGAGATCTCCCAAGGGGAAAGCCTAAGGCTGTGACACCGAGACCGGGACTCGAACGCATGACCTACACTCAGCCAATCAGAAAGCCCCAGTAATGACTGGGCATCATGACGGAGGCTGGCACGAGATTATTCTCGGTGGTGGAGTTGGGCCCTTAAAGGTTGGAGGGAGGGGGGAGGCCAGGAGTAGCGGTGCTGGAGGTGAGGCCCTGACCAAAGCAGAGTGTGATTTTGGCCTTGTGCTTGGTCATGAGGCCCACTGTCAGTTCTTCCTTTTTCTCTGAGTCTGATCTCTCCTTTTTCTGGTGATTATATGAAGCAGCCAGGTCCTCCTCAATTTCTTTTGGCTTGCGTTACGCAGAGCTGGATTCCATATTTTATTTTATTTTTTTAAGTGTTTCTTTCCAAAGGAGACAGAGACGGAGCGTGAGTGGAGGAGGGGCAGAGAGAGAGAGAGAGAGAGAGACAGAATCCGAAGCAGGCTCCAGGCTCTGAGCTGTCAGCACAGAGCCCGACGCAGGGCTTGAACCCACGAACCGCGAGATCAGGACCTGAGCCGAAGTCGGACGCTCAACCGACTGAGCCACCTGGGCGCCCCTGGATTCTATATTTTATAAACAACAATCTTGATGGCCTGTGTCATTGTAGAGCGACCATCTGAGGGATACTTAGAATAGCCTGAGTTCTAAGGAATAATAAATAATTTAGGGCAAAGACTTGCATGAGTATTTGTAGTACTAGTAAAAGGCTTATTAGTCCCCAGGCAAATTCACAGTTTTCTAAATCGCAATCTTAAGCATTTATCTTGTCTTCTCCGTGTTCCATCCTCACCCTCAAAGTTCAGTGTGTATGTGAAGAGCCCCTCCATGATCAAGGCCGGGCATAACACGCGGTGTAACCAGCATGCAGTTTGCACGGAGGGCTAGAAATACAAAATGCCTACTAGTCAGCTCACGGCCTGTCGCAGAGAGAGTGAGCAAAGGCTCTGTTCTAAACCATCCCCATGATGCCTCTGCTAACACACGTGCCTTACCTTCCTAAACACCAGCACGGGCTTTTATGCCAGCGACGAAACGTGCAAACAGACCACAAGGTTTTAAGGTACACTCTAGTTGATCCAGGCGTTGATCGTTGGCTACGAATTTGCACAGCCGAACGATGACGTAAAAATCCCACATTTAGGGGCGCCTGGGTGGCGCAGTTGGTTAAGCGTCCGACTTCAGCCAGGTCACGATCTCGCGGTCCGTGAGTTCGAGCCCCGCGTCAGGCTCTGGGCTGATGGCTCGGAGCCTGGAGCCTGTTTCCGATTCTGTGTCTCCCTCTCTCTCTGCCCCTCCCCCGTTCATGCTCTGTCTCTCTCTGTCCCAAAAATAAATTAAAAAAAAAAAAAAAAAAATCCCACGTTTATACCAGCCAAGGAAAAAAAGCCAGAATCAACATAAACAGCCACCAGAAGGGAACTGGTTAAAATAGGCTATCGCCATACGATGGGCTACCGCGCAACCATGGGATAAGGCAAATGTACACTTAATAATACACAAGGATGCCCGAGGTATCCGGGGTTGTCCGGGGCAGATGTGCAGTGCCAGCCTATTTTATCAGTTGGTATGTTTCCGCTCACAAGGTTGCTGAGGAGTTAATGGGCCTATTTATAAGTGGCATAAAAACTCTCCTGGAAGCTCATATAAGGTAGCGTTATCCCTGCGAGGAATAGCAACCGAGAAAAGGTAAACTGTGGCTGGCTTACCCATCCCGAGTCCATGTTATTTTTAGAATTGTTTTTCTAAAGGTCAAAAATGCTCGGATTGTACTAGAAAGAAAACACTGATTTAAATCTGTGGACTATTCAGGAAACTCGTCCAAATTAGCGTTACTTGTAATTAGCGTGGTGAACGGACTGCACTGATTTAGAGCAATACTGATTTGAAGTGCTTCGTAATTCTGATGTTATGGGACTAAGCTATCACCTCTGGGTTTTTATGGTGTTTTAAGATCATCTCAGTCATTGACATGGTGAACACTAACGGCCAAAGATGACCTCTGTGTCTCTGTTCCTTCTGTGTTGATTAACTCGTCCGGGTTCGTGAATCCTGACTCACCTGAAATCTGAACAGAATAAACTGGTGATTCAGAGGCGGCTCGATACTAAACACTGATGATGTCTGAATGACTAGTCCTCAATTATTTTACGTCAAAGAGAAGACGGCAAAGCTCTCCAAATAAGGTACCTTTTGAAAAACCATCTTGGGGACGGCCGTAGGTAAATGCAGAAAAGTCTTCTTAGCCAAAATGTCATCAGGGGCCCATATCTGATTATCCATATTCTGGCTGGTGGACATTTAGCAAGGTACGAGGGGCGTGATCGCCAGAACTATGGCAGCTGGGCCATTTCGATTCAAGGACTTTCAGATATGTCACCAGGCTGCAGAGTAAGTTAGGCCCCAGCGTCTCATTTCTGAGGTGGACAGACCTTGATAGTCAGCTTAGACAGGGATGACCAGGCCCGAGAAAACGCTTCTCGCGTAGGAGACTTGACAGTGACAAATTACAGAAATGCCACGTAGCCTAAAAAGCCAACTAGGCTCAGAGACAGTAGCACTTTACGGATGTTCGTCCATGTCTATGGATACGTGTTCGTGCCTTTCAAATTTAAATTCAGACAACATGGTTGTCATATCCAAAATGGCTCCTATGGGAAACTTTTAAGGCACTCCAGGCCTACTGTCCCCACATCCTGAGAAGACCCCAGAAACTCTTAATTTCTCCCGGAGTCTATTCTTGAACTGTGGTGGCCAGAGGTCGAACCATTCGAGTCTATGATAGCCACGTGAATCTGGACCCAAAGCTCAGGACAGTCGGTCAATGTAGTAGTTGCTTTAGCAGTTTGAATTCACATAAAGGACAGGACTCTCTGGAGCCCCTGAGTCAGCAGATCTTCTGATTCTTCCACGGCTGCCCTGTATATAATTCTATACTAGAAGATATAAACAAAATCAACTTTCCTCGGAAGACTTTTCAACCAGTCCAGAGCTGAAGCTGTATGACAACAACATGCTAGGTAGTCTGGGAGTGTAGCTTTGGCCTTGGAGCTGGATGACAGAGGCTATGCAGGCCCAGGGCCATCATTTAAAACAGGTGTGGGGGAGGGGCGCCTAGGTGGCTCAGTCGATTAAGCCTCCAACTCTTGATTTCAGTTCAGGTCATGATCTCACGGTGCAGAGCCTGCTTGGGATTCTCTCTCTCTCTCTCTCTCTCTCTCTCTCCCTCTCCCTCTCCCTCTCCCTCTACTTCTCCTCTTTCTCTCTCAAAAACGAATAAATAAACTTAAAAAGAAAATTGGTGTGGGGGACATGTGAGAATGAGCAGGGAGGAAGAGGGTGCAGGGAGCCGATTATCGCGCTGCTAAGAGGCACCTTTCCAGATTCAAATGGAGGGAATGCGAGGGATTTTGATGCCAAGATATATAAATATTAATGGCAAAAATCAGTACTCTTTTCGTTCTCCAAACTATCGTTCCACCATCTTTGTCCAATTGCAACCTCAAAACCTACCCTAGTGTTGCACGTCATTTCGCATTTATCTGTCATGAGTTGCTTGGATCAACAAAGAGGAATCAGGGAAGTTTCATTTAAGTTTCAGCAAGAACCTTAATGGCATAACAAAACACTCGCAGGGGTGGGAAGCAGACAGACCACGATGGGGGCGGTGCTCTGACCCCTGAGCATAAACAATAAGGCACACGAAGACACTTGGAGCTCATCCGGCTCTGGCAAACAGCCCTTTTTGTCTTTGAAGCCCTCAGTGACATTGTTGAAATACATCTTCAAAAACAGGAAGCTGTGTGATTTTTGATTTTCTGGCGACCTCGCCCTTTCTTGTGAACTGCGAACCGGACCATGAGCTTTGATTCACAGTAAAGGCTGGAGGTAGAAACAAAAGTATTTCCTTTTCACCTAAATGTCCATGTTTTCAGAAGCAGCGATGAGGCTAAGCCATCAGGTGCCCAACAGACATTCCTGAAACGAGATGGAGGTGCGTCTAGCTTTCGTTTGGGTTTGTAGCTAGAACGGGGAGGAGAATCCGCCTTGATGAGAGGAGAAATTCGGTCCGTGAGCAGGGATGTACTAGATAATTAGCCATCCCAGGAGGCGATGACTGATTTGTCAGAACACGACAGCAAATGCTTATAGAAATATAACGGAGTATCTGTTTCTTCATCTTTACGTCGAGGAAGTTGACCTAGAACAGGGGTCGAAAAACTTTCTGTAAAGGGCCTGATAGTAAATAAAAGGGTCCTTTTTTCTGGCCAGTCTCTGTCGCAACGACTCCAGTCTAGACAATACGAAAATGAACGGGCATAGCTGGGTGACAATAAAACTTTATTTACAAACAGGTGGCAGCGGGCTGCATTTAGCCTGTGAGCCACAGTTTGGTGACCCCTGATCTAGATGATTATCCTTCATTCTCTCTGACCAGTGAGGCATCTTTCTGAGCGACACAAGAGCAGTGAAAATACCAGCATGCTCTTTCTCCCTCGCACTGACTTCTTCACGTCAACTCGCATTCTAAAACGTGGCGGCCCTCGAGGGAGGAGCTCTCTCTTTCCCTCTCTGCCTCTCGATCTTTATCCACTGCATTCTGACTTCCCCACACGGGGCTTCACAAACTACCAAGGTGCCCTTCTCGTGGTCAAGGCTGGGGGTGGCCATCCAAGCCTCAACATTCTGGACTCCCATGAGGTCTTTGAATTTACTGACCTCTCCATAACTCTTAAAATCCTGGACCCCGTCCTCCAGCCTATCCTCCTGCCTCTGCCTGTCGCATCAAGGTCTGTACCACTGCCAAGGTCAGCCCGAGCCCCCGCCAGTGTCGTTCTCCACGAGACCTGTCAGGCATCCCCTCTCTCCTGATTATTTCCCTGAGATAACTTGGATGACTGTACCTTCATCTGCCCCAATCCCAAAGCTGACAATCTTGGAGTCATCTATGATCCCTCACCTTTGACCTGCAAGCCGGTCGCTTCACACAGGGCCTGCCCCTTCCCCGGCTCCCTGAATCGGTCCCTTGTCATCCCCTGGATGTAAAAAGTGTCTTTCCGTTGAAGGACCCAGAAAGGCGTTTGGATGACTGAATGAAGCTCTCTGAAAAATGGAAATCAGAAGCTAAGGAGAAAAACCACTTCTTTGAGAAGAGTCGAGTAGTGGAATGGAGACAGGTGACAGGACCACCAGACAGAACTTTCATGGGCTGTAGGTGCTTCTCCCTTCAAAGAGCCCTTCCTCTACCAAAATATGTATGTATATGTTCAAAGTTAGATTTTAGGACTATGTTGCTTTGATGGGGAGTCCAGTCCGGGCTGGATCATATTAGTTTTTTCCCTTCCGATTTTTCAAAGAAATCGAAATCATTTCATGGGTCCTTAGTTCTGTACCTAATGGAGAAGTCACTGCTGGGCATATTTGTCATCAGATGTTACTAAAACCACAAGAAGTTCTTTTAAAAAAAAACCTCGTCGTGGAAAACATTTCCTGTCTTAAACTGCGTATCCCTCTTTTTAAAGAAAGACGTAACTAATGTCTGCCAACAAGAAATGCGGATGTATTGGAATTATATTTATCCATAAAATATTTGGTGGCGTTCTTAGATTCCGACATAAGGATGAAAAATAACCTTGTAATATTTCAAGATGCGTGATTAATCTTAGGGGGAAATCAGCCTTCTGATTTGGCTGTTCTTTTTGTTTTTCTAGCTTTATAATTGACAAAAATTATGTATATTTAAGGTACGCCACATCTTGTTTTTGGTGTCTATTCACATTGGGAAATGATTGCTACGGTCAAGCTAATTAACACGTCCATCACCTCGCCTAATGACCATTGTTCTTGTTCTGTTTCCTACTGAGGACACTTAGGATCCACACGGCAAATTATAAGTATACAATACAGTATTACTGACTCCAGTCACCGTGCCATACATTACATCCCCAGAACGTACTCATCCCACAGACCTGAAACCTTGTACGTGTTGTTCAACATCTCCCCATTTCCCCCCACAGCCCCAGGCAGCCACTCTGTTTTCTGCTTCAGTGAGTGCCACTCCCGCAGATTCCGCACAGAAGTGATTTCATGTAGCATTTGTCTGTGTCTGGTTTATCTCACGTAGCATAATGTCTTCCAGGTTCATCCATGTTGTCCCAAATGGAGCAGGGTTTGCTTTTTTTTTTTTTTTTTAAGACTGAATCATATTCCTGTGTGTGTGTGTGTGTGTGTGTGTGTGTTAGTGGTACAACGAACGTGGGGGTACACGTAAGTCTTTGAGATCCTGATTTCATTTCCTTTGGACACAGATCCCCCCAAGTGGGATCGCCGGATCATACAGTAGCTCTATTTTTTAATTTTTTGAGCAATCCCCAGAGTGTCATCCATGATGGCTGTACCAATCTACACTCCCACCAATAGTGCACAAGGGTCCCTGAGAAAATAAACGGGGGTGGGGGGGGGAGGGCGCCTGGGTGGCTCAGTCAGTTAAACATCCGACTTTGGCTCAGGTCGTGATCTCAACGGTTCCTGAGTTGGAGCCCAGCATCCGGCTCTGTGCCGACAGCTCGGAGCCTGGGGCCTGCTTCGGATTCTGTGTCTCCCTCCCTCTCTGCCCCTCTCCTGCTCATGCTCTCACGTGCTCGCTCTCTCTCTCTCTCAAAAATAACTAAACACTAAAAAATATAAAAATAAAAAATAAAAAGGAAAAGAAAAGAAATAGTGAAATGTCTATTTGTGCCCTGACAATGAAACGAAAGCCAGCTATCGCCTTTGGCTACTACTAGAGAAGGCATCAATCTCAAGCAAAAACTCTCTAGAGTTTCCGTTCTGCAAATCAATTGAACGTGTTGCTTCGTATCCTGATTTATTTGGACGAGCCTTGTGGTTCGCTCAGCCAACATGTGTGGGCATAAACCTCAGGCCAGGAACTGTGCTAGGTCTGGCTGTACCACGGTAAGTACGTGGCTTCTATTTTAACGGTGACATTCGACACTGTGGAAATTGACCTATCATAGATTATTCAGGAGCTGCTGTCCGCGCAGTCACTGCAATTATGCGGGACAACACGGTTAAACCGTGGCTCTGACAAGGCAGAAGTGATTGCTACTTTGCCTTACAAGGCATTTTATGCTTCCTGGTGGGGTGGAGGAGGGTGGGATTTCGAGGAAAGTTCATCCGTGTGCCTTGCTAAGTAATGATTACGTGTGGATGACACCTCAGCTTCTCTCAAGAGCGAGGAAGGTAGCGCATGTTTTAGGCCCAAGTGTCTCCAAGGGGTTTTGTGAAACACGGGAGACTATTCAGTTTACATAAAAACAACACGGGTCCATTCAGGATCTGAGGCAGCCTGCTGTCTTTAACATGAGACTAGGAGATCGAGCCCTTTATTGGATGCGCGACCTTCTGTGAGGAGCTTAGTTTCTGATTTAGAATCTCTCTCAGGATTGTCGCCGGAAGCAGACGGCCCGCGTGTCAAGGGCCCCGGGCCAGAGGGGACACTCATCAGACGCCCGCCTCCTCACTCATTGCAGACAACCCCACCCGCATCATCAACAGTTGTCTCTGATGCACTTTGGAATCAACTGCCATGCAGGTGTCTGATTCACCGGGGGGCGGGGGCACAGCCTGTGGTGGGGGCGGGGTGGGGGGTGGGGGGTGGGAGGTGGCTACAAAGAAATTACTTTGACTAAGAAGCCCGAGCTAAGCAGACGTTGCCACAGATGGTGGGGAGGGGGAGGGGGCCTCAGTCTCAGCCCTGTTGACATTTAGGGACAGATAATTCCGTGGGGGGGGGGGGGGGGGGTGGGGGGGGGTTGACCTGTGCACTGTGGCGTGTTTAGCGGTCTCCCTGACCGCTACCCACTGGAGGCCCCCGCCCCCAAGTGTGACAACTGAAGCAGCCTCCAGACCCTGCCAGATGTCCCCTGGAGGCCGAGACGGGCCCCAGTCGAGAACCGGTGACTTAGATGATCGCCGTCTGCCCCCGAGACCTGCCAGATCGTCCTGAGAACCAAATGAAAGAGAGTACGGGAAAGTGAAACCACCCAGTAGAGCCTGCAGCCCCAGGGGCTCCGGGTGCCGCCTGCACGGGCCCATCCCTGGGGAGAGGCCCACATCCTGAGGCCCAGGCCGCTTCCCGCTGCGGCCCCCCCCAGGAACCCGGTGGGTAAGGACGCAGGCAGCCGTGTGCTGTGGGGCTCCCCGAGGGGTTCTGGGCCACAGCAGCGTGGGGAACTCCGCTCTGAGCAGATGTGGCGTTGACTCACGTGCGGACAAAGGCAGCATTTGCACACGGCCACCGAGGGCCGGCTATGGTGGTCCGTGCTGGGGTGGGGGGTGGGGGAGACCCGCCAAGATCCTGTTCTTGCCCTCCAGGGACTTCCGATCTAGTTGGAAAGACTCCAGGACAGGCCACTGAGAAGAGCCCTCCTCGAGTTGGCACAGAGGAGAGGAAGGGGGGACACTTTCGAAGCAGATAAACGCTTGCGTGGAGCCTGATGATGCCAGAGCCCGAGTTCGGGCAAAAAGGGTGGCCAAGCGTCTAAAAATTGGAGAAAAGGCTGACACGTAAGGGAACACAAAACAGTGAAACAGCTAGAGGATACTGGGTGGCGGAAACCCCCATCCCTGCGCCACCAGCCCGGTCAGCTCAGTCAGCAACGTCCGCTGGGCCGGCAGAGCCAAAATGGCTCCTTCAGGCTACAGGGTGGGGATGCTCCCAAGTCTTTGGACCAAAAGCCACATCTTAGACTTCTGGACGCTTTCACACTGAGTGCTAGGTTTGTTTTTCTGACATGTTATGAAAAATCGCAAATATAGGGGCAAATATAGGGGTGGCTCAGCTTAAGCGTCCGACTTGGGCTCAGGTGGAGGTCTCACGGGTGTGGGTTCGGGCCCTTCATCGGGCTCTGTGCTGACAGATTGGAGCCTGCTTCGGATTCTGTCTCCCCCTCTCTTTTTCTCTCTCTCTGCCCCTCCCCTGCTCGTGCTCTGTCTCTGTCTCTCAAAAAATAAAATAAAAGACGTTAAAAAAAAAAAAATCAGTCCGACATCTGTTGACAAGCATTTTGATTATTTGTTAGTCAGGTCACATAACTGAGCGGAGCACGGGTTGGGGTGGGAGGAGTCAGGCCTCCTGTTGTTAGAAACCGAGTCTCTAAATTACTATACTTATCCTAATAACTCTTGAGAAATAGCCTTTGAATTTGCTTAAACATTTCCTGTGGTCTTCGCAGATAACCTCTAGTGGGGGAAAAAAAAAATTTGAAGTGTCCATATTGGCCCTCAACGCTCTGGTTAGTTAACAAAACCCATGTGAAAAATGTCTTGGGGCTTCCTCAGCCCAGAGGCGCCTCAAATAGACTTCCTCGCTTCACCGAGGCCCAGAGATTTGCGTACTGAGTTGTTTCTTTTTGAGAGACATCTCACAAACACCCCAGCTGGGAAAAGGGGCAAACCGCCCCGTCTGAGAGCGTACAAGAACTCCTTCAGGGTTTTGTGACTTGAACGCTCGGCATTCTTAAAAGAACGCTTGGAGCCTGCGGAACACTGGAGAATCCTTTTCGGTTCATTTCCAGATGGTCGTGCCTGACAAGGAGTAGTTCTGGGACCCTCATTTGTCCACACCTGCCATCTCATCCTGCTTTGTGAGGGAGAACGTTTCCTTGATTTGGCATTCTTTTAAAGAAAATCGAGATAGCATTGAATTCTTAGCTGAAGATCACTAGCTGGTGTGTGTGTGTGTGTGTGTGTGTGTGTGTGTGTATGTGCGCGCGCGCGCGCGTCTGATTACGGGGTTTGCAAGTTGTATGGATCCAGAGCTTGAACGAGAGGGAACCCTGAGGCAATTCTGGTTCAAAGTTACCCAAGATGTCTCATTGGCTAATTAGGGTGCCCAGTGGGCGGTGGGGAAATGAGGATAGCTGGTGGTGTTTAGTGTCAGGACTCGGGGATTCCCCGCGGGCTACTGAGGCCTCTCGGGTACGAAGGCGTGCTGACTTCAAGGGCAAAGATGGCTGCCAAGCCAGCCGGGCCCTGTGGGTGGAGCCGCCGCTGTGCCTAAGGCAGGAGGCCATGTTGGGGCGGAGAGAATTGTCTGGGACGAGCCAGCAGGGCGGTCAGAGGGGTAGGGACCCAGAGCAGACAATGAGGAAGCAGGCCCAGGTGCACCATACAGAGGTGGAGAAAGAGCCGGAGACACCATCGTCCCTGATCTCTGAGGCCGGGGACCCTCACATTTCCCAGCCCACCATTTTAGGCAGACACTGGGCCCAGTGGAGTAGGAAAGTCCCGGATGGAGTCAAATCCACCGTCAGCATTTCTAGTCTAAAGAGGGGGAAAGGCTTTGCGGGAATTTTCTAGCAGAGGAGACAGGCCTAAGTCTGTAGCTAAGGGGCCGCGTGTGGGTTGTTCCTTTCTGCCCGACTGAAGACACAGGGTACCACTGGCGGCCAGAGGCTCGTGGCCCTGGGGTCCATCTGGAAAGCAGGAGAGGAAAGGCATGGGCGGGGGGTCAGCACCTGTGGGGGGCTCCTGCAGTGAAAGAGCAGGTGACGACCAGGTATGAAGGAGACCGGTAATGACAGAGTACGCTCTGGATGGCCTTGATTGTGGCTGCCTGATCTTTGTTCCTTCCTGACGTCATGCAGGTCACACGAGGGTGAACTCAGTGTCAGGGGGAAGCAAGCCTGAGTCGCCGAAAGACACAGAGCACGTCTCCCAGAACATTCGGCCCTGCTCCAATCCCCTGCAAGCCATTTGCCGAGCAAGCCTTCGACTTGGTAGGTTCACTAGAGCATCGTGTAATGCTCTGTGGGAGTGAATGAAGTAGGACAGGACCCAATTAAATGCCCCGAGCCTGTGGCGGGCCCTCCTCCCTGGTCCTCAAGCCCAACGAAGGCTTGTGAACCTTTCTTTTTTTTTTTTTTATGTTTATTTATTTTGAGAGAGAGAGTGCACACATGCCCCCACAAGTGGGGGAGGGGCAGAGAGAGAGGGCGAGAGAGGGCGAGAGAGGGAATCCCAAGCAGGAGCCACAGCA
The DNA here is from genome assembly GCF_018350195.1 of Panthera tigris. Taxonomy (NCBI): domain Eukaryota; kingdom Metazoa; phylum Chordata; class Mammalia; order Carnivora; family Felidae; genus Panthera; species Panthera tigris. Next base: position 9,630,097 of record NC_056677.1, on the reverse strand, counting down.
CAGAGCCTGAAGCAGGGCTCGAACCCATGAACTGCGAGATCAGGCCCTGAGCCGAGATTATGACCTGAGCTGAAAATCAAGAGCCAGATGCTTAACCACCTGAGCCATCCAGGTGAATCATTTCTAAAAGTAAAGAATTTCTAAAAGAGAAATTAAGATATCTTTAAAGACATCTGAAAGCAACCGGTCCCCAAACCGGGTGTTCTTTTCACTCAACCTATCGTCATGGTGAACCTTCTTTGCCTTCATAACACCTTGACCCCTATTTTAATGGACTTGAACATCCAGAAATTGTTGCCTAGGACATTCCTGGAACCCATCTTAATCCTGTGTAAAGAAAGCCATCTAGCGTGCCAAAGCACCCTACAGAGAAAACTGGAGGTGAGAAAGCTACAGAGAAAACTGGAGGTGAGAAAGCTACAGAGAAAACTGGAGGTGAGAAAGGGGGAAGAGGCAGAAATGGGAGGAATCTAATGAACAGCGCTCGGAAGGGACTGGATAGCTATTGAATGGCCATAATGAAACACTCGGGAAATTTCAAGAAGAGAAGATCGGAAGCTGCCGAAGTCATTCATTCAGCAATGTCAGGGCAGGCTGAGAGTGGAACACAGTTCAAAGCACTGGGGAGTAAAAAGATTCAGCCCGTAGAATGCCAAGACTGATACTTGATATAAACCAAACTGTAGAAACGATCAAGCCTAATTGGTCCTGACCAGCAACCAGATGCTCTCCAAGGAGACGTCGGAAATCTTGAATTAATATCATTTTAACCACAGGAGCAAAATTCATCAAGCATAGTCCTAATGGGCAAAACAAAATATCATGTTGACCTTTTTCTTAAGGAATATATCAGAGAACATTTTCAGTTGCCGTTCAGTGTTAAAAAGCTTTATTGTCTCTATCTGTTCTTGTCTTGTTTCCTAATTCCTCGCACACGCATGGTTCGTGTGTCCTGTGTGTGTGTTTGCTATGGACCTTAAGGAAGAGACCACGATTCCTTCTATTGGCCTCTTGTTTGCTAAATGGTTTGCAGTAACACGTCCTTGAGATGAGAAAACCAGCTATGATTGGTTTCAGACCTCTTGGTCCCACCTGATTTCCGCCTGTGCTGGTTTTCCAAATTACTGGGGTATCTATTGCCTTTATAAATTAAGATGCTTCCCCCGCCGCCCCGCTGCAGGTTCAATTTATTGGGCCCGATTGGTCTTGCTCTGCATTTCACTGGAGGGCCCTGTCTTTTCTTTGGCTCACCTACTGCCGCCCTTCCTTCTCTGCAGATCACCGAGGGAGGCAAGTTTCCTTTGAATGTCATGAAGGCCTCGTAATTAGCCAGGAAGCCGAAGAGCATACCAACAGTCCCTTTCCCATCACCGCGCGGCCCTGTTTTGTTTTTCGGTCCGGAACCTCAAGCAGGAACTGGCGCAGTTCTAAAGGCCTCTCTACACCAAGAGTGATTAATTTCACCGGGAAGTGAAATTTGCACGGCCCTATTAGAAGCTCTGGACGGGTCGGCGCACCTTTTTTTTTTTTAAGTCGGCTTGTGAGATACAACTTAACGTCCCGCAAAACTCGCCAAGGCCTGGTATTTGGAATTGCACTTTCCTACCATCCGTGGGGGAACCCGCACCCTGTTCGGGGTCAGGAGACGTGCGTGGATCCTGTTCGCATCCCCCAGCGCCCCCGACCGCCACTGTCACCCAGTGGCTCTGAACGCAAGGCTCGAACTAGGTTGGCGGTAAGGCCCGCGCTGAGCTTTGAGTCAGTAGTTTTGTTCTAAATGGCTCTAAAGCAAAACAAAACCCGAAACTTCGTCTTCCCCAAAGCCTCTTAAGACCCTGACGAGTGAAGTTCGCCGCCGAAAGGACCAAGTTTCTGCAGCACAAAGTTTTATTTTTACAGTTGCCCCGGCGAGAATTGCCAAGCCATGTCAGAGCAGACAGGTCCCACCCCCCCCCCTGCTTTTCATCTAACCCGCAGCCCACTCCCCTGCCTCGGTCACCCCAACCCTCCAGGCAGCACAGGCAGTGGGAACAGGAAATGAAGTTTCTCAGAAAGTTCAGGCTGCCTTGGCCGGGCGCCAGGTGTCACCGGCGTGAAAGCGCCGAAGTCAGGCCCAGAGGGTTCTCTTCCTCCGGCTACACAGAAACCCTCTCACGCTCCTCCCTCAAACCTACCTAAGCTTAAATGCAAAACCATTTGTGCGGCTGGGGAAGCGTCCAACATTCTTCGGTTACGGACTTGGGGCCCTGCTTCCTCAGCGTTTGAGCAAGACATCTCGGCTGGGCTCAACTGGCAGTCGGCTCTGCCTCGTTCCCTCCCCGCCCCACGCCAAACAGCTGAGGGCTTGGCATCGGCCACGCACACACGTTCCTGGGTCCAGGTTTCTCTCTGGAACCGAAAGGAGACACGGGCCACCAACACGGGACAAGCTTTGACTTTCTGGATGATGCTCTCCCCCCCCCACCCCCTCCTCGTTTCCCACTCCCCGGCTTTTCTCCTCCAGGGGGGTCCCAGAAGCCCCGCATGGGACGATCGCCTCGCTGACTCCTGCCATCATCGCGGCAGCCTGGCTTGCAGTCCCCCCTGGGGGCTGATTTCCGTGCAGTCTCGTGGCGCGGACACCGTGAAAAAGCCCACCAGAGACCACGTCCGGTTGGATTCGTGGGAGGTGGTCCGAGTCGAGCCGCATCCTCAGCGTGGCATCTGATGGCCCTTTACCCTGCTCCCTTCTTTCTAAATGGCACATCTTAGCTTCTAACGTACTACAAACTCTTTGCTCGCATCTCCTCTCCGCATCTCAACTCTTTGGCTATCTCCTCTCATTGGATTGTGAGAGATTCACGTCTGTCTTCTTCAGTACCGAATAAAGAGGTCGGCAGGCCCAGGAGGCTCTAATACCGTGGAGGCCTAGGTAAGCGAACCCAAATGCAAGCCTGCAAACGCCTCAAGGTTCGCGAGCTGAAACCCCAAAACAACCAGTCCCCAACAGCCAACTAGGCTTGAAGCGATAGCCAATCAATCATTTCCTTCCTTCGCTTCTGCCTTTTCTCTATATAATCTCTCCCTGAGCGGCACCCCCGTCCACGACGTGCCCCTCACCACAGCCGGCCCGGCGCTGCCCCCGCCGCCACATCGATGTTTGCTCAAATCAACTTGCGTTTTTCATGTGCCTCAGTTTCTCTTTTAACACCAGTAAAGGCTCAATCTTGGCTGCATAGTTAAACAAGTGAATGAATGAGCTCGCATGGAATCCTCCTGAGACCTTTAAAAGCAAATCCTGAAGTAAATCAATGTGGGTATTTATGGTGAGTCAAACAACAAAAACGTAGAATAAAGGCGGTAAGAATGTGTCAGCTGAATAATCTATCCAGGGAAGTAATCACTAAGCCTCGAAAGATAAACCATAGGGAATAGGGTCCTACCGGGGAATACAGAGAAAGGAAATATTGACAGGTGAAACACGATGGCTGTGGAGATACGCTGAGTGAAAGAGGCCAGACTCAAAAGGGGATCTATTGTATGATTTCCTTTTTATAAAAGAAGTCTATAAAATACAATCAGTAGGAACAAAGCGGGTCAGTGGTTGCCTGGCAATGAGGGCAGGGGGTGAGGGATTATAGTCGGGCACGAGGAAACTTTTAGGGATGATGGATACGTTCATTATCTTACCAGGTGTGCATGTAAATCAACACTCACCATATCGCACATTTTTAATACATGCAGTTCACTATATGTCAATTACTCCTCAATAAAGCCGAAACACACGAAAGGAGTACATTTTCACGCGCCAGTCAAGAGCTAGCCTCTGAGTGCCCAACAGGCAGGTGACCATTCTGATTCTCGTTTTCCTGGTCTCCACCTCATGGGAATTTCAGCATTAACCAGATAGCCACTCGATGAGCTGGTGTTACCGAGGACATCTCTGCTTGTTATGATATAGTTTGGTTTCTGTTTCAGAAGCAAAGGAACCGTAACTATGATTCAGGGACCGTTTGCTTTATGACCTACTTCTCTACCTCCATTTTGCCAGAAGAACTGCCTTGCATTTTGATTGCTCACTCAACAAGTATTTGTTGCATGCTTTTTTTGAATCCTTTTTTTTTTTTTAAGTTTATTTTTATTTATTTTGAGAGAGAGCGTGCGAGTGGAGGGGCAGAGAGAGAGAGGGAGAGAGAGAGAATCCCAAGCAGGCTCTGCGCTGCCAGGGCAGAACCCGATGTGAGGATCCCATGAACCATGAGATCATGACCTGAGCCGAGATCAAGAGTCGGACGCTTCACCCACTGAGCCACCCAGGTGCCCCCGTCTATGAATCCTTTTTCAATTTCCTCTGATCTCTTTCCAATCCTGATCCTGTCTTCCAAGCTGCTAGGCATCCACCTTCCAACTCCTGTTCTCCTCTCCATAAGCTTATCTTAAAATCTATGGAGTAGGGTTTTTCTCTTTCAACCTACAAATCGTTGCCAAAACAAAGAAATATGTCGTACGTAGGAATCACTACTTCATGTGAGAAGGAACACAAGATATTGATCGCTGTGTGACATACCACTTTTCTGCTTGGCATCGTTTCTTGATAGGCTTCAACGTTTCTCCAGATGATGCCATCAATGGTGTCTGGGCCAGTCCCATGTGCGTTTTAGTTGACTAGTTCACGTCTATGCCCTAGTCATTTCATGACCTGCTATGCCAGTGAGCTGTCTTAGATACGCTTGGGTCATAGTTTCATTGCCCGCCCCCAACTCCACTTTTTAAAAACTATATGTGAGGGGCGCCTGGGGGGGCTCACTCGGTTAGGCGTCCGACTTCGGCTCAGGTCATGATCTCACAGTTCGTGGGTTCGAGCCCCACGTCGGGCACTGTGCTGACAGCTCGGAGCCCGCTTCGGGTTCTGTGTCTCCCTCTCTCTCTGCCCCTCCCCTGTTCACGCTCTCTGTCTCAAAAATAAATAAACATTAAAAAAAATTATAAAAATTCTATGTGAAATGATAATGTGAAATCTTTCCCCGGTGAGGCCCGTTAAGGTGTACCAGTTAAGGAGAGAACACAGAGTCCCAGGTCCTAGGTTTGGGTCCTGGCCTTACAATCTTCTCAACTTCAAGACTGCCGGTGACTCTCAGAACCTCAGTTTCTTTACCTGTAAAGTGAGGCCGATGATACTGACCTGCGTTTTATTAAAACATAAGGACTTTACTGCTCCCCGCCCATGTTTATTAAAACATCAAGAATGAATCGTGACCACGCAGAGTAAAGGCAGGTCGCCGACAGTCTCCCTGGTGGTGCGAATTCCCTGTTTGCCTTCGGGAAAAATCCTAGGCTCTTAATTGCATCAGTAGTTTGGTTTGTTTTTGTTTGTTTTCTGGGTTTTGATTTCCTCTTCTTTCCACTTGGATGTGTTACTAAGCCTAAGGGGTCTTGGCTGGAAAAAGATATAAATCTCAGAGGCTGATGACTTTTACTGGTACCGATCTAATTACACAAAGAACTGTGGGGCCTGTCAGGCATTTCGTTAATTGTGTTAAATCTAAGACAGTTGGGAAGTTGGGTAGTTTCCTTGGAAATACCCGGCTTCAGAGATTTAGGTCATGGATTTTCTTCAGCTTTCTTCCAGAGGATCAAACATGCGTCTAAGTGATTGAAGTTCTTGCGTTCGAGTCTGCTTGTGCCACTAACCACTTACTAGGAGCCTGACTAGTCCTTGCTGGCTGCAGTCCAGATGGAATTGCTTTGTAGATAAAATGGTTTTCTGTATTTATTCTTAAAATAAATCGCTGTTTCTCTTTTATGAAACGGCCTACAGAACGTGGCAAGGGTGACTCCTGTGACCTGCTGTGCTATGTGATCTGCGCACCCCTTTGTTGTTAAAAAAGAACATTCTCGAAGAGGCCGAAGTGAGGGGTGAAGCTAACTATCTCTCCTGCCAACCCAGGCTTTTCTAAATGTGACACTTAAGGGACAGAAGAGATTACCCTTTTTCCTGGTGGGCGGACCCACTCCCAGCGTCCATGGCTTCATGTCAATAAAGTTCCCTTGGGACGCCCAGGGGGGCTCAGTCCGAGAAACGTCAGACTTCGGCTCAGGTCATGATCTCAACGGTCCGTGAGTTCCAGGCCCACGTCGGGTTCTGTGTTGACAGCTCGGAGTCTGGAGCCTGCTTCGGATTCTTTGTGTCCCTCTCTCTGTCTCTGCCCCTTCCCTGCTCACACCCTGTCTCTATCTCTATCTCTCAAAAATAAACATTTTTTAAAAATTAAAAATAAAATAAAGTTTTCTTTACATACACACACACACATCTCTAAATTATTTTTAGCATTCAACCAAATCTTCATACAAGACCACCCATCTGCGATGGGTTCTGAAAGTCTCCTTTTGCAATGGAAGGAAGTGTACCCGACTGCTTTATATTTGCACGAGCCATCAGTGGCGGTGCCATCAGAGCTCGGAGAGGCCCAGAGGAATGGGAAAGTCATTAGCTGCCTATTGAATTCAAAGGAAAACAGGCATTTCCCCCAGATGTGCAGGCCCAGGCGACAAAACAGTCATGCCCATTGTGAGACCGGAAATAGTCACAGGGTATCCTCCTGTTCGCCCCTGGGCGGGGAGAGAATGATCAGGAAGGAATGGGGAAGGACCCTCCCGGGCGCACTGAGGGGACCCGGTGCACCCCTTGAAGGCCATGCCCCCCGTTGAGAAAGGCAAAGGCCAAACAGGGAAACAGCTGGCTGATCCCCCCCCCCCCCCCCCCGGTTGGGGAGATTTGATATTTGCGTCCGTCCCGTCGCCCGCCACCGTTCGGGGAGCCCTAAGGGCCCCCGGGGCCTTGCGCATCCCTCCCCGTCCTGGTGCTGTGTGCGCACCCTCTCTTCGCGTGGGGCCCACGGGCCCATTCTTTCCCGGGGGTGCGGCGAGGAGCTTGTTTGACACGCGTACTCCGGACTCCCCTTTTCTCTGATTTTCCGCAACTCTGACCTGTCAGGTTGTGGCGCGTCGCCAGAGAAAATAGCGCGAACGAGCCTGGGCCCACGGAGGCCCGGGAAGGACGGAGCCGCGGAATGGTGTCCCCTGGACGGCTCGGGGCTCCCTGCACACAACAAAACAACTGGCTAAAGAGGAAAGACGTGTTCCTCCGTTAAGAGCCTATTGCTGTGTTTACTTGACACAAAGTCTCTGCTGTCACTGGCTTCCCTTCCCAGTGACCGAATGGGTCCACCATGACTTCGTCGGAGAACCGGCTTCAGAGCAGGATTCGGGTCGGGGGTCTGGAGTCGGGGCACCGAACGTGGTGCCCAAGCTCCGTGCGATCCGGGCCGAGAAGAGCGGACGCTGCCCGGCCTTACAGAAGGGCTAACGCAGAAGGGGACGGTAGGGGACAGAAGGGACGCCGCGGGGGCTAGTGCCCACGAGAGCCTGGTGAATCCTGATCCGACCCGGAGACTGACCTCGCAGGTGGCGGGCAAGCCCCATTCCAAGGAACTTCCCATTTCAAATAAACAAGCTGCTGGGGACTAGGAGGCTTCTTTTCAAGCCACTCGTCTCTTATCTTGGCCAAAGGGCGGGCCGTGGTGGCCCCAGAGCAAAGCAAACACAGAGGGTGGACTCAGACTTTGCCCCCCCCCCCCCCCCCCCCCCCCCCGCACAGGCACACAGTACCCAGAGCTCCTCATTCCTCCCTTGCTACATGGTCCTCTCTGCCCGGTCGAGGCTCCCGTCTGCCTCCAGCCCGAGGCCTCTTTCCCAAACTCATTAGAAGGAGGACATCTCCAGAAGGATCATGCTAGACGTACTATTATATTTTCATTACGAATCCTCAGATCGCTTCAGTTCCCTGCTTCGATCCTTCCATTGGCTGTCCACGCTGTGAAAGTCAGATGGCAACAGTATGAGGCCCGTGGGCTGCTTTCTCGCACCTGTGACACCCCAGCAGACAGCATAGATCTCCTCTCTCCCCCTGCAACACAGAGGGTGGCCTCCCGCCCTCCTCCTGGCCCCCCTACTCTGCCCGCCCAGGGCCTTTGCCCTTGCTGCCTCCCAGCCTAGGACGTCTTGTCTTTCTGATTCTCTCATGGCTGGCTCAACCCCAGCCCCCCACTATCTAGGAGTCCTGCATACACGCAGATACACGTTCAACACAGAATTGCAGGGTCTCTCCCAAATTCCTCGAGCATCCTTGAAGCGTCTTAATTCATACATGAGTCCCTAACGGATACTTGACCCACATGCTCAGTAAATACTTGTTGAAGGTCTATAAATCAACTAATGGATGCAAGGGGCTTATTAGCACAGCTGATGGCCTATTTTATAGAGGGTTTGGAGTTTCTAGCACAGCATTCTAGCATGTCCCTAGACCCAGATGGATGGATTAAAAATGGTCCCTTGGAAATCGATTATTGTCTTGTCCCATCCAACTGATGACCACTGTGGGATCAGAAGTGTGTACGGGTTTTTTTTCTGAAGATTCCCCCCCCCCCCCCCCCCCGCCGCCTCACTATATTAAATGAAGACCAATCAAACGTTGGAAATGAGCAATTCTACTCCTGGAAATGTGTCTTAAAGAATTTCTTGCGTAAGTGCACGTGATCCCACACAAGGACGCTCACTGTCGCATTGGACACTTTCCATAATATTCGGATACTTTTAGACACCTCGTGTTAAACAGATGCTTAATATCCCAGTTTGTTCTACCACAGTTTATCTGGCTAATGTCCTTTACTTGGGCTTTCAGTAAACTTTCTCCTACTACACTCAGAGACCGTACAAATGCTTGTGGGGAATCTTTGCGCAGAATCGCCTCTCTGAAGAGAGAAACGTGGGGAGGAGTTGTGTGTCTTAGGCTAGAACACACACAACATCATGCAGAGAATTAAAGGGCCAGCACATTTAGTGAGTTAATTAAAACCCACTGCACACTGCATGGTGTCTTCTGATAAGAGGGAGGGGAGCCCCGGGGCATTGAAAGCCTCTGCTCAAGAAGAAAGGAATTATCCCAGGATTGGCTGGGAGTCATTCTAGCTACTGATCTGTCACGGGCTCATTCGGTGGAGAAAAATGCGCCCCAGCTCTGATTTTTAAAGTACCCGGGGATAAGCATATCTGGAGAGTTTACTGCACAGGAAAACCTTATCTCCTCTTACAGAGAAAGGAACCATCACGGGGGCGGGGGCGATCAGCTTGCCGAGTTCGTCACCCAGCCTCCCAGCTTAGAGGCTCTAATGAGACAAATGAAAGTGACGATGACACATAAAATCGAACCTTTCTTGGCCGCAGAGTTGTGAACGTGAATTACATCCGTACATAGACCTGGCTAATGGCGTGGCTGGGAAGTAAACCTCATAGAGCTAAATACGTGTACAATTCCTTTTAGAATGGAAGGTTCAGCTGTCATCAGTGATGTTCAAGCATGAGTTACTTTTAGGGGAAAGCCAGAAACAGGTGGATTATTTTGGCCTACACCATATCGAGTGCTTCCTCGCTGAGCCACAGAGAGGTACGCCAGTCCAGACAGCCTGGGGGAGAGGGGGAGAGAGTGGAAATTGTCAAAATGATTCTTGACCGGGTGGGCTAGGTGGATGGGTCAGATTTATCAAATCGATGCATCGATTCACTCATTGGGGAGCGATTTCTCCGCACCAGTTCAGAGGCAAAACAGAACAACAGAAAGGACTTGTAAGCTCAGTGTCTATTCCGTCAGCCGTAAAAATAACAAACATTTAAACAGAATCTATGTTGTACCACAGTTTTTAGCAGAAAGGAATTACAGCTGGCGGCTTTAAGATAGTGAGTTTCTCCTTCCTTTTCGCTTTTTGTTTGGTTGTCATGGGAGTCTGTGTTTGTGGGGAAATTCCAAGTGTATTCACTACAAGGAGCGGTCTCTGATTCCTTACACCAATTTTCTTCCAAGTCGCAGTAGCAGGACAGGGGGGTGGGGGTGGGGGGGGGCTACTGAAGGCGAGTTAAGCGAAAGTACATTTCTTAAAACCAGATTCAATCAGGGGCGCCTGGGTGGCGCAGTCGGTTAAGCGTCCGACTTCAGCCAGGTCACGATCTCGCGGTCCGTGAGTTCGAGCCCCACGTCGGGCTCTGGGCTGATGGCTCGGAGCCTGGAGCCTGTTTCCGATTCTGTGTCTCCCTCTCTCTCTCTGCCCCTCCCCCGTTCATGCTCTGTCTCTCTCTGTCCCCAAAAAAAAAATAAAAAAAAAACAACCAGATTCAATCAGAAAGATCCTTATTGGAGATGGGTTCAAGGCCCCGTGGAAGACATCAGGCGGAACATTTAATTCCGTTCAAACGAGCCTCATAATTTGAAAGTCTGCCTCAAGCCTATCATTCTGGAAAGCGTGCAGCGAATGACTTCCTGACACGCCCAGGGAGGCAGGAGAGAGATGAAAACATGTGTGAAAGCTGTCATCCAGTTGTCCAAGATGCCTCAGAGAGCAGTGAGTAATTCAGAAAGCGAAGCGTGCTTCCTGGGCATGGGCCAGGGAGGCCCGCCCATACCGCTGGGGAGTCTGGGCAGCATGGTGGGGAAGCACATGGCCGTCGAGTCAGAGAGCCTGGCTCGATTCTGACAAGGTTACTCAATCTTTCTGGATCCCCATTTCTTCATTAAAATGGAGGACACAGCTTCTTGCCTTGACAATGGCTGGGAGGATTGTGGGAAATGGCAGGCGTCAGCTGCTCAGCAAGAGGGACCTAGTTTGTTCTGCTCAACCTCTGTGTCCCTTCCAGGTCCGGTTCCCAGCAGCCCCTGAACGGCTTGGGTCCTGCGCGCGTAGAACTGAAAGCTCTCCCCAGTGTTGACAACACAGAATTGGGGGGGCGGGGGGCAGGTTGCTGCTCAGAACGTGACCGTGAGCCATCCCCGTCCATCGTCCCCAGACCAGAGCACTGGTCGGCATGGTGGACATTGTCATCCTGATTACGTGGCATAGTAAACTGGTTGGTGAAATAAAAAATAATCAGTTCTCTCTGTTATATGTTTTATAATGCACTACCATACATATGGCCTTGTGTCAGGTTCTGTGGAATACAGAACAACATGGAATACAGCGGAAGGTGGACCAAAGCCAAATTACACAATAAAAATGCGGATAACTTGGGCCCCGAAGTGGAACAGGAAGGACTAGCAGACCGATGGCAAGGAACGGCCCTTACTATCTGCTAGGGTTTTAACATGGCATTGCAAGGATTCACCCGACCGGTTCTGTTTATTTTGTATTATTATTTTTAAGTGTTTCTTTATTTATTTTGAGCGGGAGCGAGAGATGGCGTGAGGGGGGGGGAGGCACAAAGAGAGGGAGAGAGAATCCCAGGCCGGCCCCGCGCTATAGGCACGGAGCCCCGCGAGGGGCTCGAGCTCAGGAACCAAACCGTGAGATCACGACCTGAGTCGGAATCAAGAGTCGGACGCTTAACTGACTGAGCCACCCGGGCACCCCCTTTTAATTTGTTAACCTCGCGAAAGATACTGTTATTACCACAGTCATGATGGCAAGAACAACACCTGAAGGCATTCGGTGCCCCCCGTGTGCCGGGCACTGTACAGGGTGCGTCTCGCCCATGACCTCATTAACGCTCTCAACGACCCCTTGAGACTGGCCTTATCGTTTCCATTTTAGAGATGAGGAAACTGAGGCTTGGAGACGTGCACTCACTTAACTCCACACAGCCAGGAAGCAGGATCCCTGCTGTTGGAACTCAAATCTGACACCAAGTTGGACTCCCCGTCCCTCCCCCACCTACCACAGGGCACCAAGAAAAAAGGAGCTGCTTAGGAGGTGGGGACTGATAGGTGTTTGCCATGTAATCCGACCTTCTCCCTCTAACGTTACGGGGAGGAAATATTTGTGCGCAGAGGTGGGAAGCGGGGCCTGACTTAGGCAGCGGGAGGGAGGCATCCCCAAGAGGCTTGACCATGGTTTTCCGCCTGGCAATGCTGAAAACCGTAGATCAGTATTTCCATAGTGCCTAGAATACGCGAATGACCCGGCAAGAGCGATATTTCATTTTACCACGAGCTTGCGTCGAAAGACCCAGAAGTTTAAATCCGGGCTGTGAAAGGCCGTGATACTATGCAATTAGTTGAAACGCTAAGCTGAAACTGTCCCACGTTCCTTTGCAAAAGGAATTCAGTAGCCACGTTCCCTGGAGAATACGGAAGAGGCAGTATGGTGTCATTTGTTGGCCTCCAAAGCCTGCCCCAAACTCTGCAACCCACCAAACCTGACATTAAAGGGAACAAAGCAGCCCTGTTTTCCCCTTGCCTTTTTTTTTTTTTTTTTTTACTTCCTCATATACCGCATCTCTGCATGAAAACTGAGCCTATGGTATCACTTCCAGTGTGGTCCGTGTGGGGAATGCTAAGGACAGGGCTTTGAGATGGAACCAGAGTCTTGGGGGGGGGGGGGGAAGTCCAGAATGGCATGTACTGTGATGAAAACAGCCAGAGTTCACAATGGGGGGGGGCACGCTTGAGATCTGTACCCCAACCCCAGACCCTGCAGTGGAGGGAAACAGCCCGCCTTTCATAGATGTTTGCGCTGGAAGGGGAAAAAGCCACCTGATCACTGAATCGATACGAATGTCAATAAACATTTATGCCAGAGATTCTCGACAGCATCAGGGATCCGTGATTTGGATTGAGAGATCTCTTTGGGAATACAGAGCTTACCTCGGATCCCTGCCTTGGAGCCCGTCGAATCAAATGGAGGGATCAGAAACCAAACCCCAAAGGCTAAGCAACGACAGAGGAAAGAATACAGTCGCACAAACTTTCATTTGCTAGAAGAGTGGTGTCCCCAGTATTTAGTAGGGCTCAGTGGTAAGTGAGTTGAAAACCCGGACTTCAGTTCATGTTTTCCAAGCACAGAGTTGAATAAGATTGTCAAACCGTGCAACTTTTCTGGTCCAGATTTTTCAATTTGTAACATAGGCAAGATATCTAAAGTCCCTTCAAATAATTAAAAAAAAAAAAACCCCAAACCCCAAAAAACAAAAAACCTGTGACTTTTAGTTGTGTGAGCTCACAGGAAGAAGGAAGTTTTCGCAGAGAAACAGAAGAACTCTCAGTAGAATGGATGGGCAGAAGGGCAGATATGAGCGGGGGGAAACGTAGGAGTCCAGGGAAAGAGACGGGCAAGTTCTCGGGCCCAGTGGGGCCGACGCAGAAGCTTCTGGAAGGCTTGTCATGGGGAAGCAGGCTGGAAAAGCAGCTGGCCGGACGAGATGGAAAGCCCTGAATGCTGGGTACAAATGACACCACGTGTTGGTGGGGGCCGGTTCCCGGGCCTGTGGGCCTTCCTCCCCTGGAGTGACTCTCCCGGTTCCGCACCTCTGTCGCCAACAGATGTGAAAAATCTAGGTTTTTGAGCATTCAGCCAAAAAGCTATGGGGGGGGGGGGAGGGGGGTCTCTGCAGTGTCTCACTGTGTTTTCCCTGTGTGCCGGCAGCCCCCAGGGGGGCGGGGGCGGGGCACTCATACAGGACACATCCTATCACCCTTCGGATGTCGTTTCCCCATCCCTTGGCTGAAACCTGCTGCAAAAGCAGCCTTCGTGGCGTGTATGGCAAAGCTGTAGAACAGAGACGTGACCCTGATTCCTTCTTTCACAGGCCGTGCTGGCTTTTGGAGCTCCTGGCGGTGCGGCGACAGCTGATGCCTGCGCGCTGCGGCCCCCTCCCCCCACCCCCACCTTATCCCTCTGGGCTCTTTTCATCTCCAGGCGAGCAAAGAGCCGGCACAAGAAGACAGGATCCCCTGGGCGGTCCGTAGGGTTGCCTACGAGAAGGTGCTTCTGCAACTGAAAAAACCCAGCTCTGTCGTGTCGGCCAAAGCAAGTGCAAGCGCTCCGTTCTTCCGCCCGCGTCAATTTCACCGCGCGGCCGAGGCCTGGCGCTTGTGTAACAATGGAGGAACCAAGGCTGCCGCTTCCTCATTGTAGCACAGGGCCCCGCAGCCCCCCGGCCGTTATGAAACAGCGCTCGCTCGGCTGCACAACAGGAAGTACGATCCGCGGCCAGTACAGAGAGCCCTTCCTTCCCTTTTAGAGGGGCCTCAGAACTTCCCTCTCCGTCCTTCCAGATCCTTTTACAGATGATCGCTTGGGAATGCGGGTTCGCCTCACCCCCTCTGCCCTCCTCCGGGGAGGGGGGGGGTCAGGCGGTGTGAACCGGCTATCATCTACCCCTCCCGCATTTTAGGTGCAGAGCCCAGCAAAGCATGCCCTCCCCGTCGTTCCCAGAGAAAACCTGACTTCACAGGGGAAAGCCCCCCCCCCCCACTCCATGGCCCCAGGCTTGCTTCTGTAAATATTTTGTGTTGGACTTTATCAACATCACTTTGTCCCCGAGTCCGGAATTTCCCTTGTAATTGACCCCGGGCGCGCCCGGTCCAAAACCAAGCTGGGGAGCCTGAACCAGGCAAGAGTATTTTGTGTATAAATCTTTGCGAACGTAATAGAAAGTGTCAAAGGAGTTCTGCAAGTAGCTGTTCTGGCTGAGCAACCAGGGCTCATGCCAGGCAAGTGGGGAAAAATACCAATTCGTCTGTTACCCTGGCGTGCCTAATGACAGGTGTGTCAGTTTCCTATGTGCCACAAATGCCTTGGCTTAAAGCAACGTAAATCTGTTCTCTTACAGATCTGTGTGTCAGAAGTCTGATGCGGATCTCACCGGGCTAAGACCGCGGGATCGGCGAGCTGACATTGCTTTCTGGAGGGTGAGAGTCCGGGTTAGGGTTAGAGGGTTAGGGTTCTGTCCTCCGCAGTCACTCCTTCGGCTTCCACGTTTAAGGCCCCCCCCCCCCCGGGATGACATCGGGCGTGTCCCAATCCTCCGTGACAGTCGCTCTATTTCAAGTTCTTCCGATTAGCAGCCTTAATTCCATCGGCAACCTAAAGTCGCCTTAGGGGCGCCGCGCTGGCCCAGCAGAGCGTGAGTTCGAGCCCCGCGTTGGGTGTGGAGATTACTTAAAAATAAAATCTTTAAAAAAAGGAAACAAACAAAGTCCCCTTTGTTCCAGAGCTTAGGACACGGGCATCTTTGCACAGCCCTTATCCTCTCTGCCACGAGAGGTGTGCTATTTATCTTTCTTTGTAGCATAAGGGTTGCTCTCTTTTTACTGTAGTAAGACCCTCATGGTTGCTAGGAATTCAAAGGCAGGAAAGTGCTCGTTTAGGATACATGAAGTCATATGAAGGATGGCCACGCATTGTTGAGTGCTGTTATAGCGGGCGATGTACCCTACGTTCGTTTGTTTTCAGGATCTTACTAGAGCCCTGCGAGATAGACAATGCAGGTGGCACTGTTCTCATTTACAGAGCCTGCCTTTTCAACCCCCCTGGGAGTCTGGGGGCGGCCCTCCATGGACGGAGTCTGGCCCTCTTTTCTTGCCTTTAACTTAAGCTGGCCAGCAGGCCTCACGACAGCCCTCGGGGTCCCAGTGTGGGCTGCTCTGAGGCAGCAGCCCCGCCCCCACCCTACGTCCCCTCCCGGCCGGGCTGGAAGTGTTGGGGCAGACAGACCGGAAGAGCACGGATGCTACGGTGTGGCCTTCTTTGCCTCAAGAGAGCAAATTCTCACGGGAGAACAGAAGTTAAGCTTTGATTATGGAAGGCGGAACTTGGGAACACTCTGACCCCTACCTGACATCCTACGGGCCGACATTGCAATTTCTCCTGACAGCGGTGGGTGCCCTGCTTTTGGAGAGCACAGCTTTCAACCCGGTGTTCGGTCCCTCCCCGGGACACCCCGTGATCTCTGGGGACGGAGCGGAGGCTGTGTGGCGTCAGTCCCACAGCCCCATTTGCCTGCCGCCATCTGGCTGGTGGGGGAAGTGGACTCTCGCTCCACTAGTCAAAGCTCTGCTGTGTGGACAGCGAGCACCAGGAGGGTGAGGAGAGAGCCGAGGCGATGGCCACCGACAAAGTGAACAACCGGCAAAATTTAGCGGGCGATTTTCTATCCGGGGCTGGAATGGTACGGGACTGCTGGCGTTCTCGCGAGCTTTCGGCCTGGGGCACATAGGCACTTCTTCGGGTGCGGGTTCTTTGCCGTAACGTCGAATAGCTCGAGCAGCCACCACATTGCCAAAGAAAAGAGAGATCGGTGGGGTTTCTTCCTAACAAGCCCCGATTGAAAATCTCACCAGCACACACACAAACCCGCGCACACACGCGCACAAACACGACCGGGCCAGTGTCAGGGCGCCTCCTTTCATCGTTTTTGGAGACCAGGACATTTCTCCGTTCCAAGCACCTACCTCTTGAATGGCTAGCTTGGTATTTTCCCTTTCCTACTGAAGTCAGATCGGGCAGAGCCCTGCTCAACCTTCCCAGGCTTCCTTCCCCAGCCGACGTGTCTACCTAGGAACGACTTCTGATTCTCCCAGGCGCATCGCACATGCGTCCCCAGTGAGGCCCGGGCCACAGCTAGGCCCGTGTTCCCCAGTCCCGAGGGGCTGTTGGCAAAGCACCCTGTGTGCCCCCCGTGGTGGTGCTGAGAACTTACTCATCCTGGTCTCCTAGGGCTGGCCCGGCCAAGGTCCTGCTCAGTTAAGGCAGGTGAGAAACTCTGCTGGGTTAGCTCAAGTAGAGTTTGCTAGAAAAGAGCATGCTACTACGCACAACATGGTACCCTGGATTGGCTCCTGGACTAGAAAAGGCACATCCATGGGGAAAAAACTGACCAAATCGAGTCCAAAGTTCGACTGACGCGCGACCGCACTCAGCTCGGGTTCTTAGCTTTGACGAATGCGCGCTGGAACGGGAAGATGTTAACATTCGGGGAAGCTGGATGAGGAGTATAGGGGAGCCCTGTACTGTCTTTGCCACTTTTTTTAAGAATTTAAAACTATTCCAGGGGCGCCTGGGTGGCTCGGTTGGCTGAGCGTCCCACTTCGGCTCAGGTCACGATCTCACGGTTCAGGAGTTCGAGCCCCGCACCGGGCTCTCTGCTCTCAGTGTGGAGCCTGCTTCAGATCCTCTGTCCCCCTCTCTGCCCCTCCCCCACTCACGCACTCTCTCAAAAGTAAAAAAAAAAAAAAAAAAAATTTAAAAAAAAAACTATTCCAACGTAACAAGTTGAGTCAAGCAAAAACAAGCCTGTCATTTTGCCTTAAAGACATTGCAATGTTTTATGTGTTTTTGTATTTATTTGTTTTGACATTGCAATGTTTTAAAGTTAGTCACCTAATAAGGAAAAAAGGATCGAATCTCTCTCCATCCCTCCCCCCCTGCCCGGGGCCTGGCTCATTCCACAGAGCTCTAGAAGGACCCTGTGGGTGGGTGTCCACTCACATCCACCAGTGCCTGGAAGTGCGGGCACTTAAAAATACAAATGATGTAGCCATTCAAAGTGAAAGTGAGAAGGACCACTTGAATTAAGAGGGGTTTTTTTTTGTTTGTTTTGTTTTCCCCCCTTTGTTTTCCCAGAATCTCCTGCTGGAAGCATAGTGTTTGCCAGGCCGGGACCAGTCTCAGCAGAAACCTCAGGCCTGTGATAGGTGGACTGTTCCCAAGCCTCATCCCGGAGACGCTGGAAGGGACTAAAATTTGGTGAAGAAGAGGGTGTTTTGCCTTCACTGTTCCCTTCTCCCAGGGCTGGGGACCTGTTAGGATGCGAGCTGATATGGGTCAAGGAAGCAGTCTTTGTTTTCCTTGAATGGCTGATCTGGGTCAAGAAAAGCGTTCTAGTAACTGATAAGAGAGATCAGCTGTATTTACCACCTCTCCCGGTTCAACTTTGAACAAGAGAGACCAACAAAATTCCCAGGGTGAAGTCCAACCTCTGGGCCATGATGGGTTGGTGGTGCAGAGTGTTCCATTTGTCCTGGGAGCATTAGAAAGATCCCAACAATTCCAAGGTAGATAACCATCCCCCGTCCCGGGGTGGGGGGGGGGGGGTGGTAACAAGTCTGGACCCCGGGAGGAGTAGGGCAACCTAAAAGATTTTGGCACATGCCTTGAAATCCAAAATCAGACATCCACCACCCACTTACCAGCCCATACTCACATACCCGCGCTGGGCCTCACGGAATACAGACCAAATGTTCTAGAGTTTCGGATTGAAACAAAGCCCCAGGTAGCTGTGAAAGCCTGGGTCCACCACAACCCGTTTTGCCTCCCTGAAAATGATGAGAATTGCCCAGCTTTTGCCCGCTTAGAGGTATCACTTTAATTGTCTCTTATTATCAGTGTTACCATTTTCCTCCTGCAGAAGCCCGAGCTGGCAAACAGACTTGGGGAGCCCGGTTCTCCCAGGCTCAGCCAAATCACGGTGGCGGGGGGGGGGGGGGGCTGCCTTTTCCCTCCTGAGCTGCCTTTTGAAGCCCCAGGATACGACTTCACTTGGACGGGGTCAGTCATGGCTGGTGGCGGCCAGACGCTTGCAGGAAGTGAGCAAAAGGGCTCAAACGTGAAGAGCGACGAAGGCAGGGTTTGCGCGCCGCCCGAGTCCTGCAGACTGGTTCTACAAGCTGCCCCAAACTAGGTCCCCGCTCGCGCTCACTGCTGCCTTCGGGCTGGCTCTAGCAGAGGAAAAGCCCCACCGTGGCACGCACTCTGCTATTTTTATTTCACAGCCAAGGACGAAAGCTTTCATTTGCAGACACAGACTGAGTCACCCCTGCAGCCCGGATTAGCACGCAGGAGTCTAAGCTTGCAATCTGGAGGGGAAGGAGCTCTCAACACGATTTAGGCCACCCCCACCCTTGGTTACTCCCAACTCCCCAGGTTTCAGGCACATGTTCTCTTTCAGCTCTGTCCAGCGAGCTGGGCTATCAGTTAGAAATCAATCTTTCCCATGTCTAATACTCCATGAGAGAACTTTGGAGGGTTTGTTTCTAAACTGTTCCCCCAACTTTCTAAATCCAGGAGAAAAATCAACGTTACTTTCAATTCTTATTCATCTGATTCTCTAGCTAGATCCCTTCATTCACCGCTGTATGTTATCACGTTATGTTTCTTTCTCCCAGGGTCTGACTTCCCTTGAACCCTTTCCCCCAAATCCGTACATCGTGTTTTCTTTAGGTACCTGTGCACAACTGATGATGGTTTAGGTTTTTTTGTTTTGTTTTGCTTTTTGAGAGAGAGAGAGAGAGGGAATATGCAAGTGAGGGAAGTGCAAAGAAAGGGGGAAACAGAATCCCAGCAGAGGCTGACACGGGGCTCGAGCCCACGAACCGCGAGATCACGACCTGAGCCGAAATCAAGAGTCGACACTTAACTGACTGAGCTTCCCAGATGCCCCTGATGATGTTTTTTAAAAAATGTGTCGTATGCATCATATCCCCTATCCTTATTTATCATTCTCTGAGAAACAGATGTCCTCCAGGAGGTCCAGCATTTAAACAGGAAAACTAACCCCCCTCCCCTTAAAAAAAAAAAAATTCCAAAGAAAGCTTGGAAAGACACAGGCAAATAAGTAACAAGTTCTTTCAAAACTCCAGTTACAAATACTCTAAGCCTACAAGATGTTGTCCTTGATAAACTCTCCCTTTTTATAAAATGCTAAAAAAAATTAAAAGTCAGAAGAATAGCTTGAGTAGACTGGTGACAATGATGGAACTTCAGGAATGGCCAAAAAAGGAAAAATTCCAGTGTAATAGTGTCATATGTTTTTCCTCATTAGTCCTTTCCTATTTAAATGCGTAACATTTCTATCTTTTTTTTCGCACTCCCCAAGCAACATTTCAGACCTCTCTCACTCCCTGATTCATTTGCATATTTTATCTAAGAGCTGGTTCCACAAAATCCTATGAGAAATCATGTAGATAATCATTTGCCCGGAGCACATTTGTCGGTCAGGCCCCCCACGTGAGTTTAAAAGTTGCAAACGTGTTATTTGCAGGCAGTGTGCTCAGAACCCTCAGTAACAGGGATCTCTGCTTGGTAGGAGGCTGTGGGAAGCCGTGGTGATGCCCCATTGTCCATTCTTGTCACACGGCCCAACTCGAGTGTTACCCCGCCCACGGAGGGAGCCGTTTTTGAGATGCTATTGTGTGTGGCCTTAAGTCCCAACAGTTGTCTTTCTTAGCACTGTTTTTGTTTTCCAAGCCTTGAGACCCAGAGCGAACTGCTCTGCCTTCAAAGGCTCCGTGAAAACGTCCGTCCCAGAAATCACCCCGATACA
Source organism: Panthera tigris (assembly GCF_018350195.1). NCBI lineage: Eukaryota > Metazoa > Chordata > Mammalia > Carnivora > Felidae > Panthera > Panthera tigris. The sequence goes on along the minus strand of NC_056677.1, from coordinate 9,609,976 downwards.
CGCAGGTGCGGCAGCATTAGAAGTAGGTGGGTTGGCCAAGGGCCTCTGAGGCCATACTTGCCTCCATGTTCTATTTCTCTTTGCTCAACGGTGCCTCTCACATAGTGTGATGAGTTCTCTTCCTTCTGCTGCTTGTTCTTTTTTTTCTTCTCCTTCTCCTTCCCCTTGTTTGGCTTTGAGTAGGGCTGTGTTTTTGTTCCAGAAGAGAATCACCAGTAGAAAGAGGTTGTGCGTTGCTCAGCCGATCTCCGGCCTCTCGTTGTAGGATTCTTCTGCCCACGCACTGTTTCATACGCGAAAGCGTTGAAATTCAAAACTCCCTAAGTCAGAAGTGAAACTAGGTGGGTTTCAGGTCTCCTTTGCCACTTGCCTTTCTTTAAAAACCGGGGAGCCCCGTAGGGAGATGTGCGTGCGTGCCAGGGACGGGGAGTGAGGACCCGTGATGACACAGCTCACCTATCCCTCACAGACCTTTAGAGATGGAAAGGACCAGAAAGAGGCCTGGAAAGAACCGGATCTGTTTGGCCTGCTACTCCCCACCAACACCAGAGAACCACTCGGGTTAAAAAACCAAAACCAAAACCAAAAACAACCTGGAGCTAATGGCAGGTCCCTGCATATTATTTAACGTGAAAAAGTATCTCCACTTGTGTTTTGGAGAAGGCCACGTGCCAGGATCTAGGCCCACAAAGAATTCTTATTATGTGGAGAGACACATGTGATTCCCGGCCAATGCTAGGCAACCACAGTTAAGGGGAGTTATATCCAATGTCCGTCCAGCAGCTCGGAGAGGTGAAGCAGCGGTGAGGTTTGGCAGGTGAGTTAGCTGGGAGACCCTTGCGGTAGGGGGTAAGGTTCCGGGGTCATTGCCGATTAGCTGAAGAAGCCCCTCACAACCGGCCCCTGAGGAAGGTGGCAATGACTCTACCGGGTGGACGTTTGTTCGATGCCAAGATTTTCAAAACTAGTTAATACCAGCCACGTGTTAAGAGCAAAGCAATAATCAGAAAAGAATCCAAAGGGTGGCTTCTGAGGGCCGCCCGGGGGGGGGGGTGGCGGAGTCAGTTAAGCGTCCGACTCTTGATTTGGGCTCGGGTCATGATCTCCCGGTTTGTGGGTTCGAGCCCCGCGTCGGGCTCCGTGCTGATAGCGCAAAGCCTGCTTGGGATTTTCTCTCTCTCTCTGCCCCTCCCCCATGCGTTCGTTTTTTTTTTCTCTCGCTCTCTCTCAAAATAATTAAAGAAACATTTAAAAAAAAAACCAAAAAGATCACTTCCGTGCTAAGAATTCATGGAGTCCTTTGGACCATTTTTAGAATAGCTTGTTGACAAGCTGATCGTCAAGGCTGATGAAAAGACAGCAGAAAACCAACAATCTGCAATCAAGATGAAAGTACGCGAAGAAAAGGTGGTTAACGGGGCCGCTTTTTCTTCACTTGACTATTGCAGCAGCCAGTGGGGCGGGCCCAGACCCTTGATCCTGTCCAGTCAAGCGGCCCTGATGTCCCTTTCTGGAGGGAATGGGCCTTCGGAAACTTTACGCTCAACAGGAAACGGAAAGACCCTGCAGTGGTGAGAAAAGAAAGCAAAAGGTCTTCAAAGGACCCAGCCTGCAAAGACGGGAAGCCGTGGCCTTACGCATACTTGGTCAGATCCTTTCTAGGTGGAGGTCAGAGGCCCTGCTTTTTATACTGAAACGCCAAACAAGGTGCGGAGCCCCAGATCTGTTGGAAAGGTCGGCGCAGTGCCTCTCCCTAAGGCAAAAGGGGCTCAAGAGAATGAACCAGCAGCGTGCACACAACGAGTTTCTGAAGCCGCGCGAGGCGGCCGGCGCCGAGACAGAGAAGAAGGTGGCCTAGTCCCCATCCTCCAACACTGGACGCTGAGGAGTGGTTAGGAAAGGAGGCAAAGAAGCAGGCGGATGGCTCTGCTGACTTGATAAACGGGGGTTAGTTAGCAGGACGTGTGAATAAAGCGAGGGTCGCAGGAAGAATCATCAGAACCTCTGAAAAGAGCGGTTTCCCACCCAAAAGAAAGAAAATCTGATTTTTTTTTTTTTTTTTTTTACTGTACTAAATAATTTCTTCATATACTGCATGCATACGCAGCGTTTACCAGTTCTGGGATGAGCAAAACGTTGTCACATTCATCCCAGAGACCAGGGAGAAGTCCAGTTTGATTAAATGAACCCTCACATTTTAGGAGGTTCTTTGAAATGTGTAGCTATAACGGGCCCTAGAAATGCAAATAGCTGACAGGAAGTAAGGGAGGACCCAGCTACCAGGCCGCTATGGTAGCTGAAGGCAGATTTTCTCAATAAATCCCCCGACACAGGGCAAAACCCTGAAGACTTCAGAGATGTCCAATCGACACTTCTCCTGAATGTAATCCCAGACGTCAGGCAGTGCTACTGACCCAGCAAGCCTGACATGATCCTGCCCAGGAGAAGAAGAAGCCGGGAGGGCCAGACGGAGTAGAAGAACAGAAAGAGAGGTGGGCCGAGGCTTCTGGCGGTCAACAAACCCTAACGCTAACCATTTCCGGTTGCCTGGGACACAGGGGTAAATAAAACGCAGCCTCCGTCACCCTCAGCGCTCACATGTGGCTGAAATGTTTAAAATCTCTGAGGTCGTGTCATTAGAAAAAAAAAAAAAAGGAAAACACAACATTCACAATCAGGGAAAGTTAATCCCCAAGCCCCCAGCTTGATGAAGATTTAAGCGCCAGATATTTAAAAATCACTCCACTGTATGGGGTCTTAAAAAAAAAAAAAAAAAAAAATCACACGACGGTACTAGTACAGAGAGAAGTTGAACATAAATTTGTGTATTTAACCTCCTAGTCTACGAAAGAGCTAGAACACATGGATGAAATCGCTGATCGCTGGAGGCTTGACGTTCATGAGCAGTCTGTCTGGGAATGATTGGGTTACCCTCCGGGGTTCTTGATTTCTCTTTCCGTGGTGTCTCTGCCCGGCTCGCTGCTATAAAGGTCAGGAGGAGGAAACACTACCGCGTGGCCCCAACCCTTTTTCGTTCTCGGGAAATGGCTGCGCCGGGCTCCTGGGCTGAGCTCATGCTTCTAGAATGTCGTGGCGGCAGCAACCGCGCCGCAGTTCAGAGGGCACGTTCGGTGTCATTTTTTGCTGTGCGTTTTCATGTCGTAGCCAAAGGACCGGCAGCCAAACACTGCTTGCCTGCTCTCTTCAACCCTTTCTTAGCAAGTCCTTAGAAGAACGTACAGGCGCACGTTGCTGCTCTGCCTGGAAAAACAGCAGCCCAGAAGGGCACAACAGCTTTCACTTCCTGTTGACCTCTGTCGAGCAGAGCAGAGCAGAGCAATCGGAAAGTGCTGTGGCTGCGGAGCAGAGGGTCACTTGCTGGCCGCCTTTGTCAAGAGAGACCCTACCGCGTGACACATCTTCAAACGGTAGAGAGGGCCACCGTTGACTACGCCACTCGCGGGAACAAACACTTAAGTAACGGTGGGGCTCTGATGTAGCATCCTTTCCCGAAAATTCCAGGGACTATCATAGCCATAGAGATGGTGCGGCGTTGGTTAAAACATACCCCTCTCTGGAAGGTATCCAAAGGCGCTCTAAGGAGTCCCCCCCTACCCCACCCCCACCCCATAGACCAGCTGTTTAAGTGGCTTCCAACAGTTCAGGAATAGAAGGCTAAAACTGGGCCAGCACCCACGTGGATTCTTCTCGGCAACAACGCTGTAGGTGGGGCAAATGATACACGTATTAGGTCGGTTGTTCCTTTAAGAAGAATGCCACGGATGTTTAGAAGGAAAAAGGGGCCCTCAGAAAATAGTAGTCTGTCCAGTTTTGCCACTGAGGACTACGAAGAAAACGAGAGGCGTTGAACGGGGAGAAACAGAAGAGCGGGCACACGCAAGAATCGTGCAGGTGAAACCCAACACAGTTCAGACGTGAAAACAGCCTGTGACCGGTTGCTCCAATGATGCCTTCCTGAGAGCAGTTGGACTGCTTGTTTTTCCTCCAGTCGACGCGAACCGATCGATAGGTCACAGAGCTGCTTCGGATCCTCGGTCTGCCTCTCTCCCTGCCTCTCTCTCTCTCTTTCTCTCTCAAATAAATATTAAGGGGCGCCTGGGTGGCTCAGTCGGTTAAGCGTCCGACTTCAGCTCAGGTCACGATCTCGCGGTCCGTGAGTTCGAGCCCCGCGTCGGGCTCTGGGCTGATGGCTCAGAGCCTGGAGCCTGCTTCCGATTCTGTGTCTCCCTCTCTCTCTCTGCCCCTCCCCCGTTCATGCTCTGTCTCTCTCTGTCCCAAAAATAAATAAACGTTAAAAAAAAATTTTTTTAAATAAATATTAAAAAAAAAAAAAAAGATAATGAGCCCATGGAAATCCCAGTTTGTGTCTATATATAATTCCGCAGTGTCAAACACCTGGAGGTTTGGAAACTTCCGGATGGTTGTCTCCGTTATTCAATTTGCCTCCGGTTAGTTAAAGATAAAAATGGAAAGGTTATATACTGAGGTGCTGAAGTAAGGCCAAAAGTGATCTACCGACCCTGTGGTTCCCTTGTTCCTACTGCCCTCTGACAAAATTCCTTTTTTGTGGGAAATTTAGCAAGATCTGGCTCGGCCGCTAAGCATGGTTTGCCAGGACTTGACAATGTCTTGACTCAGAATGTTGCTCCGTGTTGAGGTCCTTCTGTCCCCCTCTCCCTCTCCTCTTCTTCCATAAAATTTGAGAATACTTAGCTGCCTGATTCACTCTGATAGGAACTCTGGGAGCCCAGGGCACTGGCCTTGTCAGGAATTCCGGGGGGACTGAGTTACTGGACCTATGGCACAGCCCCTCTCCCTGGAACGTTCCTCTCCCAGGCTTCCCATGGCCGCCCACGGCCAGGCCACAGCCATCCTGCTGAAGAGGGCTCCTCAGCCAGCAGGCCTCCCCGCATCACCGGGCCAGAAGGCATTCTGGGGAATAAGAGGATAATGGGGACGAGCCTGCCCTTGTGTGCATTTCTGTGTGCCCATTGTTGTGAGACGCGCTGGGGAGCTTGGGGGTGCGCACCGCTTTCCCTGCATGTCAGGAAGTCTGTAAACACGGGAAACTGGGGGTTTTTATTTCCAAGGATGTGAGCCATCGAGAGCGGTGTTTTGGGGAGGGCTTTCTTGGTTTTTGGTTTTGGTTTTGGTGTGTGTGTGTGTGGTTTTTTTCTTCCCTACCCCATTCACAGAGGAAGAGCCAAGTGCAGGCTTCTTAACTTGAAACCAGGAGGTGGCTGGGAACTGTATTTCAGTACTGAAACTACAGGTCCTGAGTGTGATATGTGTGTTTCTCCATTGGCCACACACCATGCTTCATCAAGGTCTCTGGCGAACGTCCTTCCGCACTGACTCTATTGTTTTCATATTAACAGAGCTTACCTTAGGTCAGGGAAGAAAGGAGGAGCCGTGTGACAAATTAAACGTTTGTCACGTTCCCGTAGCTCTGCGGGCAGCGGTAAAGGCAAAGAAGCCATTTGGTGAAGCAAAGGATTTGACTTTACAACCAAAATAATCACGTCAATTAATCCACGGACAGCTCTTAAACATTTACTTCTGTCCAGGTTCAAATTCCATTACTGTTTGTTGGGAGCGAGTACTTTCACATACAGTACATCACGGGGCATTACAGCACCGTTTTCTGAACTACTCTGTCCTTCATTATCCCCAGAGTGAGCCCTTTGTGCTCATAAAGCCAAGATTCACTGGGGCGCCTGGGTGGCTCAGTTGGTTGAGCGTCTGACTTCGGCTCAGGTCGTGATCTAACAGTTCGTGAGTTCGAGCCCTGCGTCGGGCTCTGTGCTGATGGCTCGCAGCCTGGAGCCTGTTTCAGATTCTGTGTCTCCCTCTCTCTCTGCCCCTCCCCCACTCACTCACATGCGCTCGCTCTCTCTCTCTCCCTCCCTCAAAAATAAACAGGCATTAAAAAAATAATAATTTTGGCATCAGCCCAAAGTGGTAGGTGCTAGGATGCTAAAATGTTGCTAGAATGATCTACAGTGTACTGGTAAAAGCACTGAGACAGAGAGAGTTAAGTTACTTGTACAGCGAGTAAGTGAGAGCCAGGATTCCAAGATGGCCCCCTGTGGCTCCCGGAGCCATGCTTTTCCTGCCCACAGTGGGGCGGCCAAAGTCCCAAGATGGCACCTGTGATCTCAGCCCCGTGGTGTCGTACCATGATGAGGTCATGTTATGTGAAAGGGTGACGGAGGTCACTCTCTTGATGACGTTACATCATATGGCAAGGTGAAAGGGATTTTGCATGTGTAATTCATGTCCCAAATCAGTTGACTTTAAGTAATCAAAAGGGAAATTATCCTAGGGGGCGGCCTGACTTCATCAGGCATCCTTCGAAAGAGGTGCTAGGCCTTCTCTGAATCCTGGAGACTGGATCCTGATAACCTTGCAGAAGCAGGCGGCCACGGGTTCTACAGCTTGCAGACAAAGAATTCTGTCAACAACTACTTGAGTTTGGAAGGGGTCCAAGCTTCCAGGTGAGGACACGGCCCCGGTCAACACCCTGATCGCAGCCTTGTGAGACCCTGACCCCGGGATCTGGCTAAGCCGTTCCCAGAGTGCTGAGGGAAGAAATCTGTGACGTAAAAGACGTGCTGCTTTAGGTCACTAAATTTGTGGTGATTTGTTACGCGACAATACAAAATTAGGCCGAGTGTACAAACTCCTCGATAACACAAATAAGCCTCTCAATAAAACGTTCGAGCGCACAGATATATAAAAATAACACATATTTATAAATGACATTCAAGAACTACTACGCCAAGAGATGACCCCCGAGTAAAACACTCTAGACACACATACACACCCCAACTGGAAAAAATGATGGATAGCTATTGTTTTGTTTTGAGGTTTATTTATCTTGAGGGAGAGAGAGAAAGAGAGAAGACGAGCAGGAGAGGGGCAGAGAGAGAGAATCCCAAGCAGGCTCCGCACCGTCGGTGCAAAGCCCGACGTGGGGCTCGAACTCTTGAGCCGTGAGATCATGACCTGAGCTGAAATCAAGAGTCGGATGGATGCTCCGCCCACTGAGCCCCCCCAGGCGCCCAGGATAGCCACTGTTCTTAGTCATGCCCCTCCTCCACCACTGCTGTAGAGGTTCTAACAAGTATTGAAACTCTAAGCATAGCTATCCCCTTTCAAATGGACTAAAATATGTCCAAAATAAAAGGAATACACAAGCTTTTTAAGAACCTGACTGTAGCACTTCTAGGGGGGGCCATGTATGAGAGGACACATACTCAGCCTTTTCATGGCACCGCCCCCGCCAAAGTAGGTCTGCTTTGAGACCCTAGACATCCAAAGATCACCCTCATCACTGCCTACTCCGACCAGACTCAAAGCTGGGTGTTTCTCACCCAACAGCCAGTCAGCAAGGGTTAGAGATCGCCGAGGGCTGTATGGCTCGGCTTTTAGGAAGGGAAGCATGCGGTCCAGAAGGGGCACACGTTGGCAATATTATTTTCTCAAATGCTTTCGATCTTTGGGCTTTGTTCTTCAAACTTGCCCATCATGCAAAGTTCCGGTCTTTAAGTTTTGTTTTTTAATCACCAGATTTTTAGCTTCCCGGCTTATACAAGTTGCTTCATCAGAAATTAACTCACACGAGACATTTCACTTACGCCCCGAGCCGGTTCGTTCATTGTGGCGAATTTTCTGTGCCTACACATTTTATGCTGTGCCTCAGTTCTCCTTCTGAAGAGAGCCTTACCTTTACCAGGGAGCAGCACACTTTTTCTGAAATGGGCCACCCAGTAAATATTTTTCTGTCTTGCGGGCCAGGTAGTCTCGGTCACAGCTACCCAGGCTGCCACTGAACGTGGAAGCAGCCACGGACAAGCCACAAATGAATGAGTGCGGCCATCAAACCTTATTTACAGACACCGAAATTTGGGTTTTCTAGAATCTGTGCATGCCAAGACATAGTATTTCTTCTTTTGACCTACTTTCCAGCCATTTACAAATGTAAATACCAACCTAGCTCTCGGACTGTAGAAACACAGGCAGCTGGCCATACGTGGCCCTCGGGCCAGAGTTTGCGGGCTCCCCATTTGTAGAGAGATATTATCAGGGTTAGTGTATTAATCATTATAAAGATTTTTTTCTCTTTTTGGAATGAAAATATGGATGAAAAATAGCAATATATAAATAAATATATACATACATATATATATACGTATACACACACACACACACACACACACACACACACACACACACATATATATAGACATATATTAAATTGGGACACATGTCCTTACAGGGGTCAGGTTCACAAATCATGCCAGATCGTCACAGAGGACACCGATTTTACTTCTGCTAACAGAACCGGTCCTGGGGGTGCCTGGGTGGCTTAGTTGGTCGGGCATCTGACTCTCTGTTTCGGCTCAGGTCATGGTCTCACGGTTCATAGGTTTGAGCCCTGCATCGGGCTCCGTGCTGACAGCGCAGGGCCTGCTTGGGATTCTCTCTCTCTGTCTCTCTGCCCCTCCCACGCTCTCTCTCAGAAATGAATAAACTTAAATTTTAGTCTCAGACACATCATGCTGGGCATTATGTTATACAATAAACAAGTATAGGGGGTACCTGGGTGGCTCAGTCAGTTGAGCCACTGACTTTAGCTCAGGTCACGATCTCATAGTTGGTGGGTTCGAGTCCCATGTCAGGCTTTGCATTGACATTACAGAGCCCACTTCAGATTCTCCGTCTCCCTCTCTCTCTCTGCCCCTCCCCAGCTCATGTGCACACACTCACTCTCTCTCTCTCTAAAATAAACATTAAAAAAAAATTAAAAAGTAAAAAAAAAGAAAAAATAACACCCAAGTATAACTATAAAATACAAAAGACTGGATTACAGTGTTTGCATATCCTTAGGAAAGGAATCTCATGAACTAAGCGGAAACACGGCAAATGGCAGTGCCTTACTCAGAGTCCCCATTCATAGGACCCGAATGACCATATCCATAATTTTGCCTTTTACAAGCCTCAAAAGGGGAAGGAAAGGAAGGCAGGAAGGAGGGAAGGAGGGAGGAAGAAAAAGTAGGAATTATTTTTCTAGAACCAGATAGAAAAATGGTTTTTCATGGTTTTGTGCTGTCCTGTCAGGCTATTCAGAGTTTTAGTTTTGCCTGACCGCACCATTTTTATGCGATTGTGTCCGCCAAAGCGTAATGTGTTGACGGATAATGAAAAATCAGGGGTATCCACTTGGGTGGTCTGGCGAGACTTCGGTTTGAAGTAAATTTAAACTCTCTGGAGATATCTACCATGAGGAATGTGCTTTTTAAAGCTCATTGTTTGTTTTAATCCAATGGAAAAAAAAAAGAGAGAGAGAGAGAGAGATAAAAACGGAGGAGTAAGATCTATAAAGACAAAGTGCAAATATTAAGACTGGCAAATGGAAAAAAATAGTCAGGGAATGGCCTGAAGGCCAAGTTCAACTTTCAGACTGTGCTGGCAAAATTTTCACTGACGTGAAAGATTAAGGTCCACCTGAGCATAGCACCTTTGTTTAGCTCGGTAAGTCTTCATGAAAAATCTGTTAGTATTTGTCCTTGTTACGTTTTCAGCTATTTAATTTTCCATGATCTTAAAGTGACACATCGCTATACACACACATACACACATTTGGAAAATATCGACAAGTAGGCAGGAGAATATATACACCACGAATAACCAAGCCTACCACTCAAAGATAACTCATACCTTCTCTTCTTAAGGAGAGGTTGTGGTAGGAGGTATTATTTTCGTTATTACAATAAAAACCCCAACCTTTTTGAACCGAACGAGTCAAATAATGTTGATAACCCAACATCTAACTGTAGGGCGATGGAAACTCTCATCTAGAAAGGCCGTGACATGACAGAGACCACCCAGACTCTCACATATCCAATCAGGCTAAGAGATCAGTCTAACTCGGTAGGCTAGCCCAGAAAGGGCAAAGTATTTCAGGCAATAACGCTTGGTAAGAACCAAAATCTGGCCTCAGCCCTGGAAGAGCTGTGATTTACAAAATACCAGCTTCCTTACAAAATGAGACCTTGATGCTGAAAAGAATCAGTGTTCCTTAAGTTTCGTAGCTCTCTAATTACAGAGAGGATTTTTAGACTCACCCCCCAGAGGTTTTAATATTGTTACCTTAATTTATAGCTGTTCTTTAATTTTAATAGTCAAATGAAAGTTTTAATTATAATCAAGCAGGTCTTCCTATGGAAAGACAGCACCGTTGGCTCGCCTTCTAGAGAACATGTGTGTTTCGCTATTTTCTGGGGCCCAGGGGAACCACAGCATTTACCCACCCTGATTGAGTGTACATTTGCACAAGACCTCGCTAGACAGAACTGGAAGAGGGATGATGGCTGTGGCATTAAACAGAATCAACGAGCCCACGGGAAACCTCATAGTCTTGATTTTAGCCGCTTTATTCACTAAACGGCCTGCCGTGAACTAGTACAAATGGAAGGGAGGTCTTTACTATGTTAACGGTGGAGGGGCACGTGGCTGGCTCAGTCAGAAGGGCATGACTTGATCTCGGGGTGGTGGGTTCGAGCCCCTCATTGGGTGTAGAGATTACTTAAATAAATAAACTCAAAAAGAGAAGAGATACACCCCGGGCATCTCGGTATAGAAGGAAAACAAACAAACAAACAAAAAAGCCCAGTTGGTCTGTGCAAGAACAAGGTATGAGAAATATTGAATTATGAAAATAAATCTATGTTGAATACTCAGTACCCAACTAGAAGATGCTCTTTTGGGGTTTTGTCTCCTCTCTTTAAAGAGACGTTACGTTGGAATAATTTTCCATTTACGGAAAAGTTGCAAAAAACAGGGCAAAGTTCCCGTTTATCCCGCACCCGACTTTTCCCATTGTTAACCTCTTACAACAGCACGGTACACTCATCACAACTGAGAAACCAACAACAGTACGTTGCTGTGAACTGAACGCAAGGCTTCATTCACACTTCACGTGTTTTTCTATTAAACCTCCTCTTTCGGTCCTAGGGGCGGTTGCCACCCAGGACACCACCCTGCATTTAATCGCCACGTCTCCTTAGTCTCCTCTGGGCTGTGATGGTTTCCGTACCTTTCCCCGTTTTGCATGACCTTGACCATTTTCAATAGTGCCGGTCCTGAATTTTGTACAGTGGCCCTCAACGTGGATTGGCCTGATGCTTTTCTCATCAGACTGGGGCCATGCGTTTTGGGGAAGACGCCAAGCTCCCCTCCTATGGGGACAACCTAAGGGAAGGTACCTGAAAATCCACTGGACATCGCAGGTGGTGTTACCCTTCATCGCTTACTGAAGGTGCTGTCTGCCAAGTTTCTTCGCTACAAAGTCACCGTTTCCCCCTTTCCTTGTTCATACGCTGGTCTTTGCGAGTGAGTCACAAACTCTTACCCGGTGGGGCAGGGGGAGGAAATAGCCTCTCCCGGGAGGATCTCTATACGGAATTTGGAATTATTCTGTAAGGAAGAACCATATTTCTGCCTTTGCCCCCACGATGTGATCTTTTAATGCCCAAAGCATGATGACCAGGCAAATTTTCATTCAGAGAACGCTTCTCTTGAAGGTCAGTAGTTCATTAGAGAGCCATGCTCATGAAAGTCATTTCTTGCCAGATACTGAACTCTATGTTCTTTGAGGAAAATCTCACCTAGCCACCTACGTGCAATCAGACATTTCACTGTCCAATCACCGGCGGACCTGAGGTAGGCTAAGCAATGAAAGAGTCTCTCACAAAGAAGTAAAGAGGCTGGAAAGGAGAAGAGAGGGGTGAGGCCAGATGAGGCGTCTACCTGCTGTTATAATCGGTAATTACCTGCCAAGAGACATTATGTGCACTCAACAGGAGAGGCGGCGCCCCCAGGGCAGAAGCTGTACAGGTCAACTCACCTAGAGGCAGGTTTTTCCCTGGTTGTTAGTCCGCTAATCAAGGGTCATTATGCTTTATGTGTTGGAGTTCTTAGTCTTGGACTTGTAACAAAAAGTTTTATTCGGGCAGCAATCTACCAGGAGGGACAAACTTTTACCTGAAACGATCAGGTGGCTTAAATGGTAATGATTAAGCACATACATCCACAAATGCACAACTTCAGCTTTGTTCACTGGGCCCTTTCATTGACGGCGACAACATTTTCCCATCTAGGACATTTAGGTCAATGTCATCGTTCTGTTGTCTAGATCCTTCTCCCCCTCGTTGTGTTGTGGTGTGTGTGTGTGTGTGTGTGTGTGTGTGTGTGTGTGTTCTTTCTGGGGATTTTACAGATGCCTGGTCAGATTTTTCAGCAAGCCTTTGCTACCCTGAGGGTCTCTCTGCAAACACGGTTTCATTTTACCCCTTTTACCCCGTGGAAGACATAGGTCCTGTGTATGATTGTGTCTGTCGGACGGACTCCCTTTCCCTGCGGCTGTATTCACATCATACCTCGAACCCTCCCGCCCCTTGCCTTTGAACTTCCTGACTTTGGGCACCGGGAGTAAGAGTCATCCCATGTGTGGGAAGTGGTTCTAGAGTTCTCTTTTAAACCAGTATGTGCCAGGGTTGGAGGAAACCCGGTCACCTGGTGAGGGAGAGTCTGGTGTCTTGGCCGAATCCTACCCAGAGAACCATCTGGCTAAAAACAAATCAGTCTCTGGCAGGATGCCTGGTTGTTTCCCTTTAAAGCATCCCTATGTGGCCCATGTTATGGGATCAATGGAGTCACTACACTTAATGCGTATAGTCAGCAACGTGATGATTGTGCATAGTACGTTTTGGATCCAGTTGCCAAGAGGCAGGTAATACAGGCCACGTGTTGAGCCACACCGTTCAGTAAACATCAGCAAAATCCAGACTGTGGGAAAGTTTACAGGTCAAATACCCCAAGTACGTCAACAGAAAAACCTTAAGGAAGGGCTGGAGGGGCGAGCCGTAGATGAGAAGACAAAAGTTTCAAAAAATGAGTAAGACTCAACTTGTTTTTAGTAAGAATATAGCACCTAGGGATGCACACCTAGATGAGAAAACCATAAGGAAGCAAAAGGAAATTATCAGTATAAAAGTAGGGAAGTGATTAATGCGGGGGCGTCGAGACTAGAATGGGGCCCATGTGGGGCTCCTGGGGCAGGTGGCAAAGTTCTATTACTTGCCCTGGGTGATGGTTACGAGAATTGGATGCTTGCCTTACGATAACGCATTAAGCGACGCATTATTTTTGGCAGTTTACTTTTTTGTTTTACGGTGAAAAGGTTACCATGTTTTTAATGAGTTAGCCAATAATTAAAACCTTTAAGACTGCATATTTAAATCTCTCTATTTCTGCCTCCTCTCAGGAAATCAGATTTGGCAACTCTGGGTCCATGTTTCCTTATGGTAAACGGCTGGAGGCAAGAAAAGGCTGCCTCCCCTCTTGACAGAGCTTGGCCTCTCCGGTCGTTTACATGACCTGCCGGGCACCTGTAGACACATGAGCTTGTGACCCCAGAGGTGGAGAACACTTGCTCTCCCCTCCACCTTTCATTGGCGGTGTTCCTAGATGTAGTACGTAAATTCTACAGAAAACAACTCAACTTATGTTTCTCGAGCACATACTCCACAGAGCTCCGTGCTAGGATCTGTTCTGTTCTTCCCAGCCCAGATAAGGGCCTCCAATCTGGTGAGGAAAACAGAGGTTTAGTTAATTCGGCACGGGCTCTAGGCCTTCACAGAAAGTACCAGCAGAATGTCGTAGTTGGGGGGGGCGGGGAAGGGGGCAGAATTCATCTGCACGAGGATCTAGGGAGGCCTCTCGGAGACTGTGAAATGACTTGGGCCTTGGAAGATGACTGGGATGAAGAGAGAGCTTGACAGAAAGAAGCAAAATCCTGAACCTAGGGCCAGAGCCCGAGGTTCGTAGAGGAGAACATTTCGATTAGAACCCCCACGCTGGTAAGTAATGGATGGGAGCTAGGAGGAACAAGGGGCAATTGACTTGCCCTGTGACTTGAACCACAGTAATGCCGTTGACCCACTTAGGAGGACAAGTTTCACAGACAGGATGACTTTAAACAACGGTCGTGTAGAGAGGTCTAGCCAGATGGAGTCCAAGGGAGACACAGAGTCACCGGGTTAGAGAAAATAACTAGAGTCTTGGGGAAATTAACAGTATAAGTTTATTTATTTATTTTGATGGGGGGAAGAGAGAGAGAGAGAGAGAGAGAAAGACAAAGAATCCGAAGCAGCCTCTGTGCCATCAGCACAGAGCCGGACACGGGGCTCGAACTCACAAAACCGTGCAATCATGACCTGAGCCAAAAATCAAGAGTCAGGCACTTAACTAAGTCACCCAGGTGTCCCAGAAACACTTTTAAAAGGTCAACAGCTACCTTCCTACTTCCCCCGAAACACAGAAGAAAATGTTTATTATTTCTAATTACATATTGGAGCCTCTGACTCTTTTGAGGATATGCCCGTACTGAAACCACAGACTTTTCCCTGGTTTCCATAACGAATACGTGGTCCGGGTGTCCTTAAAATGACTTCGGGGGGTGAGTCATTGTTCAGGGACACAGCTGCTTCAGCACTGACCTCAAGACGCAAGATAGGAGAGGGCACAAGTTATAAGCAAACAGCAGCATTGGGGCGAAGACATTCTTTCCAGGTAGACAATGGAGGCAGGCCAGACATTCTTGAAGCTCTCCTGCCTTTTGTTCCTGCCCCCACCCCCACCGGTATTGGGAAGGTGTTTGACCAGTAGAACAGGTGACATTTGTTTAAGGTTTGTTGAAACAGGGGCACCTGACCGAAGTCAAACGCGCAAATCTGAAGTTCTTCGAGAAAGAGCAGAAGCTCTCTTCCGTGGAGGCCCGTGCCCTACTCTTCCAGCTGTGTTTGCTGTTCCTCTACAACGCAAACATCCCTTGTCCGTCGGGAACCCGCAAAGGATCGGCCCCTACCGGCCCTCAAGCCTTTGCTGTCCGCGCAGAACTAATAACGAGCACCTTCTCTGCCAGATCATGAATAATATGTTTAGTAGATCCAAGTGGAGATTAAAGATCTGATTTGAACGGAAGGTAAAGGACTTATCCATTCGGGTCTGTACCCCTCTTTAAGATCACAGCCACACCAGGTGAGAAGGTTGGTGGCAGACAGGCCCTAAGCTGACTCTTAAAGACGAAATGACACCACAGGCCTGCCTGCATGAGCCATACCTTGAAAGGGCACGTGGACATACTCCTCAGAACACGGCACCTCTGTAATGTTGAGTCTAGTCGGGCAGAACAAGCCCGCAGGCCCACGTGTAGAAGCTGCTTTTATTTTCAACGTTGTTAGCATGGAAATTTTGAAATTGCATTCATTGGTTTATTCTAGAAGGTGGAACCCAAACATGAGAAGTCACATTAGAAGGAAAGATAGAGTTGGAAATTCACCTCCTTTGCTGACATCAGAGAAATAATCGATACAGGCAAGAATCATCAATAAATGCCAAAGCTATTTGGTGACAGCTTGATGAGCAGAAGACTTGAGACTTTTTTTAAGGAATTTTTTTTTAACGTTTATTTATTACTGAGAGACAAAGCGTGAGCAGGGGAGGGGCAGAGAGAGAGGGGAGACACAGAACCTGAGGCAGGTTCCAGGCTCTGAGCTGTCAGCACAGAGCTTGACGCGGGGCTCGAACTCACAAGCTGTGAGATCATGACCCGAGCCGAAGTCAGAGGCTTAACCGACTGAGCCACCCAGGCGCCCCTTGAGTCTTAAAGTGTGTCCCCGTAGGGGCTCCTGGGTGACTCAATCCGTTAAGCGTCCGACTTCTGCTTGGGTCACTATCTGTCGGTTCGTGAGTTCGAGCCCCATGTCGGGCTCTGTGCTGACAGCTCAGAGCCTGGAGCCTGCTTCGGATCCTGTGTTTCCTCTCTCTCTCTCTCTCTGCCCCTCCCCTGCTCATGCTGTCTCTCTTTCTCTCAAAAACAAATAAATATTTTTTAAAAACCCAAAACAAACAGGGTCTCCCCACAGGTTATTGATTAGTAACAAAGGGAAAAGGAAAAAGGTCGGTTTTACAGACCAGAAACCTGGTGCCAGCCATGTCGACAAGCAATCACAGTTACTGTCATTAAGTGGGACAAGTTGACATCATGTGCCTCCTATGAGGGGCATCGAGAAGGACACGACATCCTTCGAAGACATTCCTACCCAAAAGTATCTGATTCTAACCATGAGAAGACTTCAGGCAAACCCTAAGTGAGAGAAGTTCTACAAACCAGCTGGTCTGTATCCTTCGGAAATGTGAATGCCTCGAAAGACAAAGAACA
The DNA here is from genome assembly GCF_018350195.1 of Panthera tigris. Taxonomy (NCBI): domain Eukaryota; kingdom Metazoa; phylum Chordata; class Mammalia; order Carnivora; family Felidae; genus Panthera; species Panthera tigris. Next base: position 9,593,667 of record NC_056677.1, on the reverse strand, counting down.
GAAGGGTTGTTTCAGATTAAAGAGACAGGACAGCTAAATGCTGTGTGAGAGCCCGGACCGGATCCCCAGTGAGGAGGGGAAAAAGCTGCCATTAAAGACATTCATGTTCTATTTCACTGATGTGAAATTTCCTGACTTTGATCACCGTCCTACGGTTATGTAAGAGAACGTCCTGATTAGAAAAGCGACCACCTACTGAGCACCTAGAATGTTCCAGGAGCACAGACTTCTCTCAACCCTCGCCGCGAGCCCGTGTGTGGGGACCATCCCCTCCCCTACTTTGCGGAGGAGAAAAGCACAGCTCAGAGAAGTAGTGAGGCGTCGGCAAGGTTGCACAGCTAACAGGGAGCCGGCCAGGGACAAGTGCCAAGTTCAGCGGCAACCGCATGGCATAGCGTGTCGCTGTGTTAGCCCGTGGGAGCCTGGATGGACGAATGGGAAACAGGCTCTCGGAGTGGATTCAGGATTCCCTACCGGGGTATGCAGCAAGGCACGGGGCGGAGAAGGTTTCGAACCAATGTGAAGGGACTGATTAGGAGGGGAAGCCGGCCTGAGAAAAGAAACCAAGCTGCGGGGAGGCAGGAGGTTGGGGAATGGGTGTCTTGATAAGCGTGACTCTGACTCACGCTCAAAAAGAAAACATTTGACATCACAGGCCGGTAAACACACACCGTCTCCCACACAAGGAACTGACACAGAAGTTTGATTAAACAACACCGACCCTTACCACGCAGGAGAGTCTGGTCGTTCCTGTTCTGTTTCTCGTTAGTCACTGGTGTTAGCTTGTTCGCTGTTTTTACATTTTTGTTTTGAATGCTGGCGAGCATCAGCTACGTTGACTTCCTGGGACCGCAAGGGGACGCGGCCTGTGGTTTGAAAGCCTCGCTCTGAGGTGTGGCCCAAGGGTGGCAGTGCCTGGCCGGGGGGTGGGGGGGGAGTTGGCTGTCCGGTGTGGTGCCACCCCCTCCAGCCTGCCTTGCTCAGCTCACCCTCGGCCCCCTGCGCGGGGTTTGTTCACCTGGTCCCGAGACCTCACGCCCTCACTGCCCTCGAAGCTTAATGAGGCCCTGATTGGAAACCCCTGCGGCAGGGGGCTAAGTCACACCCGGGGTCGGTCAAGCGCAGGGTCTAAGAAATTCTGGATGTACGTAGCCGCAGCCGTCAGTATGCATAGGCGTCAGCTCGCAGGGCTGAGGGAGGAGGGAGAAAATAAAAACTAGCTGTCTCAAAGGAATACGGCCAAGAGGGTGGCGTAGCCCAGAAGGCAGGTAGATGGGTCTTAATGTCTGAGTTAGAGTCGATTGGCCTCACCTCTTTTTAATCTGAAGAACGCATTCCTTGAAACTTGGGCTAAGGACCTAAATAAATTTGCTTCGGGGTGCCCGTCTCTCCTGTTCGGAAACTTCATGACCTATTTCAGGAAAGCAGCCCTGATTGGACGAAGGTTCCCAGCATTTAGTTGCGAGTGTGTCTGTTCTCGGTGCGTGTGTGCAGTCGTGCCTCTCTGTTACAATACAGAGCTTTTAAAGCGAAAGTCAGTGGGATCTTGGAGGATATACCTTAGGCATCTATGAATGGCTTCGAGAATTTCTGTTTGCATTTATGAATTCACAGGGCTGTCATCATCTCAGCTCAACGTTGGCAACTGTCTTACTTATTTTTATTTTTTGCGTATTTGTGTTTTCAATGTTTATTTGTGTGAAAGGGAGAGCATGAGCGGGGGAGGGGCAGAGAGAGAGGGAGACGCAGGATCCGAAGCAGGCTCCAGGCTCCGAGCTGTCAGCACAGAGCCCCTTCCACGGCCCGAACTCACGAACTGCGAGATCATGACCTGAGCTGAAGATGGACGCTCGAATGACTGAGCCACCCAGGCGCCCCAATTTTTTTTTTAAATGTTTATTTTATTTCCTTGGAGAGAACAAGAGGGGAAGGGGCAGAGGGAGAGAGAGAGAACCTCAAGCAGGCTCCATGTTCAGCGTGGAGCCCGACGAGGGGCTCGATCCCCGAGGGGCTCGATCCCACGACCCTGGGACCATGACCTGAGCCACAATCAAGAGTCAGACGCTCAACCAACTGAGCCAGCCGGGCGCCCCAATAATCGGTTCTGAAATGACAAGCTGAGGGTTATCCGTTATAGTTCTTTCTTTAAATCATCCATTTTCTATTCTTTTAGCTTTATTATTTCCCTTTTAATTTTCAGGACTGGCCTCGCCAACTGCTTATAATAGCATATATACTTATTTTCCCCAATGTTATTTTTCACTCACCTTGAGGACATTTCAAATTACCGTACCCACACAATTGCTTTCTTCTGTGACCACCCATGTTACTGATCTCTGTGATCACAGCAAGCACATAAGCGATTCCAAACCTTTGATGTTCCTGCCGTTCTGTGCCCCTTTGTCTCCACTCACCCACAGCTCCAGTTTTCCATACTGATCCTTAGAACGTGGAGTAACTTTCTGATTCAAATGCGAAACCCGCGACTATCCTCTCTCCTTCCACAGACCCACTTGTTCTGCAAAAGGTCCCTGCCCACAGTGCTGCTCGCCAGCGTACTGCTCCAACCATCCCAGTGCAATGCCTCCACCAGAAGACCTACCGGTCACGATTCCTAGCGGGCCGAATGGCGGCCCCGCCAGTGAGCTCGGCCCACGTCAAATCCCTGCAACCTGGGAATGTGAGCCTATTGGGAAAAGGAGTCTTCGCGGATATAGTTAACCATCTTGAGATGAGATCATCCTTGATTACCCAGGTGGGCCCTAAACCCAATGACAAGCATCCTTAGAAGAGATAGAGGACAAGACACCGAGACAGAGAGGGCCACGTGAAGACACAGGCCAACACCGGATTTACGCCACCACAAGCCAAGGACTATCCCGAGCCGCCAGAGGCTGGAAGGGGCAAGAAATACTGTCCCCTAGAGCCTTGGGAGGGGACGTGGCCTGCCCGTACCTTGACGTTGGACTCCTGACCTACGGAACGGTGAGCGAATGAATTTGTATTGTTTTAAGCCCCTGGATTTATGGTACTTTGTTACAGCAGCCGTCAGGAAACCAATACATGACCGAAGGCCCGCTTTGAATGCGCAAACCCCAGGACAAAGCGCTGCAAATCTCGGTGGTCCCGTGCAAAAAATGTAAGTTTAACCATTTCAAACATATTAATCTTCTGTCCGCACCAGTATAAAACTTGGTAGCAAATGAACAGGAAAAGTGTTTATCAGGTGGAGCCGCTACAGCCTGTCTTATTGAGACGTAGACTAAGAAATACCAATAAAAGCATGATTTATTACCTTCCCCTACGAGGTTCACGTAACACCGATAATCTGCTTTTGCGATAACAAGTACGAACAGCTTCTTCGCCCTACCCTCCAGATGGCTCTGTTTCTGTACAGGAAGAGTCCGCGCTCGGTCTCGTGGGTGACATGATTTTACTTCTGATATCTCCTGACGGCCCGAGGGTGATTTTCAAGCCCCTCAGTCACACAGCCCTTTACCAGTTCCAGTGTATCTCCCAGCCCAGGGTGTCGCCTAGCAAAAATAGCTCCGTGAACAGATGCCGGGCAAAGGAGCAGACCCGTGGCTGTGTATACCCCTTCACTCTCTCGGGTCTGCCTCTCCCATCAGGCCCAGGTCTGATTCATCTCTCTGTTCCCAGCAACCAGGAAAGGGCCGGGCACGCTGGAGGTACTCAACAGATGCTTGGTGCGGCAACGAAGAATGATTCTTTCCACCCTTCATGCGAGCCATTACGTTTATCATTATTATTATTATTATTATTATTTGCAAGCCATCGCTTTAGATTGAAATACCTAGATGACGCTCGAGATGATATATAAATATGTTTTTTAATCTTGGGAACTATTTTGGTTTCTCGATCGGGAAAACACTATCGGTAAGTCTCTGTGTAGCCAAAGGGTATCAGGCACTCACAGAGCTGTGTGTGGTCATGAGGAAAGGCCTAATTTCCGGTGGTTTGACAATAATGTCCCAGGAATATAGCTCCAGCTGCTTTGAAAAGATCATGAGCATAACTTGTCCCTCTCTGTCGAAAGCCGTGGAATCCTACTCAACAAATGTGACCCAGCTTCCAGTCAGAGAAGTGCTATACTTACAGATATCCTGATGCGGTCGGGATCTGGCTATCTTCTCGGGGGGGGGGGGGGGGGGGGGGGGGAGGGGAGGGGGAGGGGGTTCAAAATTCAAGGGACTGTTTCTGCCCCCAACAATGTTACTGTCAAATTAGAGAAAGGAGGCTAAAGAAGGGTAAGGCTTTAGCAAGAAGAAGTGTTGCTCTGGAAATTCAGCACCAAAATCCTAAAATCCTAGAAAAAGATTTTAAAATAATATCCATTCAGTCCATTCGAGAATCTTGGGCATTCTTCATAAAGGATTATCAAAAGATAACGGGCAAGGGGCAGCTGGCTGGCGCAGTCGGTAGAGCTTGCGACATTTGATCTCAGGGTCGTGAGTTCGAGCCCCACATTGGGTGTAGAGATTACATAGAATAGAATAGAATAGAATAGAATAGAACAAAGTAAAATAAAATAAAATAAAATAAAATAAAATAAAATAAAATAAAATAAAGGGGTGCCTGCGTGCCTCAGTCGGTTAAGCCTCTGACTTCGGCTCAGGTCATGATCTCATAGTTTGTGAGTTCCAGCCCCGCGTCGGGCTCTGTGCTGACAGCTCGGAGCCTGGAGCCCGCTTCGGATTCTGTGTCTCCCTCTCTCTCTGCCCCTCCCCTGCTCGAACTCTGTCTCTGTCTCTCTCAAAAATAATAAACATTTAAAAAATAATAAATAAAACAAATAAAAAGATAACGGGCAAGAATTATTATGCCCAATCTTTCTATGCTAATAAAATATTTGATTGTGGTGCAAAGAATCAGTTGGTTTCCATCAAATTTCACTCACCACAGATCTTTGGGAGGGGTTAGAATGGAATCATTATAGATACATTTGGGGAAAGCGTCCACAGTAAAGCAAAGAATACATGTTTAGATGTATTTAAAAACTCAAAGCCCTAGGGCACCTGGCTGGCAGAGCATGTGACTCTTGCTTGATCTCGGTTGACGTCATGAGTTCAAGCCCCCTGTTGTGTCCAGAGTTTACTTAGTAAAAATATATATATATATATATATATATATATATATATATATTTTATGAAAGATAATTAAAAACCTCAAGGCCCTTGGGTTCATCATTCACCCTAAAAATGAATAGGAATAATTTCTTAGCATTTTCTGCTCAGATTTAGATGAAAAGAACATCTTTAGCCAAGGGAACACACATGAGGTCAGGGATCTCGGTGGCAAATATAATAATAATAATCAACAAATGCCCGGCATGTACTATTCTGTTGATAAATATTGGTGGGGTGAACTAATGACCCAGCACTCTGGCTTAATAGATGTAGTTGGCTCTAAGTGTTGATTCAAAATCAGCACAACCAAGAACAGTGGCAAATTAGCCACTGCTCACAGCTCTTTAAATATATTTGTAAAATAATTTTTAAGTTTCACGAGGTGGAGAGTCCACATAACGTGTGATTTTCCTTTCATTACATTTAGGTGGTTATTAATAAATATTGAGGATGACATCCCTGTATAATATTGATTAAAAAATATATTTTATTTATTTGTTTAATCTGTTTACTTATTTTTGAGAGAGAGACAGAACATGAGCGGGGGAGGGGCAGAGAGAGGGGGAGACACAGAATCCGAAGCAGGCTCCCGACCCTGAGTTGTCGGCACAGAGCCCGACATGGGGCTCGAACTCACAGACCGTGAGATGGTGACCTGAGCTGAAGTCGGACGCTTAACCGACTGAGCCACCCAGGCGCCCCGAAAAATATATTTTAAAAATATATATGTGAGGCCAAGGAGAAGTGTAGTGAGGCTTAATATGTGGAATCAATGCCAATGTCCTTGGCTGGCCATTCTAGTCTGAGACCGTCTCAGAAAAAGGAAAAACAGTCCATGGTGTTTAGTAAGACTGCTTCTAAGTTATGGCTGTATTTGGCCATTGGCCACTGGCAACCATTTATTTGTTTATCAGTAACCAAAAATATATACACATCTGAAATCGTGCTATTTACTATGACATTCCCACATTCAAAAGTACCCCGAAACCATCACGTTACATAAAGTCTGCATCAATTAAGAGAAGAAAAGTGGATATTGCAGCCCTAAGATGTGCCCCTTACCAGGCGAGGCCCCATTGGACACAGAAGGAAAACCACAGGAGTATGAACTTAGGGCACACACGTACCCTGCCCGCAAGTCTCAGAAGCCAACAGTATCACGAGAGAGGTCAGAGGCTATAGTACAATTATCCAGGGAACACGTAAACCAGGCAAATTTAAGCCATAGAAACATATTTTCTTCTTAGCTTGCTGCATTGCACATCTGTGTCTCCGATTTGTCATCTAGCCTCTGACAACATTCAAATAAAATATAGTCGAACTTCAAATCCGTGTGTTTAATTCTTTTAGATTGCACCGTAAGGCGCTCTTAAAAGTGAGAAATATGCGGGGGTGGGGGGAGCTGGGCAGGGTGTTTTTCTTATTCTCTTGCCAGCTCAGTGAACCCTACGAGGGGAAATCAAGTGCTAAGTGCTTGCAATTTTATGAAATAATGTTTCGATTTATAATCTGGAACTCAGAAAGGCTCCAGCTTGGGGTGTTTTTGTTTGAGAGTCTCTGGGTGAGTCTCTTTTTACTTCCTCTGTTTTTGCTTGATTCGTCCGGATCAATTGAAAATTTGCAGAAGTCCCGGACAGGACTGTGTGACCCTAGGCTCTTACATAAGCAACCTTGGCCTCTTTCCTCCTGGGGGAGGAGAGAGGGTCAAAGATGCGGTGGCTATGGCCTCCTTCAATTCGAGCAGTCCCTCATTCTAACGGGGACCTCACTCTCCGCGTCCGTGAAAAAGACCGTCTACTCCAAGCTCCTAATAACAGTATACATTCCCATATGGATTCACAAATATCCCAGGCCCTTCTGGGAAGATCCTTTCTTGGGAAGAAAACAGAATGCACTCAACAATTTTTTTTACAAAAGTAGCCTCTCCTACCCCCATCCCCACGTGCAGTAGTTAAGTGCACAGTGTGATATGTACAGAAGCTTCTGAATTTCCCCATCCCACACACCACGCCGCCAAGACTCAATCATTACCAGATTTTTCATTTTTACTTTTTTTTTTTTCCTCCCTCTCCCCTTAACGCTCATTTCATCTCCGCATGGTTTGAAAAACGGACACAGCAAAAACCCACGTGGGCTTGGCCTCTCTTTGTGCCTTGGGCATTTTCATTTTGCCCACACCCTTCCTTGCAGGAGGGAAAAGAAAATGCGGGGCTGGAGGGCCGGCTGAGCAGACTGGGGCATTCGGGTTTTGCAGCCAACCGGCACACATCCCTTCCCTGGCGCTGCAGATATGCTTGTAGTTGATGGTCTGGTTGATTGTCTAAACCACAGGTAAATGGTTTCCTGTGCATTTCTCAAAATAAGTGTTGAGCAAAGGAAATGAAATCAACCGGTTTAATACTGATCAACAATCTGCCCTCCACCCCCTCCTTCAGGAGGGGCATTTTCTTCAGTCTTGGGGGAAGGGATTGGGGGGGGGCGCAGTTGAACTTCCTGGACATCTGCAGGCCAAGGCTTAGCTTTGCTGAGATACTTACTGGGTGAACTGGCATCCTTAAAGGCTGCTGCCACTTGAGAACATTGGTAGGATTTTTGAAAAAAATATTTGCACCCGTCCTTACAAAGCCGAGGAATCCGTTAAGGACATGTGAGAATGATATCCTTTGTATTTAAAAAAAAAAAAAAAAGTCCTGAGACTTCGATTCCCTTTTTCTGTACCTAAACGTCCCCAAACAAGGGCTTGGCTTTTCCCCACCAGTTAAAAACAGGTACTTCAAAGAAGTTATCAGCCTCAGGAAAGGCGAACCCTCGAGATGAACCAATTAAATCCCATGGACTTTAAATTTAACATAGATTCCATCCTTGTCCTGATGTCGTTTAAATCCAAAGAGGTCCTTCCTCTTTATTTAAAAATGATACTCATTAATCATAAATGCACCCATCATTTTATAAAAACAATTTTGAATATTGAAACCGGCCATTAGACAAGGAAGCACCATTTTGAATCCTTTTATAAAGGAGCTGTTAAAAATGTAATTTTTCCTCACCACCAAACTGCTTAAATCCTATCTGTGTCAGTGCTGGTCACTGGCTAAGTGAGCAAGTTCACCTTGACTCCTGAATCAAAGATTGTGCTGTGAATTATCACCACCACCATTAATGCAATAAATTTGGCGTTGGCTTATCGAACCCTATGAAAGGCAAGAACTGCAAATGTATTTTTGTTTTCGTACAACTCATACTAGGAATTCAAGCAGCCTAAAGAAATAATCTTCCCATCACCTAGGACACACGAGGTTTTTCACATTCCTGGATGAAACTCATTTCTACGCCGTCTCTGATTTTACCAATTACCCGATGTTTGTTAACTTATCATCGTTCCCCAGCGAGACCGCTCTCGGCCCTTTGGCAAAGGGTTCGTGTATGAATAAGCCGCTCCTTCCAGACACCACAGTCACACCAGCCAGGTTTTAAAACTTTTTATTTGCATATTAAAAAAATTGTGCATTCCAATAATTAAAATCATTTGAACAAAAAAATGGCACTCTGATTAAACTGCATTTTACAGCCTGCAGGACACCTTGGACCAGCTTGGTTTTTACTCTAGATTTCTCTGTCGTCCCACCCAGCTTCTTCCTTCACCAACATGCAAGTTCTTTTCCTTCGCTGCCAGCCAGACAGGCAGATGGGAGAGGCAGGCGCCTTCGTTTGTCAGTAGTTCTCGATTCTTTGATGTGAAAAGGGGGCAGCACAGTCATTTAAACTCGATCCAACCTCTTTGCATCTTACAAAGTTAAACAGCTAAAAGAAGTAAAATAAGAAGGCAATGCTTGTGGAATGTACAGTGCATATTGGCGGCGCACGCCTCATTACGATTCGCCTGCTTGCTTCTCCTGCTCAATCGCTGTGACAGGAAAGAAAAAAGAAAGAGAAGAGCTCATTAGGGGGACTCAGTGTAGCCTAGTGGCAGATGATTGCACTTTCTTTTACGATCGCTTCCCATATCCCAAGTATCAAGCCGTTCCACCACGAAAACATGTACATTAAAAAGACCATCTGAACAGATAAAATGGAATACATACTGCATCGTAATATATTGTAAACATCCCATTATTAAATTATTAAAGCCTTATTGGCTGGCTGCAAAACAATTTTTAATTAGCCTTTGCAGGCCACATTCATCATGAAGAGCTGTCAGCTCCTCCCCCGCACTCCCCCGCCCCCCCCTCCCAGCCCCTCCCCATCCTCCCGCCCAGCCTTTTCTCAAGGTGGTGGGGGGGGGGTAGGGGGGAGACTTACTTTCTTTTGAAGGCAGCGGATTTTTCTCTTGCGTTTCTGTCTTCTTCAATTTCGACTTATCGAATTTCTCAATCTCAGCCATATCGGGTTTGTCAGACATGGTTGCAGAGGAAGCTGCATATACAAAGCCAAGAGGGAGGGTGAGATCGCGCGAGGAGCGACCCACCCTTGTCTCTCCCGGCTCAGAAATGCGCTTTTGCCCTCGCATCCCCTGCCTGAAACCCCACCTCTGTCTCCTTCCGCTTTCATTCAAGGCTAAAGCTTCCTCTTTCTATACAAAAAAAGAACCCCCCCCCTTCATTATTTCCAAATGCCGGGGCCCAAACCGGCAAGATCGCTCCCCCATGGGGGGGGGGGGCGAATCTTTCGGAATAATGAAATTGACCACGGCGGGTTGTGAATTGCAATATGGAACCATTCAAGGCTGGTTAAAAGGGGAACACGGTGAAGCCATTTCAAGTGGGGGGCGGGGGATGGGATCGAGTAAAAATTCTTAAAATGAATCCCGGGCTGCACAGCGCTGCCATTTTCCATGCGCGCTCTGTCCGCCAAAGATGCGCGCCCGTGCTTTCTTCTCTGCTCACAAAGGCGGCAGCTGCGGCCGGCGCTCCGACCACCGCCCTACCGCTTCCTCGCTGGCGCTCAACAATGCCGCCGGCTGCACACAAAGCTGCCCCACACCCCATCGACCGGTGGTGATCGGCACGCAGGGGCCATTCGGCAGCCCCCGCAAGAAGGGCTGACCCCCCCCCTTTTTTTTTTTCCATCTCACAGTGGAGCCCAGCCGCCTGAATCTGGACAGATAGGAGCCCAAGAAGCCCTCGGAGGCTACAAGAAAAAATGTAATTGTTGAAGCTCCGGGTTCGGGTGGGTGTGAGTTGGAACAAAGGATCTTTCTGTTCCTGACTAATCACCGCCTAAGAGACAATGTAGAATGCCTCGGGCGGGGGAGAAAAAAAATGTTCCCTCGATGCTGCACGGCCGAAGGTCCGGTTTGGGCGGGGGGGGGGGGTCGTTTTTTTAAAATCACCGAGTTCCCGACCCCGTCCCCCCAGCATCTGGCAGGGTCTGGCACCCCCAGGCCCCCAAGGCAGGCCTCCCCGGGAGGACCGTTTGGGCTCGGGCTGCAGGGACGCCTCGGGAGGGAGGCGGCCGCCGAGGGGCGAGCGCGGGCGCGGGGCGGGGAAGGGACGGGAGGGCAGGAGGCAGGGGCCCTGGGGCTCACCGGAGCGAGGTGCACGAGCGAACGAAGTCCGATCTGCGCAGTGGCCGCCGCCGAATGCCGGGCGGGACGCGCCGCGCGCCGCTATATGCGCGCTCCTATGTAAATGAGGTGATGTCACCCGCCGGCCCACTTAACCCCTTCGCGCCCCGGCTCCTCACCCTGCCTGGCGTTTGGGGGACCCCCGCCCCGTGTGCACCAGTGCACCCTGACCGCAACGACGGCGGAAAATTAAAACGGGCGCAAGCCCCCCCACCCTCCAGCACTTCCTGCATAATGCATTTTCCCTCTTCGTGTCTATTTTAGCATCGTGGATCTTTGCAACAGCCGCGGAAGCCTGCTCTTGGGGACCGGGGCATGATAACTAAGGGTCTAGGGTGGTACCTACGGGGGGCCGGGGGGGGGGGACAGGCATTCCTTTACTGCGAAGCTGGCTTTGTCTGGGGCGGACATCCCCAAGCCAGGGTGCGGTGGCCGCGCGGGAGGGCCTCGCCCACTGCAGGGGTGCGATTCCTGTGACTCAGCTTTCGGACCAGCCGAGGGCCCGCGCCCCACCCCGGCCCTCTTTGTCTCCTCGCCCGGCTTCTCCTTGAATTGGGTGGGAGGTAAAACACCCTGAAGGGATTTTGTTTTCAAGGTTCCTTACTGTAACATGCGTATTTTCTTCATCGCTATAATTTTTGCGAGCAGTCGAATCAAAAAACCGGAATATTGGCCGCTTGGAGGTTAATTTATCCGTATTTTATAGGGTACAACGCCCCCCCGCCTTAGAAAAATAAGTCAAGTTCAAGCTCTGCTATTGACTTGCTGCCTGACAATAAGGAAGTTCTTTTACTGTCCTGTTTCTTATTTTCCTAAATATAAAAGTGATTGCTAAGGAGGCCCAATGCCAAAGACTGCAGTCCCATCATTTCTAAAATCGAAAGATTAAATTTAAAAATCTCATTCCGTTTCGAAGAGAGCCTTTCCAGCCCAAGACATTATTGAAGGGCCCTTCTAAGTTACATCCGGAAATGGGAGATTTCGGTGGAGACGAACGGTTTTCAAAATGGCACCTTGCCTGCTAGTACCGTGACCCCCTTGCCGCCGAAATTAGTTACAGACCCCGTGCCCTGTGCCTGCGAGTGGCAGGTGAAAGGAAAAAGACCGGCGGGTTGGAAAAGAACTACCTGAGATGATTTTGAGCTGCGAAACAGTATGCATGATACTTTTTATCCCTTTCTGCATCCTGAGGAAATATTTCCAGAAACCCCTTACTAATCATGTGTAGGGCAGTGGCTTTTGTCTCCTGGGGATTAAAGTCAAGTGTTATATAGGCCCTTAAAAGCCATTGCAGGAGCACCTCCGACTTCCCCATTTCTTTATCCACTTGACTTCCTTCTTCCTGGGGTGGGCGGTGGGGGGGGAAGCAGGAGGGGGTGGGGAGGGGCAGGTGACTGTCTGGCTCCCCAGTTCATGCTCTGCTGGGTGGCTGCCATTCTGTTCTCCAAACAGGATGTCACCTCTCTGATTACACCTCCCCCTGGCCTACCCTAGTTGAGTCCCCTTGGTCGTGGAAGCTCAGAAAAGATCATGCAGGGTGAATTTCTGGCCCGTTTCAGATACTGACACCATTTCTGTAGGTTCCGGGATTCCATTTTGCCTCACCCAGCTGCTGTCAAAAGTCACTGCTTCCCGCCGCCCCTTCCACCCCCCTCCCCTGCAGTGTCTCCCGGTACAAAGGACCACAAGGCCCAGTCCTTCTTCTCCCCAAGGCCTTTTGCTTAGAAAGGGTTAGGCCTGCCAGAGCCATGTCTCCAGAAGAGACAGAGGAGTGGAAATTTGGAAATGCCCGGAGAATCTTTCGAGTTTCGAGTTTCGAGCAAGCAGCCTTCCGTTGTGTTTAGATATGGACAGACAGAGAGGAAGGGGACACACTAAAAGGAAGGGTGTCTACTGTGCCCGGCCTGTCCTGACACCTTGTCTGGGACCCAGAGAGAATGGAAAGACAGGGGGAGGCAGATGAAGGGAAACGCGAACTGAAGGAATATTCTTCAGAGTTAGGTGACCCTGGCCACGTGAATGCATGTTTCCGTGCCTGAGCTTTCTCGTCTGTAAAATGGGGTCATTGCAGTTGTACGGACCTCACGGGGTGGCTGGGAGGCCTAAAGCCTTAGGAAGTGCTTTGTACTGTTATTCTCATTTAGGATGGCAAGTGGAGGGAAAAAATAAATGAATGTTCGGTGTTTGGAATTGCAAATTTTCGATGTTTTCATAAAGTACCGGGGAAAATGAGATCTCGTGTTAGTGTTACAGCAAATAAAAAATCGCATCTCCCCTTGGTTGATGCCTTGTAAGCGTCAGGCATTGTCAGACGTGCTTTAGACTTGCTTCTGCCTGTCCTGCCCGCTGCCCATCCGGGAGGAGAGGTTCACAGATGGGGAAACTGAGGCTAGAGATCCATTGTTGCGGTAACTCAGGCGGGAGTTATTTGTGTTATTTGTGCTGAGGGGTTCATAAAAGCCTTCACCCCCGTCCCCCAAGTCTGTGCCGGAGAATCCTCAGGAAGCGTGTGAGGAGGCGGCAGGCCGCTCTGTTTCCCAGAATGCCTGGCAGAGCTGACTTACTTCAGCGAGGAAGGTCCTTGAACCCGGCTGGGCCCAACTTTGAACGTGTGGCTCTAACCACCTTGCCTTCCTCCCCCAGATGATTCAAACCTCTTAGCGTCCATGTTTCAGATGTCCCGGATAATTCCCACCTCACCGAAGCTCCCATTTTAAGTGGCTTAGCGGGTGCCGGGCACAGCGACCGTGGAGGTGGGGGTTTTCCGTCCCACTTGAAAAGATCGTGGCTTTGAGTGACTACAGAACTTCAGGGTGCACCCACCCCGCTCACGGCTCTGCGGTGGAAGACTCTGGTAAGGCACCCACCTGGTGCCGGCCAGGCCTTCCTCAGCTCGTGGGCCACAGCACCCTGTGAAAAATGCGCCGAGAGAGCCTGCACTGGGCGGGTGGCCCACCTCCAAAGCCCATGCCCCGTGGAACCAGGAAGAGGTGTCGGACCACACTGTGTTTCATTTTCCTTTCCAGGGATGGCCCGGGACGGGTTTGTAGCTATTTTCAAAGCTGGACAAACAGCCAGGGAAGTCTGGGTTCATGCAAACCAGCCCTCGTCTTTTTAACCTATTAAATTCTGGGCAGAGCACTGGCCAGAACAAGAAGAGAAGGAACAGAAGTGACAGCAGCAAGGTTCCCCACCCTTGGCCTTCTCAAGCCCGGGGTCCCTGTGTCCGGGTTCCAGGGCCGCCCACCAGCTGCCCTACTTGCCTGCAACCCACTTTCCCCGGTGGCCCCACGCCATCTGTTCATCTAAATCCCCCACGGACAACGCCCGAGTCCCACCCCCTAATGACAGGGAAGGGGTATTGAGTGGCCTATCCATATACAGTATCTAGTTCAACTCTCACCGGCTGCAAGGGGCACTAACAAAAAAACAAAAAAAAAAAACCAACAACAAAAAAGCCAGCAGAGGAGGCCACGCAGAGCAGAGTCGAAGATCACTCTGGGGAATAGCAAACGTGCCCCTCGCTTTCCTGTTCGCTTTGTTGATCTGATGGGATCTTAGCGCCAAAGGGAACTTTCAAGGGGATTTCATTCAACCCAGTTCCCTTCTGTGGCTTGAATTCGCCTCTACAACATCCCCTCCAAGTGGTTACTCAGTCTCTGCACAGCAAGGGCACCAAAAAGAAGGCAGAGAACCTTCAAGTATGTGCAGGGGGCGGTGCGTCGCTTAGTTTGGCCGGGGCTTGCGCAGAACGAGAGAAAGTAACAGGAAATAAGGTTGAGAAGCAGGCAGCGGCCGGAGTCAACCATCGCGATCATCACCGTCGCAGTAGAAGCAGCAGTCGTGACCGTAATGATAACGTTTTTTGCGTGCTCGCCGTATACAGGGGAGCTCTCCATGCGTAATCTCCCTAAATCCTTACCCAACCTATGACAGAGGCACCTCTGCAGTTGAGGGAGCCCTGGAGAGATTAAATGATTTACCCAAAACCACCCGATGGAAACCAGAGGCAGGGTTGGTTCAGAAGCTGCTTCATTTAAACACTATGCTTTTCTAGAATCCAAAGGCCCTTAGGCTTTGTTCCATAGGCCCGATAACGGTGAAATTTTATCCCATCGCAATACATTTTTCCGGCAGGAAAACTTTGAAACGCGGATATCGCAGTCACATAGCATAGCAATTAAATTTGAAAATTAAAACGATTACGTTATCTTCAGTGTTGGCACTTTCGCACAGCTTTGCACGCCTTCAGTATTTTCCCCAGAGGTCATTCCCATTACAGTGGCGACAAAAAATTAGCAGGTCAAATAATAATATATTGAAAGGGGAGGCTCCGCCTACTCCCGCTGGACTTAGGTGTAAAAAAGAAATGACCAACTTTTTACTCCGCTGCGAAGCGGAAGTTATCATCAGCAAGTAACAAGTGTTCCCCGTATTTTAATGGGCGGACGTCAAAGCTTTTTAAATAGAATGTGTCTCCCACACCATCAGCAGAAGGTGGCTAACGGCTTTATGGTAAGGAAAATCAAGGTGGGCACTAGATTTGAGAGGCTACCTCACGTAGGCCAAGTTCGACCTCCTTGGATGACCCGGACCATTCCCCCTCCGCAGGGCTGGCTCCAAGGGCATGGGACCTATGCAGAGGTACAAGTCTTTTTAACCTATGTAACCTATTTAACCCCGCGCTCACAAAGACCCTTGGCGTGGCTTCGTGCTCCCCGGCCGCCATCTTGAAATCGTTAATTTTCAACCAAGGGCCCCGCGCTTTCATTTTGTACCGTGTCCCCAGGTTATGAAGCTAGTCCTGCCCCTTTCGTTCTCATTCCCTGTGCACCCCCAGTGCCCTGGCTTTTCCTAGGACCCAGGAAGGGCCCCATCTACTCCTGGGCCCCTTCCTGGGCCTACAATGCCCTCCCTCTCTGATCCTTCCCACCTATGCTGCCCGAGCGTGAAGAGGTCTGAGCAGGGGCACGGGACGGTTCGGCCTCTGCACCCTCTGCTAGGCCTCAACCTGAGCCTAGTTGCCCTGGGAGCTGGCGGCCACCACCCTTTTCTAGGGCCTGCGCCAGGTGTCAACCCCAGTTCTCTTCCGTTCCTTGCTGCCTGGCTCTTTTTCTCTGCCCGCGGGATGCCTGCAGCTCTTAGCTTACTTGTACGTGAGAACCGCCTGGCAGGTTCCAGGGCCGATGAGGGAGCAAGCGCCTTCTCTCACAGGAGGCCTCCCTGGGAAAGAATTCCCCAGATAGAATTTGCAACAAAGCAAGAAGAGGAGGATGTCATTTTCTCACACAAAGGCCACACACAAGGCCGATGGAAACACCAGAAAAGGATGCTTGCGTTCAAGGTGTTTTTTTTTAAGTTTATTTATTCTGAGAGAGAGAGAGAGAGAGAACGCATGTGAGTGGGGGAGGGACAGCGAGAGAGAGGGACAGAGAGAATCGCAAGCAGGCTAGATGTACTGTCAGTGAGATCATGACCTGAGCCGAGATCGAGATCAAGAATCAGGCACTTAGTCGACCAAGCCACCCAGGCGCCCCGAGGTCCAGCTTTTTACCTCGCAATTTAGAGCCAGGACTCCACTGCCTGAGGGGGTCAAGACGATACGGACACTTGAGATTCATAGACACTACGGTTACCAAAACTCACTTTAGCGAATCGGTTCCATCAAGGCCACGCATCCGAACAAATACTCGTCTTCTTGTTCACAGCAACACCGTTCACAGCCGTCGGCCAAAAGTTAGAGCCAGCCACACGCCCGTCGGCGGACGACCGCGTGAAGGAAATGTGGTGTAGCCACACGAGGGGACAGTGTCCAGCCATAAAAAGGAACGGAGCCCTGGTGGGCGCTACGACATGGGAGGACCTTGACGTGTCGTCTGATCCCATTTACGGGAAACATCCAGAGTAGAGACAAATCCATAGAGAGAGAGAAAGAGATTAGAGGTTGCCAAGGGCTGAGGGGAGGGAGCCCAGGGGAATGACCGCTGAATAGGTCCAAGGTTTCATTTTAGCGTGATGGAAACGTTTGGGAACGAGACAGCAGGTCGGTTGCACAACAGCCTGGACGTCTGAAATGCCGCTGAATTGTTCGCTTTAAAAACTGTTCGTTTTATGTTATGTGAATTTTTACCTCGATTAAGAAAGCGGGGGGTGGGGGGGCGGCACGGGTTGGTGGAGAGAGAGAAAAAAAAGAAAGAAAAAGTAAATCATAGGCCCATTTCCTCACACTCCAGTGTCTGGTTGGGGGTGGAGTGAGTCTGGTTCTTAACTCTTTCCGTGCTGCACCAATTTGATGAAGCCCCCAGACCTTTTCTCAGAATCATGAACATGCAGAAAAGAAAAGAAAAGCCTAGGGGCGCCTGGGGGGTTCAGCCGGTTAAGGGTCCGACTTCGGCTCAGGTCGTGACCTCACGGTTCGTGAGTTGGAGCCCCGGATCAGGCGCTCTGCCGTCAACACAGAGCCTGCTTCAGATCCTCTGTCCCCCTTTCTCTCTGTCCCCCTTTCTCTCTGCCCCTCCTCCGCTGCTTCTCTCTCTCTCTCTCTCTCTCTCTCTCTCTCTCTAAGCAAATAAATACACTTAAAGAAAAACCTGAGATCAAGAGCGAAAACAAGTGTATTTCCATGCAGTTACCAAGAGAAGTGTAAACACTGTGCGGGAGTAACAGACATGCTGCTTTAGGCATTAAATAACACAATCCAGTAGTCGGTCGGTCCCCCGTCCGGCATAAATTCAAAGTCGTGAGGAGCGTGTAGATATCTGCAGAAGGTGAACAGGTATAAAAATATCTGCGGTGTCTTGGTGACCCAGTCACAGGAACCGCCAATGCTACAGACCTTCCTTGCCGAGAAGGACGGCACGTTTGAAGGAAGGCAGCTTGTCCGGGAGCCAGACGAGAAACAGGTTCTCCCCAGGAACTAACTGTGCCTGCGCCCTGATCTTCGACTTCCCAGCCTCCAGGGCGGTGAGAAATAACGTGTGTGTCGTTTAAGCCGCTAGGTCTGTGCTATTTTGTGACAGCGGCCGGTGCTCAGAGCCTCGCCCGCCCGTAGATCTGCTGGAAGGAAATGCTAACGCTCAGTTCGAGGTTAATGAAAGGATGTAAGTTTTTTTTCCTTTCTAAGTTCAGGGACTCCCTGGGGTCCCTCCAAAGCCCTCTCGGATGGCCGTGGACCGGAGCCTATCTAAGGGAGGGGGTCTCTGGACCCAGAAAAAGTCACCAACAGAATTTCTGAGACAGAATGGAAGGGATCATGGTGTGGCTATCAATGAAGCAGATAATCCAACAAATATCTGCTTTGGGAAGGTTACCTACCACTGCCTCCTGCGTGTTCTCGGCCTGGCCTAGATTCTAAGCTGTACTAGCAATTTACAAGGGCTTAGGCACGAGCTCAGAGCGACCAGTAAACTGGACAACCGTTGGAAGAAAGGCCAGCTTATAAGTGTCACCTTACGTTTGGGGCTCCGGTAATTCCTTAGGTAACGCGAGTCACATTTGTCTGGTGTTTGTGAACTTTGTCGATGCGGTTTCTTCATCTTGTGTGCCATTTTCTCCTGAAGGCGGCCTTGGGCAGATAAAGGGACTAGGTATTGGCATCAGGATTTTGCAGTGGATGAAAGCCAGCACAGAGAGGGGAAGCGACTTGCCCAGCGGCATTCCGCTGCTCAGCAGAGCCAAGGGCAGAAAGCAAAGCGCCTTACTTTCTGCGGTGGGCCCCTAGCCCTGGAGGCGTGATTTTAGGCGCGGGAGCTCAAACACCTCAGGCAGCAGATTATATAGGATGAAACGGAGCCAGATGCCGTGGTTTATGAACGTCGGTCATGTGAGAGTAGTGTTGCTAACTCCAGGATGATTTATTGGTACTGGAAGTATTCCCGACACTAAGGAAACAGCACCCGATTCTGTTGTGGCCGTGGCCGTGGCCGTGGCGGTGACGGCCGTGCGTTTGGTTAGTTTTATCCTCCATGAATCCATTTCTCAGATTTGAACCTGCGTGCCTGGCTTCCAAAGACCCACAGTGACTCCTTCACGAAAATGGCGTCCCCGACATAAGCCGCACCCCCCCCCCCCCCCCCCCCGCCGCCACCGCGCGCACGCGCACACACATACACACACACACACACACACTCTATCTTAACTACCAGTAGTCCTTGGCAGGAAGAGAAAGCACATGTTTGGACTTAACTCTTTCTATTTTTCTGTCTATTTATAGACTGGGACACAATTTTAGTTTGGGCCAGGAGGAGGTATTTTAATGTTTGAATAGTATATTTTGTACTCTCAGGCTCTATTTGCATAAATGCCTTACTTTTCTAGCTAGAATACTGGATCCGGTTTGCATAATAATGTGGCTGGCCTTGGTCCCTGGTTCCTGGTTCCTGCGAGGTAGCCTCTTAAACCCTTGGTGTTTCCCAAGTGGTTGCACGGTCTTTGTTATTCCTGGTGCGCCCCTTGGACAATGTCTGATTGTTTATGATAACGAGGTGGCTTACAGAAAAGTTGCAAAAACACAGTGAAGAATTCCTGTGTACCCTGCACCCAGATTCATCAACTGTTAATACTTTGCTACATTTGCTTTATCATACATCTCTCTATATGTATCTTCTAAACCCCCGAGAGCAAGTCGCGAATATAACGCCTTTGTGCTCCTGGATACTCGGTGTGCATTTACTAAAAACAAGGACGTTCCCCAGCACAGTCACTGTACAATTACCAGTACTAGGAAGGTTCCCGTTGCTACAAAACTGCTATCTAATCTACAAATCTCATTCGAATGTTGCCTATCGGCCTGATAATGTCCTTCTAACAAATTTTCCTTCCGGTCCAGGTTGCGATCCAGGAGCACGCGTCCCATGTAGACGTTATGTCCCTTCAGTGTCTTTGAGTTTAGAACTTCCTCAGCCTCTCTCGGTCTTCCAGGACACTAATATTTTTGAAGGCGATGGGCCAGTTGTTCTGTGGAATTTCCCTTGAGTTAGGTCTGTCTGGTGTTTCCTCGTGATTGGATTTGGGCTTTGCCTTTTTGGCAGGAATGCTGCATGAGGGATGCTGTGACCTTCTCGGTGTCTCGAATCAGGAGGCTCATGACGTTGGCTTGTACCATGATTGGGGGTGTTAACTTTGATCGCTGGACGAAGGTGCCGTCTGCCGGGTTTCTCCACGGTGAAGCTGTTCGTTTTTGCGACATACTCTTTACTATATCTCTGTTCCTAAGATGGTGGGGCCATGTCAGCTGTCTGCACAAACAGCTCCTAGGTCAGGGTCTTGGTTCCTTCAGGCTGCTACAAGGAAATCCCACCGACTGGGGGGCTTACAAACAATAGACGTTTATTCTCACACTTCTGGAGGCTGGACGTGTGACACAGGGGGCCAGCACGGTCCCGTGAGGGCCCTCTTCCCAGTCCCAGTGGAAGGGTGAGGGAGCTCTACGGGGCCTCTCATAAAAGAGGGCACTGATCCCATTCAGGAAGGCTCTCCCCTCATGACCTAGTAGGCACCTCCCGAAGGCCCACTTCCTGATACCATCATCATGGGGATTACGATTCCAACACCTGAAGTTTGGGGAGATACAAACTCCTCCCCCCCCACCCCGCCCCCACCCCGCACAAGCGAGAGTCTGCGGCACGGACGTCACCGGAGAAACCATGTCAGTGACGTCTCCACTTACGTGTCACTTAGATTCAGAGTGCACCCAGCTTCCAAAGGAGACAATTAAAAAAAAAAAAAAAAAAGGAAGAAAGAAAGAAACATGGGAGATATAATTTCACAAAGCAGGCCCATGAAGGTTTCATTAAACTCTAGACAATGGGGTAATGGGCACTGTTCGCTCGCACCCAGCTTGCTGAGCATCGCAGGACATATAATTCCATCCCAAAGGGCAGGCCAGAAAGTTGGGGGCTGCCCTTCCGCCAGTCCCCTCCTGCAGGGTTTATAGTCCCAAAGGGTCTTCAGCTAGCCCGGCACCTAGTAAATGTTGAGAATCACCTGTAGTGGAGGGGACTCTATGCTTCACCTGTCCCGCTGGGGGACATGGGCTGAGCAGTTAGGGGGATCCGTGGCTGGGAATAACCACAAGGGTCATCCAGAGCCAGGCACTGTCCCGTGTCCCTTCTCATTCCCCGAGCGACCTGGGTGGGTAGGTAAAGCGAACACCCCAGCCTACGGAGAAGAAACTGGGGCTCCAAGATGTAACATGCGCTGGCTCACTCACTAGTCAGATGGACCATTTGATGTGATCGCTTAAGTTTTCTCCTGCAGCGTTTAATTTGCATTTTCCTCCCTCAAGCAGGGGCAGCGCGTAAGAAGGTGAGATCTCAGATACCGCAGAAACTGTTCCTGGGCCTCGGACTGGGCCAGTCGAAATTGGCTCTTTGGGGTTTTGTTTTGCTTCGATGGGAAGCCCATTCACATTTGTCGTGCTGGCCACTTGTCGGAGGCTTTCCATAACCCCATGGTCTTGGGCTTAGGATGCTTATTTTACAGATGGACAAACTGAGGCTCCAGACATCACGTCGGCAGGTGCCGGCACTGGGATCGAATCCAACGCTCGCGCTCTCTCGCGCTCTCTCGCGCTCTCTCTCTCTCTCTCTCTCTCTCTCTCTCTCTCTCTCTCTCGATGCCCCTGGCTGGCAGGCTTTCAAATGCAAATCAAACAAGCAGGCCCTCTCAGCCCCTTGCCGACTGACGAAAATGAAAAGGTTAAGTAATGTCTGAGGTTGGTCCGAAGGCAGGAAAGGAAGGCTGAGAGCAGCTCTCACATGCCCTTGTTGGAAGCGTGAGCTGGTGTAGACTTTCTCAGAGCTACCAGGGGCCCTCACAAATAAACCAGCATTTCCCATTTGATCCAGTGGTTCCCCTGCTAGAAATGTTCTCTAGGGCCGTGTTTGGGCAGTTATGCCAAGATATACATGTACATACACACATGCACATATATCTGTCCCCATAGCATTGTACGTAAGACGAAGAGCTAGGATTAACCCAAGTGTATATTAATTAGGGAGTTAGTTAAATATGTGACAGATATGCAAACGATGGAAAATTACACAGCCATTAGGAAAAGACTAAGGCAGGGGTGCCTGGGCGGCATCTGGCTCTTGGTTTTGGCTCAAATCATGATCCTTGGGTTCGAAGGTTCAGGCCCCGAGGCTACTTGGGATTTTTCTCTCCCTCTCTCCCTCTGCTCCTCCCCAGCTCAAGCTCTCTCTCTTCAAATAAATAAAAAGAAAGAAAGAAAAGAGAAGAAAGAAACCCAATGTGGGGCTTGAACCTACAACCCTGACATCAAGAGTCACATGTTCCACCAACCGGGGCAGCCAGGCTCCCCCAAAGTATAACCCTAAATGGAAAAAAGAGAACCTTCTAAATGTCGTATCTTCTATCTCTGTGCGATAAATAAAGTGAGGTTACGGAGACAATTTCCAGAAGGGAATTTTAAGAACTATGAACAGAAGTTACCTCTGGGGAATCCTCAACCATTTATATTTTACCAGAAGCATGTATTACTTTCATATTTTAAAATATTAAAAATATCACGTTATGTTTTGCTTTCACCTTTTATATATTTAACAAACGTTATTTGTGTCGGGGTGCTTGGATGGCTCAGTTGCTTAAGCATCTGACTCTTGATCTCGGCTCAGGTCATGATTTCAGGGTTTGTGAGTTCGAGCCCCGCGTCGGGCTCCCTGCTTGCCCCCCCCCCACTTCTCCTTCCCTCTATTTCTCTGCCTCTCTCTGTCCCAGAACAAATAAATAAAACTTTGAAAGAATATATTATCTGTGTCGGCAATGGGGGAGGCTCTGCATGTGTGTGTGTGGGCAGAGGCTATATGGGAAATCTCTGTACCTTCCACTCAGTTTTGCTGTGGATGTAAAACTTCTCTAAAAAATAAAGGCTATTTAAAACTAAAGAGTAAAAAAATATATTTGCATATTTTCCTGCCCAAGAAATTTCATAAAACCCAACACAAAGGCAGTTAAGGCTGCCTTTGAAAGAAAGAGATGAGACCTTGGACTCGGGGTTTCTTTAGTACGAAAACACTTCTGGAAGGAAGTGAAACTCCCAGCCAAGATAGAGCAGGGACACTTCCTGCTTTTCTGTACCGAGGGAACTTCTGTTCTTAAAGGGGCAGGAGGACAGTTACTAAGACTATGACGCTCATAATCCTAAAGCAAATGGACTGTAGACAGGTCAGCCACAGGCCTCCTTTCTAGAATGCAATCCAAGCACATCGAGTGCAGGCAGCCAGCCTACCACATGACCAATGAAGACCCGTCCCAGCTACAGAAGCTGGGTCTTAGATGTTTTCCCGTAAAATGCGAGCACAACGCTACCTTTTGGTGAATCGATTCATATTTTCAGAGGAGCTGCTGTTTGAATCTCCTGGCGATGTGTGTAGGTGCCTGAATATTCACGTATTGCATTTCTCAAAGCAGAAGCACCTGTAGCCAGGTTGAACCACCATAAAAAGGTACATTTGTACAGAGGCTTCATTTTTGTTTTAAAGTTTATTTATTTTTTATTGTTTGAAAACAATTTTTTTAATGTGTATTTATTTTTTTTGAGAGCGACAGAATGTGAGTGGGTTA
Source organism: Panthera tigris (assembly GCF_018350195.1). Lineage (NCBI taxonomy): Eukaryota > Metazoa > Chordata > Mammalia > Carnivora > Felidae > Panthera > Panthera tigris. The sequence goes on along the minus strand of NC_056677.1, from coordinate 9,570,372 downwards.
GGGGCAGAGAGAGAGGGAGACACAGAATCTGAAGCAGGCTCCAGGCTCTGAGCTGTCAGCCCAGAGCCCCACGTGGGGCTTGAACTCACGAGCCGTGAGATCATGACCTGAGCTGAAGTCAGACGCTCAAACTGACTGAGCCACCCAGGCGCCCCACTTTATTTATTTATTTATTTTGAGAGAGAGACAGAGACAGAGACAGAGACACAGAGAGAAAACAAGTGGGGGAGGGGCAGGGAGCGAGGAAAGAACCCTAAGCAGGCTCCATGCTGTCGGTGCAGAGCCTGATGCGGGGCTCGAGTGCACGAACCCTGAGATGGTGACCTGAGCGAGATCAAGAGTCAGACGCTTACCCGACTGAGCCACCCGGGCACCCCCAGATGTTTCATTTTTAAATGTTGCCATCACTTTGCACCTGCCAGCTCATTCCTGCCTCCTGGCAGCACTGGAAAAGGGTGCAGGAGGGCAGCTGGCACCCCGTCTACAAATGAAGAGACGGGGCACACGGTAAGGGACTGGTCCAAGGTCTCCGGGCATGTAGTGAGGCCAGAAGCGGGTCCCAAGCCTGGCAGGCCGGCTTTTGCCTGGGGCCCCGGCTGGGAGGAGCCGTGGTTTCCTGGGGTTTCATCATCCGTCCACCCGTTTATACGCAAGTAACTCTCTGCTGACTCCTCCTATGCCTGCCTAGACAGCTCGGTGCCCATGGAGCCATGGGGTGAAGGTCCTAAAGGCGGGGGGGGGGGTGCCACGTGGGTCTTGCGAGGATGGGGGGGCCCGGGAAAGCGGGTGAGGAGGCCGGACAGAAGTCTGGCCGCCCTGTCAGCCTCTCGGTGCCCCACCTGGCTACCTCAGCTGGCCTCACGGGGAGGGAGAAGGAGCCCCACAGTGGGGGAGGGGACGAAGCACCTTCACAGCCCATCCCCTTCTTTCCCAATTATCAGGCTCATCGGATAATGGCTTTGGTGGAAAGCAGCCTCACACCTCACACACCCTGTCACCGTGGTTCCTGCCATTCCGATGCCCTGGGGGAAGCACCGAGAAGGCTTGGCCGCCCTTGCCCCCCCAGAGGGCTGTGTGCTCTCCTCGTCCTCTCCCACTGCTGCCCCCCACGCCGAGCAGGGCTGCTAGATGTAGCCAAAATCCCGCTCCGCTGGAATTTCAGACGAATGACAAACACTTTCGAGTGCGTTACCCCATGCAATATTTGAGACGTAGTTAAAAAATTATGATTTATCTGAAATTCCACTTTAACTAGGACTCCTGTGTTTTGTCTGGTAGCCTTACCTTGAGGGGGGAAACTGAGACCCTTTCCCAAAATCGATCGTCACTTCAGCTCTCTGTCCATCCAGATCTACCCAAACACAGACACACATGGGCCTTGGTAAGTCTCAGGCCTCAAGGCTCTGGCCTGGGGTCTCTTGGCAGCCCAGCCCCAGCTGGGTCCTCGCCTGGGGGAGGGAGGAGGAAGAGGGGAGGGGGATCAGGGAGGGGCAAGGAGAGAGGGTGGGGGGTTCAGAAGAGAACAGCATTGGAGGCGGTGGCTGAGAGCTCAGCCCGGAAGAGACTAGTCAACAAACTCTAAGGGCACATGGGAGCCACGAACATGATAAATGCTCCTTCAGAGCCTGGAACTGGTCGGCCAGTAGGGCCCTGCATTCAGACCAGAAGAGCCCCCTGCCAAGAGGAGGAAGCAGAAAGACTTCCCTGAGCTCCCCAAGGCCTGGCAAGGTCAATGCATTTAGCTGAGGCTCCTCCCCTGCAGAGGCTGGCCTCAGCCCTCAGCTCCTGGTGGCTGCACAAAGGCAGGATTCAGAACCGGGAGCAACACGGAGCCGGCTCCTGGGGACACACTCGGCCCTTCAGGGTCTCATTCAGCAGAGAATCCACCGAGTGCCAGGCAGCGTGCTGACGTGACAACATGGCGCCCGGGCCTGCAGACTGTTTACAATCAACCTGATTGACGTTTCATTCACATGAAACAGAGTGCATTCATTTTACGCGTGCTTTCCACGGGGGCTGACGGCCGTGTATGGCGGTGTAACCACCCTCCCGGATGAGATACAGAATGTTTCCATCAGCCCCGGAAGTTCCCTGTCTGGCAGCCATTTTAGAGACTTGTGCTTAAATGTGACCCGAGGTGGGAAGCTGTCTCCACTCCCTGAGGCAGAATGCTATCCTCACACCCCCAGGCCTCTGGAGGAAAGCCTTCTGTGGCGACATTTGTCCCTGTTGCCATTTGTTTGTTCCCTGCCACTCTCCCAGTCGGGCTGGCTCTCCTCAGTGGTGGGCCTGGGCTGGTTTCCCTCCGCATCTCCAATGCATAACAGCAAAGGGCCTGAAAGAACGCTTGTTGAATGCTTACCCAAGAACTATACTGGGGCAGAATTCCAGCCCTGAATCACGAAAAGTAGGGAGATTGTTATTATTATTATTTTTGAAGGTTTGTTTATTTTTGAGAGAGACAGAGAGTGAGCAGGGGAGGGGCAAAGGGGGGAGACACAGAATCCGAAGCAGGCTCCAGGTTCTGAGCTGTCAGCACAGAGCCCGACACGGGGCTCAAACTCACCACCCGTGAGATCATGACCTGAGCCGAAGTCGGACGCTTAACCGACTGAGCTACCCAGGCGCCCCGGGAGATTCTTATTAATCCAGAGAGCTCCTCTTTCAAAATAGGTACAGATATGGGGCAGCTTCCCCTCTCTTCCGTGGCCTTGCTTGCCTCAGGTTGCTGAATCTGTCAAAAACTCTATTGTGAGCCCTTGTGGGAAGAAGAACCCACGAGCCCTTCTTGCTAGACCTCCGGGGTGGTCAGAAGGCTCAACCCAACCTCACCACCGCAGTGTCAGTGGATGGTACCTTGATGAGGGACTAGTCAAGGTATTTCTCATTCAATCTTCAGAACAACGTAACACAGGAGGATTGAGGTGAGAACTAGTATGCTTACCCCCACTTTATAGAAGGGACCCAGGTTACCTAACTTGTCCCAAGTGCCATTTTGAGTGGGTAGGAGCTGGGATTTGAACCCAGGCAGTCTCAGGCTTGAGGTGCCTCACTTCTCGGGCCCCTACCAAGTTTGAGAGAAGAATCTGGGAGAGAGTTGGAAGATTTTTTTTTTTTTCTGGTTTTGTTTTGTTTTAATTGCCTGGCTTGTTTCCTCTGAAATGTACAATTATTATATGACATAATTACATGAAAACACGATAGATATGACATATGATCATAGAGTAATCAGAGAACTGATCATGCCTCTGAAAATTGGAAGGGAATGTTCGGGGGGGAAAAAAGCCCAAATTGAGAAATGCCACTAACAGCTGTTCTTTTTAGGAAATTAAATTGATTTGTTTTCTTCTCAAAGACTTTCCACTTCCTGAAAAAATGTATCCTGTTTGCTGTGTGCCCAAAGGCAAAGTTTGTGCTTGTGATGACACCCCCAGATAGGCCCGATGTCCTCAAAACAAAAGGCTAGGCCATCAGGCGTCAGCAGTTTTTTTCTACCCACTGCACTCCTCCCCCCACCGCCACTTTGCCGTCCAGGATATCCAGGTTTGTAACCCAAACTTGACATTTCCACTTACCCCTAAGTCATCCACCCTTCCGCGTTTCCCCCCACCAACATACCTCTCACCTCTTCTCCAGGAGCCCCTCCCCACTGTGCCCCTGGAGTGTTGTTGCAACAGCTTCCTCTAGGGGGTGCTCTCGCCCTGCTCTGGAGTCACACGGCCCAGGGTCGGCTTCATGGGTGGGCAACCTGTGTGGTCACACAGGGGCCTGCGCTCAGGAGGGCCCCAGGCTTGGTTTAATGTCCTGCTGCTGCCGTGGGGAAATGTAACCAGTTCTGAAGGAGGGCTCACAAACTACGTAGCCGGTCCCAATTCTGACACTGAGAGACGATAGGACTGTAAGATACGGGTCATGGCCAAGGGCTTGGAACGGGTGGGATGCGTGGAAATAATCAATAAATGGAACCTATCAGGCTCCCCGTGTCATGTGTGAGGAAACAGGGGCCCAGTGACTTGATCAGCAGCACACAGCCGTCACGTGACAGAGGTGACGCAACTCACTTTCACTTCCCGTGAGAATGTGAACTTTCCTACGTAGCCCCGGCTGTCAGCACGTGGTCACATCCGCTCCTAGCCTATTAACCCTGTGACAGTACTCAAGGCTCGCCCATACCTCTCTCTCCATTCCTTTTTCACAAGCCTTGAAAAGTAAGCAGAGCACCGAGCTGGGACTTTTCACATTGGATCAATGAGGACAGAGTAAGCCAGTGCCTAGCCCGAAGGCCCAAATCCAACACAGGCGTTGCTGAGACAAAGACGGCGACATCAGAGACGGGCGCGCCATGAGCCCGTTCGTCACGCCTGTTTCTCTCCCGTCTTGAGCCACAACCCTCCTTCCTCTGCAAAAGAGGCTGACCCACGCCAGCCGGAGGAAAGGCTGCTTCTGTGGGGCCATGGGGAGAGGGGCGGCCTTGACCTTTCCTGTGGCTCGCGGATTGCACTACAGGGAGCGGGGGAGGTAGGTCCCGACGCTACCAAGAGCAGCTTTTCATGGTCCCGCAACACTGAGAGTTCAGCGCCCCGATTTCTGGTGGCGGCAACGGGACAGCGCTACTGCTGAGGCCAGAGTGGAGCAGTCAGTCCCTTAAGCACACACTCACGCGTGTTGCACCGGCGCTGATGCCCTGCTCTTGGGGAAGAAGCTGGTGGGGGGCAAGCAGGAGGGGGAGAGAATGGTATCTTGCCCTTGGGGATTAGGCTGACTGATGCGGAGCGTTACGGCCGCAGGAAGTACTAAAACCCACGGATCATGACAACTCGGGGGAGAAAGCCCGGGCCTAGAAAGATCGAGAAAAAAGAGGCCTCCCGCGCCCCCTCTCACCCCCCACCGGAGCTGGAATGTGCCCTGAGACTTGAAGGAGGAGGAGGCCTAATTGCCTGCTCAGCTCTTCGACAACCGTCACAGTTGCCATACGTTTCTCAACTTAAGCAACACAAATGTATTCTCTTACGGTTCCCGAGGTCACAAGTCCCACGCGGGTCTCACCGGGCCAAAGTCAAGGCACTGGAAGGCTGTGTCCCTCTCTGGAGGCTCCAGGGGGCATCTCCTTTCTTGCCTTTAGGCTTACAGAGCCTTCCTTTGTCCTCAAAGCCAGCAATGTTGCCTCTCTCCTGCCCTGTTACGTTTCCCTCCCGTCCTCCTGTTCTGCCTCCCTCTCGCCCGGCTCAGGACCCTTGTGAGAACACTGGCCCCACCTGGGTAATTGAGGCCGCTCCCTACTTCCAGGCCCGCTGACAAGCAGCCTTCGTTCCAGCTGCAACCCGAATTTCCGGTTGCCTGGTCGCCCAGACATTCACGCGTTCCGGGGACTAGGATGCGGACTTCTCTAGGGGGGGAACCGTTATTCTGCCCACTGTACCCATTTTATAGGTTACTTACCCTGTGGCCTTCAGCAATTTGTTCCCGTCCCTCTGAGCCTGAGCCTTCTCGTCTGTACAAACAGTAAGGCCCACCCTGCCATTTCACAATGTTGCCCCGAGAATTTAATGAGAGGACCCGTAAAAATGTTTGAAAAATGGTAAAACCCTATGTCAGCACAGGGGCTCCTGTTGGGTGAAGACAGCGGGGATGTGATGGGTTGCGAGTGCCTGGTGCACCCTGGAAGGTTCCCTAAGATGGCCCGTCTCCGGTGGTGCACGTCTGTCCCAAGGCCGTATTCGCTGGTGTCATGCTGGCAGCCTGAAATCAGCCATTGTGGGAGGATTTACACCGAGGACACCTGCAAACCCCACACATCGCCCCTCCCCAAGAACCAGTCACCAGCACGTCTGGGTCTATCCCTTTTAAGAAAAACTACCGGGCGGTGCCGGCGCCTGGGTGGTTCAGTCGCTTAAACGTCCTCCACTTCTGATTTCGGCTCAGGTCGTGATTTCAGGGGTGTGAGATTGAGCCCGAAGTCGGGCTCTGCACTGTCAGTGCAGAGCCTGCTTGGGATTCCCTCCCTCCCCCTCCCCCTCTGCCACTCCCCTGCTCACGCCCTCGTTCTCTCTCTCAAGATAAATAAGTAAACTTTAAAAGAAAAACTACCTGACATGGTTATTATTCCCTTAGAGTAGAGACGAGCAAAGTGAAGTTCGGAGACAGTGAAAAACCTGCCTGGTGTCACACTGTCGGCGAGAGAGTGGCGAGGCCAGCTTGCCACATACTCCAGGCTTTAGTTCCTCCCGCCACACCCGCCCCGCCACGCTACCCCTCCGACCCTGCCTGCCCTGGAGAGCACCGTTAGTCTGACTTCCCGAAGAAAATTATGGGACTTAACAGCATGTTCAAAAACGTAACTGGCACCCCATCCCCCCGAGATGACAGAGGGCCATTTTGTGGATGGAGCTCACCCACTCACAGTCGTGGCCTCCGTGTAGTAACCTTTAAATGGACTTGACCTAAATTGTGTTTGGAGCCTCGTACTCCAGAGAATACAACAGCATACAACGGTAATTCTCAGCTGGGGAGGTTTAAAGGGATTTGATACAAATTGCCAGGTAACTCAAAAGTCAAAGTGCCACATGGCTTCCTTTTAGACAACCTGGAAGTGTTTGAAGGTCAGCTAATACAAATGCTTCGTTCAAAAATGAATAAAGTAAATAGCAGGCCGGGATTCTTTGGGAGCAGTTAATGGTGGCAATTTGGGAAAGAGAGAGAGAGAGAGAACCTGACTCTGTTTTATGCTCAATTTTCATCAGGTTCCTATTCCTCTATCCTGCGCTTTTTCTTTTTCTTTTTCAAAAAAATTTCTTTTAATGTTTCTGTTTGATAGAGAGAGAGACAAAGCGAGAGCCGGGGAGGGGCAGAGAGAGAGGGAGACAGAATCCCAAGCAGGCTCCGAGCTGCCAGCGCAGATCCCGACGCGGAGCTTGAACCCACAAACCGTGAGTTCATGACCTGACCCGAAGTCCTTCACTCAACCGACTAAGCCACCCGGGTGCCCCAAGTGCTAACTTTTTCTTGCCAAGTCTTGGGTTTTATTTTAAATGTGCTCGAGGCATAAGGACCCTTAATCTAGTTAGTGGGTGTGAGGATCCCATTAACACGGGAGCGAACGTTGCACATCGAACAATGGCTCTCAGGCCTGGCTGTTCACTGGGAGCACCCGGGGATCTTTCCAAACTCCAGCCGCCCATGTGGTATCCAGACCACTTGATCAGAACCTGGGGCGGGGCCCTGGCAACCGCACGAGCCCATTAAACTCCCAAGTGGCTTCCAGGCAGCAAAGGTAAGAGCCTCCTCCCCAGAGTTTACTTTCCTCACTCTCCCTTCGCATTGCCGTTTCTTGGCTTTTCTGTTGTTTATTAGGAGCACTTGGGAAAAGCTTAGTATCCACTTACCACCAGAGGCCCTGGCTCCGAAGGAGGTGAAAGGCCTTAGGGGATTTTTTTTTTTTTTTTTTTTTTTCTAGATGGTTCAGGGATTAAGTTAAAGCCCCACACCTAGAAAACCTGTTCTCCCAGCCTCGTGTGACATCACCAGGAGCCAATAAAGAACTTCCACTTGAGTTGACCAATGTCTAAATGGATGAGACTTAGACACAGCTGGACAAACCTTGCAGGATTAGGACCCCCCCCCCCCAAAACTTGTGTGGTTTTTAATGAGACAGAGTCCACTGTCCGCTTTGCACTAGATGCAGCCTTTCATGAGCTTGGTTCCAACACGTTGGCCCCGAGGCTGTCGTCGTGCCACTTGGAGGAAAATTGGAGTCCACAGGCAGGTGAGAAGCCCGGTTTCAGGGCAAACAATGAGCGCTCCACACCCTGAGCTCTCTGTGAAGGGAAACCCAAAGCTTTAGGCAGAGTGTTGCTGTCCCCTACCGGCCGTGAGTGGTGTTGACTCGCCAGAAAGAGTCGCATGCCCCCTGGTGGCGGTAAACCCCCCCAGCTGGACCATCTCCTGCACTAGCCTGGCCTTAGCAGAAAGGGCTTTGCCCTCAAATGTATCAGATGGGGTAATGAGACCAGGGAGATGCGCTCCCCTGGTAGTTTATGGGATCTCTGGACCGTGTTCGTGTGAATCTTAAATGAGCCTTCCTTTAAAAAAAAAATGTTTATTTATTTTTGAGAGAGAGAAAGAGAGAGAGAGAGCCCAGGCGCACAAGCCGGGGAGGGGCAGAGAGGGAGGCAGACCCAGAATCCAGAGCAACGCTCCAGGCTCCGAGTTCTCAGCACAGAGCCCGACGCGGGGCTCGACCCCATGAACCCCAAGACCATGACCTGAGCCGAAGCCGGACGCTTCATCGACTGAGCGGCCCAGGCGCCCCGCGAGCCTTCCCTTTGTACTGTTTTCCCTTCAACTTTGCTCGGAGGGACATCGTTAGAAACACGCTCATTCGGTTTCAAGATGCTGCCCTCAGTTATCTCTGAAATCGCCGAAAAGGTTAATGTGCGCATCATTTATACAATAATGGTGTTATTGGGGATAATTCGTGATAGCCATATTTATCAGATCACCTTCCAGAATTTTAGCCCCAATTTTTTTTTTTTAAACAACTGCGAGCTAAGATTTACCCTGTGCGACACTGTGGGTGTGAATAAGCTGTGGTCCGGGCCCTCAAGGGATTCGCAGTCTTGTCGGGGAGGGAGGCGGAACGACCGTGACCGGGACAGAACGAGCAAGTACCGCCATGCAAAGTGCTGTCGAATGTGGACATGGAAATCCTTGACTGTGGCTGTGGGACTTGGGCGATGTTTAGACCAGCGGTTCTCAGCGCCGGTCCCCGACGGGCAGCCGCAACACCACCTGGGCACTAGTTAGAAATGCGGATTCTCGGGCTCGCCCCGGACGGTTTTAATCAGCCCTCCCGGCGGCGCACAGGCCCAAGTTGAAGATTCGGTGCCTCAAAGAGAAGATGGCTACGAGAGAGAAAGAGGGCCCCCAAACACGTAGTACTTTTATAATTAAGGGATGGCGGGAGGGCATTTATACTACTGATCCCTTACATTTGCGCTGTGATTTACCCCCTAGTATCTCATTTGGCCTTTACAGCAATGGGACAAGAGACAGAGAAGGGAGTGCAAGAAGTTTAGGTTTGGGGGCAAGAAGCGTTGGGTACGAATCCTCACTGTTGGGGGGTTTAGACAGGAGACATATACTTTGGTGGGTTGTTCCTCACCAAATGGCTATTATTTCTATATGTTATTTCTATGATCCCCTGTTGCCCATGAGAAAACCCACGCTCGACTGGGGATGGGAGGCTGCCGCTTGGGTTTCAGGAGACTCTCAGTCCTGGGCTGGTGTCCTCACCCCACATTTTTTTTTTAAGTTTTTAAATTTGTCTTTGAGAGAGACAGAGAGAGAGCACAAGCAGGGGAGGGGCAGAGAGATAGGGACAGAGGATCGAAAGCGGGCTCCGTGCTGTCAGCACAGAGCCGGATGTGGGGCTCCAACTCACAAACCATGAGGTCATGACTTGAGCCGAAGTTGGACGCTTAACTGACTGAGCCACAGTCACTTAAGGCGCCCCTTCACCCTACAGTTTCCCCAACAGATGCCTTCTCGCTGCTTATAGATTGGTTAGCATTTCTGGGTTTTACCATATGTGGGACTGTGGGGGCCTCCATTGGTTTGGTGTGAAAATGGCAGCCACTGAGGCAGAGCTGGAACAGATGGAATTGAAAATCCAGAAGTATCAAGGGGCGCCTGGGTGGCTCAGTCGGTTGAGCGTTCGACTCTTGAATTCGGCTCAAGTCATGATCCCAGGGTCGTGGGATGGAGCCCCTCATTGGGTTTCATGCTGAGCGTGGAGCCTGCTTAAGATTCTTTCTCTCCCTCTGCCCCTCTCCCCTGCTGGTGCTCTCTCTCTCTCGAATTTAAAAATAAAAATTAAAAAAAAAATAGGTTCTCTCTCCACCTCTTCCCCCACTCGCACGTTCTCTGTCTCCGTACAGCTAAATAAATAAATAAATAAACAAATAAAAGAGTTATTGAGAAAGCTAAGTCGCACATAAACACTGGTGAACATCTTACTTTCTCCTCCAAACAAGTCACTTTTGGGGAACAGATGTACATAAACCCTCCCCTCTTTTTCCCAAGTCTAAGGACAAAAATGGGCAACTTTTGATAACCTATGGCTATTGGATAGAGACTTGGACTCTTTTAAGAATTTACTAGGGGCACCTGGGTGGCTCAGTTGGTTGAGTGTCCGACTTTGGCTCAGGTCATGATCTCACGGTTTTGGGGGTTCGAGCCCCACGTCAGGCTCTGTGCTGACAGCTCGAAGCCCGGAGCCTGCTTCTGATTCTATGTCTCTTTCCGCCTCTCTCTCTCCCCCTCCCTCGCTCATGCTCTCTCTCAAAAATAAATAAGTGTTAAAAACAATTACCAAAAAAAAAAAAGAATTTAGTATATTTTTTCCTTATACGTGTAGCACAAAAACTGGGAAAGGGGTCCCAGCATGGGGTGGGTAGACACCAGGAACCTGCTAAACCTCCTACAGTGGACAGGACACCCTCCCCCCCCAAAGAATTATCTAGTCCAAAATCCCTGGAGGGGCAAGGTTGGGAAATCCCACCCTACGGTATCTCACTGTCACCCCAAAGTCAACGTGTTGGAACACAAGATTGCTTCTCCCCAAGCTTGCCTGTTTCTACAGTTGATTCCTCCCTGTCACCCCAACTTTGTCAGGCCAAAGGCTTTAGTGTTGCCTCGAAGCCTGCCTGAGTGTTGCTCCATAAATCCATTCAGTCTGCACAGTGTGCAGATTGTTGCCTTACAACGTGCGTCTGATTCATGCCTTCCCGTCCTCACCAGCCCTAGCCAGGCATCACTCCCCATTGCGATTTGTCCAGGGTCATCTCTGCTGGGTCTGTGCTTCCGGAATTCAGGAAGCCTCGTGTCCAGATGGTGCCCCATGGGTGGAATACTACGGAGAAAGAACTCTGGCTCAACACAAACACAAATTTCTAATTATTAAATGAAAACATATACATAAAATTTAAATGCATTGTTGGGGGCGCCTGGGTGGCTCGGTTGGTTAAGCATCAGGTTCTTGACTTTGGCTCAGGTCATGATCTCACAGTTCATGGGTTCAAGCCCCACATCCGGCTCTGTACTGACAGGGCGGAGCCTGCTTTGGATTCTCTCTCTCCCACTCTCTCTGCCCTTCCCCCACTCATGCACATGCGGGCATGCACACAGACACACACACACACACACACACACACACACACACATTCTATCTCTTTCTCAAAATAAACTTAAAAATGTATCTTTGAACATGTATGTTACTATGGCAGATTTTATCTGAATTAAACGTGCTTCATGAAGGAAGGATCAATATACTGACATAAATTTTAAACTTTCTTTTGGAAGTTCCACTCAAACATCTTTGTTATGTACTTCTTACCCCTTAATTCGTTCATATATCTGTCAAACAGTAAGTCCTATCAAGATCACAGGTGGTTTGTGGGTTATCACAGCCTGTGAGGTGGAGCTATTTTCTGCTCCTTCCCTCCACTGGTTTTTCTCTCTCACCCCAGCCTTGCTTCTTCTCTGACCTGCACACTCACCCCGTCCTCCCAGTTCTTTCTTCTCTTGCTCACCAGCTTACACAGCAGATACCTGTTCACCTTTAGCCACTTTTTAGTGTATGCGCTGAACCAGAAGAAGAAATACCTCTGAGGGCATCTTCAGGATTTTGTCTTTCTTTTTTGTTTTGTTTTCATTTATTTATTTTATTTATTTATTTTTTGTGTGAGAGAGAGCGCACATGCACGCTCACAGGGTAGAGAGGGGTAGAGGGAGAGAATCCCAAGAAGGCCCCCTGCTCAGTGCAGAGCCCGACTCGGGGCTCCGTCCCAGGAACTGTGAGATCACGACCTGAGCTGAAACCAAGAGTCAGACGCTTAAATGACTGAACCGCCCAGGTGCTCCTGGGATTTTTGTCTTTTTTGTGTTTTCTTTTTGATGAGATGATGCTTTTTAGTGACTCTGCTGTTATAAAATGGAGGGTAGAAAAAACATTTAAAGGGAAATAGAGAAATTGCTGTGGCATGCAATTTCCTCAGAATTTCTTTATTTAAAATAGGTAAATGATTTTAAATAAACGAATTCTTCATTAAATAAAAATGAGATGTTGTGGCATCTCGTGTTCCTAATTTCTTTATTTTAAATTTCATTCAATTAGTATGTTCTTTTTAAGTTTATTTATTTTGTGTATGTGAGAGAGAGAGAGCTCAAGCACAAGCAGGGGAGGGGCAGAGAGAGAATCCCAAGCAGGCTCCTCACTGTCAGCGACGGGCCTGACTTAGGGCTTGAACTCACAAACCATGAGCTGAGATCAAGAGTTGGATGCTTAACAATATTAATTCTTCCAATCCATGGGCACGGAATGTTTTCCCATTGCTTTGTATCTTCTTCAATATCCTTCATAAGCTTTCTATAGTGATCAGCATACGGATCTTTGACATCTTTGGTTAGGTTTATTCCTAGGTATTTTATGATTCTTGGTGCAGTTGTGAATGGGATCAGTTTCTTTATTTGCCTTTCTGTTGCTTCATTGTTAGTGTATAAGAATGCAACTGATTTCTGCACATTAATTTTGTATCCTGAGACTTTGCTGAATTCATGTATCAGTTCTAGCAGACTTTTGGTGGAGTCTATTGGGTTTTCCATGTATATTATCATGTCATCTGCAAAAAGTGAAAGCTTGACTTCTTCTTTGCCAATTTTGATGCCTTTGATTTCCTTTTGTTGTCTGATTGCTGGTGCTAGGACTTCCAATACTATGTTAAACAACGGCAGTGAGAGTGGACATCCCTGCCGTGTTCCTGATCTCAGGGGGAAAGCTCTCAGTTTTTCCCCATTGAGGATGATATTAGCTGTGGGCTTTTCATAAATGGCTTTTATGATGTTTAAGTATGTTCCTTCTATCCCAACTTGCAACAAAACTAAAAGGCAACTGACGGAATGGGAAAAGATATTTGCAGATGACATATCGAACAAAGGGTTATATCCAAAATCTATAAAGAACTCACCAGGGGCACCTGGGTGGCTCAGTTGGTTAAGCGTCTGACTTTGGCTCAGGTCATGATCTCACAATTCGTGGGTTCGAGCCCCGCATTGGGCTCTGTGCTGACAGCTCAGAGCCTGGAGCCTGCTTTGGATTCTGTGTCTCCCTCTCTCTCTCTGCCCCTCCCCTGCTCACACTGTCTCTCTCTGTCTCTCAAAAATAAATAAATGTAAAAAAAAATAACTAAAAAAAACCTCACCAAACTCCACACGAAAAAGCAAATAATCCAGTGAAGAAATGGGCAGAAGACATGAATAGACACTTCTCTAAAGAAGACATCCAGATGGCCAACAGGCACATGAAAAAATGCTCAACGTCACTCCTCACCAGGGAAATAAAAATCAAAACCACACTCAGATATCACCTCATGCCAGTCAGAGTGGCTAAAATGAACAAATCAGGAGACTATAGATGCTGGCGAGGATGTGGAGAAACGGGAACCCTCTTGCACTGTCGGTGGGAATACAAACTGGTGCAGCCGCTCTGGAAAACAGTGTGGAGGTTCCTCAAAAAAAATTAAAAATAGACCTACCCTATGACCCAGCAATAGCACTGCTAGGAATTTGCCCCAGGGATACAGGAGTGCTGAGGCATAGGGGCACTTGTACCCCAATGTTTATAGCAGCACTCTCAACAATAGCCAAACTATGGAAAGAGCCTAAATGTCCATCAACTGATGAATGGATAAAGAAGTTGTGGTTTATATATACAATAGAATACTACTTGGCATTGAGAAAGAATGAAATATGGCCCTTTGTAGTAACATGGATGGAACTGGAGAATGTTATGCTAAGTGAAATAAGTCATACAGAGAAAGACAGATACCATATGTTTTCATTCTTATGTGGACCCTGAGAAACTTAACAGAAGACCATGGGGGAGGGGAAGGGGAAAAAAAAGTTACAGAGAGGGAAGGAGGCTCTTAAAAACTGAGAATAAACTGAGGGTTGATAGGGGGTGGGGGAGAGGGGAAAGTGGGTGATGGGCATTGAGGAGGGCACCTGTTGGGATGGGCACTGGGTGTTATATGGAAACCAATTTGACAATAAATTTCATATTAAAAAAAAAGAGTTGGATGTTTAACTGACTGAGCCACCCAGATGCCCCCTTAGTATCTTATTATCTACTGACCAGTCATTAATGACCATCTTTATCTATATATAGATACTTCTCTGCATGTATCTGTATGTATATATTTTACATACATGTACGCATATCATAGTGTTTCCAATGCAAGCAGTATCGCTAGAGTATCCAGTCTTGGTTGGATCTGGTTTGCTGATTTAATGGTGGAAATTCTTCCAAGATTAGAGACTAACCGCTTTAGTCATTCCCACTGGATTTAACATCTTCAAAACTACAATATTCCTTAAGTCACTAGAGAGCACGTTCAGCCACAGCAAAGATTAGTATCATGTCTCTTTTCAGTTCGAGTACTAAAATTATCCTTTATATGGCTAATAATGTTTTAGAAATGAATATTAACCACTTCATCCTATACTAGAGAATTTGGTGTGTTCTCATTTTTACAGTTTCATTATTTACTGCTTCTGAATTATAATTTGCTTTATTGTCACTTCTCTCTTTAGAAGCAATAATGTTCCTTCTGGAGACCTAGTGCACCCAGTTCAAGGAGCCAATCAGGGGGCAATAAAGGCCTCAAGGCATGTGGCCTAATTTATTTATTTTTTTTCTGCTTTTAAAACACAAAAATCCAGGACACCCGAGTGGCTCAGTCTGTTAAGCATCCGACTTGATCTTGGCTCAGATCACGATCTCACAGTTGTGAGTTTGAGCCCTGAGTCAGGATCCTCCCTGATAGCGTGGAGCCTGCTTGGGATTCTGTCTCTCCCTCTCTCTGCCCTTCCCCTGCTCTCTCTAAATAATAAGTAAATAAACTTAAAAAAACACACACAATTCATATCAGAATAGTAACTGTCAACATACATCTGGAAACACTTCCACGGGCTCACTAGCGTGGCTGACTCTCTATCAGGCCTTCACATCAGCAGTTCCAAAGAGGAAGAGAGAACAGTAAATTCAACAGTTGCCTTGCAAAAAAAAAAAAAAAAAAAAAAAAAAAGGAATCCATGGTCTAATAAGTTGGGACACAGTGTAATATCGCTCCCTCTCGGAGATCACAATGCCTATTAGAAATACTATAATGGGGTCCCTGGGTGGCTCAGTTGGTTGAGTGTCCAGCTCTTGATTTTGGCTCAGGTCAAGATCCCAGGGTAGTATGATCAAACCCTGTGTCAGGCTCCACACTGAGGGTGGAGCTTGCTTAAGATTCTCTCTCTCTCTCTCTCTCTCTCTCTCTCTCTCTCTCTCTCTCCCTCCCCCTCTCCCCTCTCTCTCTCACTCTGTCCCAGTCCCTTCTCTTTCTCTCTCTCTACAACAAAACCAACCAACCAACAAAGAAATAGTATAATGACCAAGCAGCTCCCAAACTTATTTGACCTCAGGAACATTTTTGGTGGAGTACTTACTAACGTGGTTATGGGGCTAACTTGGGGAGATTTTGCTCAGAATGCTGCCACAGCACCTGCAAACCTGCTGATACAGTCAGGAACCACCTTCTGGGGGCCTGATTTCAGACTTGCTGTATTTGTTTATGGACTGTCACATGGTCTCTATATACAGTTTGTAGTCAACTTACTTCTGTTTCATGATATCTTCCCTTGGTTCCTTCTTTGTCTATGCTTTACCTGCTTTGAAGCACAGCCCAACATTCAGATAAGAATGCAAATAATTCTTGCCCAGGCTCAGAGCCTCATGGAGTCAGCATCATGGCCTCCGAGATTGTTGGTGCTGTATGGTACCCAAGACACAACCGGCATGCTTGCTCCTGGGAGTGGGAAGGTGGGAAATGGAGAGGGAAGAAGTCCTTCCCCCCTCCATAGATGCTGCAGTGTGACATTTGACAGTGTGACCTCCTACTCACACCACATCTGTCCTGGTGTGCAGCTCGACAAGTCTCTCTAAACATTCATTCATTCATTCAATCACTTGAAAACTATTTCTTGAGAATGCTTATTGTGTATCAGGCATAGTAATGAATATTAAGGACAGAGTCATGGGCAAAAGGCACCTTCCCTCATCTCTGAAGCCTACAGTCCAAAGGAACACCCATGTGTTAATACCACTCCATCCATTTCACTATTATCTACCCAACAAAACTTGTGATAAATGCTAAGATGATATATAAGGGGGCACCTAAGTGAAATTTGGAAATTAGGGGAAAGCCTCTGTAAGAGACATTTAACCACTTCCTGTAGGAGGAGCAGGAATTAGCTAAGTGAAGTCTGGAGGAAGTGGTGACTCAGGGCACTAGTGTGTGTATAGGTGCTGAGGCAAGAGAATTTGGTGTGTTCTCAGTATGAACCAAAGGCTAGTGATGAGGGTACTTCGAGCAGAGGCTGGAGGGGCAGGCAAACGGGAGGTCACAGAGGCTCTTCTGCATCTTGTTCAGGAGTTAAGATTTCAACCTTAATTCAGAAGTCACACCTTTTACAAGAATCACTCTGGCGGTTGGAACTGAATTGGAGGGACCAGAACGGAGATCCAGAAGGCAATGGGAAATGCTGACTGGGATAAGGGGTGCCGATGATGGAAATGGAAGATGGATGGGAGAGAAATTTAGGAGGTCAAATCAAGAGTACTTGATAAATGGTTACGTGTGACGGGTGCCAGGGTGGTCCAGTCGGTTCAGCATCCAGCTCTTGATTTCGGCTCAGGTTACGATCTCACGGTTTGTTGAGTTGGAGCCCTGCATCAGGCTCTGTGCTGACAGCGCAGAGCCTGCTTAGGATTCCCTCTCTCCCTGCCTCTCCCCTGCTCACACACACACACACACTCTCTCTCACTCAAAATAAATAAGTAAAACTTAAAAAAAATAAACATATAAATGGTTGCCGGTGGGAGGGACATGGTAGAGTCAACGAGCTTCAGATTTTTGGCTTTTGGCAACTGCATTTGGGGCTTTTCCTGCAAAAGCCCAGACATTGCTCTTGATCGTCCGTGATCCTCTGGTGTTATCATAACTAGGGACTTATCCCCAGAACAGTACAGGTATAATGTCAGAGGAGAAGAACACTGGGACAATATGACAGAGGGGTCTTTTCTCTCGACCCCCAGAAATGTATTTCCCACAGGAAAGAAGCAAAAAAACCTCCAACAGTTTCCCGATGACAATATTCTGCTATCATAATTGGCGTTTTGGTTTTTGTTTTTCTGTTAATATCTTACGTATTTGAAATCTAGTCTCTTCTCTTTGTGCACTGGAGGGACGTTTATTTTTTATAATTATTTTTTTTAAGTTTATTTATTTATTTTGAGAGAGTGTGTGAGTGGGGGAGGGGCAGAAGTGGGGGGGAAAGAGAATCCCAAGCAGGTCCTGAGCTGCCAGCTCAGAGCCCGACACAGGGCTCAAAACCACAAAACTGTGAGATCATGACCTGAGTCATAACCAAGAATCAGACGCTTAACCGACCAAGCCACTCAGGCACCCCTGGGGGGACATTTATGAAGACCATTTTCCATTCGGGGTCATTGGCACAGGAAGTCCTGAGATGTCCACTTCAGGTTCAAAACAGTTATCTGTTGCCCTGTATCCTCCAAGACTATGTGATTGTTGAGTAAGACATGGGGCTTCATCAAGTCCCCCATTCCCTAAAAGCACTCAAGGGCAGAGAGGAAGAGAACACAATTGTGTGACCTTCTTTTGTACTCATTGGAAATAATGGATACTATTATGGCTTTAAGTTCAAGGATAATGACAGTGGAAACCTGGCCATATCACCATAATAGCTTTATTAACAGCTGAGAGGGAAATTGCCTATTCTTTCTTCAACCATCATAAAAGACTTTCCCATTCACAAGGACTTTTTCAATTTTCATGGAATTCGAAGTCATTGTTAAAGAAGAAAAGCGATGGCTGTTATGGGTTGAGTTGTGTCCCCTGACCTGCCACAAATTTTATGTCTAAGCCCTAACCCTCAGTACCTCTGAATGTGACCTCTTTTGTAAATAGGGCTATTGTAGATGTTATTAGTTAGGATAAAGCCACATTGGAGTAGGGTGGAACCCTTAATCCAATATGACTGATGCCCATATAAGAAGAGGAGGGAGGAGCGCCTGGGTGGCTCAGTTGGTTGAGCATCCGACTTTGGCTCAGGTCATGATCTCACAGTTTGTGGGTTCGAGCCCCGCACCTGGCTCTGTGCTGACAGCTCAGAGCCTGGAGCCTGCTTCGGATTCTGTGTCTCCCTCTCTCTCTGCCCCTGCCCTGCTCACACTGTCTCTCTCTCAATAAACATTATACATAAACATTAAAAAATAAAAATATAAACATTAAAAACATTTTTTAAAAAGAAGAGGAGGTGACATGGAAGGAAGAGAGCCATGTGACACTGGAGGCCGAGACTGGAGTGACGCATCTACAAGCTAAACCACACCAAGGATTGCCAGCAAACACCAGAAGCTAGGAGAGGCAGGGTGGGACCCTCCTATAGAGGTTTCAGAGGAAGCTGAATTTCCGACTTCTAGCCTCTAGAGCTATGAGACAGTAAACTTTTAATGTTTTAAGCCACCTAGTCTGTGGTACTCTGTTATGGTGGCCCTAGGAAACTAATACAGTAGTAATATTTGAAAATACCTTGGGGATCATTTAGGCCACTCTACAAGTGAAGAATCATGCTCAGAAAGGTGGAGTGATTTTCCCCAGAGTCACCCAGTTCCTTCACTATGACCAGAACTGGGCATTCCAGTCTCTGTGGTTCAGGGTTCTTTACAGAGGCCAATAATCAGAGATCAGTGCCAAACAGGGATTTGGCAAATCTTTGCCAGCTCCGAGAAAAAAGCAGAGAACCAAAGAGAGCTGATAGGACTTCAAGAGTATAGGGTAGAATTGCTAGCAGCTTCTGACATGGTGGGGCCATGCTAGTACTGCCACCCAAAATAAAAGAAGAGAAATAAGGCTGTCAGTAGAGTCAAGGTTGTGCAACCATCACTACACTCAGAACACGTGCATCATTCCAACAACAAATCCTGTGCCCATTAACCCTTTCTATCTTCTCTTAACCCCCAGGCCCAGGCAACCACTTTCCGCCTCTATGGATTTGCCTCTTTTGGACATTTTTGTATAGATGGACTCATAAAACTTGTGGTCTCTTGTGCCTGGCTTCTTTCCACTGTGTGGAGAGATCACATTTCATTCATCCATTGACCAGTTGGTGGATTTGGGCCATGTTTGAACCCACCTTAGGATTCAGTGCATATTAGTTGTTCAAAAGGCATTTGTTTATTAAGTATACATTTTAAATTGAAGAGGAAGATAAGTGCGATGTTATATGACATATTCCAGGCCTGATGATTTTATATTCTTACCAAAGCTGGTCATAGGGGAGGATGAAGCCTTTAAAAAGATAAAAGAAGTTTAGAATGTATGAGACCTATTCTTTCTTAATGGAAGGAGACAGAGGATCTAATTACAGCTGAAGTGTTAATGAGTTACCTCTTATTATCTTTTTTTTTAAATGTTTTTATTTTTGAGAGAGAGAGACAGAGAGAGGCAGAGTGTGAGCAGGGGAGGGGCAGAGAGAGAGGGAGACACAGAATCTGAAGCAGGTTCCAGACTCCGAGCTGTCAGCACAGAGCCCGATGCAGGGCTTGAACCCATGAACTGTGAGATCAGGACCTGAGCCAAAGTCGGATGCTTAACCAACTGAGCCACCCAGGTGTCCCTAGGTCTTGTTTTCTTTAGCACATAGTGGTAAGCAACATGTGGATGGTTTTAAGTATTATGGCAGGATCAAATGGAGCATGGAGGCCTGGTAGACCTTCCAGAAAGTCCTTCTCACACATAGATGTTGACTGCTATAACATGGCTCCCCCTTCCCACAGGAGTTTTCCCTTCTTTTTCACCCCAAGGACACATGTTCACCTGAGGCCTGGTCTTGTAGAGAAGAGGGAAGACTGGTCACCATTGGTTCCATGACTCTCTGCAAGTGCACTTGGACGCAGTGACAACTGGTGTACATCGTAGATGCTCACTCAATTTTAGTTGCACGAACATCGTAAGAATGAGCTATATCAAAAGAGTGGATAGGGGCACCTGGGTGGCTCAGTGGGTTAAGCATCCGACTCTTAATTTTGCCTCAGGTCATAATCTCATGGTTCGTGGGCTTGAGCCCTGTGTGGGACAGTGTGGAGCCTACTTGGAATTCTCTCTCTCTCTCTCTCTCTCTCTCTCTCTCTCTCTCTCAAAATAAATAAACATCTAAGAACCAACAACAAAACGGTAGGGAATTCCTCTGACAGAGTCTCCACTTGGTAGGAAAAGTTTCTGGAAATGGGAAGGAGGATCTACCTGGGTCTGACTCCCCAGGTTGCTGGCAAAATGCCATCCTGACAGATTTCTCTCCCAGGAAAAGACTCTACCTTTCTTCTCACTCATGTGTCCTATGCTGAGGACAGTGGGAAGCACTTGGTTCGACTGGCAGTTCTAATATCTAGATCGATTTCAAAGCAAACAAGCCCCAGCATTTCCCTGAGAAGATGTTAGATTTCTAACAGCATCAGGGAAGT
Organism: Panthera tigris; assembly: GCF_018350195.1. Lineage (NCBI taxonomy): Eukaryota > Metazoa > Chordata > Mammalia > Carnivora > Felidae > Panthera > Panthera tigris. The sequence continues at coordinate 9,549,728 of NC_056677.1, read as the reverse complement.
CTATTTCTGGAGCTTTATGGAACCAGGTTCTACATCTATTCTTATTCTGAGCCAGAGATCATAAAAGGAAAAGCGAATGCATAAAGAAGCAACAAACTGAGTACCTGTCCTGGGCCACATGTCAGATCTTTGTTGCCTCAGGTTCCTCCTCCACTGTCATCATGTAACACTCCCTGTGTCCTTACTCAGTTGATTAGTCACATTAAACTGAGTAACCTTATCTCCGGGATCCTCAACCAATGTCTCCCCTCAGAGTTCCTCACTCCTCATTCCATGGATCACCATCAGTAAGTAATATGGTATGAAATTTTGCATGGTGTAGTTTCTATTACAAAGGCAAAACACATGCTAAATAGGCTTTCCTAATGCCCTCTCCTCCTTCCCAATGGATTCCGCACCTGCCAGGAAGGCTGTAGACTTTTATATCACACCTATGGTCACAGCATGTTTTAATTAGTGGGCCAAATCCATGCCAGATTGATCACTTCTAATTCCTCAGGAAGGAACCTTAAATTGGAAAAAGACAATCATCAACTTTTATTTGACCCTAATTCTATAACTCTTTCCATCAAAACTCTTGGTGGGGAGCTTGACGAAGATGCCTACAAGCGCCATGACGGCCACCACCCCACGGATGATGTAAACGATCAGATGAAATCCCAGAGTCTAGGATGACTAATTTAAGAACCTCAAACAGCATGGAAGTTTTTTCGCATCTCACATCCATGAAATACAGCCAGACCAACACTAAACCATCCTGCACACCTAGAAAACTGATTTGAGGATTAACACAGCAATGTGCACAACCTGAACCACAGAACTCAGCAGGTACACAGTGCAGAGAGGTGAATTAGGGGAGAGAGAGAAGCCACAGAGGGCATGGAGCTATTTTTGCTTGTGGAGAGAGGACAGAGACGGGGGGAGAATATGGGAAAAGCACCCCCCCACAAAAGGGGCTGGAGAGAAAGTGGAAAAGTGGAAACAGCCACAGGGACTGAACTAAAAAGGGAGAAAGGAGAAAGGAAAGGGTTTAAATTCCATTAAGACTCTATAAACAGGGGGAGCACAGAGTCTGAAACTCTGCAGCTTGATACCTGGTGGTGCTCTGGTGGGAAGGGCGAATCCTCAGGAGCAGAGTGAAGTCCAGGGGTCTTGGGGCCACACGGGGAGAGACAGTTCCCCTGCTGGAAAGACATCTGGTAGAGGCTGTGTGGCCCCCCAAGAGGCAAAGGCCCCAGTGGACCCGGGTGAACAACCACATTTGCTGGAACAGGTCGTTAAGGGTAAAGCCTGCTGCCAGATGTGTGTTGTGATTTTCCATAATCCATGAAATGCTGCTGCTACACGATCGCATGAACTTTTTCTGGGGTGGGCTGGCACCCAGCCACAGTCTCTGGGCATTGGAAGCAGCATGGTCCCATGAACGTTCCTGGGTGCAGCTGGCACTTGGCCATTGCTTGGTGAGACTCTCCTGCAGAGGGGCAGAACGGGTCAAAGCTGCAGTCCCTCAGAAGTGAGGGGTCAGGAAAAACAGCTGCATCTGAGATAAACTCAGGAGGGAGGTGCTGCTTGGGGCTTGGTCACGGACAGTGTAAAAGCAGGGAGTGGATGGAAGACGAAGACAAAGGACGGGTGTGTGATTGCTGATCCAGGAGAAGAGTTCCCATACTAGAGACCAGTTAGCTGGGTGATGCCATTTTCACTGCTCCCGTGCATGCGCATACACACCTACAAGCGCCACAACAATCCACCCCAGTAAGCTAAGCAGCGCCATCTAGTAGAGAATGGAGCTGTTACACTAAGCCCCGCCCAACTGGGCCAACAACCTTGCTCTTCAGGAACAATACAAGTCTCTCTGTCTGCTTAGTTTGTGGACTATAAAGTGCTTCATAGTTTGACTTCTAGGGGAAAACAAAGTAATTTCAGTCATATTTCAGTCCGTTCACTGGTCCATCTATTCGATTTTCTTTTTTTTCTCTTTTTAATTTTTCTTTTTTTTGAATACAGAAAGAGAAAATTTATTTTTACTTTCAATATTTATTAAAGATATTTTTCTTTAATTTTTCTTCTATATTTTTTACTTTTGTGTAAATTTTTTCAAATTCTATTTTACTTCCATCATTTCATTTTATTATATTTCAGTGTATTCATTTTTTCAAATTTTCAAACGATTTCCTTTTTTTTCTTTCCCCCCCCTTTTTTTTTCTAATCTATCAACCCACTTTCAACACCCAGACCAAAACACACCTAGGATATAGCATCATTTATTTGATTTGTGTGTGTGTTGTTTTTAATTTTAACTTTTTTTTACCTCATTCATTCCTTTTCTCCCTTCAAAATGATGAAACGAAGGAATTCACCCCAAAAGAAAGAGCAGGAAGAAACAACAGCCAGGGACTTAACCAACACAGATACAAGCAAAATTTCTGAACCAGAATTTAGAATCATGATAATAAGAATACTAGCTGGAGTCAAAAATAGATTAGAATCCCTTTCTGTGGAGACAAAAGACATAAAAGCTAGTCAGGATGAAATAAAAAATGCTATAACTGAGCTGCAATCTTGAATGGATGCCACAGCGGCAAGGGTGGATGAGGCAGAACAGAGAATCAGTGATAAAGAGGACAAACTTATAGAGAATAATGAAGCAGAAAAAAAGAGGGAGACTAAGGCAAAAGAGCACGATTTAAGAATTAGAGAAATCAGTGATTCATTAAAAAGGAACAACATCAGAATCATAGGGGTCCCAGAAGATGAAGAGAGAGAAAAAGGGGTAGAAGGGTTATGTGAGCAAATCATAGTGGAAAACTTTCCTAACCTGGGGAAAGACAAAGACATCAAAATCCAGGAAGTACAGAGGACTCCCATAAGATTCAACAAAAACCGACCATCAACAAGGCATATCACAGTCAAATTCACAAAATACTCAGGCAAGGAAGGAATCATGAAAACAACAAGGGAAAAAAGTTCTTAACCTACAAGGGAAGACGGATCAGATTTGCAGCAGACCTATCCACAGAAACTTGGCAGGCCAGAAAGGAGTGGCAGGATATATTCAATGTCCTGAATCAGAAAAATATGCAGCCAAGAATTCTTTATCCAGCAAGGCTGTCATTCAAAACAGAAAGAGAGATTAAAAGTTTCCCAGACAGGGGCACCTGGGTGGCTCAGTTGGTTGAGCGTCCAACTTCGGTTCAGGTCATGATCTCGCAGTTTGTGAGTTCGAGCCCCGCGTCGGGTTCTGTGCTGACAGCTCAGAGCCTGGAGCCTGCTTCAGATTCTGTGTCCCCCTCTGTCTCCGCCCCACCCCTGCTTGTGCTGTGTCTCTCTCTGTCTTTCAAAAATGAATAAACATAAAAAATTTTTTTAAAAAGTTTCCCAGAGAAATAAATATTAAAGGAGTTCATGACCACTAAACCAGCCCTGCAAGAAATTTTAAGAGGGACTCTCTGAGGGGAGAAAAGACAAAAATAACTAACTAACTAAATAAATAAATAAATACCAAAAGCAACAAAGACTAGAAAGGACCAGAGAACACCACCAGAAACTCCAGCTCTACAAGCAACATAATGGCAATAAATTCATATCTTTCAGTACTCACTCTAAATGTCAATGGACTAAATGCTCCAATCAAAAGACATAGGGTAACAGAATGGATAAGAAAACAAGATCCATCAATATGCTGTTTACAAGAGACCAACTTTAGACCTAAAGACACTTTCAGATTGAAAGTAAGGGGATGGAGAACCATCTATCATGCTAATTGTCAACAGAAGAAAGCCAGAGTAGCCATACTTATATCAGACAATCTAGACTTTAAAATAAGGACTGTAACAAGAGATGAAGAAGGGCATTATATCATAATTAAGGGGTCTATCCACCAAGAAGACCTAACAATTGTAAACATTTATGTGCCAAATGTGGAAACACCCAAATATATAAATCAATTAATCACAAACATAAAGAAACTCATTGATAATAATACCATAATAGTAGAGGACTTCAACACCCTACTTACAGTAATGGACAGATCATCTAATCAGAAAATCAGCAAGGAAACAATGGCTTTGAATGACACACTGGACCAGATAGACTTAACAGATATATTCAGAACATTTCATCCTAAAGCAGCAGAATATACATTCTTCTCCAGTACACATGGAACATTCTCCAGAATAGACCACATACTGGGACACAAATCAGCCCTCAACAAATACAAAAAGATCGAGATCACACTATGTATATTTTTAGACCACAATGCTATGAAACTCGAAATCAACCACAAGAAAAAATTTGGAAAGGTAACAAATACTTGGAGACTAAAGAACATCATACTAAAGAATGAATGGGCTAACCAAGAAGTTAAAGAGGAAATTAAAAAGTACATGGAAGCCAATGAAAATAACAACCACAGCCCAAAACCTCTGGGACGCAGCAAAGGCAGTCATAAGAGGGAAGTATATAGCAATCCAGGCCTTCCTAAAGAAGGAAGAAAGATCTCAGATACACAACCTAACCTTAAACCTTAAGGAGCTGGGAAAAGAACAGCAATAAAACCCCAAACCAGCAGAAGACAGGAAATAATAAACATTAGAGCAGAAATTAATGCTATTGAAACAACAACAAAAAAACCCAGAAAAGATCAATGAAACCAGAAGCTTGTTGTTTGTTTGAAAGGATTAACAAAATTGATAAACCACTAGCCAGTTTGATAAAAAAGAAAAAGTAAAGGACCCAAATAAATAAAATCAAGAATGAAAGAGGAGAGATTGCAACCAACACAGCAGAAATAAAAACAATAATAAGAGAATATTATGAGCAATTATATGCCAATAAAATGGGCAATCTGGAATAAATGGACAAATTCCTAGAAACATATAAACTACCAAAACTGAAACGGGAAGAAATAGAAAATTTGAACAGACCCATAACCAGTAAAGAAATATAATTAGTAATCAAAAATCTCCCAAAAAACGAGTCCAGGGCCAGATAGCTTTCCAGGGGAATTCTACCAAACATTTAAGGAAGAGTTAACACCTATTCTCTCGAAGCTGTTCCCAAAAAATAGAAATAGAAGGAGAACTTCTAAACTCTTTCTATGAAGCCAGCATTACCTTGATTCCAAAACCAGACAAAGACCCCACTAAAAAGGAGAACTATAGACCAATTTCCCTGATGAACATGGATGCAAAATCCTCAACAAGATACTAGCCAATGGTATCCAACAATACATGAAAAGAATTATTCTCCACGACCAAGTGGGATTTACACCTGGGATGCAGGGCTGGTTCAATGTCCGCAAAGCAATCAATGTGATACATCACATTGATAAAAGAAAGGACAAGAACTACATGATCCTTTCAATAGATGCAGAGAAAGCATTTGGCAAAACACAGCATCCTTTCTTGATAAAAAAAAAACCCTCAAGAAAGTAGCGATAGAAGGATCATACCTCAAGATCATAAAAGCCATATATGAAAGAGCCACTGCTAATATCATCCTGAATGGGGAAAAAACGAGAGCTTTCCCCCTAAGGTCAGGAACATGACAGGGATGTCCACTCTCGCCACTGTTATTCAACATAGTATTGGAAGTCTTAGCCTCAGCAATCAGACAACACAAAGGAATAAAAGGCATCCAAATTGACCAGGAGGAGGTCAAACTTTCATTCTTTGCAGATGACATGATACTCTATATGGAAAACCCAAAAGATTCCACCAACAAACTGCTAGAACTGATCCATGAATTCAGCAAAGTCGCAGGATATAAAATCAATGCACAGAAATTGGTTGCATTCCTATACACCAACAATGAAGCAACAGAAAGAGAAATTAAGGAATCGATCCCATTTACAATTGCACCACAACCCATAAAATACCTAGGAATAAATCTAACCAGAGAGGTAAAAAAATCTATACACTGAAAACTATAGAAAGCTTATGAAAGAAATTGAAGAAGACACACACACACACAAAAGGAAAAATATTCCATGCTCCTGGATAGGAAGAACAAATATTGTTAAAATGTCAATACTACCCAAAACAATCTACATATTCAATGCAATCCCTATCAAAATAACACCAGCATTCTTCACAGATCTAGAACAATCCTAAAATTTGTTTGGAACCAGAAAAGACCCTCAATAGCCAAAACAATCTTGGAAAAGAAAACCAAAGCAGGAGACATCACAATCCCAGACTTCAAGCTGTATTCCAAAGCTGTAATCATCAAGACAGTATGGTACTGGCACAAAAATAGACACTCAGATCAATGGAACAGAATATAGAACCCAGAAATGGGCCCACAAATGTATGGCCAACTAATCTTTGACAAAGCAAGAAAGAATATCCAATGAAATAAAGACAGTTCTCTTCAGCAAGTGGTGCTGGGAAAACTGGACAGCAACATGCAGAAAAATGAACCTGGACCACTTTCTTACCCCATACACAAAAATAAACTCAAAATGGATGAAAGACCTAAATGTAAAACAGGAAGCCATCAAAATCCTTGAGGAGAAAGCAGGCAAAAACCTCTTTGACCTTGGCCACAGCAACTTCTTACTCAACACGTCTCCAGAGGCAAGGGAAACAAAAGCAAAAATGAACTATTGGGACCTCATCAAAATAAAAAGCTTCTGCACAGTGAAGGAAACAATCAGAAAAACTAAAAGGCAGCCAACGGAATGGGAGAAGATATTTGCAAACGACATATCAGATAAAGGGGTATTATCCAAAATCTATAAAGAATTTATCAAACTCAGCACCCCCCCAAAAAAAAAATCCAGTGAAGAAATGGGAAGAAAACATGAACAGACACTTCTCCAAGGAAGACATCCAGATGGCCAACTAACACATGAAAAAATGCTCAACATCACTCATCATCCAGGAAATAAAAATCAAGACCACAATGAGATACCACCTCACACCTGTCAGAATGGGTAACATTAACAACTTAGGCAACAACAGATGTTGATGAGGATGTGGAGAAAGAGGATCTCTTTTGAACTGCTGGTGGGAATGCAAACTGGTGTAGCCACTCTGGAAAACAGGAGGTTCCTCAAAAAATTAAAAATAGAACGACCCTACGACCCAGCAATTGCACTACTAAGTATTTATCCAAGGGATACAGGTATGCTGTTTCGAAGGGACACATGCACCCCAATGTTTATAGCAGCGCTATCAACAATAGCCAAAGTATGGAAAGACCCCAAATGTCCATCGATGGACAAACAGATAAAGAAGTTGTGGTATATATATACAATGGAGTATTACTCGGCAATCAAAAAGAATGAAATCTTGCCACTTGCAACTACGTGGATGGAACCAGGGGTATTATGCTAAGCGAAATTAGTCAGAGAAAGACAAATATGACTCATATGAGGACTTTAGGACACAGAACAGATGAACATAAGGGAAGGGAAGCAAAAATGATATAAAAACAGGAGGGTGACAAAACATAAGAGACAAATATGGAGACCAAACTGAGGGTTACTGGAGGGTTATGGGAGGGAGAATGGGCTAAATGGGTAAGGGGCATTAAGGAATCTACTCCTGAAATCATTGTTGCACTAGGTGCTAACTACCTTGGATGTAAATTTAAAAAATAAAAGAAGTTGGGGCACCTGGGTGGCTCAGTCGGTTGTCTGACTTCAGCTCAGGTCATGATCTCACGGCTCATGAGTTCGAGCCCCGTCAGGCTCTGTGCTGATAGCTCAGAGCCTAGAGCCTGCTTCAGATTCTGTCTCTGTCTCTCTCTCCCCCTCCCCTGCTTGCTCTCTCTCTCTCTCTCTCTCTCTCTCAAAAATATAAATAAACAGTAAACAAATTTTAAAAAAATAAAGGAAGAAAAAAAAAACAACTCTTGGTGGGGATTCCACCTGAACAACCACTTTGCAGAACTGGGTTGTATCTACAAGCAAACATTAAAATGCATAAGCCCTTGGACTCAGTAATTCCACTTCTAGACTAGTAGTCTCCCAACCATCTGTGAGAGAAGACCACGTTTTTAAAATGCCCAAATGTATCGATCTCTAAACATGTATCTCTTACTTATATTAAACTGATAAAACTCTCAATTTCTCTATCTCATCAAAACCAAGCAACATCTAGTTCAGAGATCAGCACCAGTCTGCAGACTACTGTTTTAGTGCCACTGTTCTAAAAGAACTTATTTCATAAATACACCTCCATGTAAGCATATTGCCACAGGGTTATAGACTCATTTATAATATCCAATGATTGGAAACAACCTACATGTTCAGCAGTAAAGTGCTGGGAAAATACCTTACGGTATATTCATATACGGCAGGACTATTCAGCCATCAGAAAGAAAAATGGGAGTCTGAGAAATATTAAGTGAAAAGGGTGAAACATAGAGCATCATTGTACAACCTGCTCCTTCGTCGTAAAAGAGCAATTATGGGCTTAGATGTACAAACTGAAAATTAGAAGTCGTGGCCGAGAGTGCTTGCTATCTATCTACCAAATTTCTTCTCCCTTTCTCCCACAGTGGTAGACTTTCTGCCAGGCATATTGCCCAGCATACCGTGCAGTTATGAGGGGCCGGATAGGTCCTCCCTCTTAGAAGGCGAGCAGAAGGTGGGTGCCACTGTTGAGTCTCCACCTTAAGATGCTGGTCTGAGTATTCTTCCTTATTATTCCCCCCCTTGCCTCAGTTGGAACCCAACTGCAATGGCGCCCCAGCCTGGACCATGCTGCTGATGCCAATTCCCTACAGGACAGCCTAGCAACACGAGAAAAGGAAGACGGGATCTTGGATGGCCATGTTGAGAGAGCTGCCTTGCCAAACTAAGCTATTATCATTGAAAGGGCCACGTTTATAACAGCATCAGTCCACTCTTGTGGCCTAGTCACCTCCTGAAGGCCCCACTAGCTGACACCATTATCACCTTGGGGGTTAGATTTCAACATATGGATTTTGGGAGGACACAAACATTCAGGCCATAGCATATAGAATAGAGAAGTAAACTTCCATATTGTTGGGTCTTTTGGTTGAACTTTTACACCGACAATACAAAAGAATACACAAGAGGGACGCCTGGGTGGCTCAGTCGGTTGGGCGGCCGACTTCGGCTCAGGTCATGATCTCACGGTCCGTGAGTTCGAGCCCCGGGTCGGGCTCTGTGCTGACAGCTCGGAGCCTGGAGCCTGTTTCAGATTCTGTGTCTCCCTCTCTCTGACCCTCCCCTGTTCATGCTCTGTCTCTCTCTGTCTCAAAAATAAATAAACGTTAAAAAAAATTAAAAAAAAAAAGAATACACAAGAATCTTTATGAGTGATGGTCTCTAGGAGGTAAAGTTGTATTGAGAGAGAGATTTAGGGGCATTTGGCTGATTCAGTTGGTGGAGCATGCGACTCTTACTCTCGGGGTGGTGAGTTCGAGCCCACATTGGGCGTAGAGTTTACTTAAAAATTTTTAAGAAGAACTAAAAATTAAAAAAAGAGAGGGATAAATTTCATTGTACATCCTTTTGTAAAATTTGAATTTTAAAAAACCTATATGTAGGTATTTGCATATATTCATTTTAAAATAATAACAGAACAATGTTTACCTTCTCTTTAAGAAATTATAGCTCCAGAGGTGCCTGGGTGACTCAGTCAGTTGAGCATCTGACTTCAACTCAGGTCATGATCTTGTGGTTCACAAGTGCAAGCCCCACATCAGGCTCTGTGCTGACAGCTCGGAGCCTGGAGCCTTCTTGGGATTCTGTGTCTCCCTCTCTCTCAGCCCCTCCCAAGCTTGTGCTCTCTCTCTCTCTCTCTCTCTCTCTCTCTCTCTCTCTCAAAAATAAATAAAAACATTTTAAAAAGAAAAGAAATTATAGCTCCAATTTTCCCATACCAGTAGCTTAAATGAGAAAAGGTGAGTTTCAGAAACACGTTTTTATTAACCACTAATTACACTATCATTTCTTTATGAAGATATTTGCTAAGAGGGGAAAACTGTGGCCTTCATAAGCTTTTGATTCTCAACAGAACACTACCAAAGTGTGTGAGCCTAACATAGATCTGTAATTGCTACTAAAAAAAACCCCTACATTTTTATTTTACCAAAACAATCAGGTAACAAACAAACGTGGCATTAACAGGAATGAGCTGTAACTGCCCCATATCTTCTTTTTAGGGTATACCTTCCTACAATTATCCTGCTTGTAGATACTTGTCCCCATGCCTCAACAAGCTCAAGCAAAAACATCTTCCTATAAACATCAAGGTCACAGAACAGGGTCCGAAGTGACAAAGATGAAGTTGTCCTTGGCCAACTTGTGCTGATTTCTACTTTGTCCTTATTAAACAACACTGTAACATACCATTTTGTTCAGTTCCTTAGAAACTCATAATTAAAGATAAATCATCCTGCAAGATTAACTAAGAGACTACTTAAGAAAGGATGGATGGTGCATTGGGGATTTTTCTTCTTTTCCTTAAAAAAAATTTTTTTTAATGTTTATTTATTCTTGAGAGTAAGAGAGAAACAGTGTGAGCAGAGGAGGGGCAGAGAGAGAGGGAGACACAGAATCTGATGTAGGTTCCAGGCGCTGAGCTGTCAGCACAGAGCCTGATGCGGGGCTCGAACTCATGAACTGTGAGATCATGACCTGAGCCAAAGTTGGACACTTAACTGACTAAGCCACCCAGGCGCCCCTTTCTTCTCTTCCTTCTGAAGGGGCTTTATTTATTTTTTTATGCTTGGAAAATTTCTAAAAATTTTTTTAACGTTTATTTTATTTTTGAGACAGACACAGAGTGCGAGAGGGGGAGGGCAGAGACAGAGGGAGACACAGAATCCCAAGAAGGCTCCCGGCTCCAAGCTGTCAGCACAGAGCCCAACGCAGGGCCCGAACTCATGAACCGTGAGATCATGACCTGAGCTGAAGTCGGTCGCTCAACTGACTGAGCCACCCAGGTGCCCCTATGTTTGGATAATTTCTAATTATTGTCAGGTAAATTTCATAAGGTACTTCTTCAAGATTCATACCTGTAGTGGAAGGAGGATGCTATGGACTGAAGCAAAGGAAGCACAGGGCTAGTAGGAGGGGTAGAGTGTCAACATTGTTTCATTTGGGAGAATTGAATAAAGGGCATGAACAGGTAGGCATTTCCGACTTTGTCCTCTGAGTAGCAAGTAAAGGTAGAATTAATTTTTCTATTAATAATCACTTTAATGCATAAACTTCATCAAAACCATTTCCCCTTTGATTTTTTAAGACGTTTATTTATTTTGAGAGACAGAGAGAGAGAGAGAGAGAGAGAGAGAGAGAGAGAGAATGAGCACTAGTGGGGGGAAGGGCAGAGAGAGAGAATTCCAAGCAGGATCTGCACTATGAGTGTAGAGGCCAACACTGGCCTCAGTCTCACCAACCGTGAGATCATGGCCTGAGCAGAAACCAAGAGTCGGACGCTTAAACCAGGAACCCCCGCCCCCCTCATTTTTACCAAAGATTTTTTTCAAAGTATTCTCAAAAACCTAGTGTAGATGGCAATTTCCTTTACATTACAGGTACATTTCCCTACCGTATATTTATCATATGTGCATCATGTGAAATGAAGCATTTTTAATCATTTGCTTCCAGGTTTATAGCAACGGCAATTGACAGATATTCCAAATGTTTCTAATTGGGCTGCAGAATTTTTGAAAAAATGGTGAAGAAATAAAAAACACTTAAAAATATCCATCTTAGCCTTTAAGTGCCATCTAAACTTTAGAGGTCAAGTATCGTAGCCAACATTTATAAAAGTAATTGTAAAAGAGACTGATGCAGCCACAGCACAATATAACCATGTAGCCATGGATATAGGGTAAATCTAAATAGCAACCTAACATCAGAACCATGAGTTATAGTTACAAAAGTTCTTAGATATTTGAAAAGAAGGTATAGCAGTCAACTGTTAAGATGGCCCACGATAATTTCTGCCTCCTGGTATTCACCATCTATGACCAATATGGCCGACCAACCAAGGCCATTACAACTGTCCATTTTGGACACAGACTAGTTTCTCTGAACTGAGGTGATCACTCGCATGGAGCAGGCAGGACCTGTGACTTACTTCTAACTAATAGAATATGGCCCAAATGATGGGCTGTCACTTCTGTGATTGGATTACTAAACATGGTGACTTCCATCTCGCTAGCAACCTCTGTCTTTTGCTGGCTTTGATGAAGCTGCTGTGTGGGAGAGGTCCACGTGGCCAGAGACGGAGCACAGCCTTTGACTGACAGCACAGGAGGAACTGAATCCTGAAAACAGCCACGTAAGCCTGAGCTTGGAAGTGGATCCTAACCCTGGGAGAGGCCTGGTCCCTCACTGACACCTTCCTGACAGCCTTTGAGAGATGCTGAGCAGGGGACCCAGCCAAGCCTCGCCTGGACTCCTGACCAAAGAGACGGTAAGATCACAAATTGTGTTATTTTAAGCCACTGGGTTTTGGGATAATTAATTTGTTACACAGCAATAAATACCTAAGACAGAGGGTAATTGCTTTCCATTTTTATTATGTTGGTGAACCATGACTTAACATCAGTTAGTATTGTTTAATGGAATCAACATACAAATTGTTATACCGTGAATCATTTTCAGTTAAGACCACGTTCTTCAGACTTTGCCAAAACAAGCCTTCCGCCTTGGGGTTGTCAGGCCATTGAAGGATGGAGCTCTTGCAGATCCTTTGGCGCAGCCTCAGATACTGAGAATTCTGTAGCACTGGCTCCAGCAGAATAAATATAATCACATCCATATTCTCATCCATTAGCCTCTGCAAGGCCAAGTAGAATGCCGTTTTAAAGTTCCAGTTTTTGGCATATTTTTTGGTTAAGACAAATATTGTTTTCTTGCTTTGGTTTATGCTCTGGATGAGGTTATCGATGATGGCTAAGCCCGGGTCCCAGTCCCTCTCCTCTAAACAGAGGAGCACATTTTTTTCTTCGCTCTCTTCTAGGTGGAAGCGTAGCTCATTTATCACCCAGTCGGTAACAGAGGCGTCTTTGGTGTCATAAGAAACGTAGGCATCATAGAAAGTTTGGGATGTGGAAAGAGACCTGTAGCCTTTTACCTTAGCTAAACACACATGATAGATAAACCAAACATCCCAGTAAAACCAATGGTGACCCAGGGCAGCCAACATAACCGTGATGGTGATAAAGAACGTGAAGAAACACAATATCGCCGCAATGGTGTCTGAAACACAAGTTGTTAGCTCTAGACTCACGATGCTCTTCCCTCTTTGATCCCCCGGGCTAGAGCAAATGACATCTGCCAATCTAGGAATGGTGACATCCAGATTTTCATCCATCCATCTTCGAAAATCTCCAATGTCACAGGTACAGTCAAAGGGATTCCTACCTAGTTCCAAAATGGTTAGGTTGGTGGCAGTCTTAGTTTGAAGTGTGGATTTGTTGATCATCTTCAGCAGGTTGGAACTTAAATCGAGGTGTATCAGACTGCTGGCTTCAGAAAGAAAGTTGGAGGGCAGGTGGGAAATCCTGTTTCGACGCAGTAGCAGCGTGCGAAGAGAAGGCGTGAATTTAGAGAGGCTGTTGGTCAAAGAGGACAGCCTGTTTCCACTTAAGTCGAGTAACTGGAGATGAGGAAACAGCTGGAGTAGTGTCCAGTTAAAGGAATTTAACACATTATCATTTATGTATAGTTTGGTGAGGCTCTGGGGCAAGTTAAGGAAAGCTTCATTCGGGATGTGCCTAAGGTTATTTGAGGACAAATCAAGCCATGTCAGATTCCCGAGATTTGTAAAAATTTTCCAGTACTTGTCACCTTCGGCGTTCCACAAAATGTCAAGGCGGTTTCCACTGAAAACTAACTCTTTCAGGGACATGCTTCTCAGGTCTTGCTCCGTTAAAGTATAAATGCTGTTGTGGCTCAAGTTTAAAACTTTTAGTTGTGTTAAGTTTTGAATAAATCCTAAGCGGTGCGTTACCCCTGCTATTCGGAAATAGTGTGCATTGTAGCTGAGATCTAGAACTTCTAACTCTGGCAGGTCACTGAGAGCATTATCATCATCAAAGTCTAGTCTATTGTTTGTCAAATCCAAATATTTGATGTGAGGTACAGCTGAAAATTCAGTCCCGTGTAACACTTGGCCGTTGCCATTAGAAGACAGATTTAAGCAGGCAATGTCATGAAAAGCTTTGAATTGCTCTCGCCCAATAAAGAAAATACTGTTCAGGCTTAAATCTAAGGCTTTGCCATAAACTGTACACTGTGGCTTTATTAAAGGGTTGGTGTTATGATAAAAATTTGAATGTGGGTCAAACTCAGTATCTGCTGAGCGTAGCCTACGGATATGACTTTGAAAAGAGGAACCACTCATATCGTTTTGCTTGAAATCATTTACCAAGGGTGATATTCTGTTTTCTGACAAGTAAATGATGCTCAGGTTGGAGAAATTTTGGAAAAGGGTAAAATTAATTTGCTTAATAAAGTTAATGCCCAAGTTGATAGTCTTTAAGTTTGAGAGACTCATGAGGGGCTGGAAATCTTCTGCTCTAAGTTCCTGGAACACATAGCCTCTCAAGTGCAACGTCTGGAGCAACTTCAGATGAGAGAAGTTTTGAGAAATGTTAATATATCTTGGATATTTCGCCTTTACATAGTTGTAAGATAGGTCAAGAATTTCTAAGGAGGGCAGTTTCGTTAAAAATTCCCCAGAGGCTATTTCGTCAACTAAGTAGTTGAATTCCAGATGTAGCACCTTCAGATTATGCATACTTTGAAACCACATTGCAGGAATCTTCTGGAGGGAAGTGCTAGAGAGGTTTAGGTAGCGAAGTTCCGTCAGGGTTTGGAAAGCAAGAGGATGGATCTGAATTGAAGAGCCTCCTTCACAAGGTGTACAGGGAAATGGCGCGTTGAAACACCTTGGACAGTTCCCGCTTAAATCTAGCACTCTTAAATTTGTCAATCCCTTGAAGTCTTCCTGACTGATGACTTTAATCTTGGCATTGCTAAGGTAAAGTTCTGTTAGGGAGTTTGGCAGTTTAGGTGGCACATGGACAAGTTTATTAAAAGACAGTGACAGCACCTTCAAATTTGTAAGACTTTCAAACGTCCCATCTTCTATGTCGAAAGTTTTGTTATTACAATTATTGCCAAAATAGCAGTTCCAGCTCAAATAGAGTCTTTCCAGATTCGTAAGTCCAGAAGTATTCTTTTTAGCCACCCAAATTATGTTGTTTTGAATTAGACTAAGTTCCCTCAAAGACCCCGGCAAACCAGCAGGTATTTGGTCTAACTGGTTGTCTTCAAGCAGTAGCTGGTTTAGATTTTGTAGGTTGAGGAATGCCCCATCTGTAATATTCATGCCACTTCTGTTTATATCAGGGTTTTCATTCAGGTGCTGTTGATTGGCATTGTGGTTTAGATTTATTCTAGTAAGATTTTGCAGCCCTTGAAATGATTCGTTTGTTATGTGCGTGATGAAATTATAAGACAGGTCTAGTGCTGTCACATATTTGCTCACTGTTTGGGGAACTTCTCGCAGTCGACGGTCATTGCACTGTGCAATAATAGAGCCATTTTGTCTTTTCTCGTCGCAAGGATAGCTTCTAGAATAATTTGCTTTAGTGAAGAACTCATGGGAATCAGAGGTCAGCAGGAAAAGGCAGGTCAGAAGCAAAGACTGAAGGGTCATGTTTTCCTAGGGAAAATCAAAAGTGGAGGCACAATGTTAGAGATTTTATGATGTTACCAGGCATTTTATGATGAAATTAACAGTGTTTCATCACACTGTGCATGTGTTTTCAAGTGTGAGTTTCCTTAACAACTAAGCAAATTGCATGAAGTCAGGTTCAGAATATTTTTTTAAAATTGTTTCTTCTTTTGATGTTTATTCACTTTTTGAGAGAGAGAGAGAGAGAGAGAGAGAGAGAGCATGAGCAGGGGAGGGATGGAGAGAAGAAGGAGACACAGAATCTGAAACAGGCTCCAGGCTCGGAGCTGACACAGAGCCTGACGTGGGGCTCGAACCCACGAACCGCGAGATCATGACCTAACCTAAGGTCAGTCGCTTAACCAACTGAGCCACCCAGGAGCCCCCAAGTTCAGAACAATATGAATGGCTCACTGCATTCAGCTTCACGGTGCTAAAAGAAGTTGGAGAAGAAGCTATCTGAGATGACGATGATGAGAAAGCCTGGGAAGCTTTTGCGGAGGCATTCATCAAGATGCCCCATCAGCATAAGACGTCTGATGCTGGCCCATAGCTATGGTTCATGCTAGAGCTGTAGCACAGCAAGTTATATATTCATAGCTTCAGCCTATTAGCATAACTCTTGAGGAAATTTGGCCCATCCCAAGGAGAGTTCAGATCCAGGTTTCATTATGGTATCACCTAAGATCTCCAAGCTAGAGTCACCTCTACCTTATCTCCACAGCCATCTCTCTACACAACCATATCTCTTACTGGCATTTCCTGCAATTTTTCCATACCTCTCTGGTGGCACGTATCAAGATCTCTTATGTCCCCGCATGACAAGAAAGTGGACACCTTCTGTTGATAAGCAGAACAAAGTGTCAGGTATTGTGCTAACCATAAACATTTTCTTATCCACATTAATGCTCGTCCCAACACAACGAGATAGGTCCTATATTATCCACATTTTGTGGATGAAGAAATGAACTCAGAGACTTCAGTGTCTTTCAGAAGGACGACATGTCATAGAGCTGGATTCCAGTCATTCTGATTCCAACATCATGTTTTAACCAGTAGCCATCATGCTACGCAATCTCATTCTGAAGTCTTCGTGCCAGAACAGTACCTCACATGCAGACAGCACTCAAAAAAAAAAATGTTGTGGACTGGCTACTAGAACTCATATGTTCCTTGTCATATGAACATTGGCATTAATGGCTATTCGTTGGCTAACATTGTAAACTTCGGTAGGGAAGACATCCTCTGGAACACTTAGTAGACTGCCTCACTTTCTGCAACTCTCTCTTACTAGAGGGCTGGGTATCTTGCTTTTGGTAATTATACAATGCAATAAACAGATTCATGTGATTGGTCTGATGAGGGCTGTGATCAAAAGAACCCTCCAAATCTTATTTCACGGAGTATGGAGACCAACCTTCGCAAAATTACATTTTTCGTTAACGCCCAACTCATGCCCTTATTGTGAGTTAAGCCAGGTAAGAGCTCCCTTTTTGAATTCTTCTAAAATTTAGGGTTAATGAACAGTCACTGCCACACCCTTATTCTGCCATGAAAGATTTTTACGTGGATGGTGATTATTCAGAGGATCAATCATCGTTGCCAGTTTATAGCAGTCGGGGAAGAGCCAGCTCCTTATGAGATGAACAGTAGAGTGAAACAGGACTCCCAGGGCATTTGCAGTTACTTTTGGCTATTTTCCAAATACAGCACTATCCAGGTGCTGCTGGCTAATGTTCTACTTTTACCAGAAGAAATCCCTGCTTTATCTGGTTTCGTCAGCAGGATTTCAAGATGTCCCCTCTCACCTTTGCCCCCTCGTATTACTGCTGTAATTATGCTATGTCATGTGGCAAAAGGGAGATCATCTAGATGGGCCTAATTTAATTGCATGTGCCTTTAAAAAAAATTCGTTTTTAATGTTTTTATTTATTTTTGAGACAGAGAGAGACAGAGCATGATCAGGGGAGGGGCAGAGAGAGAGGGAGACACAGAATCCGAACCAGGCTCCAGGCTCTGAGCTGTTAGCACAGAGCCCCACATGGGGCTCAAACCCACAGACTGTGAGATCATGACCTGAGCTGAAGTTGGACGCTCAACCGACTGAGCCACCCAGGCACCCCTCGCATGTGCCTTTTAAAAGCGTAGTTTTCTCTGGCTAGCAGCAGAAAGGAGAATCAGAGAGAGTAGAAGCTGGAGAATATTTGACACACTATTGCTGACTTAAAAGCAGAGGGGGCCACTGACGAGGAATGCAGGCAGGCTTTAGAAGCTGAGAGTGGTTCTCTGCTGACAGTTGGCAAGGAAAGGCCCTCTCCCCCATCCTACAGCCACAGAGAACTAAAACAGACTGACAACCAGAATGAACTTAGAAATGGATCCTTATTTAGAGCCTGGAGATCAGAGTCCAGCCACATCTTAACCTACAGAAATTTGAGCTAATAAATGGGTACTGTTGGAAGCCTCTAATAATATTAATTTGACATGTTAAATTTGAGTTTGTGATCTCCCAGTGATGTCCAGGAGGCAGTTACATATATGCCCCTTTGGCTCAGAGGAGAGTTCTCATCGAAGGATGAACTTGGGAGTTGTGGCAAGTATAGCCACGTATGAACTTGTACAAGTACACATGTATGAATCAGATCATCCAGGGAAGTGAACGCCATAAAGGATATTCTACACTTCAGGTTCTATCAACAATGTTCTCATCTTTTCTTTTAGTAGTTTTATGGTTTCATTTTCTCACATGGAGATATCTTATCCTACTGGGATTGTTTTACCATAAAATGTGAGGGAAAAACCCACATTATTTTTTTCTACATGGAGATCTGGTTGCCCCAACATCATTTTTGTATTTACTTATTTATTTACTTTCATTGAGTATAGTTGACACACAATGTCACATTAGTTTCAGGCACGCAGCATAGCGATTCCACAATTCTATACGGTATGTGCTCGCCACAAGGTAGCCACCATCTGTCACCATGCAGCGCTATGACACTACCAGTGACTATTCCCCAAGCGGTACCTTTCCTTCTCATCAGTTATTAACTGGAAGCCTGTAGCTCCCACTTCCCTTTGCTCCTTTTGTTCATGCCCCAACCTCCACCCTCTCCCCTGGCAACTGCTAGTTTGTTCTCTGTATTTATGGGTCTGTTTCTTTTATTTGTCGGTTTGTTTTGTTTCTTAGATTCCACATATACATGAAATTTGTCTTTGACTTATTTCATTTAGCATAATACCCGCTAGGTCCATCCATGTTGTCGCAAATGGCAAGAGGTCATTCTTTTTTTTTTTTTGCTGTGTGTGTACACGACATCATCTTCTTTATCCACTCATCTATCAATGGACACGGGTTGCTTCCACATCTCGGCTATTATAAATAATGCTGTAATGCACATAGAGGTGTATTTTTTTTTTTAAATTAGTGTTTTCATTTTCTTTGGGTTGAGACCCAGTAGTGAAATTCCTGGATCACATAGCATTTCTATTTTTCATTTTCTGAGAAACCTCATTACTATTTTTCACATCGGTTGCACATGAGGGTTCCCTGTTTTCCGCATCCCCATCAACGTGTTTTTTTCGTGTGTGTGTGTGTGTGTGTGTGTGTGTTTTATTTTAGCCACTTTGACAGATGTGAGGTGATATCTCATGGCAGCTTTGATTTGCATCGCCCTGATGATGAGTGATGTCGGCCATCCAGATGTCTTCTTTGGGAAAATGTCTATTCAGGTCCTCTGCCCATTTTTAATCTATTTATTTTATTTTATTTTTTGGTGTTGAGTTGCGTAAGTCCTTTATATATTTTGGATATCATCCCTTTATTGAACATACCCTTTTGCAAATACCTTCTCCCGTTCAGTTGGTTGCTTTTTTGTTTCATTGAGGTGCAACATCGTGTGTTGAATACTGCTGTTCTCACCAACTTGATATGTTCCTTTTATCATATATTAACTTTCCTGCGTATTTGGATCTATCTCTAGACTCTCTGCTTCATCCATCTGGTCATCACTGATGTGCTAGAACCACATGTTTTTAAGAATGACAGTTTGAGGGGCGCCTGGGTGGCTCAGTCAGTTGGGCGGCTGACTTCGGCTCAGGTCATGATCTCGCGGTCCGTGAGTTCGAGCCCTGTGTCGGGCTCTGTGCTGACAGCTCAGAGCCTGGAGCCTGTTTCGGATTCTGTGTCTCCCTCTCTCTCTGACCTTCCCCCGTTCATGCTCTGTCTCTCTCTGTCTCAAAAATGAATAAACGTTAAAAAAAATTTTTAATAATAAAAAAAAAAAGAATGACAGTTTGAGGGGATGTTAGTAGCCGATAGGGCAAGTCCTACTCATTATTCTCCTTTTGTGAATGGATCACTTCGTTTTACCTTTGAATAGGTCCTTGCTGGTATCCATTAGCACTACTGATTTCTATATCTTAATTTTATGCCAGATCACTATACTAAGTTCTCTGATTATTTCGAATAGTTGTTTCCCCATGTGACTTTCTTGGGTAAGCAATTAACCTATCTGCAAATAATGATTAATTTCCTAACACCCTTTATACAGTCGAATGTATTTTCATTGTCCAATTGCGCTATCTACTCCAGAACAACAAAAAAGAGAACAGAGGCCAAAAAAGGGAAAAAAACTGACCGATCCAACCACACGCAAATTAGAGTTTCGCCTCACAGAAACCCTGGTGAACAATGCCAAAAGCGAAACAGTAAATTGGGAGGAAATGTTTGCAGTTTATATCACAGATAAGGAAGTAAGATATTTGATACATAGGCATTTCATGCATAAGTGAGAAGACAAATAACCCAACAGAAAAATGGACGAAGATATATTCAAAGACAGCTCACAGAAAAAAGAAACACAAATAGCTCATAAGGATAGGAAGAGATATTCGACTTCACTCAAAAACGTACCCTGACATACCATTTTTTGCCAATTCTACTGTGTAGATGAGGATGTGGAGAAACAGGTGCTCTCATATTTTGCTGGTAGGAATCTAAATTAGTGCCACCTCTAAGACAGAAAGAAATTTGTGATAGTTATCAAAAGTGTCAATCAATGTAAACTCAGCAATTCGTAGAAGCAGGTCCTAACGATAGACCCTCACCGCGGTAACTGAGAGTGTGATAGATGGTGGGAGTTACTATGGAGGCCAATAAAAACAAGCAACGGGACGGTTATGCAGACTGTCCCTCCATTGGAATTTGTTGTTTCTCTCCTGATGCAACTGGGGCGATGGGTCTTGGGGACGAAGACCACACAAGCCACGTGCCACTCTGGTCCCATCACACCAAAGGCACATACGAGCAGCACCTGGCTGAGGCAGTGCCTGTCAGGTTTCTGCTGTCATTTTTCATGATAAATTCACAAAAATTTCAAAATTAATGTTTACATGTGGCCCACGAGGAACAGAGGGTAGACTCTTCCCTTAGCACGATGGGAGGAGAGGCATTTTTCGGTGGTGACTTGGGCAGGCCCAGCAGCCAGGGCTGACCCATGCGGCCTCAAGTTAAGGCCTCCGCGTCTAATTCCAGGTGCTAGGGTCTCCC
This sequence comes from Panthera tigris, assembly GCF_018350195.1. Taxonomy (NCBI): domain Eukaryota; kingdom Metazoa; phylum Chordata; class Mammalia; order Carnivora; family Felidae; genus Panthera; species Panthera tigris. Next base: position 9,528,497 of record NC_056677.1, on the reverse strand, counting down.
TCATACAAGGAACAAGTGAGCTGAAAAGCCTCTAGGAGGCACTGAAGATGAGGAGGCGAGCTTTTTGAAATTCATCATTCTTTTCGGGGTGAAAAAGGCCTCCCAGAAAGCTGGGCCATAGAAGGGATCAGAATATTCGGGGGATTTGTGAGCGAGGAGCTTGAGATTCCTAACCCCACCCTTCCAAGGGTCCTGAGGGAAGAACAGGGAGTTGATAGGTTCCACATAACCTCAATCGGAAGAGACGCACTTGGGGCGGGAGAGCGGGAAGTGGTGAGCAGCCAGCCAGCCCAGGAGCTGAGGACAAATCCCCAACCGGCCAAGCCTCCCCATCCACAGGAGAGGCGAACGGACGGCGAAGGCCCATCATCTCCCCGGGGTGCTGGGCTGAGGCCCGTGGGCAGGCCACTGGGCAAGGGCGGACAGAGTGAACCTGAGCTCACTCGTCCAGCTGGAGCTGAGGAGACCCTCGAGACCCGCCCCCCCTCTTCTTGGCCACACCCCCGTCTTGGGGTACCCAGAGTCGTGCTTCCGAAGAACTTCAGAGGGAACCGGATCCCAGATGGAGTGAGAAGGGCGCCAGGGAGAATTCGCCTCATTAAGGTGTCGCCAACGAGCAACACACCATCCCGCCCTGCAGAAGAGAAATGGCAACTCTGCAGATACGATTGAGGGGAAAGGGGGTAATCGTGCAAGTAAGATAGAAAGTGCAACTATGCAAATAAAAGCGAACCTGAGGCAGAGAGAAGAAAGGACACATCTGCTGTCCACCCCACCCCCCTCCGGCCCAGTCCTCCCTCCCTGACACTGACTCAAAAGGTTGAATCCGGAGCCCCGGGTTCGAGACTCTGGGCACAAGTGAAGGCAGGGGTGAACTGCCAAGGAGAAAGGACAGCCCGCATCTAGAGCAGGGAGCCCCATCCCCTGCTTCCCCGGCCCTGCGGACTCGGACAGCACCCCAACAGGGGACGGGGGCGTCCCCCTGGGAAAATGGACAAACACTGCAGCTGGGCTGTGGGTGCGAAATTAATGGGGGCACCCCAAAACTTAGTCATCAAGATGAACGGGGGTTTCACAACTTAAAATCCCGGGTGGGCTAAATAGTCAACACTTGACATAAGGGCAGAACGCAAGCCTGCATTCGCAAGGCGCCCTGTGCTCGCCTCACCCTGATCCCAGCCCTGGTGCCGATAAAACTTTGTTCATAACACAGGCAACTGGTCTGCAGGCTGGAGTCGGCCAGTTTGACTTTTTAAATAGAACCTTAAAATATTATGTATCTTCATTACTGAGCTTTTCGATCTCCTCTCCTCCTTAAATTTTGCATCCAAACGTGTGTCTCACTCTACTCACCCTGGTCTCAGCCTTGCACCACAGAAAACATCTATGATCACACTGGCACGCTCTGACCAAAAGCGACTCACAGGCGTTCATCTTGGGCTGAGATGCATCTGTTGGGAAGCCCCGTCCTTGAACCTGGAGCTGCCAGTCAGCTATGTGGTGCCCCAGCCGTGAGTATGAAATAATAGCCGGTACCAATCACCTAAGGGAATCACCTACCATGAGAGCTATCGACACAAGGACAAAGGAAAAAAAAATCAGACATAGGGATTGATAGAATCGTGCCTTCTGGCACCCAAGTCAGTGGTTTATGGTTTCTTTCCTTTCCTTTTTTTTTTTTTAAAGTTTATTTACTTTTGAAGGAGAGAGACACAGAGCATGAGCAGGGGAGGGGCAGAGAGAGAGAGGGAGACGCAGGATCCCAAGCAGGCTCCAGGCTCTGAGCTGTCAGCACAGAGCCCGATGGGGGCTCGAACCCACGAGCTTTGAGATCATGATCTGAGCCAAAATCAGACGCTCAACTGACGGAACCACCCAGGCGCCCCTGGTTTATTTTCTCAGTGCAGGTCCTCTCTTGCCCAGATTCTCAGTCCCCCACTCTGCGAGTCTGAAATCCTAAAAAAAAATCTGAGCACCGGAAGACTTCGTTTGGTTTTTTGTAACTTATTCGGTAGCAAAACCTGACCGGAACTGACGTAAGGCTCCTATAATCTCTATCTATCTACTTAGCGGGACCATTCTTGTTTCAGGGCAGAAATAGCCATGCACGTGACCTGGGCCCGTCAGAAGGGTTTTGTAATGTATCATCTATGCACCGTCTTGCTAAAATACGCATTCTGAACTCTGACACCATGCTGGCCCACAGGTTTCAGATCAGGGATTGTGGATCAATACTTAAATCTCCTTCACTGGGGACACATTGGCAATTCCTGAAGTTTCCTTGGCATATCTGGTAAGTCGGAAAGCAGAGTGTGCTTGCCAACGGGGCCAAGTGACGATTTTCATGGGCCCAAAGCACTTTGGCCCTTGGGGGCCCCTTCCTCCAGTCAAAAAAATCATTAAAAAATGGTATTTTACGACCGCATTGGTATAAAGACAAACATAAGCTAGGCTGGATTCTGTTATTTTCCCGATTTTAAAGAAAACAAAACCTCTCTTTAAAGTTTCACCGGGCCGAGGCCCCGTGCGTTCTGAAAAGACAAGACAAGGTCTCTAAAAAGAAGTCAGCCCTGGTTGTCTATGATGTTGTCCTGGGGCTCGGACCCAGGGCTGGGGGAGCTGGGGACACACCTGCCTGGGACTTCTCCCTCTGAGCCCCCCAGGAAGGAACCAATCGTGCCGATAACACCTTGATTTTGGACTTCTGGCCTCCAGAACCGAGAGACGCCCTGCTGAAGGTGACTGGGTCTGCGCGGTCTGGATTGCTAACTGGGTGCTGCCTTGGAACGCTTAGAACAAGCCAGGGCCTGTTACAGAAAGCACGTGAATTACACACACACACACACACACACACACACACACACACGCCTGCTTCACTTCCCCTTCCCCGCCAAATACAGCTACCGAGGAAGCCACTATTTCACAACCGCTTTTCTCTTTTCCGTGCATGATCAGTTCTTTGGTTGGGTCCACGGGCCAGTTCTCTCCTTCGCGCTCCGAAGGAACCGAATCCCGCAACGAAAACAAACCCATCTCAGGCCCCCCCTCAAACCTTCCTTCTCCGCTTGGACCCCAATGGACACCAAAAGCGCAGTTTTAGAAGACCAGTGCGGTGTGCGGGACGGCTCAGAAAAGTCTGCCTTGGCTGAGGAGAGGCAGGCAGAGGTGAGGGGCCACCCCCAGGGACCCAGCCCCCTGTAGGCAGGACAGCAAGAGAACGTGCTGGGTGCAAAGGGAGTGTCCCCGCCGGGTGATGCTAAACCTAGGGCGAAAATAGTGTGCGAGGGTTGGGGAGGGGCGCTAAAGCTGCCGTCCTGGAACCAACAGCCTTTTATTTTTCCACATCCCCTTCCTAGGCTGCAAAGGGCCATTTTGCAATGATGCCTCCCCCGCCCCCCGTCTCCCTCTTCAGAGGCTTCCTTTGCCTCAGACCATCTCCAGAGCTGTGCCCCTTTCTCAGGATGGGACCTGCTGATATCCCCTAGTGCTCAAGTGTCCAGAGAACCTATTGATTATAAAACATGATCAATCCCCCCCGTTGAATCGCTTAGCTGTGTAGGGACGATGTGGGATTCAACCAGAACCGAATTTGTGCCAAACGGGACAGATTTCTAATTTTTCGTGGGTTCTGATTCATCTGCAGGGGACTCTGTTGCCCACGGAGACATTATGCAAGTGAGTAAAGAAATGGTTGGCAGATAGGGCTTGTCACCTTCGATGAAACTGACAAGCAATCAAAAGATGTTTCGTTTGATCCATCCCAGATCTGATGGGTTCACCAACAGCGTTGGAAGCCAAAAGAAGTCACAGCCACATGAGATGCACATATCAGTGAAGAGACGGGTCCTGATTTCCTGTGCATACAAATATGAAAAATCACACGCTATGTGAATCCCTGGAAATACAGTCGGGAGCGCCTGTGAAGTGCTTTGTCACGAAGCAACCACCGGGACCCGTGTGAGTCACACATTTTTGTATTTCGTCCTCATAAAACTCGGAGCGGCGGGTGCTGTCTGAAGCCTCCATTTTACAGATGGGGAGCCCGAGGCCCAGAGAGGCTAATTTACCCAAGATCACGCCAACAGTAGGTGGCAGAGCTGAAACTGAGCCTAGAGATCCCCGAGTAGTTAGCCAATCGGTAGGGCTGGCGGCAAGCAGCTGGTCGGCAAGGATCTGGTTTCAATTATCAGCAGAGACCTCAGAGCCATACCTGGAACCTTCAGGATCCAAACGCCTGGGGTGGATCATCCGCCTTGCCTTTCTGCAAAGTGGCAGTGCCCCCGGGCTCTTTCAGCGTCTCTGTATCCAGAGAACAACTGGAACCCACTGATGGTAGACGCGTGCACCCACCAGGAGCTACATGTAACCGTCCAAGAAGTCAACACAGCCTCTACTTGCTAAGGTCGATCCACAACCAACAGGCTGTACGTTCAGATTTACTTTGCGTTTATAGCCCCGAATAGGCATAAACTAGAGATCAGAGTTTAAAACGTAACAAATTCCTCAGCTCCGCTGAGTAACTCAGCTGAACTCCAGACATTCCGTGGGAATGAAGGCCCCCTCCACGGACTCTGGAGGTGACCCTAAGACACACTCACAAGTAATAGCCAACTGAGTTTCAAAGACCACCCGTGAGGAGCCACATCCTCCCCCTCGACACTCACCTCGATCCCCCCTGAGCCTGGGTTTGCCACCTGCCTGCCTCCCCCTCACACACACCATGCAGATTTTAGGATTCGTACAGGACAGGATGAGAGGGGGCCACCAGGGGAGAACGAGAGGCCTCCCCTGCCCTCCCCCTGAGCCACAGCCTCGGCTTTTCAGGTCAGGCGTACTTGGTGCTTTGCTATTGCTTTCTGAAATCAAACCGAGGGACTGATGAACACGCTTCAGGTCTTCCTGGGGCCTCCTCGCCCTCTGAAAAAGGACTGTGCTCTTGAAGGAAAGGACCAAAGAGCCATCCGGTGCTGCCGCAAGGCCGTGGCTCTCCTCTTGGGCACCTGCTGAGATACCCTTCACCCATGGGAGGGAGGCAGGGCATTTGAACAAGCTTAGTCTGATTTTATTACTATTCTATTTTCACTTTCTTTGTTGTTGTTAATTTTTTGTATGTTTTTATTTATTTTTGAGAGAGAAAGCACGAGCTGGGGAGGGGCAGAGAGAGAGGGAGACAGGAACCGAAGCAGGCTCCGCGCTGACCGCAGAGAGCCCGACACGGGGCTCCAGCCCACGAGCAGCGAGATCGTGACCTGAGCTGAAGTCAGACGCCTAACCGACTGGGCCACCCAGGCACCCCTATTTTCACTTTCTTATAATACAATTATATTGGTGGCGGCTACCACGGTGGCTTACAAATACCAGGTAGCAGTTGGATAACTTCGTTTGCATTTCTATATCGATCACTGGCTGTGTCGGCCACTGTAGTCATCTTATAAAGCACCATAAAATTTCGGTACAGACTTAATTTACTTTCAAGATCTAAAAGGGGCATTAAATGCGGGGCACCTGGGTGGCTCAGTCAATTGAGCGTCCGACTCTTGATTTCGGATCAGGTCATGATCTCATGGTTCGTGAGTTCGAGCCCCCCGTCAGGCTCCGTGCTGGCAGTACAGTCTACTTGGGATTCTCTCTCTCTCCCTCTCTCCCTCTCTCTCTCTCTCTCTCCTCCCCTGCTCATGCTCGTGCTCTCTCTCTCAAAATAAATAAATAAGCTTAAAATGGGCATTACGTGGATTTAAAAATTAACTTCACACGGCCATAAAAAAGAATGAAAGCTTGCCGTTTGTAATGGCATGTATGGATCGAGAGGGCATGATGCTAAGTGAAATAAGTCAGAGAGAAACAAATATATGATTTCACGCGTATGAAGTTTAAGAGAGCAAACATATGAGCAAAGGCGGGGTGGGGGGGGGAGAGAAACAGAGAGATAAGCCAAGAAACAGACTCTAAACTACAGAGAACACACTGATGGTCACCAGAGGGGAGGTGGGGGGGGTGCTGGGGGAAATAGGTGATGGGGATTGAGGAGTCCACTTGTGATGAGCACCGCGTAATGTATGGAACTGCATGTTAACTAACTGGAATCAAAATAAAAACTTTAAAAAAAAATAAAGAAAATTAACTTCAAACACGTAAATATACGCTAAATGGTTGCCAAAAAAAATAAACAAAAAAACAAAACCTCCAAGAACTGTAATAACCACTAAATGAGCATGGAAACAACTGAAGGTAAATTTTGGATGAGCTTCTCTTGAAGTCAGACTTTTCAACTGCTCTTAAATCTCATTGCATTTTTTTTTTTTTTTTTTTTTTTTTTTTTTTTTTTTTTAGAAAACACATCACTGGGGTGCCTGGGTGGCTCAGTGGGCTAAGCATCGGGCTTTGGCTCAGGTCATGATCTCGCCGTTCGTGGGTTCGAGCCCCGCGTCGGGCTCTGCCGTGACAGCTGAGAGCCTGGAGCCTGCTTCGGATTCTGTGTCTCCCTCTCTCTCTCTCTGCCCCTGCCCAGCTTGTTCTCTCTCTCTCAAAAATAAATAAATAAACTTAAAAAAAGAAGAAAACGCATCACTTCTTCAAACTGTAAAGTCTGATTTTCAATCTGACAGTTCTCAACAATAACAAAAACTGATTTTTGTTAGATCTAAACGCTGTAGAATACAGTAGAACACAATCGTAGAAGTGGTAAAGGTGTTTGCTTCAACATACCGAACAAGCAAAGTAGCAAGCGATTTTGAACACTAAGCTTCTAGGAGTATATTAATTCCAGGCTTTGCCTAGGCCCTACGAAGTGACTCATGCATGTGAGATCACACAGCTTGCCCTTCTCTGCGGAGGTAGCAAAGGAAAAACACTTCTCCACGCACATGACTTCCAACCCTTCAGTTCTAGAAGAGGACATCGTTTCTGGCAGGACCAGAGAGTGATCGTCAACTCCGAACTTGGAACATGCTTGTTGTCCTGTGCAAATTAATAAGACCCCTGCATTTGATTTTCGAGATTGACCGCCTATCAGGCCACATTGCCTACCTTTAGAATTGTTTCGATTCTTCACCTTTTTTATACCTCTGGGCCCCATTCATCGCTTTTCTCGGTTCACGCCATTCGCCACCGAACCACATTCCGGAGTCAGAAACCATGTATTTTGTTGGAAACACTTGCCAAAAGAGTGGAAGTGGCTTACCGCTGTTCTGTCGTCGTCTTAATTTCTCATTCCGTCACCTGCAGCACGGCGGACGGTACCCTGTGTGCAGTAGGCACACTCTGGGGAAAGAAACTGACCAACTTCCCGAACTTGGCTGCTTTACCATCAGCGGAACCTCTCACGTGGTTTGCAGAAGTTGATGTGGGAAGAAGGGAACTTGCGATTTCTTAACTGTTGCCAAATCATTTATTGACTGTGCTTTAAAATTTCAAAACTGAAATTCAGGGTGGAAAAGTCATTCGTAAAATGATTTACATAACTGGTACAAATTTTTTCTTTGACTTAGAAAACTTGAGTGCGTTTTTGTAAACTTTGGTCCGGATTGGAATTCGGTTTAGGATTGCCCAAACTCATCTCTTGTTATGTGACTCTCGGTCAAATAACACTTGCATTGCTTCATGTTCGTTCTATACACTTCCAAGACAGCACACAGCAAGGTGCCCACCCCACCCAGGTGTCCCTGCACCTTGGTCGCCACTGGGCACATAAATAAATAAATGTAAAAAAAAAAAAATTAAAAGGAGGCACATTGAAGACATTATGTAGGTACTTACATAATAAGAGAAAACCAAACTGCACGATTATTTAATTGTTAAAATTCCAAATATAATAATTGGGGGCACTTCTTTGTTCTGTAGGTCTAATAATGAAAAGAATGGTATTCTTTCAGGGGATGAGAACATTCCGTCTAACTGGAGCGTAAAGTTAGTGGTCTTTATCAGATTGATAAGTGAATTGGATTTGGGGCTCTCCGAAGGCCTCAGAAGGTTTTTTTTGTTTGTTTTATTAATTTTTTTTTTTACGTTTATTTATTTTTGAGACAGAGAGAGACAGAGCATGAAAGGGGGAGGGGCAGAGAGAGAGGGAGACACAGAATCGGAAGCAGGCTCCAGGCTCCGAGCCATCAGCCCAGAGCCCGACGCGGGGCTCGAACTCACGGACCGCGAGATCGTGACCTGAGCCGAAGTCAGACGCTCAACCGACTGAGCCACCCACGCACCCCTTCAACGTGCCTCTTGACCTGCAAAGCCTGAAATCTTTACCTCACAGAAAACATTTGCTGACTCCTTGGCCAAGAGAACCATTTGGAATGGGGTAGGGTGTTTTATCATGGCCTATACTCCTTGAATTGGAAGAAACCACACTGGGAGCAGGGTGGGGAGGGGGTGACATTTACACACACACACACACACACACACACACACACACTATTATTCTGTCCCCTCTTTGCTGTCCCTTCCTTGTCTAACCTCTCCATCTGGCGGTTCAAGGCCTTCCCAGAAGCCTTCATGATAGTGAGCCCAGAGATCAGGAACCATTTGCTCAGAAATCAAGTTTTAAAAAGTAAGGGCACATGACTACTCGTAGTGGGCTGAACTTCAGGCTGAAGAGCAGGTCTGCCTTTCTAGAAAAGCCAGACACACACATGCCCTGGCTTCCGGGCCACGAAATGTCAGTGAATGACAGACCAACTGGGATCTCGGAAAGCGGGGCGCCTGGGTGGGTCTAGTCCTTACAGGTTTATCCGCACAACCAGTAACCATGAAAGATGAAAACGAAATCGACACCAGGGCAGGACGGTCACCGCGAACCAGAAGTTTAGTCCCACGTGGAAAGTGGCCAGAGGCTCCGGCCCTCCGCCCGAGCCCCCAAACTGGCCCTCGGCGGCCAGGCCTGCTCTCCCTGCCCTGCCCCGTGAGGGTACAAAGTCTTGGCCTTCCCCTTGCCGCACATGCTGACACAGGTCTTTATTTCAAAATGGAGACGATCTGCCATTAAGCACTCCAGTCAGGCAACGTACACACCCCAGATGAGCGTCTCTGAGCCTCGGTTTTCCCATCTCTCAAACGGGGATAAAAGTAACAGCAACTTCCTCATACGGTGGCTTTGAAGATTCAGTCACGCTTGTGGAGCCCTGAGAACGGTACCCGGCCCAGAGTAAACACTCACCGAGTAGAGAGAGTGTGATCAGGACTCCCTCGTCGTGGACCTCGCTCACCTCTGGGCTGTTGTCCACAGTAGGCCAGGAGAACCAGTGTCGGGCTGCTGGCCGTGACCTTCTCCGCTGTTGTCAGCGAGCACCAGAGCGTTCTCAGGGCAGCGGATGGCTCTGCCATGTCAAGGCCACAGCAAAGTGCCACATACAGAAACACCGTGGAACCCTACAGAAGGCTCAAGACCTAGGACAGCACCAGGTACCAGGCATCCGTTGTTTGGCAAAAACCAACCAACCAACCAAAGAAAATCAACACGAGATCTAGAAAAGCCTACCGTGGAAGGAGTCACGTAAAAGGAACACGTCTTCAGCAAGGGATTCGGATGAAGAAATGCACAAGAGGATTCCTCTACACAAAGGCCGGATCTGATGTGAGCCCATCCTGGTTGGGCATCGAGGCGCGGAGACCCTGAGCGCATGGGTGCCGTGGCCGCGTCTGGGAGTCCCGGTGAAGCTTCCCGTGGCGGCCCCAAGCAGGCGGCCCTTCCCGGTCGGCGCAGACACAGGCAGGAAGGGCCACAGGACTGCGTCGCAGGTAGCAGCCACTGCCCATCTCATGGTCCTCCCACACCTGTTCCCAACAGTTCCATAGCTTTTTCCTGACTCCTCCTTCCTCCCTGACTCCCGACTCCCTACTCCCTTGGCCCACCCTTCCAGAGCACACGGTATTCGCACTCGTAATTACACCTGCCCAGTTATGCTCATTCCCAACCACCGTCCTCCATTTGTACTATTATTTCTCATTTCAAACAAAAGCTTAAAGTGTAGTCTATACAATATCTGGAGGCGCCTGGGTGGCTCAGTCGGTTAAGTGTCTGACTCTTGATTTTGGCTCAGGTCATGATCTCACAGTTCATGGGTTTGGGCCCAAGCACAGAGCCTGCTTGAGATTCTCTCTCTCTCTCTCTCTCTCTCTCTCTCTCTCTTTCTCTTCCCCTCCCCTGCTCCCTCTGTCTCTCCAAGAAATAAATGAGCTTAAAAAAAAAAAGAAAATGGCAGCCCTCTGGATGAAAAATTTAGCTAAAGGCACTCTCCCTGTGGCTTATCAGAGCCCCAGATCAGGGCACAGAGCTAGGTAAGAAGAGGGAGGGCTGGATTACCGCCTCATCTGCCCATATGGCCAACTAGTCTTGAGCAGTGAACAACCTGTGCAACTGTACATGGTGGCTCAGCTAAACCAAATGGAAGCTGGTTTCAGCCTGATGAATAGGGCTATCCCCTTTCAACAGAATGTCTGACTGCACAAGCAGGGGCAAGGCAAGGTCTCAGCAGTCCCCTGCAGACTCCCTTCTTGAGACAGTCCCAGGTTATAAACCAATGATCTGAAAACCTGTCTTTCCATCAGCGGCAACCCATTCCTGTGTTTCCTGAAGTCAGTGTCTCAAGTAACGGGCCAAGACGGCACAAGAAGCCATAGCACTTTAGAGCTGCAAGGTCACCTTCTTGCAGGGACGTGGGAACTGAAGGCAAAGGTCAAGAGAGCAGTGACAGTAGAGAGGAACATCAGAACTCAGCACTAGGCTTCCGCTGTGCACGCTTTTGACTCGTCCCTTCACGAAGGCCCACAGCGAAAAGCCAAACGGGATCAAGCCTCCCATTACCGTTTTGACAAGAGCAGGAGGGGGAGTTTTCTGGCTCCCACCAACTCCGCGTCCCTCCTCCACACCCCTTCTGTTCACATGTCCTCATCATCCGGTTTCTCTCTTCGGCGACCAGGCGTCACTCACCCAGCCTGAAGAGGACGGGATGGTCAGGGAACAGCACGACAGAGAGGGAGGCCAGTTGGGTCTCAGACAAGGCTTGGCCTGTGGTAAGCTCAGGAGAGGCTCCGAAGCCACAGGTAAGATTTTGCAATCGGGAGTAGGGGCAGCCTCCTCCTCACAGACCATCTGGAGTCGTAGGAAGAGGCTGTGTCTGGAATTTTCCTCACCACGCTGTAGCCGAGAGCGGTGCGGAGTTCTGGGGCAAAGGCGGCCTGACGCAGCTGCCCGGGTTTGCCCCAAACCCCACAGTGGTGTGGAGGGAACTGCTTCCGAGAAGAGAGTGAGGCTGGCGGACACACCGATGCGGGGGGGGGGGGGGGTGTCAAGGTCGGGTTGTGGGGCCAGGGCACTGGGTGGGGGGGGGCAGTGTGAACCTGGAGCCTGTTTCGGATTCTGTGTCTCCCTCTCTCTCTGCCCTTCCTCTGCTCACACTCGGTCTCTCTCTCAAAAATACATAAACGTTAAAAAAATTTTTAAATATATATAAAATAAAAGGTGAACGTTCCTGCTTAAAACGATAGAAGGAGAGAGACAAAACAAACCTTTTTCCAAAGAGAAGCACAAGGCACAAGGTGTGGACATTCATGAGGTGTTGTTTCCCCTCCAAAGGTGTTTGTTGTGACACTACTTGTAATTTAGGTTAAAAATTAGGACAAAGCCAAATGTCAATCAATAGGAGATTTGTTAAGTCAAATGTTACATCCATACAATGTGTACAGCAGAGCCAGGTGGAGGAGGAGGGGGAGGGGGGAGGAGGAGGGGGAGGGGGAGGAGGAGGAGGGGCAGGGAAGAAGAGGGGGAAGGAGGAGAAGGGCAGGTCTACAGATCCAAAACAGAGGGCTGGGTGGAAAAACAAGACTGTTGCCACCAGCTCTGTCCCTTCCGGCTCCCCAAGGGCAAGGCCCCAGCCTCTGACCCACTCTTCCACCTCCCCTCCCCAGTCCCACTCTGTCCCCATGTCACTCCTCCGCCCAAACCTGGCTCCCTTCTGAGACTCCTCCGGGACTCAGCTTGGACTTCACCTGTGGGCCGGCCTGGTCTAGACCGCCTCCCACAGAGCCGGCGGCCCGTGCTCGGCACTCCCGAAGGGCCGAGCCACCTCTGCCCTCCTTTCATCAAACTCTTTGCATTTGTGCATTGATTCGTGTGTGCCCGCTCGGGACTGGGAGCCCCCGAGGGCAGGGACTTTATCACTGCGTCCCCATGCACCCGACCCAGTGGCTGTGGGATAGTGGCAGCTCCATAGATGTTTCTGGAATAAAGGGAGGAGGGGATGGAGAGAGAAGCGAGGAGAGTCGGAGAAGAAAGGAAGGGTTCGGGATCCGTGGCTGAGCCCGGGGGAGAGCTGCCCTCTGTCGTTTCCCGACTCACCTCTGCCAGGAACCCCCTGGGGGGGGGGGGCGGGGGACTGGCTGTTCTCACGTCATAGATGTGGAACTAAAGCCCACAGTGGTTAAAAAAGTCAGGTGACTCTGGCTGCAGCATCGTGCTTTTGACCGCTCTCAGATATCTCAGCAGCAGAAAAGATCGCGGGGTCTAGAAAAAGTCGCCTCATTTGGCAAACAGAAGATTACCCGTGACGTTCGACCAAGTCGTTTTGAGTGGAAGAATCCAAAGCCAGGTTATGAGGGATCTCATGCTACGGGGGAGGGGATCGCGCGGTCACCGGTCCCGCTCAGCGGCTAGCCGGGCCCGCACACCGCGGAACCTTCCAGAATGAGTCATCTCAGCCCCAACCACCTTAGGAAGCCTGGGCCCGGCAGCCGGTAGACCCTCTCCTTTGCGATCCAGATCCTGCCTCTTCCCTACTTTCCCTCTCAGCACTCCTGGACCTCGCTCCCACTCCCCAGAGGGAGGCCCCAAGTTAGTCCCGACCCTGAGGCCTTCTCCACCTGCCCGCCCTTCACCCCACTTTTGAAAGTCACGGGAGCACCCAGTGATCTGCCGGGGCCTTTCAGTCGGGAGCTCCCGGTGCCCTGCCCGGCTCCACCGGCCCCCTGCTCGCGCGGGCCTCGACCCCGCGTCCTCAGTCCCCAGGCCCCTCCTCTCCTGGCATCCCGGGCACCCATCCGGGACTCTACCCATTTGCAGCCCACGTCCACCTGCGGTGGCGATCACAGTACCCATTCTTAGAGGACGAAGCAGGCTCGCAAAAGTTCTCCCACCTTGCCCACCTAAACCGACAGCGTCCCCTTTGAGTCCGAGGGCTGTTTTATTCATCCAGCTCAGCCCTGGGCACGTATCAGTTGGTAAATGTGGGTAAAAATGGAAGGGAGACCCAGAGGATTATAGCGGTAACATTAAGGGAAGTTTTCTTGTATCTAAATCTTTCCCGATTAGAGGATTCCTACGTAGTTCTAAACATTCAAATTCGGGAATGTAGAACACAGAAGATAAAAGTCCTCCAAATTGCACTCCTTAAAGAAAATCATTATTAACACTGTGGTTCATGACCCTCGAGGTCTTTCCTCGGTAGATACGGACATAGAATTACGGACAATTCTTTTGCAAAAACGGGATATGAGGAGTACTGCTCTGTACCAATTTTTCCAGCTATAGCCCCGTTTTGAATTTTTTAAAAAAAAATATTTTTTAATGTTTATTTATTTTTGAGACAGAGACAGAGCATGAACGGGGGAGGGTCAGAGAGAGAGGGAGACACAGAATCCAAAGCAGGCTCCAGGCTCTGAGCTGTCAGCACAGAGCCCGACGCGGGGCTCGAACTCACGGACCGCGAGATCGTGACCTGAGCCGAAGTTGGACGCTTAACTGACTGAGCCACCCAGGCGCCCCTTGAATTTTTTTTCTAAATGTTTCTTTTTGAGAGGGAGAGGGAGAGAGAGAGAATCCCAAGCAGGTTCCACGTTGTCATCGCAGAACCTGCCTCAGGGCTCGAACTCGGGAACCGTGAGATCACGACCTGAGGCGAAATCAAGGGTCGGACGCTTAACCTCCTGAGCCCCCCCAGGTCCCCCTTATTATTATTATTTTTAGTGGCGAAGCTGTACACGTTGTGCGGATGTAACATTTTACTTAATGAACCCCCCCTATTGACTGACATTTGGGTTTGTCCTAATTTTTTTTTTTTTTAATCACAAACAATGCCACAACGAACAGCCCTAGGGAATCCCGAGATCCCACCGAGGCATCTCGGTGGACAGGCTCTGTGGGGGAGGAATCTCGTTTTTGTGAGATGGTGGAGACAGTGCACGTCAGGGGGCCCCCAGTTTCTCTGTGATGTAGGAGGTGAGGTTGAGTACCGGGGGTGGTGACGTCTGCCGAGGGGAAGGGGTCGATATACCACAGCCTGAAAACGTGCAGGAAGGTTTGAGGAACAGGCATTTAATTCAAATACGAGGGCACTCTGAAAGCAGGAGAAGGGTCTGTGTAGGGTGGAGGCCCAGGGCTCCAGTGGAGAGGAAGACTCCAGAAAGTCTTGATTTGATTCCTCACAATGCCAAGTACCTCTTCCCTTTCCCTTCTCCCTCCCCCAATAGGTTTTCTTGTCCCTTGTCTTCTAATTTGCTTTTTCCGAACTCCATCCCTTTCGCGGTGGTGTTTCTAGAGTTGGAGAAAATCATCCTTTCTGCACCTACACCTGCAGAAACACCTTCAAGGGGGCAGAAATTACCTCTGGAAGATCCAGCCCAGGGCAAAGGAGTTCAGAACCATCCTGCCACCAGGTGGCGCTCCAAGCCCAATATTTTGGCCTTCCTGCCCCGGGCCAGGGGAGTCATTTTGGTAGGATAATATACAAAGGAGTATGTAATGTTAACTATCTGTAAAAGTTAATAAAATTCGGGGGGCATTTGGGAGGTTCAGTCGGTTAAACGTCCGACTCTTGGTTTTGGCTCAGGTCATGATCTCAAGGTCGTGAGATCTACCCCGCGTTGGGCTCTGCACTGGAAAGGTGGAGCCTACTGGGGATTCTCTCTCTCTCTCTCTCTCTCTCTCTCTCTGCCTCTCCCCTGTTCGTGTTTACTCTCTCTCACTCTCTCAAAATAAATAAACTTAAAAATGAAGTCAGTAAAAATCTGCACACGTATAAAAAAAAGCTTTATTCCTAGTTCCGCGGGCAGTTTCAGGGACAGCAATGCAAATTTCTAAGTAAAAAGAATTTTTATTCGTCATGTGGCCTATGGGTCTCAAAAGGGTTTGTGAGTGAAGAAAAGCAAACACCGTGAAACAAGCTTTTGCTCCCCCATTTGGAAAGCGGTAGAGAATGTCGACTAAGCAATGACCTAGAGAAGGCTTGATTTCATAAATCACGAACGATCGGCGACAAAGCTAACACGTCCCAATATCCATTCTAAATCCACTTACTAAGTGAGATTTTGAGAAAACAAAACCAGGTTATGTAGGAAATGTAGCCAGCTGGCAAATGTTCAAGCAGTTGAACGTATGGCTCATGTGTCTGGAGGGAATCTCTGCCTCCCCTCCGCAGCATGCAGAAAGAGAACTTGATTTTCTAGGACTCTTTTTCTTTGTACGTTTATTTATTTATTTTGAGAGAGAGCGTGAGCAGGGGAGGGGCAGAGAGAGAAAGAGAGAGAGAGAGAATCCCAAGCAGGTTCCGTGCCGTCAGCACAGAGCCCGACGTGGGGCTAGAACTCACAAACTCTGGGATCATGACCCGAGCCGAAATCACGGGTCAGACGCCCAACGAGCTAAGCCATCCGGGCGCCCCTCTAGCGCTGTTTTCTTTTCGTCTCTGAGCTTTCGTCCCACTGACTCTCCCAAAACTTAACTCACACTTTCAGAATCCATGGGCCTCCCCGGCCCTCCTACCCCCTTCCCTCCCTTCCCTCTTCAAACCAGGTGAGAAGCAGCCTTCTCCCCTCGCCCTTCCGGGAGGCCCAGGTGTCCTTCTGTAGCTTTACCTCCACAAACGCCCCTAAGACATTGGGCCTTTAGAAGACAAAATCCAAATAACTTACCCCACACGTGTCCGCAGGGCAACGAGCACAGAGCTGAAGGTCGGCTTGGATGGGAGCAAAGGAAAAGGAGTGTCATCTCTCTGTCCAGAGCGTGGTTTTGCACAGATTTGTCTTTAGATCACTTGTTTGGGGACCACCTGGCTCCTATTTAACATGCAGCTGTCGGGACTCAAATATACTGACCCAGGGGCTCCAGGGCAGGGCCACCGAAGCCAACGACGTTTGGGAATCACTTAGCAGAGCCCGCGTTCTCAAAGCGCGGTTCCCGGCCCAGCAGCAACAGCATCCCGTGGGCCCAGCTTGTTCGAGATGCAAATTCCTGGGCTCTAGGTCCAGACCTACTGGATCAGAAACTGGTGGGGGACTGAGCAATCTGAGGTCTCAGCAGTCCCCCAGGTGACTCTGATGCATGCTGGAGTCTAAGAACCAATTGCAATTGAGCAGTTACTCGAAAGTGGTGGTTCTCGACTTGGCCCGAGCAGTGGAATCACCTGTGTGCTTTCAAACCTCCAAAGCCCCGGCTGAACCCCGGGCCCATTGAGTCACAGTCTGCATAAGTGAGGCCCAGGCACGGGGATTTTTAAGGCTCCCTAGTTAATTTCAAGGTGCAACCAAGATGAAGAACCTACTAGGGCGGGTGGGGGAGGGGAGGCCTAAATCTCTGGGACCATCTCACAATAAACACGTCCTCCCTGCGGAGATATCCTGGTATCCGCAGCCTGAGAATCTCGGGCCCTTGCAACCATTGTTATTCATGGGCCAGAGTCATCTCCCACCTATGGGCCTGCATGGATTAAAGACTTAAATGGAGGAACCGAGACCCTAAAGCTCCTTAAAGAAAACATAGGGGGAAAGCTCCTTGACACTGGTCTTGGCAATGATTTTTTTTTTTTTTTTTTTTAGTGATGATACCAGAGTTACAGGCAACAAAGTCAAATGTGAACCAGCAGGGGTCCATCAAACTAAAAAGCTGCTGCGTGGCGAAGGGAGCAACGAAGCGAAAAGGCAGTCCCTACAGAAGGGGAGAAAACATTTGCAAGCTGTATATCTGATCAGGGGTTAATATTTAAAACACACCGGAACTCCTATAGCTCAACAGCAAAACAACAACAACAAAACCCAATGCAACAAAACAAGCAAACCAAAAAAACAATTTAAAAATGGGCACAGGTACTGAACTGGTATTTTTTCCAAAGAAGCTCTAGAAACAGCCAACATATATATGGAAAGGTGTTCAACAGCACTAATCATCAGGGAAGTGCAAATCAAAATCACCGTGAAGGGTGGGAACTCGTCCTGCTTGTCCTTGACCCCTCCCTCTGCTCGTCACGGCAGACAGAGCGATTGGTCAGGTTGGCCACAGCGGGGGAATGGTCACAGCTCGTGTTTGCTCCAGTCTCCCAGCTCTTGGTCTCGTGGGACGCTGCTGAGACCCTGTCTTTGCTTCTGCTGCCCTCCCGTAAGCTCTGGGTGGCAGGGAGCCCTCACTCTGGACCAAAGGCTCGCACTTCTGTTTTTCCACCTGCGCCTGCGTGGGCCAACCCACCTGAGTCGGGGAATTGGAGCGTCGCAATACAAGTCCAAGCGATGGACTTGACAAATTCGACAAATTTGACAAATGCTGGATCTTAACCCCACCTGGCAGCAGGGCGTGTTGCTCAGCTGCAGAGAGATGCGAGTGGCCTGGTCCCCCAGGCCCCAGCAATTCTGTAACCTGTGGACTTCCTGAGTGGAATTCTACACCTCCAAGGGAGCTTCACCAAGGTTGCGTGTCGTTCAACTTGGGCGACCAGCGCCTCTTCGGGAGAGATTAAACCCTGCACGTCACGTTCTCGGAAGAAAGCACTTTATTTAGACTTTCGGATTTAAGCCTGGATGTGGTCTCTCTCAAGAAGGCCTTGTGAATGTGAAGTTTCACGAAAACAGATTCTATCAGGAAAAATGTCGAGTCCCGCACGACAATGGAGAAGACCAGTTATACCCAGAGTCTGGGCAAATATCAGAACTCGATTCTGATTCTTAACAGTGAAGAACCATCACAGGGCTTCATGCAAACCAACATGTGGCACCACCCCATGCTTTTGGGTTTTCTTTTTTTTCTTCTTGCAGGATCATGGGAAAAAGCAGAACTGGGGAAATATCGGAACTTGGGTCAACAAAAAGGGACTTTCCTCAAATAAATTTCAAGCAGGAAGTGGTCAGCATTCTCATGGTTAGAAAGAATATTATGGAAAATGAGAAATTACATGTTTTAAAAAGCCTACAGAAATGAGCTCTGGGTGTCTGAGGCATTTCTGGAAAGTTTGATGGATTCATAGCCAAGGAAAACAAGAGTAGACCAAACAGTGATTGAGAATAGGTAATGAATGGAAGAGCTAACAAACTGAATGTTGTTCCTTACGTGAAAAAAATTTTTAAATGCTATATGAATAGAGTACATGAAATGTTGAGCATAAACCTTATTGCACAGCAGAAATGGTTAGTGCAAGAAAATTCTCAGATACTGTGTGTGCAAAGGATTAAAAATATTCACCATATGAGGAACATAGAGTTAGTCTTTCAAGCATATAAAATTGGTCATATATCTAACATAATAAAATAAAAAAAATAATATCAGCTAATATTTATGGAGCACTTGGTAGATATCAGACCCCATGCTGAGTACTTTTCACGGATTATATCACTTCGTTTTACAACTAACCTATGTACAAGTTAGACTTAGCAATTCTAAAACACACACATACATACACATAAACACAAATATACACACCCATGCATATATATGCATATACACATAAAGGCACACATTATATATGAATGGATATATATATGTGTGTGTATATATATATACACCCCATATACCCCATATATGACCCCAGTGTCATGCCCACCCAGTGACAGTTTTCACGAACTCACAGTTCAGTAGGATGAAAAAGACGACAAACCCTCAAACTATGAAATCTCAGCAGGCTTCAAAGATGCCATTTATGGGCTGGTGGGGTAGGAGCAGTGGCAAAAGAGAACGGTTAGTGGTTAGATGATTCAGAAATATGAGTGGGGGCACTCAGCGAGAGAGGTTGAGAGTGAGAGAGCGGGAGACATACTAAGAGGGATTCCATCTTTGCTTAAACCACAGCGTAACGTTGGGGGCCATGTTCCATGAAAAACGGAAATGCGTCACGGGGAAAAGAGGGCTGCTCACCCAGTTAACTCGGGTTTTTCATCTTCGCCTGCACTGGCAAAGGAAAAGGCACGAGCGGCTCCATCTTGAGACACCAAGCCAAAGCAATGGAAATCAATGGTCCAAACCAAGATTCGATCATCTACGGTCTTCCACATTTTTTATACTGTCTTCTCATCGATGGACAACAGTGAACACACACCCCTACATATTTCTGTATTAATACAATGGGTATATGATAAAATAGCCCCAAACACACTTTGGAAAAGATGACTGTATCTATTTTTATATTTTCTTCCTACACCTCGCTTTGAAGACCCAGCCAAGGGTCTCAGGAAATGAACATCAACAGCCATGAGTTTCTGCTAGGTGGCACTCTTCGCCATATGCATAGAACCACTAATTCAGTAAGATGCTAGGAAAATTGGACTAAAGACACCTTTAAATTGCGAATGTAAGCAGCACCTCTATTTGTCAGGACTTCAGGGACTGCGAATCAGTTGGCCACTTACTTGTCTCTGCCTAAATCCGTCCAGTGTACTTGTCCAAATTGTCTTCGCATTTTAGCCTTGAACAGAACTTCCAATCCAATGTAAATTATACCCCTCCAAAACAGGTGCCTGGGGGGAACAATTTAAGTGCAGCTCCGCTCCCTAGCAGTGGGTTAAGAGCACCGAGGGTTCTGTAGAGAAGGAGACACTGAGCATACCTGGGGCAACTCGGGCTTTCCTTGCTGAAGTGAGCCCTCTATTAACAGTCTGTGGTACTTCCTAAACTGGGTTCTGTGGACCAGCTGCGTCAGAAGCACGCGGGCTAGTTGTAGAAGTGTAGATTCCTGGGTCCCAGAGATCAGGCTCTCTGGTGTGGTTTCCGAGCTCCGGAGACTGATTCTGGTCCCGGGTAAAATTGGAGAACCAATTGAACTGCTTGGACAGAGCTGGGTCAGTTTTGGGGGGGACCACCTACCTCCTCTGTGACCCTGGGTAGTTGACCTAACCCCTCTGATCTCACCTATTTCTCTGAGTTACCCCATCATCTTCAAGATGGAGCTCCTAATACCAGCCTCGTAGAGGCGATGTGAAGACTTAATGGAATGAATGAAGCATTAGTTTGCATTTGCTGCTTAAGAAATGTGACTTCCTTCCCTCCTCCCCCTCTTCCTCCTCCACACTCCATTCCATAACACTGTCCGGGTCCCAGTAACTTCATCTTACACTGTTCTTCTTAAGATCCTCCTCACTCTCTCCTTGCCCTATCATCCCCTTTGGGGACCTGCCCTCACAAATAGGAGCCAAACTTGTGATTATTTCAGATTCGTGCGCTCTCCGTTCAGAACACGTTTCGTTTCCTGTGTTCTGTTTACTTAGGTGGCCTGCTCTGGAGAGTTGATTATCTCGCAAACGAATCCATCATGATGTGTTAACGGAGAAGAGTAATGTGTTAACATAATCCCTGGTAACAGAGTCCTGCTTGGTGGGCTTCCATTTGGACCTGGCCCTGGGGTGTTCCCCACGGTCCCAGGGGTGACTACAGGACAGCAGACTGGTTCTAATTTCGAAGACAGCCCAAGTACTGTTCTTAGCAGTGTGGACCCCTAGACAACGAGCCTCGTGTGTGGGGTTCATGCAGGTGTTACTACACTTTTGCTCAAGATGTCAACTCATGCAATTCGCCGTGGTGAAAACCCCTGGAATCTACGACCCACCGCATCGCCTTGGCCAGTGAGACGTGAAGCAGTCATGTGTATCATACAAGATAAATGTGGCATCCTACTTGGCTGTGCCTGTCTGGCCTTGGCCCTCGGGCCTTGCCACACGAAGAACCGTTTTCCGTGTGTGGAAGCAGCTGCCGACCTCAGCCTGCCCACTGGTGGGCTCTAGGGATGTCAGAAAACTGCCACGGGGCCACCAGGACTTCCTCTTTCCTTCTAGATCCTACCAGACTGCTGTTTCTAGACGAAGTTCCTTGTAAGACACTAGAACTCCAACCTCCTCAGTCAGTTTAAGTGTGGGCTCCCCCAAAACAATTAATATAAATCTCCAAGAGAGACAAGGGAGATATATACATATCTCCCTTCTCCCCCCCCCCCATAGATATCTACCTATCTAGAGAGAGAAAGAGGGAGAAATAAAACCATTGAACTGTATAACAAACATGTTAGAAATTGACTACAACCTGGGGCACCTGGGTGGCTCAGTCAGTTAAGCATCCCACTTCGGCTCAGGTTATGATCTCATGGTTCGATCTCATGGCCCCGAGTTCGAGCCCCATGTCGGGCTCTCTGCTGTCATTGCGAAGCCTGCTTCTGATCCTCTGTCCCCTCTCTCTCTGCCCTACACACACACACACACACACACTCTCTCTCTCTCAAAAATAAATAAATATTAAAAAAAAAAAAAAAAGAAATTGGTTACGACCCAAGATGAAGGTAATCTGAAAGGCAGAGTACCGGATCTTATCCCGTTTCTTAACTCGTGTGGCTAAAATGTGAGAGAAGTAGAATATGAATTTGAAGGTGGCAAAGAGCAGAGTCCGGCCAGTGTGACCCAGGGAAGGTCTTGCCGAGCTGATGGTGGAAGGCCGGGCTCACTGAGACAGATGGGGATTGACTCCGGGTGTGTGGGGGAAAGAGATCGGTTTTAAGCCAGTAGCACACACAAAACCACTGCTTCCAAACCGAAGATCCCCACCTGCAACCACTGCTCTTTCTCTTTGTTCTTGTACGCTCCACGAGGCTTGCCGTGGGCGTCTAAAGCCAAAAAGGAAACTGAGAGGGGGGTGGGGGAGAAGCAAAAGCAGAAAGATGAGAGAGACGTAAAACCTAAAACAGCGTGAGCCTGCCCTGTGGTCATCACGCTGTTGCCAGCACGGTGCACGCGTGACCCCCATGTCAGCCGGCCACTGCGTACCGTCACGTCATGACTTTTTCTTTTCCACTTTCCCCTTCACTTGGTTGGTTGGTTGGTCAGCCCCCTGTTCTCCCTCATCACATGAACTCAGTCAGATGGGTTAATTTTCGGGCCTGGTGTTCTCCGAAGTGGTTCCCAGTGTTCTTTAGGGTCAAGAGCTCCATCTTCTAGCAGATGCGACTGGTGGTGTGTCCCATGTACCAGCTGCTCTTGAGTACTGACGCCCAAAGCTCCAAGGAGGGACGCACCCCAAAGCCTGTCTGGTAAATCTGCCTTTAGCACGTGCAGAAGAGGCAGAGGACAAATCGAACCTTATCCCCACCCCTGTGTTAAAATTGAGCCATAGGGGTGCCTCGTGGGCAGCTCGGTGGGTTAGGTTTCTGACTCTTGATTTCAGCTCAGGTCATGATCTCACGGTTCGTGAGATCGACTGCCGAGCCGGGCTCTGCGCTGACAGCGTAGAGCCTGCTTCGGATTGTCTCTCTCTCCCTCTCTCTCTGCCCCCACCCCTGCTTGTGCTCTCTCTCAAAATAAATAAATTAACAAGCATTACTACACGTATTAACATTATTAAGAAATAAAAAATAAAATACCTCGCAGGATGTGCAACCTGTTTCTTGCTAGGCCCATTAGTTTCCTGTGAGCCTGGGGAGCAACACGCCCAGGTTCTCAAGTTACCTTCCTCCTCATGTACCCTATGTTTTCTGACTACGTTTAAGAGACCATCTACGCAGGCCTAAGAGCGTCCAAACAGAGCTGGAAATAGACGTGAGGATGGGGCCAGGAGACCTGACGCAGACACAGAGCTATGGTCACACTGATCCCCTCTCTCCTCTAGAGACCACAGACACTTGCTTTGCCTTCTGTCAGCCATGATATTTGCCCTGCCAAATGCTCCCCCTTGGCTTGGATCCCGCCAGTGCCCAAGTCTTGCTGAGGCACAGGATGCATCTGAGGAGGAAGGACACAACCTCGCAAGTCCAGGGGTGAAAGGAATTGGGGGCCAAGCCTTGACAGTGGTGTGGGATCTATGGAGAGTCCAGAGTCCTTTCCAGAATGGAGCCAACCAGACGGGTGTCAGCCGAGAAGCAGGACATTCAGAGCTTTGGAGGGCACCTGGCAGTACAGAACTCCACACAGGGCTCTCAGAAGGTTAAGAGTGATTAACCAAGATTACAAAGAATGTAACTGATGTCCTTTCTGTTGTTTTCTACAATCAACCCTGTACATAGCCTCATGTCAAAATATGCTGTGGTTTCCGAATGCATGATTTTCAGTTTCCCTTCCTCTTAATCCATTTCAGAAGATGTTTAAGTTGTCTCCAAGTGCTTTATGGTTTATAAATCACCAAAATAACCTCAACATTATGTGTAGATGTGTTTTGATAGAAGAAACTTTATGATGGCCAAGAGCCGATTGTTACGATATTACCTTTGTTTTCACTGAAGAAGAAAGGCATCTGTTAAGTACAATAAAGCTTAAAGACATTGACAAACAGTTGGTTCTTGCAGCTTACGTCTTTATTCATCTCATCCAGAGATTAATTTGGGAATTTGTGACCCTTATTGATTACAAGTCCTTTGGAAATAATTCATATACTGTGTATTTACAGCTATACTTACAACCCTTGGCATTTTGATACATGAGGAAAATACAATATCTCCCAACTAATGCTCTGAGATTTGAACCCATGCACACTATTTTCCAAAGGGCACAGACACCTTGGTAGGTCATTGTTTTCCTGAAATAAAGCAAAGTGATCAGGTTTCAAACTTTGAGCTCATGTGGCTTTATACCCAGTTGAAAGTATGTGTGTCTTCAGAATGTCTTGGTCCTTTCTATTGCTGCCATTGAGGGCGAAAGCTGGGGTTCAAGACTGAAGCTTTCTGAGTGCTGAGGTCTGTAAACCTTGGCTTCTCCTCCCCCATGCAATTTAAAGGAATCCAAAGAATTGTCATCCCTGCTTGATAACTATAAATAAATAAATGTTCTTGGGGGTCCTCCTTCAGAGTTTACCATCAAAACCATCCAATGTTAAAAATAATAATAATAATAATAATAATAATAATAAAAACCACCTAATGTTGATGGATCAAGTTGGCAGATAATTACAGATATACGATATTAGTTAGCAAAGCAGTTTCAAAGACCATTGGATGAGGCAATTTTACTTTGGCTATAGTCCTTTTGCAATGCAGATAAAGATCTTTGTTTGAGTCCGCTCAGGATGCTGTATAACAAAATATCATAAACTGGATGACTTAACACTTTTTTCTCACAGTTCCAAAGGACAGACATCCAGGGTCAGAGTGCCTGTGCCTCCTGGTTCTGGAGAGGGCAACAGTCGATCTGTGCAGAAGGGGGCGCTAGGTGATGCAGAAGCAATCAGTTGCGTTCCCTGTGTTTTCATTTCACTAACTCTAGTACATTGTGATGTCATACACGTAGGCCCTGAGCATCTTTTACCCTATTTCCATACATAGCGGTACTTCTTAGGAGTAGAAGCACGATTCCTCTGAATTTGTGATTGCGTGTGTATTTAATAATCACAAGAGAATGACAGGAGAATCAGAGCCTTATGTCCTCTCCTTGCCGCCCTTCTCCCAGTCGTGTCTTATACAGAAACAGAAAGGGGAGACTCAAGTGCCAATGGAGTCACAGAGAGATCGGAAAGATGATGTGATGCATTATAGAAATTCCATTTTTCCAATTCCTTTGTCATACACTGTGACTCTCCTCTCTGATGTGGACAATCCCAGGTCTTGGAGACTTTAACAACACCCTTTTAGTGAGGCATTCATGGGACAATCTAGACAGCCAAGCTTTTCCTTGGTAGGTCAGGCAGTCACGCTTGGCAAAGAAGGGCTAGACCGTCTCTTTGAACACCTGACTATAGGTCACATGATTGTCTGTGGCCAGGGCATTTTTCAGACACTGCCAGAAGTACGGGTGGGCCTGTGGGTTTGTCGGCCACTCAAGGACGGAACTCTTACACAGCCTCTTCCGGAGCTGGAGGAACTTGGATTTCTGAAGGGGCTTCTCAAGGAATATCAAGATGATTACGTCTACTTTTTCATCCATGAGCCTCTGATGGGATAAGTAAAATGCGATCTTAAAGTTCTCAGTCTTTGCATACTTGTTTGTCATCACAAACACCGTCTTTTTGCTAAGCTGGATGCTCTGGGAAAGGTTTTCCAGAACTGGCTGCCCTGGTAGCCAATCCCTTTCCTCAAGACACAGATTAAAATGTTTCTCTCTTGGGTCTTCCAACTTGGCCACCAGCTCATCCAAAACCCACTCTGTCACTGCTGGGTCTTTAGTGTCATACACAACAAAGGCATCATAGCAAGAATCCAGTGATGTCAGACGCTGATACCCCTTCATTTTGGCCTTACAGAAATGGTAACTA
This sequence comes from Panthera tigris, assembly GCF_018350195.1. Classification (NCBI taxonomy): domain Eukaryota; kingdom Metazoa; phylum Chordata; class Mammalia; order Carnivora; family Felidae; genus Panthera; species Panthera tigris. The sequence goes on along the minus strand of NC_056677.1, from coordinate 9,503,101 downwards.
TACCACACATCCCAGAAATAGAGGTGGTTTGCTGTTGTAATCACCATCAGAGAAAGAGCCACCGATACGGAAAGTGAAAACAGGATCAGGTTAGTCAGATCTACCTCACAGGTATACAGATCCAGAGAGACCACACTCTGGCCCCTGTGTGCTCCTGGCCCCACACAAGTCACATCTGTGGCCAAGTAAGGAATAGTCACCTCTGTATGGTTAACCCACCAGACAAACCACACAGCATCACAGGTGCACAGAAACCGATTATGATGCAAAAGTAACATCTCCAGATTGTTGAGGACATTTTCTGGAAAGCTAGTCTTCTGGATAATCTGGATTTTATTTGAGCTGAGGTCCAGGTATCGCAACTGGAAAGCATCTTGTAGAAAATGCTTTGTCAGATGCCTGATTTGATTGTACTTGAGAATCAGTTTCTTGAGACTTCTGGAACAGTTGTATAATCTCTCAGGGACACTCTTCAGCTCATTGTAGCTGAGGTCCAAAGTTTCTAGATTCTTCAGATACTGGAGTCTTCCCCAGTTGAAGGACTTGAGCCCATTTTTGACCAAGGAGAGAGTCTTTAGTTTTGGAGGCATGCCATCAAAAACTCCAGCAGGCAAGAAACTCAGGGAATTTTCAGAGATGTCTAACTCCTCTAAGTTTAGCAGATTCTTGAAGAATTTTAAGTACCTGTTATCACCATCTCTCCATAAAACATCCAAATGATTTCCTCTGAATTCCAGAATTCTAAGAGACTCACTCTCCATGGTCCTGCTGGTGGACATAGAGATGTCATTGTTGTTCATCATGAGTTTCTTCAGAACTTTTAGGTTCTTGGTGAAGTTTAGCATGTGAGTAATGCCTTCTGATTGAAAGTAATGGCTATTACTACTTATATCTAGAATTTCCAGGTTGCGTAGCTCCTCAAATGCTGTTGAGTAGAGTAAATCAAGCCGGTTGTTAGAGAAGTCCAAATACTTCAACTCCACTAAAGGCTGAAATTCACTGCCATTGAGAGTTTGGCCAATGGTATTTCCTGACAAGTTTAGGCATTTGAGGAAAGACAGATGCTGAAAATCAGAGGACTTGACAAAAAATATATTATTTCTACTTAGGTCCAAGGCCTGCCCATACACATAACAATCTTTATTAAAAGGCAAGAAAGAGGGAGTCTCTTTGTTTTTGAACCTGCAACTCCTTGCATACTCATCATATCTGAAATAATGTAATGTTTCAAGGACCTGAGGTGCATTACCATCTACAGAAGTTCTGGTGTTAGAGCAGAAGCCAACTTCACTTGAATCTCCTGAAGGTGATATTTTATTCATTGAAAGATCTATGACTTTCAATGTTTTAAATTGTTCGAATATGCTGAGGTCAGCGATTTTTATGAAGTTAGTGCCAAGATCAAGAACTTCAAGATTGGAGAGACTACGTAACGGGGAGAGGTTATGGCTGCTCAGCTCCTTAAAGACGTATCCTTTGATCCGTAAAACTTTCAGGTTTTTCAGTGAAGAAAATGCATCCGATAGATTCAGAGTTGCACGATAGACCTGAAGTTCATAATTGAAAGACAGATCCAATTGGACAAGGTTGTGAAGAAGAAGCAAAAATTTGGCATCCCCAATTTCTTTGGCCAAGAAGTTTTGTGAAAGATCTAGCTCCTTAAGTTTTTTAATGTTTTTAAACCATCTTTGGGGCACATGCTGAAGAGAGTTACTGTATAGACGTAAAACTTGTAATTCTGTCAATGCATCAAAAGCCTTCATGTGGATCTGTAGGGGAGAATTATTCTCACAGGGTGTACAAGGAAATGGGACATTGTAACAACGAGGGCAGTTTCCACCTAGGTCAAGAATTTGCAGTTGATTGAGGTTATGAAAATCATCTTCTTGGATTTTTGCAATGGCGTTGTTATAAAGATGGAGTTCTGTTAAAGTGGATGGCAATGTAGTGGGGACGTATGTGATATTGTTATCTTTTAGGGAGAGCAATTTTAGATTTTTCAGACTCAGGAAAGCATCTTTTTCTATGAAAAATGAAACGTTGCAAGGATTGCGAAAATAACAGTTTTGGCCCAAGTAGAGTTTTTCTATGTTGGTCAGTTCTGTTAGGTTATTTTTCATGATACAAAAGATACTGTTGGCCTCAAGGCTCAGCAGCTGCAAGTTGGGGGGAAGACCCTCAGGTATTTCCAGAAGCTGGTTTCCATCCAGATAAAGGGATTTTAAGTAAGTGAGTCTACTAAAGCTTCTGGGTTTAATCTGCAGCCTCCTGGGACACATATTGTCTTTTGGCCCAAGTCGAATAGGTATACAGTTGCATCTGAAATCGATCTCTACCAGATAGTCCAGCTGGTGGAAGGAAGCTGGAGAGATACCAGGTATGTGGTTGATGGTGAGGGTGAGGTTGGTGGCATTGGAAGGAATACCTTCAGGAATTTCTGTCAAATGCTTGTCTGTGCAGTCCACAATCACATGGGCCTTTGGAGCATCCAGAGTGACATCACAGGGCAGAGTTTTGGGAAACCATCTAGCTCCAAGATGTTTGGAAATTAGGATTATGTTAAAAAGGATAAGGGACTGTCTCTTCAATGTCCACATTGGAAACACCTGAAAGTATAAGAAAGAACAAATCACCATCATTCTAAATCGTTCTAAAATATACCAAGAATCAGATTTGAAAATTCCTATTTGCTGCCTCTCTTTTGCTACAGTTTAAAATAAACAAATCAAGTCTTATTCTCCATTGCCTGGACGACATCTCCCACTCCTTGACTGTGTTTGTCTACTACTAAGGTTCATAACAATTTAGTTACATTTTTAGCTTTTAGCATCTTAGCCTTTCAGTTACATAGCTTTCAAAGTGATAGACGCACACTTTCCTATTCACTATTATTTAAAAATAGTGCAGTGGAAGAGCTATCAACTAGCTGCCAAAGTATGAAATTTGGGGATGAAAGAATATTAAAATGAAAATGCATTGGGACAAATAACACATTAAGACTTTAGTGCAATTACTGTTTGCGTGCTAAGCCTGCTCTGGTACACATTGCACATTATACCTCACAATATTCAAGGCTCTCAATATCCTAAGTAGCACTGCCATTCTATGAGCTGGCTTTCCTCTTGGATTGTTTTTGGAAATCCAAGATGATTTGGGGATGGACAGAGCACAAGTGAGGAAGGGGCAGAGAGGGAGATACACAGAATCCCATACACATTGGGTTTACATTACAGAAATGTGGAAAGGAGAGAGCAGAGCAGACAGTCAGGGAACCGTCTGGGTGACTCCTGATTGATCAAAGAGGATACTTATGGGGGCGCCTGGGTGGCTCGGTCAGTTAAGCTTCTGACTTAAGCTCAGGTCACGATCTCATGGTTCATGAGTTGGAGCTCTGCATCGGGCTCTGTCCTGACAGCTCAGGGCCTGGAGCTTGCTTCGGACTCTGTGTATCTCCCTTTCTCTGCCCCTTCCTCACTTGCGCTCTGCCTCTCTCAGTCTCAAAAATAAATAATAAAACATTTTTAAAAATTTTAAAAAAGAGGATACTTATGAGAGTGAAAGGAAGGCAGACCTATTAAGAATTATGCTAAGACTAGGGGTACCTGGGTGGCTTAGTCAGTTAAGCATCCCAGTCTTGATTGTGGCTCAGGTCATGATCTCACTGTCCATGAAATTGAGCCCTGTGTTGGGCTCTGTGGTGACAATGCAGAGCCTGCTTGGGATTCTCTCTCTCCCTCTCTCTCTGCCCTTCTCCCACTCATGTGCTTTCTCTCTCTCTCTCTCTCTCTCTCTCTCTAAAAATAAATAAACTTTAAGAAAAAAATATATAATTATGCTAAGACTATTGCCAGAAAACCAAGACTCTCTTAGGCAAACTGGGACATATGGAAACCTACCCATAATGCTGATTCTTGGGCATCCAGATTTATCAGGGGAGAAACTGGGACCCAGGGGAGAAAGACCTTAAAAGGTAGTATGGGAAGTACTAAAGAGCTTTGCTAATCACCATATTAACTTGAACTTGCCCTGCCTTAGAGGGTGGTTTAACCAGGGACTTGCCCTCAAGTTTCAGGATCTCTATCAATATTTTACTCCAGAACACTGGTTTTAGTTTAACAGGTGCTTATCTATGGAATGATGTAGCCTGTGTCTCTACAAGCTTCTAGATCAATTAATGCTTTTGTCTTCCCCATTGACTGAATCAACCAAATATGTTGATATCTAATAAACCAAATGCCTAGTTCCCTTAATTCCTCTAATACAAGGTAAATAAGCAAATTTCCCCCCAGCTTTCTTTTTCTCTAATGAAAGATGGTTCAGAAGGATCTCAAAGAGCTTCTTCATGCATCTTGAGATGCCTAGAGTTGAAGTTAGAGGTACAACATTGTCTCTTTTTTTCTCTTTCACCACCTTGTCTCCTTCTCTTCCTCATTAAAACTATTCACTGAGTCCAGTTGACGTTCTTCATTGACCTCCTTGACATCCTCCTTGCTTTGCCATTTTAGCTAAAACTTCATCCTTGATCTCAGGCTCTTGCTCTTCCAATCCACCCAAACTATTAAGCTTCCCAAAGATTAATCAGATTATATTACTCTAAAGTCTTTCAAATTATTTTCTTTTCCCCCCCTTTTTTACAGAATGAGCCCTAACTTTGTGTCATGGCATCCAAAGTCTTCCAGTAATTGGCTTTATTTATACCTACTTGTCCAGGCTCACCTGATACAACGCCCCTCTCAGCTTCTCTAGTCACTAACCCCAAGCCCAATGTGTAGCTCCCTGACTTGCAAGTCTTTTCACCTGGACTAGTCTGTTCTACCATTTCCACCCATCAAAATTCTAGTTGTCCTTTCAGGCTATACTCCCCAATGTGGAGCACTCAGATCCCTGGGGAGATATGGCAATAGGCCAGGGGTTATAGGAAGCTCATAGATAAACGTGGTATATCTCCCTTGAGCATCAATCTTACTCAAAGGTTTAGGAGAAATGTTCATCACTCAGGGAGGAGGGGTTGAGTCAAGATGGGAAAAGGAGAGATGCAGAGGGAGCTATTTTTATGGTCCCTGATTATGGGATCCCAGACCCTGGACCCCATCTCCAGCCATGCTTCTCCCAGAAGACATGATGAGTTCGTGAACCCCACTATCGGAAGGTAATAAGTAATGCTGCAAAGGGTGTTACTGTTGACCTGGGAGGTGAGTTGTATTCTAAATGGGGCCAAATGAATAAAGGACAAATTGTGAACCAGGTACCCTCTTATGAGCCCACTCCCATGAACCTAGATGAGATCCTGGGAAGAACTGGGGGGATCCCTAAATTAGCGAGTTAAAAACATGAAGTGACAGCCATCAACTGAGTTCTCCAGAATATGCCTAGTTTAAGTATTTCTATGATGGGGGGGAAACGAATGCTCTAAGATGAAGGCAGTTGAGTTATAGGCATAATAAGAGTGGTTTAACAACCGCTGTCCTTCCCCCGCCCACATCTCTGATTTGTTAAGTCCTGATCTGCAGCATTTGCAAATTCCCATAGTGTAAAGACTCCCACCATGGCCAATTTGCAACTGCCAGTGTGATGCCCTTCAGTGCAGAGTTGGGGAGGGATGTGCAGGATTGCTCTGGCAAACCTGTATGAGCTGGGTCCAGCAAACCCTGACCTTAACATACCTGAGACAATGACCGTGAAATGACTCTACATATGGACATAGTATAGACTAGAATGGAAAATTAATCAGAAAGTCTCTTATCCTTCCATATTTCTAAACTTTTTCTTGCACTCGTCCACTTTTCTCCATGTCTACTGCCACCTCCTTACCCCCATTAGCCATTAGGTCTTACCCAGACTACCACAAGAGGCTCCAAAATGGTCCCCCAATTCTCTGTCTCCTCTACAAGCCATTCATCAAACAGCATGAAAGCATTCATTATAAATATGAGTCACATCAACTACAGTGACTTCCTATTACACTTTGAATCCTTATTATTGCTTATATCATGCATGTTCTGACTCCCACCCTACTTCCATGACCTTGAACCATCCTTCCCCTGTTTTGACCACACACCAGACATCTGGCCTATTTTCTGTTCCGCATTCGAACCAGTCTTGGCACCTGCTGTTCCCTCTTCCTGAAATTATCGTTCCCTTCCTCTTCCCACAGCCAGGTCATTCTCATCCCTCAGGTGTCTGCATAAATAACACACACTCAGTCGGGCTTTCTCTAGTAGGCAGCACTTGCTATATTCTGAGCATCATTTTCAATGTTTCGATATATTAACTCATAAGAACCACATGTGAGTGGTACTACAGACCCTCAATCCTTACCCAAAACCTCTGGGGCTAGATGTGTTTTGGAACTAAAAATTTTTCGGCTCTTAGAAGGTAATAGGATATATGGATCCACATGTTATGTAATGTTCCTACTGGGGCCTGGGGCAGTATCCCATCACCAAACACTTAAAATTTTTGCAGTGAAACAAAGAATTATCCACACTAAGTGGGAAAGGAAGGAAGGAAGGAAGGAAGGGAGGAAGAAAAATCAAGGGAAGGAAGGAAGGAAGGGAGGAAGGAAGGAAGAAAGAAAACTAACTTACTCAAGTTCAGATCAAGATTCACCTCCAAATGAATTCGAGTCGTATGTTTGCCGTTGACTGAGTGAGGACAAAGCTTTCAGTTTGGAGATTTTGGAATTACAGACCTCTATTATTATTTCCATTTTTCAGATGAGTCCATTGAGGCACAGAGAGGTATATATACTCTGCACTAGACTAGTCTGCTTTATTTCCTTCATGGCCCTTAACACAATCAGTAATTATCTTGCTGATAATTTATGCGCTTATCTGTTTAATGTCTATCTTGCATGAGAATATAAGCACCAAGAGAGCAGGGCTTTGTGTGTCCTTGTGTAAAACAATGCCTGGCACTTAATTTGTGTTGCAGTGTGTTTGATAAACACATGAATAAAAGAGTGAATGCATGCATGAATGAAATAAAGCAAAATATTTCAAAGAAATTTCCCTTTGGAGTCAACTGCTTTAGGCTACAGCCCCAGACTCCCCAGGGGATAACATTCTATCTCTTCTATTTGCCCGGGGATTCCTTGGGGAGAAAGGTTTAAGAAGCTCAAACCCACGTTCTTGAGGACACTCTCTGGGATCAACCCAGACAGAAGTACCAACTCTGGCCAGATCAACCCAGCTCTGGATCGACGGTTGGAAGAACTGTGTGATCTACCTTGTCACTTCACCACCCTTGCCACGTTGTCTGCCTTTGCATCATTCAAGATAGGTGGCTACAACATCCATGTTACAAGAAGCCAGATGGAAGCAGATAGGAAGAAGGGGAAGAGCCCCACCATTTAAGGATACACCCCCCAAATTGCCTATTTCACTTCCTCTCACATCACATTAGCTTTAACTTAGTCACACGCCATGTTTAGCTGCAAGGGAGCCTGGGAAATATAATCTTTTTTTCTGAGTGGTATATGCCCAATTATAAATGGTGATTCTATCAGCATGAGATGAAAGAAAGGGAAGGGGTCCCCAGGGTTGTTAGTCTGCTAGGATTCTGACTCCTGATTTCGGCCCAGGTCATGATTTCACGGTTGAGCCTCACATTGGGTTCTGCACTGGGCATGGAGCCTGCTTAAGAGTCTCTCTCTCTCTCTCTCTCTCTCTCTCTCTCTCTCTCTCTTCCTCCCTCCAACCCTCTGCCCCTCCCCAGCTCATGCTCTCTCTCCATCAAAACAAAAAAGAAGAAAAAGATATTGGGAGATATAGAACAATCTCTGGACTTGATGAGGATGATAAAAATAATTAATTGCGAGTATCAAAAAATAGCCCATGGAATAAGAACATACAATTAAGCTACACATATAGAAGTGTCAGCATCTTGTCTGGAAAGAACTAATGATATTTCCACATTGTATTTTATTTTATTTTATTTATTTTTAAAGATTAAAAAATTTTTTTTAATGTTTATTCATTTTTCAGAGATGGAAAGAGACAGAGCATGAGCAGGGGAGGGGCAGAGAGAGAGAGGAAGGCACAGAATCCGAAGCAGGCTCCAGGCTCTGAGCTGTTCAGCATAGAGCCTGATGTGGGGCTCGAACCCACAGACCGTGAGATCATGACCTGAGCTGAAGTCAGAATGGTTAACCAACTGAGCCACCCAGGCGCCCCATTTTTTATTTTTTTTTAAAACTTCTGTTTTTAATGTTTATTTTTGAGAGGGAGGAAGCAAGCGAGCAGGGGAGGGGCAGAGAGAGAGAGAGAAATGGAGGATTCAGAGAGGGCTCCGCACTGACAACAGAGAGCTCAGTGCGGGGCTCGAACTCGTGAACCAAGAGGTCATGACCTGAGCTGAAGTCGATGCCTAACTGACTGAGCCACTTGGTCACCCCTGATTTTATTTTATTTTTTGAGTAATCTCCATGGACAACGTGACGGGGGTGGTGAAGCAACAGGGTAGGTGATCTCGAGTCGCCAGATCCTTGCATGACCTCCCAGAGCATAGTACAAATCAGGACGCTGAGCTGCTAACCTCTAGGAGCTTCTGAGAAATCACAAAATTGTTACACTAAGCCCGTGTTCATTGGCTTTTCTACTCTACCAATGTAAACCCACTGTTAGCCACTGTGGAATTCAGAACTTGGCAGTAAATTGCTGCTCGTGGGACAACCTAAAATATGGGGTGTTGGTATCAGGCTATGAGCAAGATATATGTGTATATTGTAAAATGATTACAACAAGTCTAGTGAACATCCATCACCTCACATCGTGACAGCTTTTTTTCTTGTGATGGCAACGTTTAAGACCTATTCCCTTAGCAACTTTCCAAAATACAATTCAGTATTGTGAACTACAGTCACCATGAATGCCAACTGTTGACTTGTGGCTTTACTCTTAGGGGAAACGGTTTGGCAATATTCATGATGCGTGTTGATGGCTTCTTACTGTTTTTAGCAGTCTTAGGAGAGGCATGAGCTATGGCTGAAGTTAGCATCTGCGAGCAGTGATGGAAGGAAGTGAGGTTTTCTCTGCCGGCAGCCTGAACTCTAAAGTTGATTAAGCCTTCCTTAATTTGGGGCCGGGCAGGGTTGAAAAAGCCCACTGCTTTACCACAAATGAAGGCAGATGAATGGACAGAATCAAGAGCAGCCCCAAGAGAGCGCGAGTGCTCATATGCATTTTTCCAGCACTTTCCATTAAGTATTTTCTAGCAGACAATGAAAGTCAGTCCAGGGCAAGAATCTGACTAGCAGTGCTGCCTTGCCCTTGACTCCTACAGCCTCTGGGGAGTTGATGAAATTGAGAATGAGGAACATTGACAGAATACAGAATCTTTTCACTTAAAATGGTCTAGGGGAGCTGGGTGGCTCAGTCGGTTAAGCGTCCAACTCTTGGTTTCAGCTCAGGTCATGATCTCACGGTTCGTGAGTGGTTTGTGAGTTCGAGCCCCACATCGGGGTCTGTGCTGACAGCATAGAGCCTGCCTGGGTTTCTCTCTCTCCCTCTCATCTGTTCTCTCTGTCTCTCAAAATAAATAAACTTAAAAGAAATTTAAAAAAACTAATAAATAAAATGGTCTAGAGCTGCTCGGTCTGATATGATAGCCACCAGTCATGTGTGGCCATTTGAATTTAAATTAATTAAAATTAAATGCAATTTTAAAATTCAGTGTCTCAGCTACACTAACTGTATTTCAGGTGCTCAAAAGGCACAGTAAGCTCGAGGTTACAGTATTCGAGTGTGCAGGCATACTGTAGAAAATTCTATTAGAGAGCACTGGTCTAGACCACGGGATGGCAAACTTTTTCCAGAAGGGGCTAGAGAGTAAATATTTTAGGCAAAATTGAGGCGATCATGTGGGTACTTCAATTACCATTAAGAATGTGACTCATTAAAGTTATAAAAACCATCCTTAGCTCACGAACAATACAAAACAGGTGGTCAGAGTCGGCCCAAAGGCCGTAGTTTGCAAACCCCTGGCCTAGACAAAATCTTAGGCTGTACGAAACTCACGCATAGAATTAACTCTAAGCAAATTTAACCCAAGCCCGCCAAATATTAAAAGAAATTATACTGCTTCGAAAGCCTGTTAAGCACGTTCACACACCGCTAATTTCCACCAATGGCATTTAGCGAATGATTTCCTCGTCATTCCAATGCTAAGAACTAGGTTTGTTTACGAAGAGAGTGTAAAGCAGAGGGCACGGCTCAGAGCTTGTGCTCTTGGCTGCTTTGTTATGCTACTTTTCCAGAAGGCTCCATGTCAAGGCATGCAATCCTCCCTCTGGGTGGTGAACGCTCTTATGTCCGGAACCTTGCTTGTCTTTACATGTACTCTATCGTTACGATGGCCTGCCACATGGTGAGCATGACATAAGTATTTGCTGAATAAATCAAGGCTTTGAACTTTCTTAAAATCCCATGGAAGACACACATTGAATGATCATAAATGGTAAAGTATTCCAAAGGTCAGACTGTTGACAAGGAAGCGAGGAGACACCAGGAGGGCTTGGCACCTCTAAAACGAAGGGGTGAAGTGGGAAAGTACCCCAGAAGGAAAGAGGACAATGTCAGAGGAAGGCATGGGAAGTGAAACTGCAGAAGGCCCCTTCCTTGATCCTTTCTCAGTTCTGTCGCCTTGAACCTGAAACCCCAGTAAGAATGGCGAGCTCATTTGTCTCTCCTGGGAACAGGCATACCCGGAACGGGACTGTCCCTGTCCTATGCTCAGTAGTTGAGCCTCAGCCCAGCTGGCCCTTGGAATGTTCTATGGCAGATGGGCCGTCTCCTGGCTCTCTGTGCCAGCTGTACCAGGAGCTTGGAACTCAGAGATAGCAGATAGACAGTGACAGGCTGGGTTCTGAAGAAGCAAAGGAGGGGGGAAAATTGACTCAAGGAAGAAAACCTTCCCAAATGTATTAAAGAGAAATAAGGAGCACCTGGGTGGCTCCGTCGGTTAAGCGTCCGACCTCTGCTGAGGTCATGATCTCACAGTTTCTGAGTTTGAGCCCCGCATCAGACTCTCCGCTGTCAGCGCAGAGCCTGCCTCAGATCCTCTGTTTCCCTCTTTCTCTGCTCCTACCCTGCTCATGCTCTCTCTCTCAAAAATAAAATAAGTATTTTTTAAAACGATAAAGAGAAATAATACCTTTTGAGGCTTCCAAATTTAAAAAATATTCTTGAGAAGATGATTGAAAGATGTGAAGTTTTCCTTTATTCCTTAAGTGGAAATGTCCCCTTTCAAACCACTTGGAACTACCTGCTTAACAGGAAAGTGGGGACCTTAGCTTCAACAAAATTCAATATAAGAGTTTGCTCAGTGCCAAAGGGGCTCCTGGGTGGCTCAGTCCGTAGAGCATCCAACTCTTGATCTCGGGGTCATGGAGTTCAAGCCCTACATTGGGTGTAGAGATTACTTAAAATAAGTAAGTAAGTAAGTAAGTAAAAGTCTTCAAACAGAGCTCACTCAGTGTTGAGCCGGCCCTATATTTTCATCTGCTACAAATAATTCACGTTATTTTGTTTTGTTTTGGTTTTTTGGGCCACGATTGCCTAAAGACATGCACCTTTCAGTAACGTGATTTGTAAAGTAACGTAATACACCATGACATACACCAGGCTCAGCTTCGGCTGCAAATCCCAGCTAACTACACGTGCAAATCCACTGGGTAAATCTGGATGCTCAATTAGCGAGCTAACTGGTCAAAAAGGGAATGTTTGATTTTGTATGCACAGGTGTTCTATTCTCTCAGTAAATCGCCTCTTCTTGTGAAAATGGAAAATGTCGAATTCACACTGAACAGTCACCGGACGGCCATTTGCTTTTTTTTTTTTTTTTTAAACAATGGCGTGGCCTTTTCTCGTGTGCTTATTACGTGCCAGATGCTGAAGGAGACACAGTGTTGCTAGGACATCACTAAGCCCTGACAATAAGGTTGAAAGGACATATAAATATTCCCATCTCACTGATGGAGAGGCAGAGATCAGAGAAGCAACTTCGAACCAAGCGTCCAAGTGCATATGCTGAGCAATCATCTTCAAGGTGCTTCACACAGTTACAGCAAACGCACTTGGCCTGTGTCTGTATCGCAGTGTATTTCTCTTTCGGTTCAAGGATTCTTAGCACTGTGATGTGTCCATATTGTGCTACTTAGAGTTTTCATAAAGAAATCTGCCAAATACCAAAAGGAGGGATTTACAATTTGAGTGGGACCAACTTGAGGGAAAAAGAGAGACTTTTCGGATGATACACTTCTGATGGATTCCATCTGCTGTCCAGCAATGCTAGGTCAGGGTAGTTCATGAATCTGTAAACTTACAGGCATGCTCAGGTTTACATTCACAAAAGAATTACATGCTCACACAGCTATCCAACACACATATTGGGTATGTAACCTACACAAAAGACTGTGCTAGGCCAAGGAGGGGAATACTGGGGAGTCAGACACCATTCCTGCCCAGCTAGGAACCAAATCCCTCTACTACTGCCGCTCAGAGGCCATGTGTGTCTCCTGAGCTGGGAGATCTCTGCTGTCGGGGCAATCCAGGTGCGGCAAACAATGTTGCAGACAAAGGCTAGTCAGGCCGAAAGGTAATGCTGCCTGCCTCCCCTTCAAACAGAAGCTTGAAGAAACCCTTCAAAGTGCCAAAACACATCCTTGTGGCTGCATCCGTTTCCTGGCAGGACTTGAACTTGCATTCAGAACCGAGTTCTCCTGATCTGAGACCCACATTTGCTTCCCACCCGTAGGTCTAAGGCTGGAGGCTAGGATGGCGAATAGGGAAACATGCTGTCCAGGAAGCTGGGAACGGAGTCAGCCTCTCAATCTGCTGCAGGGCTACTGACTAAATGCTCGTAAACCTTGACTTTCTTCTCATCCACAAACTGTGTGGGTTGAGCTAACGGACCTCCACGCTCCTTTTCTATTGTGCTTACTCGATGCTTCTGAGCCTTGGCCTGGAGCCCCCTGAAACTTATCTGCCTGCGTCTGATCTCAGCTGTGAGTCTTCCTAGCCCCCCAGAAGCTCAGGCTGCTGCCGTTTCAAAATGATCTAAGCAAGGCTTCCAACCACCATGAGCCTCCTAAGGATTCCACAGAGATGAGAAAACAACAACTAGCACATCTTTTTATAATAAGCCTTATATGTCTTCAGGTGACACTGTTTTGTGAGTTTTATTCAGCTCTCTGAAACAGTAAGGCTGGGAAGAACTGGATGAGGATCTATCAACTGGAGGAAATGGTTAAAACTGAGAAACCACCCATAGCGGAACACCAAACATCTCTTTAAAAAGAATGTGGGGGCGCCCGGGGGGCTCAGTCACTTAAGAATCCAGCTCTTGATTTTGGCTCAGGTCCTGATCTCAGAGTCCCTGAGTTCAAGCCCTGGGTCAGGCTCTGTGCTGACAGTGGGGAGCCTCTTGGGATTCTCTCTCTCTCCCTCTCTCTCAGCCCCTCCCGTGCTCTCTCTCTCTCTAAATAAAATAAACTTTAAAAACTAAAAATAAAAAGAATGTGGTAGACCTATAGGTATTGACATGAAAAGCTGCACAAGTTATTCAGTTATAAACAAAATGAATTTTTAAGGCAGCATGAAAATAACATATAGCATATGAACCCTTTATGATGAATAAAGATACAAATATTTGATTTGTTCTTGCAGCGAAAAGTACAGAAGGACACATTAGAAACTCAACAGTGATATTTTCTGGGAAGGGGTAAGAAAGGGAGCCTCTGCGGGGTAGGAAAGAACATGCTTTATCCTCTATTCTTTGAGTTTTTAAATAAAGAACAGGTATTCCTTTTATTTTTAAAAACATCTTAAAATTTGCAGAGCAGGGGCGCCTGTGTGGCTCAGTTGGTTAAGTGTCTGACTTCGACTCATGTCATGATCTCACAGTTTGTGAATTTGGGCCCTGCATTGGGCTCTGTGCTGACAGCATGGAGCCTGCTTCAGATTCTGTGTCTCCCTCTCTCTGCCCCTCCTATGCTCACACTCTGTCTCTCTCTCTCTCAAAAATAAATTCACATTTAAAAAAATTAAAGATTGCAGAGCATGTAATAAAACCTTATTATAATAATGTGAAAGTAAATTGTGAAAAATGAAAATTTCAACAAGTATGTATTGATACCTGCTATGTGCCAGGTACCCACTTCTAAGTGTTGGGTCACATCAGTGGACCAAATAGAAAAGATTCCTGCTCTTCTGAAGCTTACATTCTCCAAGTAATAAAAAATATAGAACTATAATCATCATATCAATGTTAAGTGACAAGGTTATAGAAAAAGGAAGAGCAGGGTGGGCTTGTGGCCATAAATACAGTGGTTTGGGGGGACATCATTGAGAAGTTGACATTTGAGCCTAGATCTCAAGGAAAGGAGGAAGTTGACCAAGCAGCTCTATTAAGGGGGTTAGGGGTGGAGGTGGGGGGGAAGCAATCCAGGCAGAGGGACAAGCCTAATGCAAAGGCCCCCAAGGTGGAAACATGCTGGAATATTCAAAAGATGATGGCAAGACTGGTGTGCCCTGAGCAAGGGGAGTTGAAGAATGATAGGAGATGAGGTCAAAGAGGGAGGGCCCCCAGCCTCTCGCCAAGCACGCAGGGCCTTGCCAACCATTCCAAGGATGATGGTTTTCCTCTGAGTGGAATGCGGTTCCGTGTCAAGCTTATGAGCTGAAGAGTGATGTGGCCTGACTTACATTCTAGAAGATCCGTGCTGTTGTGCTGTGTTGAGAAGAGACCGTGAGGGGGTGAAGGTGGAAGGACTGAGACCAGTCAAGACGCTATGACAGCAATTGAAGCAAAAGGCCCAGTTGGCAAGGGTGGAGGTGGTGAGAACGTGCCAGATACTGGATTATATTTTGAAGGTGAAGCCAAAGAAAATACGACTTCAAAGTTCTTAGAAGGATGACGGATTGGAAACAGCAAACATTTCTGGGAAATTTCCTGCCAAGGGGAACAAAAACACTGGCAGGTGTTCCCAGGGCCAGGAGGGTCAAGAGGATTTATTTTAGGAAAAGAGAAACAATAGCACGTTGTGATGCTGGTGAGAATGAAAGAACAAAAAAAAACCCACCAAAAAGCATTGATGATGATGATGATGATGATGAGTACCCAAACATTGATCCTGAGCAGGAGAGCAGGGAGGACACCTAGCACACCAGCATGGAGACTGGTCTTAGCTAGGAACAGAAAAAACTCTCATCCTCAGTAGAAGAGTCCACACATTTGTTGACAAATCTCCTATCCTCCTTTGAGGTTTTTGTGAGAATTTGCACAGAGAGCAGCAGAAGTGATGCCACAGGACTTCCAAGGCTAGGACAGAAAAAAGGTGATAGGGTTTCCCCCTCACCTAGTGCTCGTTCTCTCTTGATCTCTCTGTCTCTCTCCCCACTTTCTTTAAAGCCCTGAGCCACCAGCCTTGTAAGAAACCTGGCTACACTGCAGCCACCATATTGGTGAGACTACATGGAGACAGAGACCCCCCTGAGGAGCCCCAGCTGGCAGCCGTTGAGTCTCCCTGCCTGGGCACAGACCTGTGAGGGAGCGAGTTTTCAGGTGAGTCCAGCCCTGGGCACTGACTGTAACGGTGTGAAAGACCCAGCATCAGAGCCACCTAACTGAGCTCAGTTGGCCCTTGAGCCCACCACACATAAGAGTATATGATTATGGGATGCCTGGGTGGCTCAGTTGGTTAAGCATCCAATTCTTGATTTTGGCTCAGGTCATGATCTCATGGTTCATAGGATCGAGCCCCAAATCAGGCTCTTTGCTGACATCGCAGAGCCTGCTTGGGATTCTCTCTCACCCTCTCTCTCTGCTCCTCCCCTGCTCATTCACTGTCTAAATAAATAAGTAAATAAACTTTAAAAAAAAAGTATATGATTGTGGTTGTTTTACACCAATGCATTTTGGGGTGATGTGTTAGGCAGCGACGGGGAACTGGATAGGTGGTCTGGCAGGACATCCAGGTACAGAAGCTCTAGGTAGGCGCACAAGGAGGAGGGAACACGTGGATAGCCTCTTCCAATGGCTGCAGTGTTCTCGGTGAAGTGGGAAGCAAGCTTAGCAGCTATGAGTGAGAAGACAGCAGATGTGGAAGACAGAGGAGAAGGAGGACAGGACCCTCCTGGAGGCCCAGGCAGACACTGCACGAGGAAATCAGTGTGATTACCTGCTGGCAACAAGGAACCACCCCCAACCCCCTCAT
Organism: Panthera tigris; assembly: GCF_018350195.1. NCBI lineage: Eukaryota > Metazoa > Chordata > Mammalia > Carnivora > Felidae > Panthera > Panthera tigris. The sequence goes on along the minus strand of NC_056677.1, from coordinate 9,486,888 downwards.
CTTTTTGCAGGTAACTTGCCTTCCCCTTGGGGTCTTTCTCACACACTCTGCATGGCTACACTCTGCTTAGATTTAATTCCTCTCAGCAAAATTCCTCTCAGAAGGAAATCTACCTTGAGATGGGAATATTGGAAGCCTGGGAACAGTTACTGTTCTGCTCACCGCCACACCTTTACCAGCCAACCCATCTGAAGGCCAACATACTGAGTGCCCCTGGGGACTACTAGGTGCCAGGCTTCAGGGGCAACAGCTCCATGGGTTCACCTGCTCCTCCGGTCTATCTGCAAGATCACACAGGCAGGAAAAGAGCCAAGTGGCCCAAGTTGAAAAGGAATTATTGGAACATGCATTTCTGGTGGTGGGGGTGCTGAAGGCAAGCTGGGGAAGCGAAGGATTTCATATTACAGCGGGGATCCTGCGAGTGGCCAGGCTGGGTTGAACCAGAGCTGATGGCCAGCTGGAAAATAATGGGAAAGGGACACAGGAGAGGCAAGGAGTGAGTAGAAGAGCAGTCGTTGGACACCCATGAATTTGAAGTCACTAACCTGTTGCCCTGTCGATATTGAAACCGCGCCGTGGGATTGGAAGTACCAGAAAGTCTAAAGCTTGTTTTCAGACAATTGTTTTTTCCTCAAGGTCAACTGATGTGGTTCTAGCCGGTGAACCAGCAAGGCCCTGTATTCCTTGCTGGAGATCAGGAGCCCAAGACCCTGCTCAGTTTACACCTGCAACTTCTACAGCCCTTTCCCCGTGTCCGACAGTTACCCCTGCTTCCTTAAAGTGTTAAAGTCTCCATCCCAGGAGGAGCACACGCTTAACATAAGATGCTCCTGTACGCCTGTTTTCTAAGTACACCTGTTTTGCAACCTTGTGCCCACCTGGACCTGTGATGACAAAGCTCCCCTTTCTGAATATTCATCCTAACCCTAAGTAAAAGGAACCCACTCACATCTGCTTAGGGGCTTTGAAAGTCATTCCCCGTGGTCTCCTTATTTGCTGCAAATAAAGTTTTCTTAGTGTGACCACACCACCTGGTGTAGTCTATCTGTAACTCACCAAGGAGGGAACTCCCATTAACTGGGTAGGGCACTGAATTGTTTGATAACTGGAGAGTGATATGGACATCACCCTGGGTGCTAACCAAACACCATGAGCAAGGAAGTTACTTCTTTGGTGAATCATTTTACTTCAGGAGCCTCTGATTTCCTTGTTTTTCTATTTGTTTGGTAGACTGAGCCTCCACTTGGAATTTCCCTAATAAATTTATGACAAAATAGCTCCCCCTCCCCCCCCTTTTTTTTTTGAAAATTTCAAAAACATTTCTCCTTGTAGGCTAATCTCTGGAAAGTGTAATTATCTTAAATACCAAAGTCTCATTATGTAACCAAAAACAAAACAAAACAAAGTAAGTGTAAGGATATAACCCACCTACTTTAAAAATAGACTTTTCATCATTTACTTCCTATCATTTTTAGCCCAACAGACTTAGTTTTCAAAATAAAAGAATAAAATGCTATATAGTAGTCTTACATAAATTAGGTACTCAACAGCTATTACACGTTACAACAGGCACTAAAGACCAGGAGATATTAAGTCTTATTTGATCATATACTCTATCCACTTGTTTTCCAGAATCCACCACGGTATGCTTTTCCTGTATGGGGCCAGTTAGCAAGTATTTTCTGTTTTGCAGGCTGTATGGTCTCTGTCACAACCACTCAACCAATGAGTAGGTTGCCATTGCAGCGTGAAAGCCGTTATAGACAATATCTGAACAAACAAGAAAACTATTTGTGGGCACCGAAGTTTGAGTTTAATATACCTAGGATGGGTCATAAAATACTATTCTTCCTTTGACTTATTCAATCACTTAAAAACATCAAAATTTTCAGGGCGCCTAGGTGGCTCAGTCGGTTGAGCGTCCGTGGTCACCATCTCACGGTTCGTGGGTTCGAACCCCGAGTCGGGCTCTGTGCTGACAGCTCAGAGCCTGGAACCTGCTTCAGATCCCCTGTCTCTGTCTCCCTCTCTCTCTGCCCCTCCCCTGCTCACGCTCTCGTTCTCGTTCTCTGTCTCAAAAGTAAAAATAAACATTAAAAAAACAACAACATAAAAGCTTTCTTAGCTTGTAGGCTGTACAGACATAGGCGGCAAGCTGGGGACCGACCATGGCGCACTGCCCAGCCCTAAGATTTGGCAAGCTTCTGAGACAGAAGCGAGCTGTTCTTGGGGTGTGAAGACACTGGTTGGTTAATCTGTAATGATTGCTTTTAATTTTAGCACAATCTTTCAAATTTCTAAATGATGAGATTTCTTTAATTTAGTAAATAAATTTCTGGTTACCTCTTTGCTTGGGCACGAAGAAATTTGCTACAGTGAAGAGTGGAATAATGTTTTTACTTGTAAAACTGCCGGACTATGGTTACATATCAGCACATGTCTTTCTAATACTGCTCTCCGTGTCCTGTGTCTATTACACAGAGTGAGGAGCATTCCAGCCTTAGCTAGAGCTTTTCTGGTGGAAAGATTGCATTGAAAATTTTTAAATATTTTATTATTTACTTTTGAGAGAGAGAGAGACAGAGAGAGACAGAGCATGAGCAGGGGAGGGGCAGAGAGAGAGAGGGAGACACAGAATCCGAAGCAGGCTCCAGGCTCTGAGCTGTCAGCACAGAGCCTGACACAGGGCTCGAACTCACAAACCAGGAGATCATGACCTGAGCTGAAGTCAGATGCTTAACTGACTGAGTGCCCCATGAGCTCCTGAAAGGTTGGATTTTAAATTCTTATTCAGCCACATGAGTGCCCTCTCACTTTGGTGGATCACTTTACCTCAAGAGCCTCTTGATTTCTCAACTGTAAAATGGTTAGAATGCAGGGCTCTTTTGTGAAACTATTAAGACAAATAGGTAACACATGTGTTCATGTAAACCATCTTCACAGATTAACCAACAGTGAGGAAGCATCTAGTGTGCACAGATTAAAAACATCAGGAAGGGGTGCCTGGGGGTGCTCAATTGGTTAAGCGTCCAACTCTTGGTTTTGGCTCAGGTCATGATCCTGGGGTTGTGGGATCAAGCCCTGCATTGGGCTCCGAGCTGAGTACTGAGCATGGAACCTACTTGAGATTCTCTCTCTCTCTCTCTCTCTCTCTCTCTCTCTCTCTCTGCCCCCTGCCCCTACCCTGCTCTCTCTCTCTAAAATTAAAAAAAAAAAAAACCATGAGAAATATATGCTCCTTATCAATTTCTAGTTTGCTGTTTTCATTTGCCACTATATTATAAGTACTTTCTTAGGTCTTTCAGTGTTCTTTTAAAAAACATGATTTGGTGGTTACACAACATTCCATTTAATGGGTGACCACGATTAAGTAACCCCTCCTCAACATCCGGCATGACATATTCTCTTTGCCATGCTGCATAGACTATCTTCATAAATTATTTGCCACCTCCTTGATCATGTCTTTAAGAAGGGTTTCTAGAAGTGGAGTTTCCAGATCAAAGGATAGGACATATAACTATTAATAAGGTTGAATAAATTTCCCCGGGGCTTTCTGGCCGTTTTGTAGGTCTTCTTTTGCAAATTGTTTCCACTTCTTTTCTTACAAAAGATATACCAGTTTCTCTTTTTCTCTTCAGTGGTAAGGTATCATAATGGAAGTTCACATTTATGGGGCTACAGCGTGGCTCCTGGAATCAGGCCGTCCAGCCAAGACCACTCAAGCTCTCGAACCTCCCGAAGCCCCAGTTCCCTCATCTGTGCCTCACAAGGCTGCTCTGAAGCTGAAACAGATCCACAGACATCAAACCCTTAGCATGACACTGGATGTCTAGTAAGTGGTCAGTAAACGCGAACGGTCTTCATTATCGCCAGTCCCCTTATTCCATCCCTCAAGGGGCAAAGGCAGATGTGGGCAGGGGTTTGCATAAAAACAGACCTCTGAGTTTCTAGGAAATGAAACTATAAGCAGCAGTTTCCTTTGTAACATAGTTCCCCTCCCCTCGCACCGTGGTTAACTCTTCATTAGACCGTAGACACAAAATGAGCCTTGACGCCAACATGGAGATCTAGAAACCAGAGTGGGCTCCCACTGAATGCACGCCATCATATCTACTTTGGGTGACAAAATCATTTCAGCAAAAGGCCACCGATGTCCTTTTCTGATTAATTTTTGGCATCCCTAATAGCTCACGCTGCCCACGAAGAACTCAAACACGTAGCCTGTTACTTGAGCCTCACGACAGCCCTGGAACGCACCTCTCAGTCACTAGGCCTTGACTTTCGTGTTTCTGCGTCCATCTGCCCAGTTTTAGCATGAATCCTCTTAGGTCCATTTAACGAGAATCCCTCACCATTGATCTCTGATCATCCCGGGTATCGGACACAGTCCCTCATCCCCTAACATCCTCCAGGTGACAGCCAATCTCCCTGGCCTGCCTTCCGCAAGAATCCTGGTAAGTCCACTTATCCAGAAGCCACCCCCACCCCTGATGTTTTGTCTTAGTCTTTTTCTACCCACAGACCCCCACTCTGCTCCTTGGCTATAAATCCCCACATGGCCGTGCTATGCTGGCAATGGAGTCCAGTTCTGTACCGAGGCCTCTTTTCCCCCAGTTCCATTTGTTCCTGAACAAAACCCGTGGTTGCAAGCCGTAACGGCTGTCCAGTAACTTCAGTGATTTGTACGGTTTCAAAGCCAACGACGTAGGATGAACAAATTAGACCCACAGAAGTGATTTCCCCAATTCAAACATCTGTTCGTCCTCACTACAGCCCGCCTGAACGCTTGCAGGAAGTTGGACAGACCTAGCCTTGATTAATCTGCAATTATGAAATGCTCCCATGATTAATCCTGATTACGAAATACCACGAAGAAGTTTCCTCCGCCAATAACCAAAATACAAATCTTAAACATCTCTCTTGCCAGCTGGTTTCAGTACTTCCCCCAAGGATTACAGATAACACTTCTTTAGGGAATCTCCTGGCTGGTCTTACCATGTTCAGTCTTCCTCCACGATGAAATCTACAAGTCCGGTTGGAGAGAGCAGAGCGTGAAAGGTGTCACAATCGGCCTGAGATGGACCCAAAAGCATCAACTAAGATAAAGAGAAAATACCAAATTGTGCATTTCAAAGATGGTAACATACTGTAGCTCCAAAATATGCTGGGGACATCACTCTAAAACATGCTGTCGCAAACAGCCATCAATGGTGTTTCCTTCCTCCGAGTTATGTAAACTAGAGATACGCTCCAGAAAACCATTTCTATTATTAAACATCTGGCTTTATCTTCAAGGAACTGGCATTTTAGACTACCAAAATTTTTCTTTAGATTTACAGAGGATTTTTTTTTTTTTTTGGCATATGATTTGGGTTCCCTCCCCTCCCTTCCCCACTGAAAATGGCTCATACACCTAATTAGTTACATTATCCAAATTTGTCCCTATGCTCAAAATACCTTTTTTTGGTTGCATGGAGTGATCTATGTCCGGAGGCTTCTGAGATGAAGAGATGGTCTTCAGGAAGCATGGAGTCCCAGAGGCTCCAGGCTGCCAGCCCTAGAGTTTCCAAGTGCAAAGACAAAGTTGGGGGTGTTAGGGGAGGAGCATAACTACTTAAACCACCCGAGACATGAGGTTTGCAGAAGCACCAGGTTCCTCTTACTTCTCCCACCATACCCAGGGCAATGCCTTGTCTAAATCCAAACAACCCAGTTGACCAACCTTCCTTCCTTTTTTGTAGGTGACTTTCTCAGCCTCAGCACTGTCGACCTCCTCGGTGAGAGAATTCTTTGTTGCGTTGGAAGATGTTGACCAGCATCCCTGACCTATACTCACCAGATGCCAGTAGTGCTGCCCTTCCAGTTGTGACAACCACAGATGTCTCCAGACGTTGCGAAATATCCCCTGGGGAGCTAAGGCACCCCGGGTTGAGAACCACTGTTCTGTAGATAGATATCTGAGAGACAGGTCTAAATTTACCTTGCTCTGTCTTAGGCCCCCCTGAGAGACAGATCTGCCGGCTGGTTGACTCACTTCAGGAGAAAAGGTCAGCTGCATTTGGAGTCTAGTGTCACATAAAGCCCTGTTTCTGGAACTGGGGTCCTCGCGAGAACTGTTCCTTTCTTAACGGATTATTGGGTCCTTTTGCGGGGACAGTCAAAACATCCGTAGTTGTGTTTAAAGTTCTTCGGTCCACCTCGTCGACCTGGAGAGAATTGGAAAACTGCAGGTGGGCGTGGGGGAAATGAGCTGAGAGTGATCAGGGTTAATATACTGAAAAGTCCCTGGTACCCCGGATCAGCTGATAAACCTATTAGATAGAATAAAAACGGAGATCTTTCCGAGGGGGTTGTTAGGAGCCAAACACTGTTTTTACTGCTTTGTATGTGTTATCTCATTAAGTACCAAAAAAAAAAGCAAAAAAGAAAAAAACAAAGAAAACGGTATTATTTCTTTACAAGTAATGGAATTAACGCACATACCACGTAAGCGATAGCTACACAGGCAGTAAACGTCAAATACCTTCTTATCGAGCCAATTTGCTATGCAAACAATCGGTATGGATCAATAGCTTTCTCACGTATAGACGACAACTGACGCAGTGGTGATAGGAAGGGGGATCCTATCGAAAACAGCAACACAAATAGGAACTACCTGGGAAGGAAACCGGCGGAGAATGCTTAGGAACGAAGGAGATAGTAGAAAGGCAGGAGACTCTAACGCTCTACCCTGCCCGCTGCTGTGGGCTTTCCACTTGACCCCAGGTCCGCCCTGCAAGCTTCTGCATTCCACTCCGTGTCCCAGGAGGCGGAGCTGTATGAACTTGACCAACTGGTTGGTGCCAAAGGCTGCCGCTTGGGTTTGGCCGATGTGGAGAGGGGTCAGGGTATTTACGCCCCTGGCTCCCGCCCCTTGCAAGGCTGTGGGTTGGCTGCGAGCCTCTGATGAGGCCCTTGTTAGGTGCCACTCTCCTCAGGAACACTCTTGCTGAATTTCACTGATTGCTCCTTCCCCTTGCCGTCGTAGGCCTGGGGTTGCGAAGATGCATGAGAAGAAGTAAATAAATGAAGAGAAAAACATCGTTGCCTGGGCTAGAGTCCACAACATTGTAAAAGATGGAAATTGTGCTTAAGTTGATTTGTAAGTGCCGTGCAATCCCAACCACATACCGACAGGATTTCAAGGGGTGCTTGACAGATCGACTCTAAACCGGGAGGCAATCTGGAAATCAGTCAGGCATTTTTGTTCACCTCAAAGATTAGGGTTAGCTCCTAAAATAAGGATGATACCTAGGAGAATGAACAGTAATCCCTGTTGATTTTGTATTCAAATTTCCCCAATTTGTCCCCAATGTCATCTCCTTTCATTTAGTAAACATTTGTTCCGGAAATGAGGCATTGGAGCTGACCGGGGTGAGACCACATACGGGAATAGCCAGGTCATTTCTAAATGGAAAAGTAACACGGGGGGATTTCGCTTCCCGATGTGTCAATGCAGTAAAACGCCCATCACCTGTGACATGGTACCAGCACGTCAACGAAAGAGAGGGGATATCAGAATTGAGTAAAGGCACGTATGGGACATTAGTTTAACGTTTTATTTATTTTTGAGACAGGGAGAGACAGAGCATGAACAGGGGAGGGTCAGAGAGAGGGAGACACAGAATCTGAAACAGGCTCCAGGCTCTGAGCTGTCAGCACAGAGCCCGACACGGGGCTCAAACTCACAGACCGAGAGATCATAACCTGAGCCGAAGTCGGCCGCTTAACCGACTGAGCCACCCAGGTGTCCCAGGGACATTAGTTTAAAGTCACATCAATAGCAGGGCGCCTGGGTGGCTCAGTCAATTAAGCGTCTGACTCTTGGTTTCAGCTCAGGTCATGATCCCACGGCTCGTGAGTTTGAGCTGACAGCACAGAGCCTGCCTGTGATTCTCTCTCTCTCCCTCTGCCTCTGCCTCTCCCCTGTTGGTGCTTACTGTCTCTGTCTCTCTCTCGAAATAAATAAACTTAAAAAATTAAAAGTATGTTTAAAAATAAATAAAATCACATCAGTGGCAAACGGAACTATTAAAATAATGTTGGGCAGCTGGCTTAAAGTTCAGAAAAAATTAAGCTATTCTACCTCATTTCTTATAGCTGTCCTACCTTCCTTCTTACATCAAAATTAATTTCAGATGGTCCAAATATTTAATTTTTTTTCAACGTTTATTTTTGAGAGAGAGAGAAAGAGACAGAGCATGAGCGGGGGGGGGGGGGGGACGGGGGAGGGGGTAGAGAGAGAGGGAGACCCAGAATTCGAAGCAGGCTCCAGGCTCTGAGCTATCAGCATAGAGCCCAACGCAGGGCTCAAACCCACGAACTGTGAGATCATGACCTGAGCCAACGTCGGACACTTAACCTACAGAGCCACCCAGGTGCCCCCAGATGGTTCAAAAATTTAAGTATAAGACACTGAACATTGAAAGTATTAGAAGAAACCATAGAGAAATCTATAATCTTAAAAGGAGAAACTTGTTCTACATATGATGATGACAACGAGAAAATACCCAACAGCAACAACCCCAGTGTCTTAAAGGAAACATTAAAAACTCTGACTACGTAAAATTCAATCTACTCTCTCATCTGTAACGGAGGGGTGAGGCTTTGTGATCAGTGAACACTGACCAGGCTTCATACCGTGAGATCCTGAGAAATGATACTCTGTATTGAGCATATAGATTACGCTTTCTTATATTGACCTTTGATTTGTATCTCGTAGCTCCCCAGTGATACTACAGACCCCACAGTTAGGAATGTGTTGTCCCCAGCATCCTGTCCATAGCAGGGGCTGAAGAATTCACCTTAGGTTAATTTTGAGAGGAAGGTGGTTAAAGAGATTAATCAATTGAAGTGACCAGTCATCTGATTCGTTTCACTAGCTGTTTAACCAGTTCAAATGCCACTTGTCCAGTAGTCAAGTGTAAAGAGAGTCCATGGTTTTTTGGGGTTTTTTTACTCAAAAAGATACCAAGTCCTCCCTAAATCAATGTGGTGAATTCAGTAGCAGAGTGGTTATTGATTTTCTAATAATGGATACGATACCATTCTACTTTAACTTCAATTATATCAACAGCCTGTTGGTTTAAATAAAATCTTTCTTTTTTCTGCCCAACTTTATCTTGAAAACCTTCAGCTCTACAGAGGAGTGGGAAGAATTGTCCCATGCAGCCTGTATGCCTGCTGCCTGCGTGAGAGTGAGCCCCATCGGTTTTCTGTCTTCGTATGTGGATATTTATGTACATATTTGTTTTCATAATCACTTGTAAGTTGCAAACAACATGACGTTTTAGCTCCAAGCACATAAGCCTGTATCTTCTAAAAGAATTTACAATAATCCCGTAACACCATCTCATGTTGATTCTACATTTAAATTTCCCCAATTTGTCCCCAGGCCATCCTTTATAGCTGTTTTTGTTTTTTTCTGATTCAGGAGTCACTCGGTGTTCACACAGTGAGTTTGCTTATATCTCTGTAATCTTTTTACACCCTTTCTTTATATAAAAGCTTTTTTCTTTTTAATGTGTGGTACCACCCCCAAAGGTGACTTTAAGCTCTGTGACAAAAATGTACTCCTGAATGACAGAGCTGTATTTCCAGCTATGGGCTGGACTGTTTTATATATATAAAGATGGACAAATGTTTCCAGAACAACGCCCTAAGATTTTGAAACATGAACGTGTAAAAGCTGAAAAAGCTTTTTTATGAAACAAAAAATAACTAACACTGCCCCATTCAAAAACTACAAGAATTTTCTGTCCCCTTAGAGATCGAGGCAGCAAAATTTGTTGTATTCTTTTCTTTTGGGTTTCTTCTCTCTTCCCACCCCGCCCCCCGCCACGTTCCCCTCTCTGAAAATATTTTGGCTGGGGCTTTTAGTTGGGTAAATATAAGGCAAGGCAATAGACTTTAACCTTTTCTTTAATTTTAATGGAAAATGCATACTCATGAGGCAAGATCTAATGTATAGAAAACAGAAGAAGAAAGAAAAAAAGAAAGGAAGGAAGAGAGATAGATTGAATGGGGCTTTTAGGCAAATATAAAGGACTCTAATTTTTTAAAAATTTTCCTAGGTAATATACATGTATGTGGTTTGGAACTTTTATAGATAGAGAGAGGGACAGAAATTGGGTTGGGGTCTCCAGGGCCACCCCCAGGTGCAATGATTCGTAAGGAGGAGTCACAGCTATGATTCCATTTTTTTTCTCTTTTAAAGTTTATTTATTTATTTAGAGAAAGAGAGAGAAAGAGAGAGGAGGGAGAGAGAGAGAGAGAGAGAGACAGAGAATTCCAAGCAGGGTCTACACTATTAGCACAGAGCCCCATATGGGGCTCGACCTCACAAACTGTGAGATCATGGCCTGAGCCAAAACCAAGAGTCGGACACTTAGCCAACTAAGCCACCCAGGCACCCCCCCACAGCTATGATTCTTTATAGTGAAAGGACACAAACCAAAATCAATATAGAGAAAAGGCCCATGGGGTAATAATGACTGGCACAAGCCAGGCACAAGCTTCCTACAGGAAGCACTTAATTCCCCCCACAACCAGTCGACAAGGCACATGTAAAATATTGTCTACCAGGGGAACTCATTAGAGACGCGGCAACGAGGGTTTTTACTGGGGACTGGTCACGGAGGCACCCTCTGCCTAGCACGGGCCAAAATTCCAGACTCCCAGACCGATAGCAGGTGTTGGACGTAAATCGTATCGTTTACAAAAACAGTTCAGTTGCAGTGAGCCACCCTTATCTGTTCTGGGAACGGTGAGAACCCACTAGAAATCCAAGTTGCCAGAATACAGGCCTTTCTGATGCCAGCAGTCTCCAGCCTGCTGTGTTAACTCTTCCGCAGAGATAAACTACACACATCCATTCGCAGATAAGATACAAGAAGCCATTATTTGTGGATTACCCTTATGGGTCCTGCCAAAGTTTCTTTATATTCTAATCCCCCTCCTTTAAAAAAAAAAAGTTTTTTTTACGCTTTATTTATTTTTGAGAGAGAGAGAGAGAGAGACAGAGCACAAGTGGGGGGGAGGGGCAGAGAGAGAGAGAGAGAGCACAAATGGGGGAGGGGGAGAGAGAGAGAGAGAGAGAGAGAGACAGAATCTGAAGCAGGCTCCAGGCTCTGAGCTGTCAGCACAGAGCCCGACGCGGGGCTCGAACTCACAAACCATGAGATCATGACCTGAGCCAAAGTCGGACGCTTAACTGACTGAGCCACCCAGGTGCCCCTGCCCCCTCCTTTTTTACCCACAGGTATTGTAACCACACTCCGAGCAGTCTTAAGGGTTAACTTGCTTTAAGGTAACACACACCTTATTTGCTGACCTCAGGCCCTTGATCTGTAACACAATTAATTTAATTTCTTGGAGACTTACAGACCACTGGTCTTGGGGAGTGAAGGACCAGAACGTTCCCGGGCCACAGAAGCCAGCAAGTCTGTCGGAGGTGGCCTCGGCTTTCTGTTTAGCCTCGCTACTTTTTTAGCACAATGTTTTTTCCTTGTTTTTGGTCACACAGATGATTTTACCAACCTCCCTTTGTGTATCTGTAGACCTTGCCCCCCTTTGCAGAGAGAACATCACGAAACAGGAACAGGACATCCCTCGCTCACCCCCGAGCTCTGAGATAAGGTTTGTAGTTGGCACCATTGAGTCCGCACGAAATCAAGGAATGTTGCAGGCCAGTGCACTCCCTCTGCTGATTAACTGCCCTAAACCCCTTTCAAAACCTCTGAGCTGGGCAGAAACCTCAGAGTTGGCCTTCGGACAAGAGTCTGCCTTCTCCCCAAGGTGCCAGCCTCCTGAATAAAGCTCCTATTCCTTTCCAGGCAAAACTTGTCTCT